>NC_090651.1:64019634-64619634 GCF_040937935.1 Hyperolius riggenbachi
GGAGGTATCAGAGCCACTCACAGGAAGCAAGTGGCTGCCTCTATTCAGCGAGAGCTACAATTTTTAAGGAGATCTGGATACTGTACCAGCAATTTGTCCAGTCTGGCTATGCAGACCTATGGTATTCTTGACCCACCAAATGTGCAAGTGCTTGTTCTGTACCTCCAATGGGAGGACAGAGTTGGTCTTTTGCAGAAGAGAATGTACCAGGGCATGCTGGGCCATGTCTAGGACCATTTCTGAACTAGTAAACTTCTGATATTCCTGGTCCCTTGGAGTTTACTATAATGAGATTAAACTGTATTTAGTGAATATGCTCCATGGTTACAAACTGGCCATTGCACTGGATTAAATTGTTGGCACGTGGGAATCTGATCTGCCCAAAAAGTGTGCAGTTCAGTCTCTCAAAAATACCTCTTACCAAGAGAAATATACGTATAAGTGAAAAATTAGAGAATTTGTAGGGAACTTTTACCTTCAAGGGAAGAACTGTATTATCATGGTGCAGCTTTGGAGGTTTTTGGGGGGGTTTGTCGTTTAGAGCACATTTCTCAGATGTTGTAAAACTGACACACTGTTATTTTGACTCCTTTAAGGTTTGCTGGCTCATTTCACCCCATAAGAAAATATTTGTGTATATTTATTCTCGGTCTGGTAGTGTTTATTCTTAAATGAGTTTATTATTCGCGGGCAGAAGGGTGTGAAATCTACCCAGCCAAGGTGGATTTTTTACTCCGTCTTGCTGTAAAAAACTGGTGCGGTGCCATAAAATAGACTTGTTATGGTGTCAGCCGAGAGTGTTTTCCCAGTGCTCGCTGCAGACTGCTGACTGGCTGCATTATTCTGAGGAACTTTGTGATGGCCCATAAAGGGAATTACCTGAATTCCTGTCAGACCTGAACCACCCCTGGAATTTCATGAAGAAATTTCACTTCCAGTTCCAAATCTGCCCAGTTAGCCAAACTTTTACCAGTTTGATGTACAGCATTCAAGAACAACATGAAAAACAGTGACAATTGAATGATACTAATTATCTTGTCATAGTGGCACCTGACAAGGGGCGGGATATACTAGGCAGGAAATGAACAGTCAGCGGTAGCGTAGCAATAGGTGGAGCTGAGCTTGTGATCACACTGGGGGCCCATTGACCAGAGAGGCCCACCAGGGACTCCTTTTTCAGCCGCTGTATTAACACTTCATTAGTGCTATGTTGGTATCAATCAGCTCAATGTGTGCTTACAATCTAAAGGAAGGGGGAGACAAGAATTGAGGAAGTATACAATATTCATACCTAGAGGTAGTATGTTTCTAGGTTATCTAGTAAGGAGTACAACTTCGCCAGAGTTCAAAGGGGGAATGGCCTAAGGTAGAGTATTTGCTTGTCGGAAAAAGTGCGTTTTGAGGGAGCCTTTCAAGATATCAAAGGTTGGTGAGCACAGCTCCCAACTGTCCCTCTTTTGGAGGGACAGTCCCTCTTTGGGAGCCCTGTACCTCTTTCATTCTCATATGTCCCTCTTTTCAGGACTTTGTCCCTCTTTCTATGTAAATATATACATTTCTCTACTAAAAAATGTGTTTGATAGACTCTAAACTTTATTCCCATCCTTTCAATTGATAATTTTAAAATGTTAATTTGAAAGAAAATGAACCAGGATAGAAAGGACCAGTGTGGTTTGAATTATAAAACAAAAAACAACATTTTTTTCTTATGAAATCCTTATGGTATGTGTGACTAGGGGTGTGACAGGGTCATGATCAGGGGTGTAGCAGGGGCGTGGCTTAAGTGTCCCTCTTTCTCATCTCAAAAATTTGGGAGGTATGGGTGAGTAACGGATGTGTTGTGGAGGGGGATTGCAGAGGAGGGGTAAAGCACAGATTTTTATACTAGCCTCACTTTGCTACGGAGGTGGTGGTGGTGATGGTTGTTGGACAGCCCACACTTGCATCGGGCTGGGAGAGATGTTATACTACCCACAACTAGAGATACTATTATACACAGAATCCCGGCTTTAGATGGAGGAAGAGAAATGAAAGTTCCAATAAATGAAATCTTCACAGATATTCTGTCCTGTATTGCTTAAAGAGACACTGAACAAACAAATTATGATATTATGATTTTTATGTGTAGTACAGCTAAGAAATAAAACATTAAGATCAGATATATCAATCTAATTGTTTCCAGTACAGGAAGAGTTAAGAAACTCCAGTTGTTATCTGTATGCAAACAAGCCATTAACTCTCAGACTAAATTAGTCGTGGAGAGGGCTGTTATTTGACTTTTATTATCTCAACTGTTTTCTTTTTCTCTGCTAGAGGAGAAGTCATTACTTCACAGACTGCTCTGAAAGACTCATTTTGAATGCTGAATGTTGTGTAATCTGCACATATTATAGAGTGATGCAATGTTAGAAAAAACACTATATACCTGAAAATAAAAATATGAGAATATTTTCTTTGCTGCTAATCTTCTAGTAATTATTCATAGTACACAACCAATTCACTATATCATATTTTTTTTTCCGCTTCAGTGTCTCTTTAACAAATCAGCTTTCTTGTTTTGTAAAAAGAGAGCAGTTACACAGTACAGTAGCTCAGAGACTCCAAAACAGAGCTGATATGTATACAATATAGGTAGAGTATCAGTTACATAACCATTATTTTACATTCATCAATAAGTAACCATATGCCATTAAAGTAGAGTATCAAGTCTTTTCCTGTATTGCTAAAATGAGAAATTGTGTTGCTGTCTGTGTTCCCATTAGAGAGATTTCACTTTACTTCCTGTTGTCAGTGCTCCAGTTACTGGGACAAGAGAATTATGCTGGGAATACACCATACAATTTTCTGTTAGATTCTTCTGTTAGATTTTTCTGTTAGATTTTCTGTTAGATTGCATAATTAGATTATTTTCTGTAGAGAATGGTCATTATGTCTGGTGCATTGTCTTCTGTTGATCTCCTGCTGAGTAGAACAATGCCTAATTGCTCAGCAGATAGATGGTAAGATAGATAAACTTCCAACATGTTGAACTTTATCTATCTGGCAGGTAAATCGAATGCTGGGCATACACAGCTCGACGCAGGCTTATCAAACGAGCCGCTGATGGCTCGATTGATAATATCTGACGTGTCCGACCACCGCGGGGATCGATTCCGCGCTCGATACCCGCGGGCGGACAATAGCAGCGAATCGAGCGGAAAATAAGAAGCACCGGCGGGGCCGAGCGGGAAGCACACGCGGACGGGCGGGGACGCGGCGGGAGTCGATGCGGTGGCTAATTGGCCGCCGGATCGACCCGTGTATGCCCAGCATAACAGAGAATTGTATGGTGTATTCCCAGGATAAGACAGCGATAACATTCTGACAAATTTCATGAGAGCAACTGTAAGAAGATAGATAAATATCAGAACTGAGTGCTGGGAAGCGTGTTTGTTTTGCAAACCTCTAATGCCCCATCTACCCAGTACAATTTTCCATCAGATCGACCAGTGATCTGATAAGAAATTGCATTGTGTGTAGACGTCCAAATTGCTTGCGATCGATTTTGCGATCGATTTTGCATTGATAGGTACCAAAAATCGATCGCAAAATCGACCGGAATCCGATCGGACCAGTCGGAAATGATCTAATAGATCCATCGATCTGATGGGAAATTGTACCGTATAGATGGGGCTTAACAATAAAATAAAAGAACAATTTTGGGAGCAACCCAAGTAATACGAGTGATCCCCCTCCCCCCCACAATGAGCGTCTTGGGTAGAGCCATACACAAAGAAGTCGTCTTTCATTGAGGCTTTAGTGAAAGTCCCCCGCTCAGGTTCCTGGTCTTAACAAAGATGTCGAGTAAGATTTCAGGCGAAGGAAAATCTATTAAAAGCTTAAAACGCCATAAACAACAGCCTGTAAAACGAGCAGTGTGGATAAAACGATTTAGATGTTTGGGAATATTTTACACAGGCACAAAAAAAAAAGCGCGCCCTCCTCTCCCCAAATAATTGAGCATGTCATGTCCGCACTTGTAAGTTTCGACAGCCTAGTTAAACCTGGAATGACAGTTAAATAGGCCCCTGAAAAGTGTAGCGGCCTCGCTGACAGATTGTGCGGCTCCGATGGAGCTGATTAAACATAAATAAATGGCATCATCCGTGAGGTAATTACATGTGACACACGTTAAAAGTACGTCTTCAAAGTTTTCCTCTTCATGCTTTGTATCGAGGGGGCTGACAATTTGTAACCACTCTGAGGCATCTCTCACATGGGAGGCTGAAGGAAGTGAATTCACCGCCTGTCAGCTGCTCACATGCCTGCTGGCGCCCACCAGCACAGGCAATAGAGAGATTTATGGAGTCGCATCTGAGCATGTCCTTCAGGGGGGCAAAATACTTACTTAGCCTCCAGCAATGTGTAGCAGCCACCCTGTACCTCCTTGCGGGCTCCTAGCGGCTTCCGGGGTCAGTGTAGGGAAGCCGGAGAGTCCCATGACCTGATGCGGGTCAGCTGACACTTATGCTTCCGAGCACTGGGGAAGCCGAAAAGCCACTCTGAGCCTAAGGGGAGATACAGGAAGCCTGCTGCACATCGCTGGAGGCTCGGTAAGCAGGGGCATTGCTAGGATCCCAAGAGATCCGGGGCTCTTTTGGGCGCTCCAGACAGAAAATGGGTGTGGCCATGCTCAAGAATGTGGATGGGTCATGGGTGGAGCCAAACTTACATGAACTTAACAGCAGTCTAAGTAGGCCTGCCCAGCAAAATGTTGGCTGAAGCCCCCTATCCGTTAATACAAAAAAAAGAAAATACAAAAAAAAAAAATGCAGCATATCACATAAATAGGCAGTGTCACTTAAACATAACTAGGTGGCATTACATGGCTTCTGTGCTGGCTGGTCTGGCTTTCTGCTGGTTGAGCTGGCCTGCCGCCAGGGTATCTGGCAGTTCCCCCATAGCATTCCCTCACCTTCTAGTGAACCCCCTCCCAGGCTCCCACAGGCCTCCCATTGAGGCACCACAACTCCCAGCATGCCCCCCTAGAAGAACCACAGCTCCCTGCATGCCCCCATAAAGTCATCATGGCACCACAGCACCCAGTATGCCTACACAAAGGCACCACAGCACCCAGCATATCCCTGATTGATGCACCACAGCTCCCAGCATGCCTGCCATTGAGGCACCACAGCTGACTCTGCCTGGGGGACATTCAGGGCACCCCAGGATAGATCCGTAGCACGTGCCACTGATCTTTGGGGCTAGCAGCGCCCCTGTCAGTAAGTATTTAAGGGGGGGGGGGGGGTAAGTGCTAATTCGCCCGGTTGCTCAAGCAACCGGCAAGCACAGGTATCCGGCATCAGGCGATCCCCGCCGGTGACAGATACTGGGGACTGTGCTGTATTCCTTTCCCTGTGATACACACAGATGCTTCATGCACATAACTCACATTCATTCTTGCTCGTCACAGATGCCTCCTGCCTCTTTCCCAGCTGTAGTTCTGAAATATGAAATTCTAGATGATCCGCCAGCTCAGCTACAGCTGCAGATTAGTAACTCTGCCTGACAAGGGATACCGTAGATCGGGTTTCACCACGCATCAAATACAGATTCATTGCGTGATTGTATTCAGTTGGCGATCCTGAGAATCTGGGGCAAAGTCTAATGAAGGAGAGGAAGAAGAAAACCCAGAAAAATATCCAAGTACCTCAGTGCCTTATGCGGCAGTCAGGCCAATGGCTTCATCTAAAGAGGAACTGTAGTGAAAATAGCATAATAAATAACATTGCTATTTGTAGTTATTTAGTCAGCGTTTGCCCATTGTAAAAATCTTTCCTCTCCCTGATTTACATTCTGAAATTTATCACATGTGGCGACACCTTTAGTTCTGCCAGGTGATTTGTACGGAATGTTCGCTGCTGAGAGTTCTATGCACAGAGGGATATATTGCGTGTTTTGCAGTTGGAAAACGCTGTTATTTCCCACAATGCAATGAGGTTCACAGACAGCAAACTGTCAGGACCATGGTTATGACACCCCACTGTGGGAGGGGTTTCACCACAATATCAGCCACACAAACGCCCCAAGATAATGTAAAAATGTAGGAAAGAGGGTGACAGCTAATGATTGTAATGAAGTTCAAACCTTAATTCCTCTTAAAGAGAACCCGAGGTGTGTTTAAAGAATGTTATCTGCATACAGAGGCTGGATCTGCCTATACAGCCCAGCCTCTGTTGCTATCCCAAACCCCACTAAGGTCCCCCTGCACTCTGCAATCCCTCATAAATCACAGCCGTGCTGTGAGGCTGTGTTTACATCTGTAGTGTCAGTCTCAGCTGCTCCCCCGCCTCCTGCATAGCTCCGGTCCCTGCCCCCGTCCCTTCCTACCAATCAGCAGGGAGGGAAGGGATGCAGGCGGGGACCGGAGTTCTGCAGGAGGCGGGGAGAGCAGCAGACTGACACTATAGAGATAAACACAGCCAGCTCTGACAAGCTGTTTGTCAGCAACGTGGCTGTGATTTATGAGGGATTGCAGAGTGCAGGGGGACCTTAGGGGGGTTTGGGATATCAACAGAGGCTGGGCTGTATCGGCAGATCGAGCCTCTGTATGCACATAATATTCTTCAAACCCACCTCGGGTTCTCTTTAATGAGGCCTTTTAATTGGACAACATAAGTGACTGTAGTGCATGTCAGTACTCCAGATCCCCGGATTATCAACTAAGGTCATTCTACCCTAGTGACAGCCCTGCTCCCAACTGTCCCTGTTTCAGAGAGCCTGTAGTTATGGAATACAGAAGGCAGGAACTTAGGGAAAATGTGCACGGATTTAGTCAAATATGGCAACATTTACAGTTTGATTTGGGAGAGGGAGAGCAAGTTTGGGTTAAAGCGGATCCGATATGAAAAACTAACTATAACAAGTAACTTGTCTATAATATATCTTATCTAAAGTTTAGATAGTTTACACAGCAAATCTAGCTGCAAACAGCTTTAATAGAAAATGATTATGTCTTCCTGTGATACAATGACAGCAGCCATGTTGTTTGTAAACATTACACTGAGGCAGGCTTATCTGTATCTTGAGCACTCAGCCTGTGAAAAAAACCTAATCCCCCCTCCTCCCTCCTCCCCTCTGAAATCAATGGCTAGTAACACCTCCTCCTCCTCCTGCCCAGACTGAGCTCCCATGAGCCCTTGCTACTGCCAAGGCTCTCTGAAAACCTGTGGGCATGGTTTATTTAGTTTATAGGGAATTAGAGTTTTAAAACAAAAACAAAAAAGTATTTGGCTTGTGGAATGCCCTATAAACTATATAGAAGGAACACAATTATGCAATGAGTAAAAGTTCACCTCGGATCCACTTTACTTGATGTAAACCTCAACTAAAAATAAACTGATGAGATTGTTCTTATATACAGTATATATTATATTAAAATACTTAAAGTACATTCATTGTTTTGTCTCTGTACAAGGACACAGTGTTTCTGTGTCCCAGAGAGCTTAAATATATGAACTATTGACTTTTGTTGTCTATCTCCTGCTCTCAGAAGCCCCGTTATCTGCCAGGAAAGTGTTTTATGGCTGTAATTGATTATCAGTGAGGTCCAACTGGGTCCCAACTGGAGAGAAACTGTCACTTGTAAGGTTGTTAATTCTTTCATGCAGGAAAAGAAGGAAAGGAACACTCCATAGTTATTTTCATGTTTGCCAATGGACATACACATGTCTATCTCATCATGTCATGCATTGAACAAGGCAAATAGCAATCAGCATGATAAATGAACATAAACAATGTACTGTATAATGGCTAAATACTGGACAAAAATACATGTTTTATGGGAAAACTGCTGTACCACTCACCTTCTCTCCCCTCTGGGCAGGTCAATGACTATCCACAAAGCCCCTGTGAAATTGCGCAGACAACACAACTATTTTATCAGTATTTAAATGCACCTAGCAAAACTTGCATTATGTACACAATGGGCTTGATTCACAAAGCAGTGTTAACCCAGTTAGAGACTTTAGGCGTGATAACCATTGCACCACGCTAGTAAAAAGCCAGTTTAGGCGTGATAAGTTTAGGCGTGATAAGTTTAGATAAGTTTAGATCACGCACAAAGCAGCGCCATTAAACTCTATGCGAAGTGCACCAGACTTTGCTAGCGCAAAACTTTTGATCACCTGTGCACTGCGGTGCTAACCCAGTTGGTGCTTAAAGAGAAACTCCAACCTAGAATTGAACTTTATCCCAATCAGTAGCTGATACCCCCTTTTACATGAGAAATATAATGCTTTTCACAAACAGACCATCAGGGGGCGCTGTATGACTGATTTTGTGCTGAAACCCCTCCCACAAGAAGCTCTGAGTACCGCGGTACTCTGGGCAAACTGCCACAATGTAACAATGTTCACAGACAGGAATTAGCTGTTTACAGCTGTCTCTAACAGCCAAAACAGCTAGAAACAGCTATATAACCTGCCCACAGTAAAAATGTCACCATGTAATAAATGTCAGAATGTAAATCGGGGAGAGCAAAGATTTTACAATGAGCAAACACTGACTAAATCATTTATACATAATTATGGTAAAAAATGAAGCACTTTTTTTTACTACATTATTTTCACTGGAGTTCCTCTTTAAACTTATCACACCTAAACTTATCACACCTAAACTTATCAGGCCTAAACTTATCAGGCCTAAACTTATCATGCCTAAACTTATCATGCCTAAACTGAGTTTAGGCGTGATAAGGCTCTTTTCACCAGGGTGCTAACTGTTAGCACCGCTTTGTGAATCAAGCCTAATGTGTGGCTGCCTCTATAATGTGTGTTACACAGTTTGTGCAAGGTCTTATGTGCAAAGATGGATTAAGATGTAATAGGGCCAGTGGCGTGGCTATGGAGCTTTGGGCCCCGGTGCGAGTTTTACATTGAGCACCCAAGCACTCTATATGTAACAATTGATATGGCGCACTAAAACCTGCCAACCACAGTGTCAGAAGTGCAAGAAGGGAATGGGGAACAGTTTGTTAATGATTACCACTATTCAAAGCATCTATAGAAGTGATTGTTGCCACCACAGGACCAGTAAACAGCTAATACTTTGGTTGAGGAAGGACCCCATGGGGCCCCTCTGGCCCGAGGGCCCAGATGCAGTCGCTACCTCTGCAACCCCTATTACTAAGCCACTGAATGGATCCCTAGGCAAGTTAGTAGATTTGCGGCCCCCTTGTAGTCTTTTTGGTAAGCTGAAGTGGAGAGAGAGGTCAGAGAAGGTGGCAGGTGGATCCCTCGACACTCTCTAGGTTCCAGGCACCTGCCTAGGTTGCCTGGTGGATGATCTTGGTCTGCTTATGTGTGCAATGCACACTATGTCACGTGTGCAAAAATTGGTGAAATTGCCACGCAAATCAATTTGATAAGTACATTGGGATGTGGTTTTAGCCCTGTCCCTTGGTAGTGTTGGGCGAACAGTGTTCGCCACTGTTCGGGTTCTGCAGAACATCACCCTGTTCGGGTGATGTTCGCGTTCGGCCGAACACCTGATGGTGTTCGGCTTTTTAAGTTCGGGTTCGCCCCGAACTTCTAATGGCCGCCGAACAGGGCCGAACAGGGCCCCTGTTCGGCCGAACAGGGCCCTGTTCGGCCGAATACTGCCCCCCTATGGGGTCGCAGGCATAAGGGGGGAGCATGCCCCGATCGCGGGGGGGGTCAGAAATTCCCCCCACCCCCTCCGCTAGCGCTCCCCCCTCTGCCCGCTTCCCCATACAAAAGTTTAAGCAAAGTACCTGTAGTGGATGGCCTGGCAGTGGGCGGCACTGTGGAGTGAGGAGGAGGAGTCCGGAGAGTGACGAGTTGAGGGAGGCCGGGCAGCGGGCGTGAGGTCAGAGAAAGGGCGGAAGTACCACAAGGGTACTTCCGCTGAACCGCCCGCTGCCCGGCCTCCCTCAACTCGTCACTCTCCGGACTCCTCCTCCTCACTCCACAGTGCCGCCCACTGCCAGGCCATCCACTACAGGTACTTTGCTTAAACTTTTGTATGGGGAAGCGGGCAGAGGGGGGAGCGCTAGCGGAGGGGGTGGGGGGAATTTCCGACCCCCCCCGCGATCGGGGCATGCTCCCCCCTTATGCCTGCGACCCCATATGGCCCCCAAAAGCTGGATGTTCGGAAAGTTCGGGGTTCGGCCCGAACATGCCGAACATCTCGGCCATGTTCGGCGAACTTTCCCGAACCCGAACATCCAGGTGTTCGCCCATCACTATCCCTTGGACACCACGGGAAATCACAGAATTTCTGAGGAAGTTTGGACCAACACTCATCTATGGTTTTAAAAGAGCATTTTAATATATTCCATCAAGCTGTCTGCTTTGACCTTTTTTAAATTTACCCCCCGTGTCTAAATGAGGAGGTGGGACTTTATAGTTTACAGGAAGTAGGTGAAGGACCCCATCTTTGTTAACAGGAAATAGTAGGCTCTAAAGAATACCAATGCTTATCTTGCACCTTTGTTGGCAAGTAAAAACAGACTATCCAAACCACAGTTTAGGCAGGACTCTGATTCCGATCCTTCTTTTCACCTTCCTGCTTTAGATCATGTACCCGGTGCTTATTGGAGAAATGTTCTCTCCCCCCTCTCATCTTCTCTTCTGGATTATTCTTGTTGTCATTCCTCCTCATACTTTATGTGCCTTAGGGCTGCCTGAGTCAGACGTCAAGTCATCATCATGTCACCACTGCGTGATGACACCTGATGTCCTGTAGCGGTATTGCAGGCTGTCACTGCGCGGCACCTATGGAGGAGTCGGCTTTCTGGGCTCTCTTTGCCTGTGTGTTTTCCTAGTCTCTGAATCCTCCTGGATGAGCGACTGGTCACTAGTAAGTAGGCAGATCTACTTGTGACCTGTGGCTGTGTGACTGTCCTTAAAGATTAAGGGTTCATGAGTCCATTGGGGTGGGGGGAAGGGGGCACAATTTTTACACTCTCGCCCTGGGAGCAATTTAGCCTAGAAACTGCCCTGATATTTGCTACATTCTACCAGCTATCTGGGGTTTTGAGTGGCCTATATACAAATGCCTTCTTTGTGTGACTGAGCATAGCTGTTTCATCTTAGATCAATAAACTGCACTTCCACTTAATAATATCCCAGTTGGAGACCGGAGCGGGTTTTCCTAGAAGGTAGGTGAGTATCTTTTAGGTGTTTACATGGCTGTTACTTTAGTTAGGCCCACTGTAAATCATTGCAAAGCCTCGTCTTGCCCTACAAGCCCCGGTCAGTTATTGTGCCTGCAGAACTTATTACTTTTACAGTTCAATGCTGAAAAAACACTTCTGCTTGTCTCAGTCTGCCTTTTTGCTGAAGCAGAACCTCAGAATTCACAGCTGGCTCCCTTTACCAGATGTGTGGAGGCTGTCAGAGCCTGCAGAGCCTGCCGTTTACTGGAGGGTTTAATGAAGTCTTGGATCTGCTCCAGTCCAGGGGCCATCATATCCTGCGAGTCAAGAAGTCTCTGAGATGGGTCTCTGAATTTGTTCACTGGAAGCCTGGACCACAGAAGGCGTGAAAAATGGTCATTTTCCAGGTTTCAAAAGCTGGTCACTAGCTGAGGCCAACTGTAGGGACCAGAAATGTATAAATGACGAGAACATTGTCATCCTTGGACACAGCAATTGTCATCCTTGGACACGTCAAGTTCTTCCCAGAAGAGCCTTTTATTCACAGATGGCTATTTGGAATAATAAGTATTTCCTTATGAGCACAGAGGCAGTACAACGTTTTTCAATAAAGCAAAACTTGTTTAACAAGTACTTTTAATTTCACACTTTTTTGGGGAAAGTGGGGTGGGGGGGTTGAACCGATCAGCAAAAGTATATACAGCAGGAATGATCTTTTTACATTACTACTAACTGAATTGTAGACATAACTAAAACCCATTCAGGGTAACCCCAGATCATACTTGTCAGGTACTCAGGTACTCACTAACTTATATATGACTAAATGAAACGGGTGTATCTGTTACTCTGTTAACCTGTTTATCTTACATTTTACTTTTTCTTTTCTTTATGCTACAGCTACACAACATCTAAAACACCTGATTTGTCATCTATTTATTAGACAAGAATCTATATGGATACCTTATGTCCAAACATAGTGCTAAGAGTAATTGTTTGAAAAATGTGGTATTGAGAGATGTACCAATATGTAATGCCGACATGATTAACTTCACATTCATCTGTGTTTATACCACAATAAAAACAATTAATTCAGCTCTATATGCTGCAAAAGTTAACAGTAGACATTATTTCAGCTTGCTTTGGTCCCTGTTTGCTACATGTATTTACTATGGCACTAGTAGTGTGGTGCCCTATGTGCATTGCTGAGGGGGAGGATCCAATTCAGGCAATTTAAACACAGAGCCCGATTCGTATATTGAGCACCACCATAGACCACAATGGAAGTTGTGGCTGTGGCGGTGCATACTGAGTAATCTGGGTGCTGGTGGCTCTGGAGTTCAGCTGTTTTAGCCAGATTCTGGTTATTGGCAGTGGTCAATAAAAGGCAGTGCAGATAGCGATGGAGATAGCTGTCTGAATGCTCAGTTGGGATTTGATCAGGGCTGATAAGAAGCAAGCTGAGCAGTGAAGGATGAAGCAGAGAGCAGGTTAGGTGTTTTCTCTAATGTTCCCACTGATATGTATGGTAAAATACATGAGGGTGCTTCGTCTCTGGTTCACTTTAACTCCTTTAACACATCTGCATTTGGTCATGTGATCAAATTTTTAGCTGCAGGAGCCTTGTGTCACAATCACACACAAAAGTAAAATTTAAAGTGCACCAGAGATGGGGGATTAGGAATAAAATATACATACCTGAGGCTTCCTCCAGCCCCCTCCGGCCTGGTCGCTCCCACGGCGTCATCTTCTTCCTCTTTGTTCACCCGCTACCGGCCCCGGAAAATCCGTCAGTCACAGCCAGTTGGCACATGTGCAGTATGGCCAGGCATGCTACCGTGTCTGGATCCTGTTGCTGGGAGCGTTCTGCACTTTCAGAGTAGTACTGTGCAGGCTTAAAATGCTCCAGGCAACATGAACGCATGCGCTGATGCCCAGTTGGCCCTGGACTGGAGGACTTTCCAAGGCCAATGGAGAGGGAGAAAAGGACGCTGTGTTAGCAATCAGGCTGCAGGATGCTGGAGGAAGGACTAGGAATGTAGATTTTATTCCTAGTCCCCCATCTTAGGTTCCCTTTAACTACCTTAGGACCATACTGACTGAAATCTACGGCTTGTTTTGATGGCTATCTGGCTGCCAGGGCGTAGATTTCAATAAACCGATGCTGCGCATCCTCACCGCTTTTGTCGCTCTTGACAATCTCACCGCTGTTTCCCCACCGCAGCTCACTAGCTCTGCCCTCTCTATAATGGCAGAGCGCTGTGTCAATGAAATTGGCTCCTGACCCTGTCTATCAACGTAAGCAGCTATTATTGGCTTACATTGATAGGCAGGGTCAGAAGCCAATGAAAGCAGCTCCTGACCCGCTCACAGGAACTCTGTCGTCATAGAGACGGCAGAGTGGGTGGCCCAGGTTACTAACGTGCGGTGGTGACGGCAATTGCGGCGGGTAAGTGCGGCAATTTGTCGTTATTTGTCGGTATTCCTCCGTTTCTGGTACCAACGGTCTCTGGTCCTTAAGGGGGCAGAGACCGCTGGTACTTAAGTGCTTAAGCCCTAAGATATGTGTTCACGAAACTCTGTTAAACTTAACATGTACAGGCAGTGCACACATTAAGCTTTACCAGGATTCATGAGAAAATTGTGTAACTCGTTATGTAATTTACAGAACTTGTGTTATATATGCATCACCTACTGTACATTACATGTTACAGGTTAAATTGGACCTCAACTCTTGCACAGGACAGAAGGAAAACTGCACCCTGTATGTATTTAGAGAGTGGTCTAATTCTCCCTCATTTTATTATTTTTATTATTATTATTTAGTATTTATATAGCACTGACATATTCCGCAGCGCTGTACAGAGTATATTGTCTTGTCACTTAACTGTCCCTCAGAGGGGCTCACAATATAATCCCTATCATAGTCCTCTGTCTATATTGTGTAGTATATGTATCGTAGTCTAGGGCCAATTTAGGGGGAAGCCAATTAACTTATCTGTATGTTTTGGGATTGTGGGAGGAAACCGGAGTACCCAGGGGAAACCCATATAGATACAGGGAGAACATACAAACTCCTTGCAGATGTTGACCTGGCTGGGATTCGAACCGGGGATCCAGCGTTGCAAGGCAAGAGCGCTAACCACTACGCCACCGTGCTGCCCACACATTTGTGTCTAATGACCTAGCTGCCAGGGCAGAGATGGCAGATTAGCTCATTTGAAAGTACGGAATGTTAACCCTATGGGATTGATTCACTAAACAAATAGTTTAAACTATGACAAATAGCATGCCTTATCAGAGATAGCACGTCTTATCAGAGATAACACGCCTTATCAAAAGTTAACACGCCTTATCAGAGTAGCATAGCAAGCGCCACAAAATTATGCTTGTTAATTGGCAATGGCACTCGTCCTGCCCTGAGCCCCTGTGGGTACTATTCTGATAAGGTGTGTTAACTTTGATAAGGCGTGTTATCTCTGATAAGGCGTGCTATTTATCATAGCACGGTTTAGTGAATCGACCCCAATGTCTGCTTCCATGAATCAGGAAGTAGAAACCAGAGGCGGGACAAGGTCCTCCAGCACCCAAGGCTGAGACACCAAAGTGCGCCCCTCCATCCCTCCCACCCTAGCCGTCACACACTGATTGCTATTAGACTAAGAGGTGCCACAGGGCCCACAACCTCCCCAACACCTTAATATCTAGTTATCTGGCTTGCAGTCACTGCTATGTATCCCCTTTTCTTATTTCTTTCTGCTTCAAACACAATTAGGAATGACAGCTGAATGAATTGTGCGCCCCCTCCTACACTGCCCCCTGAGCCTCTCCAGCCTATGCCTCGGCCCGGCCCTGGTAGAAACAGTGCAGAATTACCAGTATTTTAGGATTTGTATCAGCTGTAACAAAGAAATGCTTTGTGTTGACAGGTTATTATGCTGTTGTGTATTTTTTAGAACAGAGAGGAAGTTCTGGGTTGAGGTCTGCTTTAAGTAATTTGCACTGCCTGCACACGTTAAGCTTAGAGAACAACTGAAGAGAGAGGTATATGGAGGCTGCCATGTTTATTTCCTTTTAAGCAATACCAGTTGCCTGGCAGCCCTGCTGATCCTCTGCCCCTAATACTTTTAGCCATAGCCACTGAACAAGCATGCAGCAGATCAGTCAGATCTGACAAGACTAGCTGCATGCTTGTTTCTGGTGTTATTCAGATACTACTGCATAGAAATAGACCAGCAGGACTGCCAGGCAACTGGTATTGATTAAAAGGAAATAAATATGGCAGCCTCCGTATAACTCTTACTTCAGTTCCCCTTTAACAGGATTTAACGAATATACCCCTATAATTCCAGAGCTATTATATGGTATATTTAGATCGCTGCCTGGAAATGGGATTTAGTAATTGGAAATGTTACTTTAAATAAATGGAAAATATCTATAAAGACTTCACATTTGTTTAAAAAGGCATTTTAAACACACCAAAGCCATGAGTTGTAAAACAGCCCCTAAACTTCAGCAAACAGAATCATATATTTTACTCCACATTAAAATGAATCTTTAGAAACGACATGATTAACACTCAAATGGCGTGAACTCGCTATGCGTTATTGGCGCGGTTCTAATATGCGTTTCCCAAGCGGAATACAGCTCCTAACAATGCCGTCTTGCAGTGGAATATTAATCTCCCGCTAATCCCAAACCTCATTTTATCCCGTTACATTAAGTAAGACAAAACCACAGAGCGACCGGAATGTATTTTTTTAAGCGTCTTACGCGCTTTCCACATGTGTCGCCTCTGACATCCCGAAAATCTTGTTAAGCTTCAGCACTTTCTTACGACCTTTAAATAGTTCTTTAATAGCCGCAGCCTCTTTGAAGGACGCCGGAACTGCTCCGTGTGCGATTCCAGCGCGTGTAGCCCGATCCCTAAAATGCCGTCGCTTCGCCGCGCTGTGATTGTTGAAAGGCGCAGCTGCTCTATAAGAAGGATTACATGTTAAAGATAGAGGCGCAGCAGGAACAATGAGCTCAGTAAACATATACAGTACGAGGGGGACACTCCGTCCAGAAATAGAGCTTGGCAAGCGTCCAGGTACAGAGCAGTAAAAACACTTATTAAACTGAACACAACGGGACGGAGCTCGGACAGCTGACCTGCAGCTTCTCCACATCAGCAGATTGTTATACATGCCTCTTATAGTTCAGATACCATAGTAAAGATTCATTTTCATTGAAAATAGCTACGGGGACACTCGGGCTCCTTGGAATCCTGTACATGTCTCGCCTTGCACAGACTGTGATCTTCAAGGACATCGGACACGTAACAGAAAGCCGGATCAGAGGTTTCCAGGGCTGTTACATAGTTATAGTTATGTAGGGTAAAAAAAAGATATGTGTCCATCAAGTTCAGCCTCTCCAGCCTAACTGCACTGCAATTCAGAGGAAAGAAAAGTCATCAATAGCCTGAGCAACCATACAAGAACCGCACAGCACCACATGGCTCCCACCCCTGTATGTCATGTGACATGCAGGGGAAGTGGCTTGGTGCCGCATGGTGCCGTATCCAACCCTTCCTGTCCCCAGACACTACCAAGCTGCTCATCCATGCCCTCATCATCTTCTGCCTTGATTACTGCATTTCCCTTCTGTCTGGCCTACCCTTGAACCATATTGCCCCTCTTCAATCTGTTATGAATGCAGCTGCCATTCTCATCCATTCTTCTCACCGCTTCCTCTATAAATCCCTGCACTGGCTCCCTATCCGACTCAGGATAAGTTTCAAGATTCTTTTTTTTTTTTTTTTTTTTTTCTTTTACTTTCAAGAAAAGCTTTATTGAAAAGGAAAACATTTACAATGACAATTCCAGAGCTTGTATCAAATTAAGAGCATACATTAGTCATTGATTGTGTACAGAAATGGTTAGGGAGATTAACATATCTTCCCCTAATGGGTAAAACGTACCAACAATACATTCTTAACAGCTAGGCCAAACAGTGTGTATACAGCTTTAATTTATCAACTAAGCAGCCTAGAATTGGTTGGACCGAATGTCTGAGTATCAATATCAGTGAAGGTGAGAATAATAGTAAGATTAAAAGTTTAAAAGTAAGGGCATTAACAGGGTTGGGTTTTAAATGAAAGATGAGTTTCCTTCTAAGGGGGTGTCATTCCTGAATAACCTAGGTTCAATGTGTATAGATGGTTCCCATATGTCGATGTTAGCCAATCTTGCCATGTAGATAGGAACAGGTCAGAGGTACCTGTGGTGAGAGCCATAATGTGTTCATTAAGGCATATGTAATTTATTTTTTGTATGACTTTTTCCCAACTCAGGTCAGTTAACAGCCAGGATTGGGCAATATGAGATCTGGCGGCAACTAAGAATTTAGTAAATAAAGTTTTCCTTCCTCTAGGGAGGGATGATGGATGAAGATTAAGAAGAGCATGGGTTGGGGATGGGTGGAGAGGGGAGTTCCAAAGTTCTGTTGATAGATCATAGACTCTTTCCCATAGGGCTTGTACTTTGGGGCACTTCCACCATACATGTATATGGTCGCCTTTGTCTGGGCATCCCCTAAAGCAGGTGCTTGGGGAATGTGGTTTGTATTTATTTATTCTAGTGGGTGTTAGATAGGTCCTATATAAAAGTTTGAGGGAGGTTTCTGTCAGAGAGACATTGCTAGAGCAACTAGCTGTGTTCTTCCAAATTAATGCCCATTGGCTGTCACTTATTTCTATTCCCAGATCTTTATCCCATTTTGTTTGGTATTTGTTTTTTCCCAGAGTTAAAGGTAAGATGAGACATTTATAGATCAATGATATAGGCTTCAGTGTTTCCCCTTTCTGAGTGAGAGACTTTTCTAGTATGGTCAGAGAAGGTGGAGTGCTTTCTCTCCAATTCTGGGTTATATAGTGCTGGAGTTGAATGGAGCGAAATACCTCAGAGGGGGGAGGGTTAATTATGGATTGTATATTACCTATCCCTTTACCTATTATATCCTGGAAGTGGATGTACTTATTTTCTGTCCACCAGTTGTAATATCTAGCGTCAATCCCAGGGATAAAATCAGGGTTTCTAGTTATAGGTGCCAATGGGGAATTTATGGATATCAGTTTGAATTTAAAGCGGAGCATGTTCCAGAGCTTAAAGGAGTAGGAGATGATTGGGTTGTTAGTATGTATGATAGACTTCGGTATTTCTTTGAACCAAATTACATCTTGTATTCTGAGAGGTGTTATTAATGCGTTTTCTATTTCCCTCCATTGAGAAGAGTGGTTTCTGAATGTTGCACTATAAAGTTGAGAGAGCCTGGCAGCGTGGAAAAATTTTTGCATGTTGGGAACTCCCAATCCCCCCTGTGTTTTATGCCTATACATGATAGATGATGCAATACGTGGTTTCTTTCTGTTCCAGATGAATCTTGAGATATCTCTCTGTAGATTATGGAGGTATGAGCGAGGAACTTCTATTGGTAAAGATCTAAATAGATATAGCAATTTGGGTAGGGTTATCATTTTGATTGAGGCAATCCTTCCCATCCAGGAAATTTTTAGGTTCCCCCATGTTTGGAGTTTAGCTTTTATTGTCTTCAAGAGGGGTGTGTAATTCTGATCATAAAGGGATTTGATGTCATCTGTTATTTGTATTCCTAGATATTTTAACTTTTTATTCTTCCAGACAAATTGGAAGTTATCTTTAATCTGTTGTTCCAAATTTATGGGGAAATTCAAAATTAGTGCCTCTACCCAATAGGCCCGAGGCTAGTCCGAAGGTCTTAAGTGTCTGGATAGCATTGGGTATTGATATAATGGGGTCAGACAGGGTAAGTAATAGATCATCAGCAAATGCGCTGCATTTATATACATCTGGGCCAATCTGTATTCCTTTTATTGAGGGGTTTGTTCTAATAGCTTCTAACAGTGTTTCGAAGGCCAGTACGAATAGGGCAGGGGATAAAGGGCAGCCTTGTCTTGTTCCCCTTTTAATGGAGAAGGGGTCAGAGAAACAGCCTGAGGTTAGTATAGATGCCGTTGGATTGGAATATATATTGTTAAGAATGCTAATAAAGGGACCTGTAAAGCCGTATTTTTTTAAGACTGCATAAAGAAATTCCCAATTAAGTGAATCAAAAGCCTTCTCTATGTCAACCGCCAGCAGCAGCATAGGAAGGCTCTTGTGATTTACAAAGTGGATGATATTACAAATTTTTCTTATGTTATCTGTTCCCTGCCTTGTTCTGACAAATCCCACTTGGTCGGAATTGATTAGTAAAGGGAGAAAGGTGTTTAGCCTATCCGCTAGGAGCTTTGTTAAGATTTTATGATCTAAATTGATTAATGAAATAGGTCTATAATTTTTACATAATGTGTGGTCTCTGCCTTCCTTGGGGATGACGGTTATTGTGGCGTTGTTTGAACTTTGGGATATTTGTTTGCCATCTCTGATTGAAGAAAGGTACGTCAACAGATGAGGTGTGATTATTGTCTGAAAACTCTTGTAGTATTGCCCGTTCAGTCCGTCTGGGCCTGGGGCTTTTAAAGGTTTTAAATTATTAATGACTTTTAATATTTCCTGGAGGGTGAAGGGTGCGTTAATGAAATCCAGTTGTTGTTGTGTTACCTGTGGGAGATTTATCTGTTTGAGGAAACCCTGTATTGCATCTGGGGTGGAGGATTTATTATTGGCATATAGTTTAGCATAAAAACCTCGGAATAGTTCTGCTATCTTTTCAGGATTATGAGTCATTCCTCCTCCAGGGAGTTTGAGGGGGTTAAATTTGTGAGCTCTGGTTTTACACGCTAAAATTCTGGCTAGCTTCGTGTTGGCTTTGTTTGCCAAATGGTATCTGTTGCTTCCCAACCATCTAAATGATCTAGCCACTTCCTCTGATCTAATGGCATCCAATTGTTCCTTTACTGTGTTGATTTGTTTTAAGAGACTAATGGAGCCGTTGGAGTGATAGTTTTCCCATAAATGGTGTAATTGGTGTTCCAAGGCCACTTTATTAGCCTCTTTATCTTTCTTAATGGCCTTGGAGAGGCTGATAAAGTGGCCTCTTATGTAAGCCTTATGTGCGTCCCACCAGTTACTGATTGTTGTGTCCTCTGGTTTGTTCATTTGAAAATATTCTGTTAGGAAATTAGAGATCTTTCCCACTAGTTGGGGGTTTGAAAGGAAAAATGGTGGTACCCTCCATCTCAGAGAGGTAGTAGATTGGCGGGGTGGAATAAAGGTAGTGCTTATGATTGAGTGGTCTGACAAGTCTGAGTGGATAATTGTTGAGTTTTTAATTTTAATAGTGAGTGTTTTGGAAGTGAATATGTGGTCCAATCTGGAAGAGCTATGATGGGGATGAGAGAAGAACGAGAACTCTTTCTTTTTAGGGTGAGCTTCCCTCCAGGAGTCAGTTAAGTTAAATTCTTTGAGCATCCTTATGAATGATTTGGGGGGTTTAGCCCTTGCTGAGTGAGTCCCAGAGGAGTGATGGTCTAAGGTGGGGTTTATAACTAGATTCATATCTCCTCCAATGATTATATTTTGTATATCATTATATTTGTGTAATTCTTCTATAATTTCCTTAAAGAATGCAGCATTTTTGACCGAGGGTGCATATATGTTCACTATTAATATTGGAGTGCCTGCTATGTCTCCTTCCAGAAACATATATCTACCCTCTTTGTCCATTGATTTCCTTTTAAAAGTAAAGGCCAAGCTTTTATGTAATAGGATAGCAACTCCATTTTTTTTGGCTGTGGGGTGACTTGATAGATAGACCTCGGGATATGATTTATGTAAAAATTTAGGATAGGATGTCCTAGTGAAATGAGTTTCTTGCAACATAACAATTGCAGGTTTTTTTGTATCATAAAATTTCATGAATTTGGCTCTCTTCATCGGACTGTTTAGTCCTTGTGTGTTATGTGAGAACACTTTCATATTCAGGTGTTCCAAAGTGGTGGTGCTATTGTTATCCCATTATCATAAAGCTTGGTACAGGGTATGTTGCCACCGTATACAGTGCTCATTCTATTAACCCTTAGATTATACCTCTCTAGTATAGTGATAGATTTCTTGCCCTTATTTCCCATCTTTCCAGTATGATACTCAGTATATAGTCTTCCTACTTCTCTATCGGTCCCTATAGCGTGTCCTAGTGACACAATTACAAACAGTGTGTAGTGGCGTGAAAAACAGGTTACCTTGCTAGGCATCACACCGAGGATGTAGTTCCTCTTTAGGGTGCTGTGTTTGGGGAAGAATGGAGCTGCAATTCACGTAGCTGGACCTATCATACCAATACATTCTAATATTGAACTCCTAACCCCGGAAAATATTTGTGACAGCAAATAACAACAAGCTTAAATCACTTAAATGTCATAATATAACGAACAGATAGCCTTAGAGAGCAAAAAACTTGAAAATCCTAATAAAAGCGTTCTTCAACTTTAAAATATCTATTGAACCTTAATAGGATGAGGTTAGAGGGTGAGGACTAGAGAAAGGAAAGGGATAACCAGCAGACAGTCAGTGTGTTTGAAATACTTGCTGAGTAAAGTTGTTCTTAGTCCCATTCCTTATTGGTTGTGGAGGAAATGCAGAATTTGTGGATTCTTTTCAGCCGTTCTCTTGGTCTGAGCGTTGTGCTCTAGGTATTTTGGAGGGAGTCAGGTGTCTCTCTTTTGACCTTTTATTGTTGGGGTGATTAACTTCTCTCCATTCTCTTGCAACTCTCTTAGTTTTGAGTGAGGAGTCCATCAAAGTTTCTTCTGGGACATCTGGCAGGCCGTACTCCTTAAGTGCTTTTAAACCTTCCTGGAGCGATCTAATTTGGTACTTCTTGGTGCCCAGTGTAAACTGAAGTACAAAGGGGAATCCCCATCTATAAAGGACCGCTTTTCTCTGCAATATCGAGGTGATAGGTTTCAAGGATCTGCGCTTTGCCAGGGTTATCGGCGAGAGGTCTGGGAAGATCTGCACCTTATATTCGCCTATCCCGTTCGGGCCCATGTCCCTCGCAGCTTTCATAACCGCTTCTTTTGCTTCGGGGTAGTGCATCTTTAAGATGATGTCTCTGGGCCAGTCTGGATTCTTTGGAGCTTTTAAGGCTCTGTGGATTCTATCGAATCTAATCATCTCATCCGACATGTCAGGCACAAGGGCTTTAAAAAGTGCTGTCACAAAGGGTCTGAAGTCCGTAATAGACTCTGGCACAGATCTTACCCTGATGTTTTCTCTTCTTCCCCTATTGTCCATGTCCTCTAACTTCTCCTCTGTGAATGTTAAGCGCTCCTCCTGGTCCTTGTTCCCTTTTTGCAGTTCTGTAATCACATCAGCCGCTTCATCCATTCTGTACTCCAATCTACTCGTTCTATCCCCCAGATCCTCAATTTGTGCTGAGAGGGTGGATACAGCCGCTCTTATTTCGCTTTTGAAGGAGACTTTCAAATCTGTAATAAGTTCCGTTATGTCTTTCAGGGAGAAGTCCGTGCGGTGAATGGTTTCCGCCTCCTTCCCTGCTTCAGCCTGTTTATCAGCGGCCATTTTGGTTGCACTCGTACCTCGCGGCCTAAAAAAGTCCAGCGCCCTTGCAGAGGAATCTTTGGCTTTGCTCGGTCCTGAAGACATGCGGGAGCAGGGGGGAATCTTCTCCTATCTGCTCGTACCTCACAAACTTTTCTCGAGTCCGGGGTTCAGGAGTTACAGTGCAGTAGGTCTCAGCTGCGATCGGAGCTCACGGAACTAGCTGCTGCATCGCTCCGCGCCGCGCATGCGCCCCAAGTTTCAAGATTCTATGCCTGGCCTATAAATCTGTGCACAAAACCTGCCCTGCCTACATCTCGGAGCTTGTATACAGGTATTCACCAGGCCAACAACAACAAGGGATGTACTTCCGAGTAGCTACGAGTTCGTAGCTACTCAGAATCAATATGTTAATTAATACTGATTAAAGCAGGTGTGACCATGGGAGACCGGGGGGGGGGGGGGGGGGGGAAGGGTAACTTACCCAGAAGTCCACACGGTCCTGTGCAGTCCATCGTGTCATATGCAGAGTGTTGGCCGCATTCCACAACTCACTACCGCACATCCTCCTTCCGGCCGGAAACAGTAGTGAGTCGACGAGTGAAAGCGTCCGATAAGCACTTTGCTTCTGCTCATCACATCCACCACTGTGCCTCTCTTATAATACTCGCTGCTGCTGTACCCTGAGCAGGGTTGCTCAGCAGGACCCCGAATGCGAAGTTTCCCCGAAAAATTCGGGTGTTTTTTAGGTTTGCCGCATGCAAACCCGAACCCGAATGCTGCGATTCCGAGCCGAACCCGAATACGAAGCATGCCGAATGCGCGCGCTGGAATTCGGCCGGATGGAGCTGTGGGTTCGGTTTCGGCTTCGGGATTCGGGGATGACGTGATTGGGCCAATCAGAAGTCCTCCTGCCGAGGAGCTGGCAACCCTAGCAACCAATCAGAGGAGGGGAGCCTGGCCTTCCCCTCCTCTATATAAGGCGGCGGCCATGTTGCGGAGCCACGCACTTGTGTGACTGCTGCTGGTACTGAGAGATTCTCCAGTGCTGTGCTGTGCCTGAGCAAGTGCTTTTCACTGCTAAACTTAGCGTTTTGCTTCCTAAACACCTCCTAAACACATTTATTGTTGTCTTATATAGTTAGCTAGTATTTTGATTGTTTTTAGTCAGATAGTGTATAGTGTATACTGTGCTAGGCTAGTGTTAGTCTGTGAGCAGGCTAGGCCTGCTAGCCTAGGTAGCCTTAGCCTACTACTAGCTTAGGTAGGTTAGGGATTCTAGTTAGTTGTGTACTAGGAGTACTAGTTTAGTTAATTATTACTGCTGTAGTCTGTTACTTTATTAGTTTCAGTACTGTGTTAGTTAGTTACTGACTGTGAGTGACAGGTCACCACCGCATCCATTGTGAGTAACCTGACCTGTGACTGTCTGTCACCTCACCTGCCCGAGCCTATTGATTAATTGCGTCTGACCGTGTGTGACCGTTATTAATTGTCACCGATTGTTGCACGACTTACTTGTAGCGTAGTACGCTAGGTGTTTCTTAGTTACCTGCGTGCGTGCATACTTCTAGTGTCTACTACTATACTACTAGTCTACTAGTCTAGTACCCGTTCACTAATTATTTTTTCAATTTTACTGTGTGATTTTATTCTCATCTGTAGTGTGTGTAATAAATACGAGTTACAACACATACAGGCCACCACACCAGCATCCGTTGTGAGTGACCTGTGACTGTCTGTCACCTCACCTGCCCGAGCCTATTGATTGATTGCGTCTGACCGTGTGTGACCGTTATTAATTGTCACCGATTGTCTGCCGCACGACTTACTTGTAGCGTAGTACGCTAGGTGTTTCTTAGTTACCTGCGTGCGTGCGTGCATACTTCTAGTGTCTACTACTACTATACTACTAGTCTACTAGTCTAGACTAGTACCCGTTCACTAAATTTTTTTTCAATTTTACTGTGTGATTTTATTCTCATCCGTAGTGTGTGTAATAAATAAGAGTTACTTACAACACATTCAGGCCACCACACCAGCATCCGTTGTGAGTGACCTGTGACTGTCTGTCACCTCACCTGCCCAAGCCTATTGATTGATTGCGTCTGACCGTGTGTGACCGTTCTTAATTGTCACCGATTGTCTGCTGCACGACTTACTTGTAGCGTAGTACGCTAGGTGTTTCTTAGTTACCTGCGTGCGTGCATACTTCTAGTGTCTACTACTACTATCCTACTAGTCTACTAGTCTAGACTAGTACCCGTTCACTAAATTTGTTTTCAATTTTACTGTGTGATTTTATTATCATCCGTAGTGTGTGTAATAAATAAGAGTTACTTACAACACATACAGGCCACCACACCAGCATCCGTTGTGAGTGACCTGTGACTGTCTGTCACCTCACCTGCCCGAGCCTATTGATTGATTGCGTCTGACCGTGTGTGACCGTTATTAATTGTCACCGATTGTCTGCCGCACGACTTACTTGTAGCGTAGTACGCTCGGTGTTTCTTAGTTACCTGCGTGCGTGCGTGCATACTACTAGTGTCTACTACTGTACTACTAGTCACCACCAAGTCACCACCAACACAGACTTTATTAAAGTTTACACCCTTTCCCGCCCTCTTCTACTTATTTTTTTTTTACTGTATTTGTATAGTGCACTATGACTGGCAGAAGTAGAGGTAGAGGGCGAGGCACCACCAGGAGAGGAAGCGCCATTGCAGAAGCCACTGCCAGCAGCAGCAGGTCTGGGACTGGTGCGCCGCCAGCCACTGACCACAGGGAGGAGGGAGCAGAGGCGCAACAGCAGCGTGTTGCGCCCATCTTTGAGACGGGTCGTCGCCCACGGCCCATTGGTCAGGTGCAGGCTGTGGTGGAAATGATGGCGGGGCAGGAAGCCACCTTTTCCAGCCAGGCCTCCAGCAGCAGCGAGACTAGTGCCACCAGCACTCCTGTCCGCAGCAGGCCTCCACCAGCGCTTGAGGCCATGGTCACGGTGACCCCATCGACCAGCCTGTCCTCAAAGAGCACGCTCTTCTCCCCTGAGACTGTGACCATGTACAGGGATGTTTTGGAGAAGTATGAGTTGGAGATGATGGGGCCATGCAAGGAGGAGGAGGAGTTACAGGTGCAGAAGTTTGTTGTTGGCGCTGAGGAGGAGGGGCGTGATGCAGGGGATGTTGGGGTAGAGGAGTTGGTTGAGTCGGGCTCACAGGATTTGTTTGGGGTTGATGATGATGACTTGATAGATCCTTCCTATGTGCCACCAGTACCACCAGCACAGTTGGTTGAAGGCAGCTCATCATCGGAGGAGCAGGCGTCTCTGGCGCAGAGGCGCGGCAGCAGCAAGGCGGCCAGCACAGGGCGTGGAAGGCAGGAGCCACAGCCTACTGCTTCAAACCACCACTCGCAGCAAACCTCTAACTACAACCAAAAAGGCACAATCCTCCAAGGGCTCCCAAAAACCCCAGCCCTCAAGCGCAAAGAGCAGGTTGAAGTCCCCAGTCTGGCGGTACTTCACCAAGTGCCCAGTGGACCCGACCCGTGCAATTTGCAACAGTTGCAATCTCAGTCTCAGCAGAGGTCGCGATATCCACAAATTGAGTACCTCGTGCCTGCAGACCCACTTACAGAGCAGACATTTTGAGAACTTTAATGAGTTGGAGAAGCTTATGCAAAGTGGTGCAGGCAGTGGTCAGAGCCAGACAGCGACTGCACAGATTTCAGCAGCAGCAGCAGCCGACCCTCCTGCCCATCCAGCAGCAGCAGCAGCAGTAGCAGCAGGAGCACAGCAGCAACTCCCTCCCCCCCTTCCCCGGGCAGCCAGTCCTCAGTGGCCTCATCAGCTCCCTCCACAGTGGCCTCCTCATCCTCCCGTGCAGGCAAACGCCGCCAGACCCTGCTCAGCGAAGCATTCCCCGGTGTGACCAAGGTGCTGCCTCCCGCCCACAGGCGCATCCGGTTGCTGAACGGGTTGCTTGCCCGGGCCATGTGCTCCCAGCTCCTGCCATATTCCTTTGTGCAGGAGGGGAGTGACATCAGAGCACTGCTGCAGGTTGGGATCCCGGAGTGGCAAGTCCCCAGCCGCCACTATTTTTCCCGCAGGGCGATCCCAGCACTGCACCGCTCTGCCATGGAGAACGTGGGCCGCGCACTGGATCACGCTGTCAGTGCGCGGATCCACATAACCATGGATTCCTGGAGCAGCCGGTTTGGGACAGAGCGCTATCTGTCCTTTACGGCCCACTGGGTCAGCCTGGTGGAAAGCCCGAGCGAGGAAGCAGCAGGTCCATCCTCGGGCACAGCAGCACCAGTCGCCCACTATGTGGTGCCACCGCGTGGGGTCAGGGGAGAAGCAGCAGCTCCCACCGCCAAGCGATCCCGTCTCTCCAGCAGCGTGAAGGCCCGCCACTGCCAAGCGCTGCTGGAGATGAAAAGCCTGGGGAAACACTCCTTGACGGCAAGTAACGTGCTCCGGTACCTCAGGGAGCAGGAGAGGACGTGGCTGACCCCCAGAGGCCTCACTGTGGGATTGGTGGTGTCCGACAATGGCGCCAACCTGCTGTCTGCCATCAGCAGTGGAGACTTGCTCCATGTCCCTTGCTTGGCCCACGTCCTGAACCTGGTGGTGCAAAAGTTCATGCGCACCTACCTGGGGATGGAGGAGCTGTTAGAAGCGGCGCGGAAAATAGTGCACACTTTCCGCCGCTCAGCAGCTGCCGCAGCAAAACTGGCAGACATCCAGCAGCAGGAGGGCCTGCCACGACACCGCCTTATCATAGATGTGCCAACTCGCTGGAACTCCACCCTGGCGATGTTGGAGCGGCTGGTTGAGCAGAGGAGGGCTGTCAACCGGTACATCTATGATGCCACTGTCGCCGGCTCCGGCAGCAGAAGCAGCACCACACTCCAGCTCCTCACCAACGTGCAATGGGGGCAGATGCAGCAGGTCTGCTTGGTGTTGGCTCCCTTCCTGCAGGGAACCAACCTGGTGAGTGAACAACGGGCATCCCTCTGCCAGTGGGTGCCCTTTGTTTGTCTGCTGGACAGGGCACTTGGCAATATGGTGGATTTGGGAGAGGAGGCCCTGAAGCAGCTGGAACAGCAGCCGCCTGTGCAGTCCACTGCTCCGCAGGTATTTGAGTCCCTGGAGGAGGAGGAGGAGGAGGAGTTGGAGGTGCTGGACGTTGCTGCTGGGGGGGAACATCAGAGCGCAGCAGCAGTGGTGCGAGGGTAGAGTTGAGCTGAAATTTTCGTAATTTCGCATTACTATAATTACGCATGCGAAATTTGCGATTACGATGCGAAATTAGCGTAGCGAAATTGCCATTAAAATCGTAATTGAAAATACCGTAAGCGTAATTTTCAACGCGAAATTTCGCGTTTCGTTCATGCCGTAATTTCGCATTAAACGCTACCGTAATTTCGCGTTAAACCGTAACGCTCCGTATAATATAAAAAAGCCGCCGACTTTAAGGGTTAATAGCAAAGCCCCCTTAAATGCTAAGAGCCTCAAATTTGGAGAATATATTAAGGAGATCAGGAGGAATAAGAGGAAAAAATTTTTTTTCAAAAAGACCTTATAGTTTTTGAGAAAATCGATGTTAAAGTTTCAAAGGAAAAATGTAAACATTTAAAAACCCGCCGACTTTAACGGTTAATAGCAAAGCCTGCTTAAAGTTTAGGAACACCAAATTCCCAGGGTATATTAAGGGGATCAGTGGGAATAAGAGGAAAAAATTTTTTTTCAAAAAGACCTTATAGTTTTTGAGAAAATCGATTTTTAAGTTTCAAGGGCGAAAATGTCTTTTAAATGCGGAAAATGTCAGTTTTTTTTGCACAGGTAACAATAGTGTATTATTTTCATAGATTCCCCCAAGTGGGAAGAGTTTTACTTACTTCGTTCTGAGTGTGGGAAATATAAAAAAAAAATGACGTGGGGTCCCCCCTCCCAGACCTCTTTAACCCCTTGTCCCCCATGCAGGCTGGGATAGCCAGAATGCGGAGCACCGGCCGCGTGGGGCTCCGCACCCTGACTATACCAGCCCGCATGGTCCATGGATTGGGGGGTCTCGGAAGGGGAGGGGCAGCCAAGCTTCCCCCTCCCCCTCCGAGCCCTTGTCCAATCCAAGGACAAGGGGCTCTTCTCCACCTCCGATGGGCGGTGGAGGTGGAGGCCGCGATTTCCTGGGTGGGGGGTTCATGGTGGAATCTGGGAGTCCCCTTTAAAAAGGGGTCCCCCAGATGCCCACCCCCCTCCCAGGAGAAATGAGTATAGAGGTACTTGTAGTACCACTTACCCATTTCCTTTAAGAGTTAAAAGTAAATAAACACACAAACACATAGAAAAAGTATTTTAATTGAACAAAAAACATAACCACGAAAAAAGTCCTTTAATATTCTTAATTAACCATTAATACTTACCTGTCCCTTTAAATAAATGATCCCACGCAATATCCTCGGAAATGTTCTATCAGTTACAATGTAACAAAGTTATTATGTAACAACTTTGTTACATTGTAACTACGCCGCACCCGACGCCACTCGCCGCTCAGCCGCCACATACGCGTCCGTGCAGGACGCTAAGTCCCTGCAGCTCCCGCTGTCCACCCCGCCCACATCTGTCACCCACATGTCACCCACATGTGGGTGACATGTGGGTGACATGTGGGAGAGGCGGGGAGGGCAGCGGAGCCGGCGGGGACTTAGCGTCCTGCACGGACCCGACAGAGCTCTGAGCCATATAGCTCAGAGCTCTGAGAAGCATCTTTGTATTTGGGCTCCAAGGAGCCCCATTGGTCCTTAGCAGACCAATGGGGTTCCTTCAAATCAGAAGGAACCCCATTGGTCTGCTAAGGACCAATGGGGCTCCTTGGAGCCCAAATACAAAGATGCTTTCGAGAGCTCTGAGCTATAGCTCAGAGCTCTGTCGGGTCCTGCAGCGCAGATGCGGCGGCGGCGGCGGCGGTGAGTGACGTCGGGTGCGGCGTAGTTACAATGTAACAAAGTTGTTATATTGTAATAACTTTGTTACATTGTAACTGATAGAACATTTCCGAGGATATTGCGTGGGATCATTTATTTAAAGGGACAGGTAAGTATTAATGGTTAATTAAGAATATTAAAGGACTTTTTTCGTGGTTATGTTTTTTGTTCAATTAAAATACTTTTTCTATGTGTTTGTGTGTTTATTTACTTTTAACTCTTAAAGGAAATGGGTAAGGGGTACTACAAGTACCTCTATACTCATTTCTCCTGGGAGGGGGGTGGGCATCTGGGGGACCCCTTTTTAAAGGGGACTCCCAGATTCCACCATGAACCCCCCACCCAGGAAATCGCGGCCTCCACCTCCACCGCCCATCGGAGGTGGAGAAGAGCCCCTTGTCCTTGGATTGGACAAGGGCTCGGAGGGGGAGGGGAAAGCTTGGCTGCCCCTCCCCTTCCGAGACCCCCCAATCCATGGACCATGCGGGCTGGTATAGTCAGGGTGCGGAGCCCCACGCGGCCGGTGCTCCGCATTCTGGCTATCCCAGCCTGCATGGGGGACAAGGGGTTAAAGAGGTCTGGGAGGGGGGACCCCATGTCGTTTTTTTTTTATATTTCCCACACTCAGAACGAAGTAAGTAAAACTCTTCCCACTTGGGGGAATCTATGAAAATAATACACTATTGTTACCTGTGCAAAAAAAACTGACATTTTCCGCATTTAAAAGACATTTTCGCCCTTGAAACTTAAAAATCGATTTTCTCAAAAACTATAAGGTCTTTTTGAAAAAAAAATTTTTCCTCTTATTCCCACTGATCCCCTTAATATACCCTGGGAATTTGGTGTTCCTAAACTTTAAGCAGGCTTTGCTATTAACCGTTAAAGTCGGCGGGTTTTTAAATGTTACATTTTTCCTTTGAAACTTTAACATCGATTTTCTCAAAAACTATAAGGTCTTTTTGAAAAAAAAAATTTTCCTCTTATTCCTCCTGATCTCCTTAATATATTCTCCAAATTTGAGGCTCTTAGCATTTAAGGGGGCTTTGCTATTAACCCTTAAAGTCGGCGGCTTTTTTATATTATACGGAGCGTTACGGTTTAACGCGAAATTACGGTAGCGTTTAATGCGAAATTACGGCATGATACGACTGTAATGCGAAAATTACGCGAAAATTACGCTTACGCGAAATTTCGCGAAATCCTTCTTCATTACGATTATGTACTTACGGCCATAATCGTAATTACACTAATTACGCGAAATTTCGCAAAATCGTAATTAGGTCATTACGCTCATCTCTATGCGAGGGTGGAGAGAGGAGGAAGAGTCTCAGGGGCAAGAGGAGGAGGAGGAGGACGCTGACCCTGATGTCTCTGTTAGACGGTCCACCCTGTTCCCCATTACAGCGCACAGACCCCAGAGTCAAGCGGATGCAAGCGAGGGAGGACGCCTGCATCAGCATGATCCTGGACCCACGGCTGAGGGGGAGGTGGGATCAGTTTCTGCCTGCCAGAGACCGTGAGCAGCAAGCAAGGGAGTTGCAGGAGATCCTTGTTCGGCGACTGGAGGAAGCCTTCCCCCCGCCTTCCACTCCCTCTGTCCCTGTCCAGCAGCCAGCAGCACAGCAGCAGGTGCCTGCGGCCAGCAGCAGCATCAGGCGCCCAGGAGACCTTCTGTCATTGACGCAGGCGTTCTACATGAAGGTACAGCAGCTGAGAGAGGAGGTGCAGGCAGCAGCCACCTTCGGTGAGAGTCACAGCCAGCGCATGATCCGGATGGTGGCCGACTACATGGGGTCCTTCAGTGGGCTTGACACCGGCAGCGAAGAGCCTGTGGACCCCATGGAGTACTGGGTGGAGCGCTTGCACATCTGGAGGGAGCTTGCGCAGTACGCCCTGGAGGTATTGTCTTGCCCTGTCGTGACTCCTCCTCCTACTGCTGCTGTTGTATTTATCCTGCTGCTGTCAGTGGTCCCACCACCAGGGTCCACACTATGCATTGCCTGCTGTCAGTGCCACACGTCACTCCTCCTCCTACTGCTGCTGTTGTATTTATCCTGCTGCTGTCAGTGGTCCCACCACCAGGGTCCACACTATGCACTGCCTGCTGTCAGTGCCACATGTCACTCCTCCTCTTGCTGCTGTTGTATTTATCCTGCTGCTGTCAGAGGTCCCACCGCCAGGGTCCACACTATGCATAGCCTGCTGCCAGTGCCACACGTCACTCCACCTCCTCCTGCTGCTGTTGTATTTATCCTGCTGCTGTCAGTGGTCCCACCACCAGGGTCCACACTATGCATTGCCTGCTGTCAGTGCCACATGTCACTCCTCCTCTTGCTGCTGTTGTATTTATCCTGCTGCTGTCAGAGGTCCCACCGCCAGGGTCCACACTATGCATAGCCTGCTGCCAGTGCCACACGTCACTCCACCTCCTCCTGCTGCTGTTGTATTTATCCTGCTGCTGTCAGTGGTCCCACCACCAGGGTCCACACTATGCACTGCCTGCTTTCAGTGCCACACGTCACTCCACCTCCTCCTGCTGCTGTTGTATTTATCCTGCTGCTGTCAGTGGTCCCACCGCCACAGTCCACACTATGCATTGCCTGCTGTCAGTGCCACACGTCACTCCTCCTCCTGCTGCTGTTGTATTTATCCTGCTGCTGTCAGTGGTCCCACCACCAGGGTCCACACTATGCATTGCCTGCTGTCAGTGCCACACGTCACTCCTCCTCCTACTGCTGCTGTTGTATTTATCCTGCTGCTGTCAGTGGTCCCACCGCCAGAGTCCACACTATGCATTGCCTGCTGTCAGTGCCACACGTCACTCCTCCTCCTACTGCTGCTGTTGTATTTATCCTGCTGCTGTCAGTGTGGTCCCACCGCCAGGGTCCACACAATGCATTGCCTGCTGCCAGTGCCACACGTCACGTTTTCAGTTTTGTTTTTTTAAGTACACCTATTTCAATGTGAATTCACTTAAAAAAAAACACACAAAAACCCCCGAATTCACGAATACGAATTTTTAACGAATTTTTAGGCGTAACCTCGAACCGAATATGAACTTGAATCGAATTTCGTGGTCGAAGGCGAATTCGAATGTCATGCGGACCCGTATTCGAATGTACCCGAACCGAATTTTGGTACATCTGAGCATGCCTGACCCTGAGCAATGCCATGCTTCGCCTAACCCTAGAATCGGGCATGCCTGTAGTTGACATTTAACACTCCCTGAACCATCTTACGCTACTGTGGAAAGTTGATGGATTCCTTATAGAATAAAGCACGGTCCTTTTGACATTTAGAGTGTTGTAACATTTTCTGGCAAGCGTTATTCATTCACTGAGCACTTGTACTTTGTGTCTGGAGCTGAAACCGTGAAGTTGATACTTTCCTAAAATGAATATTCAGGTGGGTTTGATGATTTGTTCCTGGTGAGATGTCATTTGAAGAAAACAAATGCTCTCACACTTAAATATGTGTTCAGCTGACACGGTGCCAAGCAGGCAGAGATTGAACATAGCCGCTATAAGATGGTGGCAGCGCTACAAACACAACAAGGCTCTCTTGGTGACTGTGTCATCACTCCTCTGCCATCTTCTACTACTCGCTGCTTGGCTGACGTCAATCAAGAATATCGAACAGGAAATTGTTTTTTTTCAAATTAACAGCAGAGATTATTTCTTTTCTGAAGGGAGCAGGGCCGGTCCGCCCATCAAACGGCAAATTTGGGGGGCGTCACCGCCTACCCATGGGTGGGGGAGGGGAGTGCGCCAAGCTGGAGGGGGTAGCGAGCAGCAGCGAGTGTACCGTTATACTGCCAGGCAGCGGGCGGGCGGGGATGACTCACCTCTTCCGCATTCCAGCATGCGTTTGACTCTCGTCACTTCCTGCATTGCCGCCCACTGTACTGTAAGTGGACGGCATTGCAGGAAGTGACGAGAGCGGAACGCGCGCTGGAATGCGGAAAAGGTAAGTCCTCCCTCCCCGCCCGCTGCCTGACAATATACTGGTACTCTCGCTGCTGCATTTAATAGCCGGAGGGGGAGCGCAGATGGGGGACTCAGGTGAGGGAGGGCCACTGTGCTCAATACCCCCTTCCTGCTCGCTACCCCCTCCAGGCAACCTATTCTGGGGGGGAAGTTATTATACTGAGGGGGGGGGGGGCAGCGTTTTTTTACAAGTTTTCCTCAGGTGGCAAAAAGTCTAGAACCAGCCCTGGAAGGGAGTTGTCAAGTTGCAAACAGCTCGCCGATCCAATCGCATTTCATTGCACACCTTCCTGCACTCCACCAGCCCATTGTGGAAATGCAGAGAAGCTGTGCTCTCACCTCTCCACCGGAGCCCAGTGCTGTGCTTCCGCTCACCGCTCAGCCTAGTTCCCGGCATTCCTGGCATCTCCTACTGCAATGTAGCATGATTATACGCGACATGAGGAGAGTGAGGAGCCAGCACTAGAGAGAGCTGGAGACAGACATGTTCAGGGGTGGGGCTTAATCCAGGGGCATGGCACCCCCACCCCCCTTCAAAACCAATGGAACTCCAGACAATTGCCTGGAATGGCTTTGGTTAAAAACGGCCCTTGGGGGAATTGTTATGTCCCTGCTTGTGCAGCACAATTTTTAATGGAATAATTGATTCGCAATGGAAGGAATGTAAGCAAATCTGCATTTACTTTAGCCCAGGGTTCCACGTTGAGAAACTGTAAGAAGCTGAAGTGTGATGAACTCCCTGGCATCAACTCAAGAGACAAAGAGCGGTTTTGGATGGCTGTAATCAATTTAGACAAAACCAGGTGACTCAAATTAATGGTACATTAACTTCTGTATACTTGTGTGATTGCACTGATGAGCACATCGGTGGTAGCACAACCACAATTTACATGTTGAGGCTCTTCAACCCGATGATTTCAGGAACTGGACTAAGCTTGATCAACAGACTGACTAACACTATGAGCCAATCTCATTCCCTACTGACGTCTTGTATTCCACAGCAGTGGGCTCTCTGGTGTTTATTGATATACACTCCTTTGTAATCAGCATCAATCCTCATGTTGGAGAGGCATCATTCTCAGAAACTGCATGAATTAAACAGTTTAGCTGTGGTGACAGGAGAAAGGATTAGAGATTCCTGATATACACCATGCAATTTCCCATCAGACAGAATGGTCGAATAGATATTTTCCAACAGGTCCAATTTGATTTGCGATCGTTTTTCTGATCGATTTTCCTATCACCTCTGTACAAAATTGATGAGAAAAAGGATCAGAAACTATCTATCTATCTATCTATCTATCTATCTATCTATCTATCTATCTATCTATCTATCTATCTATCTATCTATCTATTTCCATTTGGGTGCCTATTGCAAATAGTCTAAAATGATATCATTTTAGACTATTTGCAATAGGCACCCAAATGGAAATAGAAGACTGTATAGTAAAGAAGTACTCTACTTAACCACTTGAGGACCCACCCTTTACCCCCTTAAGGACCAGCGCTGTTTGTTGTGATCTGTGCTGGGTGGGCTCTGCAGCCCCTAGCACAGATCAGGGTGCACGCAGAGCGATCAGATCGCCCCCTTTTTTTCCCTCCTATGAGGATGATGTGCAGGGGGGGTCTGATCGCTCCTGCGTGCAGGCATGTTGCGAGGGGGGGGGCACCTCAAAGCCCCCCTCCGCGGCGACATTCTCCCCCTCCCTCTCCTACCTCCCTTCCCCGGAGATCCGGGCTGCACAGGACGCTATCCGTCCTGTGCAGCCAGTGACAGGACGTCCCCTGTCACATGGCGGCGATCCCCGGCCGCTGATTGGCCGGGGATCGCCGATCTGCCTTACGGCGCTGCTGCGCAGCAGCGCCGTACAATGTAAACAAAGCGGATTATTTCCGCTTGTGTTTACATTTAGCCCGCGAGCCGCCATCGGCGGCCCGCAGGCTATTCACGGAGCCCCCCGCCGTGAATTGACAGGAAGCAGCCGCTCGCGCGAGCGGCTGCTTCCTGATTAATCAGCCTGCAGCTGGCGACGCAGTACTGCGTCGCTGGTCCTGCAGCTGCCACTTTGCCGACGCACGGTATAAGCCTGCGGTCGGCAAGTGGTTAAAGCAAACCTAAACTAAAAATAAACTAGCGAGATAAACAACTCTATCTATTGTCTTAATCCTAAACTCTCCAGGAATCCCACAGCTTTGTCTAGTGTTTAAAGCAGGGGTCTCAAACTCGCGGCCCGCGGGCCATTTGCGGCCCTCGATACAATATTTTGTGGCCCTTCGCTGGCAAAAGCTTCCTTATAGTTCGCTTCAGTGCTCCCAAGTAATCTGCCGCATCCCCGCTGCTAAATGAGGGCTGCAGAACCCCCAAATCGCCTGGGGGCAATCCGCCGGAATTTCCTGGAAGGGGCAGAGCTTTTAGCTTCAGCTCTGCCCCTCCTGACGTCAATCGCCGCTCGGATCGCCTCCTGTCCCCGCCCAACTCTATAAAGGAAGAGTGAGAGGGGCGGGCAGTGGCGGCGATGCGCCGCAATTGTGAAATTCCTTATGCCTCATCTTGACTTTGCCTCCTGCGGCCCCCAGGTAAATTGAGTTTGAGACCCCTGGTTTAAAGGTTAAAAAGTACCTGAAAGTCATTTTTTTTAATAGACAACTAAAGTGAGAGGGATATGGAGGCTGTCATATCCATTCCCTTTTAAATAATGCACATTGTGTAGCTGTCCTGATGATCTTCTGCCTTTACTACTTTTGGTCATAGACCCAGAACAAGCATGCAGATCAGATGTTTGACTCAAGTTTGACTGCATTAGCTGCATACTTGTTTCAGGGGTTTTCACACTTGTTATGGTAATTTGGACACCACCTATGCATGAAAAAACAGCAGGATGCCAGGCAACTGGTAATATTTAAAAGGAAATGAATATGGAAGCCTCCATATCCCTCTCACTTTAGTTGCCCTTTAATGTTAGGGCTGGTTCACACTTGAGCTCTTTTCAGCGCTTTGCTGATTGCTGGCGAGTAACAAATTACTGTAGTACTCTAAGCATGAAGCCAGGGGTGTAACTAGAAATCACTGGGACCCCCTGCAAAAAATTTGGACCCCACCCGGGCCCACTCATGGCCGTTTTGGGGGGCAAGAGGGGTCGCAGCATGAGGGGAAAGCGTGGCCACACATTGGCGGGGAGGGGAGACAGTCCCCCCCTCACCTCAGGCTCTCCCTTCAGCGCGCTCCCCTCCTGCATCAATTAGTGGCAGCAAGCGGCAGACAGGACACATACCTCAATCCACCGCGGAGGTCCGATTTCTAAGTGCCTCACTAGAGTTTAAGTGCCTTACTGTGTTTAAACAGGAAGTAGCGTCAGATACTTAGAGATCGGAACCTCCGGTGTGTGTGGAACGCATGGAGGTATGTGTTCCTGCCTGGCGCCTGCTACCACTGATTGATGCAGGAGGGGAGCGCTCTGAAGGGAGAGTCTGTGGTGGTGGGGGGGGACTGTCCCCCCTCCCTGCCGATGTGTGGCCACGCTTTCCCCTCATGCTGCGACCCCTTCAGCCCCCAAAACGCCCCCTGTGGATGCAGGAGCTGCAGCCACTATTGTTACGCCACTGCATCAAGCCATGCTTTGCTTTTTATCCAGTACACACAGAAAACAGGACCGGAACAAGCAAGTCTAGAACAGCATAGATAGATCCCATCATTTAGTATAACAGCAGTATATCACAGTGCCATCTACGGGCCAAAAGTATGAACATCGCAACAGTCCTACTGCATTTAGAGCTCTGGAGGGAATACGGGCTAGTTCTATGTGGGATTGGGACTGTACATACGTTTATCTCATCATGTTACATGTCACTTTAAAGGATACCACAACTGACATGTGGCATAATGAGATAGACATGGGTATGTACAGTGCCTAGCACACAAATAACTATGCTGTGTTCCTTTTTTTCTTTCTCTGCCTGAAAGAGGTAAATATCAGGTATGTAAGTGGCTGACTCAGTCCTGACTCAGACAGGAAGTGACTACAGTGTGACCCTCACTGATAAGAATTTTCCCCTTTTTTATCTCTTTCTTGCTCTCAGAAGCCATTTTCATCTAGGAAAGTGTTTTATAGTTGGAATTTCTTATCAGTGAAGGTCACACTGTAGTCACTTCCTGTCTGAGTCAGGACTGAGTCAGCCACTTACATACCTGATATTTACCTCTTTCAGGCAGAGAAAGAAAAAAAGGAACACAGCATAGTTATTTGTGTGCTAGGCACTGTACATACCCATGTCTATCTCATTATGCCACATGTCAGTTGTGGTATCCTTTAAGGCCATCACAATGTATTACATATTTTTAATAGATACTAAGGGGTATATTCACTAAATTGCAGTAAAATTACTGTGTGCAGTCAGTGCGCAACAATTTCACCAGTGTTTATGCACATAGTGTGCATTGCACACATACCACAACTAGCTTGTTACTTGTTACTTACACGATGCTTGCTCTGCTTCTATTACACGGTTTACTTGATTTCTTTTTGAATAGCGAATTGAAGGTTAGATTCCTTGTGCTATGTCTTTCTTGGGCGTGTAATCATTGTTGTGTGTGAAGTAAGGCCTTAAACAGAGCCATCTGACCATATGCTGGGCTAATCCATCTTGTGTGTTTAAAAGCTTTCGCTTTTGTTTTTTGCAATCTGTTTATTTTCTGGATCTCTGGATCTGCATTGTAAAAGTTAAATAAAGATTCTTTTTACTCACTATGGAAAACAGAGTTTTCTTTCAGAAATTATAATAAATAAAAGTGCACTTCCTGAAGTCTGTGTGTATGTGTGTGTGTGTGTGCGTGTTGGGGGGGGGGGAGGGGAGTGGGGCGATGGTTGTGAGGGTTTGGCAGCCATGGTCAAATGCGCAGTTCAGAAGAGATTATAATCAGCATGTGCAGAACACTTTGGACCATGCCTGCCAGGGAGCGTGATTGAGGAAGCACACTCAGGGGCAGGGCCGGATTTTCCATAAGGCACTGCAGGCACGTGTCTACAGGCGTCTTATGTGGGAGATGCGGCCCCTCTCTGCAGATCACTGACCTCAGGTGCTTACAGTGTAAACCCTGCCTCATATCACTGACTTCAGACACTTACACCCTTGTCTCATGTCACTGGATGATATGATACAGTAATTAGAGTGTAAGATTCTAAGAACAGTTAATGACATAAGGCAGGGATTAGAGTTCAAAATATATTTACTTGAAGGTGTGGCCTGTGTTAAGGGGCGACATGTGCCTACAGGCCTTTGAGTTGTAAAACCGGCCCTGCTCAGGAGCGTATCTAGGGAAAACAGACCCTCCAAATATTTTAATGTATAGTCTCAGTTGAATTGGTTGTATCAAAGCTGAAGTGAAGCATGGCCTATAGGAATGGAGTATCGCAATAGATCAGCCTATACATATCCCCAAAGGAACAGTTGGGCAGGTTGTCCCCCTATAGATGTAACCAAGCAGCAGAATGTCCCCAGATAAAAACTAGAATCTGTACAATCTAACCAAGTAAGGTACAAAGCAGTGCCCCCAGTAAGAGGCACCCATGGCACAAGCCATACTGCACCTCTGTAGATACGCCTCTGCACAGACAGGACAGGGCATATGCACCACAGCTGCAGCTGAGCACAGGTTTTAAAGGTCTGGGGCATACTGCTCATGCACAGCCCAGCCACGCACACGCCCCCATCATGCTTCTGTCGCTGGGAGTGTTCTGTGCCTGTGCAGTACTACAGACGGGAATGCGATGGGAGGAGGAATGCGCATGCTCTGACTGGCCCCGACTGAAGGACTTTACTGCCTGAATTGCGGGCTATCCAGGTGGCGCAGGAGGACAGCGAGAGAGCAATCTACCTGGAGGGGGCTGGAGGAAGCCCCAGGTTTGTATATGTTTTTTTATATCCCCCGTCCCCCCACTTTAACTTTAGCCCATGATTTGTTTTCATATTATGGACGCAATAAATTTTCAAATAACAGTGCTCCTCCCATTCATTCACCAATTACTTTATCACTACTTATTACACTTACATGATCTATATCTATACCTTTTTTTCACCACAAATTAGGCTGGATAGAGGGGGAGTTATTTTCTTAGTAAGGGTGGTTGTGGGATATCTAACTACAGGCAGTGGCGACTCCAGCTTCAATTTTTTTTGGGGGGGGGGCATAGAGGGGGCACAATGGCCGACTGTGGTGGGTGATCAATATTTTTTGCCTAATTCAGGTAATAAAATTAATGCTAACTAGTTCAGCAATCACAGGAACCAAATGTAAACATCACAAACAGAACTCAGAGGCTTTTGAGCAGAGCAGATTATCCAAATGATGGTGCTATTATTGAAGAACAACTACCAGGAAACAGTTAACTGTATGTTACTGAGTGGGGGTGGGGCAGTGCCCCAGAGTGCCCTAGTGTAGCGCCACCCATGACCACAGGAAGGATTTATGGCAAAAAAATGTTATGCCAACATTTCTAGAGTGCAGGTTGAATTCAATGTAGAGCATTGCATCTATGTAAACATATCTAATTTCATATACATTTTTGGTCTCCATGATGATAATTCCCACAGTGTTTTTCCTGCCATCTATAAATGGCAAGGACAAGTGTGCACTTCTCGTTTTATGCCATATTATCTGGACCTGTTAATGGGTGATTCATTGTTGATTTGTCATGTAAATCCCCAGAAGTCGGATAGTTAATCATTGCTGTAATGTTGATCATTATTCTGTATGCCATGTCCCAGCATAATGTAGAAGTTCCAGGCAGGTCTCAAAGCCCCACAAATCTTCCCTACACATTCCAGCACTGATGTGGGACATGATCTGTGAGGTAAAGCAGGCTGCTATCATATTTCACCATTGTCATTCTGGGAGAAACTCTCTGCTGGACTCCAGATAATGAGGGGGCACCACAGTCATTATTCTTATGTTTCATACTCCTTGGATATGAGCTCCTTCACATGGGACTGGTGTTCCCCTGCCTGTAGAAGTATGCAGAAGAAAGAAAGGAAAGATAAGCATCCTTCAGCCATTTTTGTATTTATTTATTGTGGGTACATATTTTAACCACTTCCCGACCACCCATAGGCGGCAGAAAGTGGCCGTGCGTGTGCGTGTGTATGTGCGCTCCCCAACGACACCTGCTGGAGTGTCTGCCCTGCAAACCAGGTCATTTGAAAATGTCCATTTTGCACTGAAAAGTGAAAAAAACAGGATGTTTTAAAACATCCATTTTACAGGAAGTGGTTAAGGTACAAACCATTTGATCCCATTGGCCCACTGACTCAAGGTACATTGAGCATTTACAGCAACATAGGGGCCGATTCACAAAACGTATCTCATGAATAATGTATAAAGTCTAATTAAAGTCTAAATATCTTATTTAGGGTGCATGCACACATATAATTACTGTGCACCACCAGTTTGTTACAAAATGAGGCACATGTGGTATCATTTTAACCATGACCAGTTGTAAAATACAATTTGGTGTTTTTTAAAGCTTGGACACACGTTACATAACAAATAGGTAGGGACAAACTGAATCCAACATAAAAAGTAATTTTCAAAATTCTTATCAAACTTGGGAAAGCTACGTGAGACATATGTGATAACATTATAACCATGATGGGTAGTAGAATAAATTTTAGGGTTGAGGGCTAAGTTTTGTGTATTCTTTTTAGTGACAAACTGGGTCAAAACCAATAACATTTCTGTATATTCTGTACCAAAATAAAAGACTTGTAAAATAAAAACAAAGTGACAGAATACAAAAGAAAATACATATATTGTTACATGAGGAACTTGACTTTTTAAATATGTATGCCATGAGGGTATATTACTGTTTTTTTTGTAAATGACAGCCTTCTAATCATCAATAATGTACAATGAGAAAGAAAAAAAAAACACCAAAAAACCCCCCACACAAAATAGAAAATAGACACCTTTATTTCTAAAGACAATACTGTCACCATACATTGTACTAAGAACATAATCTAAATATTGTAATAACCGGGATAGATATGCAAATAACATTTGTGGGTTTAACTTATAGTTAGTACTGTTTATTGTAAATCTATAATGGATGTAAATGGAGAAATAGTGTGGTTTTTATTTTTCCCCTTATTTTACCTTTAAAATGCATAGAAAATAAGGAAATTACTAAACAAAAATATCACTCACTAGAAGTCTAATTTGTCCTGAAAAAACAATATATATAATATATATAAATATATATAATTCATTCAGGTATGATAAGTAGCAATAAAGTGACTGGCGAATGAATGGAAGCAGCGCTGATATGAGAAAATTGAGGGGGGGAGGGGGGGGGGGGCTGAAGTCTTAAAGAGTGAAAAATAATCTCCTAGTAGACAACTTTAAAAAAAAAAGAGCATTGAATAAGGGCCCTGTCTACTTGCCAACAAAAGCAAAGAAGAAGTATGTCTGAAGGTCCACTTTAAAAGACACCGGCTTCATTTGAAGTTATCTTTTGGATAACACTCATGATACCTTTTGAACAACTTACTATGGAGTGTGCCCTTTGTATGTTACCAGAGATGTATGTGAACCACAACAGACATATGACCTTGGAAAGTTTTATTTTTAGCTTTTTTACATAGTTGCAATTCACTCCTCACATCATTATCCTAACATAACATAAAAGGAGAGCAGCTCCCCGTAAATACATAAACAGCACATTAAATAAGATGACTAACTCACAACAAGGTGTAAGAACTGCCACATGGCCAAGAGTGGTGGGATCAAAGCAAATGATTCAGCCACACTTATTCACCTGGTGACTTTTTGGTCAGCTTTATTTACCATACTTGGTAAAAAAAAATGTTAGTAGTTTACAAAGTGCTTTTATATAGATATGACAGTCGAGTTTACTTCTTCGAGGAGCAGCGATTCGTCTCGGGACTGCAATAAGCCGCAGTGTAGCATCTCCACTGCATCAGAGTTAGAGAGCCACAGATACTTACCGTGGTCCCGAACCAGTTAAACTTCATCTTACAAATAAACATTTAATGTAAGCAGGGCCGGATTTACCATAAGGCACTGTAGACACGTGCCTACAGTCGCCTGATGTTGGAAAGGTGGCTCACTCTCATCCCCGAGCGCCTTCCTCCCTCCTTCCCTATGCAGAGTCCTGATAAGAGTGTAATGAGAGGTTACTTACCCTGCTCTCTGCATTCCAATGACGAGATCTCCCTCAGGGGCACCTCTAGCTACTTAATTCTGATGTTCCTCTAGCTTGGGGCATCTCTAGCTACTTAATATTGAGGGTTCTTCTGGCTACCTAATACTAAGAGACATTGGTAGTTATGTATGAGGGCTAAGGGAGAAGTGACAGCTGGGCCAGCCAGCACACTTGGTGAGGTTTGGCCTGGTCTGTAGGTTCATGGAGGGTGAAGTCTAAGGTGGCATCTATGCCTATAGGCTCCTGGGATGTAAATCCGGGCCTGAATATAAGTATTCTTGACATCTAGTTTGTAAAGCCTGTAATTTATACCAACAAAGGCAATCACTGCCTGCTGGTCTAGATGCTCTTGGTGCAACACTGAATAAACTTGTCGGAAGACTGGCTTGTTGGAAGAAAGGGGTGTGTCCCTCACTGTGAGTCCGCCTGCAGTAAGGGCCTGTACACAACATCTGGTATTCACTCTCAATTATTGAACGATCCAAACTAAATGATCCTATTGTTTGTTGATTAGGATTGAATTCTTCTGTCGTCTGATCATAAACAAATGTGTAACAAATTATTTTGTCTTTTATTCGATCTGTTAAGATGTCCATACATCTAGCGAATGAGATGCATCGACCAAGAGACAGATCTCTCTCCCCCTTTTGCGTCTTGGAATTCACTATAAATTTTATTGATCATGTTACTTTTATCACTGTCATCACAAATTCTGTATTTTGTATTGATTCTGTACTTTGTAACCAATTACTGGTATGTATTTTGTTACATACTGTAGTTACATAGTTTGGTTGAAAAAAGACATCCGTCCATTAAGTCCAACCAGAAAAAATAAATATATAAAATAATAATAAAAAACAAGAACAAAAAAACACCAACCTAAACCTGCAATATCCCAGTTGATCCAGGGAAGGCGAAAAACTTTACAAGGCTTGGGCCAATTAGCCTTAGAAGGGAAAAATTCCTTCCGACTCCAGATGGCAGTCACAAAAATCCTTGGATCAACTCTTCCGGGACTTAATAATTATAGCCATGGATGCCCTTCAATGCAAGGAAAGCATGTAAGCCCTCTTCAAATGCAGATATAGAGTTTGCCATAACTCTTTCCTGAGGTAAGATGTTTCAGATTTTACCCACTCTCACTGTGAAGGACCCCTTTCTAAATAGATGGCAAAAACTTCTTTCCTCCATACGCAAATCATGTCCCCTTGTTCATCGTATAACCCTAGGGACAAAAAGCTAATCTGCCAGGTTTTTGTATTGCCCTCTCATGTATTTTTTATACATGTTAATCATGTCACCTCTTAAGCCCCGTCTACACGGGGAGAGATTGTGGCGATCCGGCGGCTCGATTAGCCGCCGGATCGCCTCTTCCGCATGCCCGCCGCGTCCCCGCTCGGCGTGCGTGCGCGGGAATCAATACCCGCTCGATTCCCGCTCGTCCCCGCGCCGCGCCGCTTATCTGCCGCTCGATTCCCTGCCATTGTCCCCTCGTGGGGAGCGAGCAGGGAATCGGCGGTGCTAAGATCCGTCCTGTCGGATCTTATCAATCGAGCCGCATCAGCGGCTCGATTGATAAGGAGCATCGCGGCCGCATCTACGTGTGTAGATGCAGCTTTAGTTGTATATTGGTGCATTCCGTTTGTTTGTATTATCATGCAGCCCATGTTCTTTTCTTACTTTGTACAAAAGTGATGCTTGTAATCAGCTAATTACGATTACGCAAATTTTCGCATACATTTTCACAATTACGCCTATACGTAATTACGATTTGTACATTTAATAGATTTTGCATAGGCATTCGTAATTTCGTGTAAAATTTCACGTAATTTTCATGTCATTTCATGCAGACTTTTTTTCCCAAAAAGACCTTGTAGTTTTTGAGAAAATCGATTATAAAAATGTAAAGAAAGAATAGTTTTTAAACTCTGAAAAATGAGTTTAACCACTTAAGGACCGCCCCCAGCCGATGGGCGGCGACAAAGTCCGGGCCCAAACGACCGCAATACGCCCATCGGCGGGGCGGGAGTGGTTATGCGGCGATCGCGTCATTCGTGACGCGAACAGCCGCCGGGGACTGGCTCCGCCCACCGCTCGTAGTAACCCGCCGGCCGTTCGGAAGCGCCGGCGGGTTACTAAGTAGCACCCGGATCGCCGCACTTACATTGTATAATAGGCTTTGTAATGTATACAAAGCCTATTATACTGGCTGCCTCCTGCCCTGGTGGTCCCAGTGTCCGAGGGACCACCAGGGCAGGCTGCAGCCACCCTAGTCTGCACCCAAGCACACTGATTTCCCTCCCCCTGCCCCCTGATCGCCCACAGCACCCCTCAGACCCCCCCCTGCCCACCCCCCAGACCACTGTTTGCACTCAGTCACCCCCCTAATCACCCATCAATCACTCCCTGTCACTATCTGTCAACGCTATTTTTTTTTTATCCCCCCCCTGCCCACTGCCCCCTCCTGATCACCCCCCCACCCCTCAGATTCTCCCCAGACCCCCCCCCAGACCCCTCCCCCCGTGTACTGTATGCATCTATCCCCCCTGATCACCTGTCAATCACCTGTCAATCACCCGTCAATCACCCGTCAATCACCCGTCAATCACCAGTCAATCACCCCCTGTCTCTGCTACCCATCAATCAGCCCCTAACCTGCCCCTTGCGGGCAATCTGATCACCCACCCACACCAATAGATCGCCCGCAGATCCGACATCAGATCACCTCCCAAATCCATTGTTTACATCTATTCTCTCCTCTAAACACCCACTAATTACCCATCAATCACCTATCAATCACCCCCTATCACCACCTGTCACTGTTACCCATCAGATTAGACCCTAATCTACCCCTTGCGGGCACCCAATCAATCGCCCACACGCTCAGATTGCCCTCAGACCCCCCTTTATCAATTCGCCAGTGCAATATTTACATCTGTTATTCCCTGTAATAACCCACTGATCACCTGTCAATCACCTATCAATCACCCCCTGTCACTGCCACCCATCAATCACCCCCTGTCACTGCCACCCATCAATCAGCCCCTAACCTGCCCCTTGCGGGCAATCTGATCACCCACCCACACCAATAGATCGCCCGCAGATCCGACATCAGATCACCTCCCAAGTGCAGTGTTTACATCTCTTCTCTCCTCTAAACACCCACTAATTACCCATCAATCACCACCTGTCACGGTTACCCATCAGATTAGACCCTAATCTGCCCCTTGCGGGCACCCAATCACCCGCCCACACCTCAGAACGTCCTCAGACCCCAGCCCTGATCACCTCGCTAGTGCATTGCTTGCATCTATTTCCCCCCTCTAATCACACCTTGAGACACCCATCAATCACCTCCTGTCACCCCCTAGCACACCTACCCATCAGATCAGGCCCTAATTTGCCCCGTGTGGGCTCCTGATCACTCGGCCAAACCCTCAGGTCCCCCTCAGACCCCCTTCCGATCACCTCCCCAGTGCATTGATTGCATCTATTTTCCCCTCTAACCGCCCCCTGAGACACCCATCAATCACCTCCTGTCACCCCCTAGCACTCCTATCCATCAGATCAGGCCCAAAACATCCTGTCATCTAAGAGGCCACCCTGCTTATGACCGGTTCCACAAAATTTGCCCCCTCATAGACCACCTGTCATCAAAATTTGCAGATGCTTATACCCCTGATCAGTCATTTTGAGAAATTTGGTTTCCAGACTACTCACAGTTTTGGGCCCGTAAAATGCCAGGGCAGTATAGGAACCCCACAAATGACCCCATTTTAGAAAGAAGACACCCCAAGGTATTCCGTTAGGAGTATGGTGAGTTCATAGAAGATTTTATTTTTTGTCACAAGTTAGCGGAAAATGACACTTTGTGAAAAAAAACAATTAAAATCAATTTCCGCTAACTTGTGACAAAAAAAAAAAATCTTCTATGAACTCACCATCCTCCTAACGGAATACCTTGGGGTGTCTTCTTTCTAAAATGGGGTAATTTGTGGGGTTCCTATACTGTCCTGGCATTTTAGGGGCCCTAAACCGTGAGGAGTAGTCTTGAAACGAAATTTCTCAAAATGACCTGTGAAATCCTAAAGGTACTCATTGAACTTTGAGCCCCTTAGCGCAGTTAGGGTGCAAAAAAGTGCCACACATGTGGTATCGCCGTACTCAGGAGAAGTAGTATAATGTGTTTTGGGGTGTATTTTTCCACATACCCATGCTGAGTGGCAGAAATATCTCTATAAATAGACAATTGTGTGTAAAAAAAATAAAACAATTGTCATTTATGGAGATATTTCTCCCACCCAGCATGGGTATGTGTAAAAATACACCCCAAAACACATTATACTACTTCTCCTGAGTACGGCAATACCACATGTGTGGCACTTTTTTGCAGCCTAACTGCAGGGGCCAAAAGTCCAATGAGCATCTTTAGGCTTTACAGGGGTGCTTACAATTAGGCACCCCCCAAAATGCCAGGACAGTGAACACACCCCACAAATGACCCCATTTTGGAAAGTAGACACTTCAAGGTATTCAGAGAGGAGCATAGTGAGTCCGTGGCAGATTTCATTTTTTTTTGTTGCAAGTTAGAAGAAATGGAAACTTTTTTTTTTCTTTTTTTTGTCAGAAAGTGTCATTTTCCGCTAACTTGTGACAAAAAATAAAATCTTCTATGAACTCACCATGCCTCTCACTGAATACTTTGGGATGTCTTCTTTCCAAAATGGGGTCATTTGGGGGGTATTTGTACTATCCTGGAATTTTAGCCCCTCATGAAACCTGACAGGTGCGCAGAAAAGTCAGAGATGCTTGAAAATGGGAAAATTCACTTTTGGCACCATAGTTTGTAAACGCTATAACTTTTACCCAAACCAATAAATATACACTGAATGGGTTTTTTTTTATCAAAAACATGTTTGTCCACATTTTTCGCGCTGCATGTATACAGAAATTTTACTTTATTTGAAAAATGTCAGCACAGAAAGTTAAAAAAAATCATTTTTTTGCCAAAATTCATGTCTTTTTTGATGAATATAATAAAAAGTAAAAATCGCAGGAGCAATCAAATAGCATCAAAAGAAAGCTTTATTAGTGACAAGAAAAGGAGGTAAAATTCATTTAGGTGGTAGGTTGTATGTAGTGTTGGGCGAACAGTGTTCGCCACTGTTCGGGTTCTGCAGAACATCACCCTGTTCGGGTGATGTTCGCGTTCGGCCGAACACCTGATGGTGTTCGGCTTTTTAAGTTCGGGTTCGCCCCGAACTTCTAATGGCCGCCGAACAGGGCCGAACAGGGCCCCTGTTCGGCCGAACAGGGCCCTGTTCGGCCGAATACTGCCCCCCTATGGGGTCGCAGGCATAAGGGGGGAGCATGCCCCGATCGCGGGGGGGGTCAGAAATTCCCCCCACCCCCTCCGCTAGCGCTCCCCCCTCTGCCCGCTTCCCCATACAAAAGTTTAAGCAAAGTACCTGTAGTGGATGGCCTGGCAGTGGGCGGCACTGTGGAGTGAGGAGGAGGAGTCCGGAGAGTGACGAGTTGAGGGAGGCCGGGCAGCGGGCGTGAGGTCAGAGAAAGGGCGGAAGTACCACAAGGGTACTTCCGCTGAACCGCCCGCTGCCCGGCCTCCCTCAACTCGTCACTCTCCGGACTCCTCCTCCTCACTCCACAGTGCCGCCCACTGCCAGGCCATCCACTACAGGTACTTTGCTTAAACTTTTGTATGGGGAAGCGGGCAGAGGGGGGAGCGCTAGCGGAGGGGGTGGGGGGAATTTCCGACCCCCCCCGCGATCGGGGCATGCTCCCCCCTTATGCCTGCGACCCCATATGGCCCCCAAAAGCTGGATGTTCGGAAAGTTCGGGGTTCGGCCCGAACATGCCGAACATCTCGGCCATGTTCGGCGAACTTTCCCGAACCCGAACATCCAGGTGTTCGCCCATCACTAGTTGTATGACCGAGCAATAAACCGTGAAAGCTGCAGTGGTCTGAATGGAAAAAAAGTGCCTGGTCCTTAAGGGGTAGAAAGACTGTGGTCCTGAAGTGGTTAAATACCATTTTTCTTTGCATTTTTAAAATTGATTTTCTCAAAAACTACAAGTTCTTTTTGAAATTTCTTTTTGACTTGTACACACTATTCTCCTTAACATATGTAGCAATTTAGGTAGCAATAGCATGTATGGGGGTTTCGCTATTAACCACTAAAGTCGGCACAAAAGTATGCAAAATTGCACGAAAATTACGCAAAAGAATTAAATGAAATGATGAAATATTATAACTGCATATAAAACGTATTTACAATTTTATCTGAAATTTCGCATTATGATTACGATGCGTAATTGTGAATTTTGGATGCGAAATTTCACATATGCAAAATTTCGGCCCACCACTGAGCACAACGGAATATGCTGGTGCTTTATAAATAATAATAATAATAATATCTCTCTGATTAAATCCGATCGATTTGCAGCAACCCCTTACATTACATTCTCCTTTAGTGTGGATGTTTTTTCTTTCCTTGTGCTCCAGTCTCCTCTTTTCTGAATTCTACCTCCACCTTTCCAATAAAGCTGCTCAATTTCACCAATAATGGTTTTGTGAGACATCTAGTCCCTCTGAGGGCAGCTATTCAATAAACACAGGCGGAGGAACCCCTGGACCCCCGTCTCCTCTGCTCGGGGATAAAACGCTGCATTCCACGGGTCAGAGTTTTCCCAGCAGCCAGATGTGGATGAAAGGCAAATGCCCATTTTATTGTTGTTTTGCTAAGAAACAGAAGAAGGTTTGTAGAATTTTTTTTTTACCCATAGCAAGGACTTGGCATGTGGTTTAAATCATGTAAAGGTAGATTCTGGTAACTCATGAACATTTTCCATTTAAAATACCTTATGACCGATGGCCTCTATCTTCCATCCTGGCATTCACCTTGTGTATCCGGTTGCCCAGCTATGTAAATCCCGCTACTTGCTGGTGTCCAGATTTTTGGAGTGAGGCTGAAAATGAGCCTGAGAAAATTCTGCTTCTGGACCTGATTAAAGTTTTCTACTATGGAGATCATTTGAGGTTTGAGATCATTTTTGAGATTTGTATTGTTTTTTTTAAAGGTGTCCACTAATGATACAATTTTGATGGTAACATCTTACAAGTTCTGTGTAATATTATTTTTAGTATTTATACTGTATAGTCATTTTGCAAAGCACTTTTACGTAGTCTAAGGTATCCTTTAGAGGAAAGCAAATTAACTTATCTGTATGTTTATGGGATATGGGATGAAACCAGAGTTCCCGGAGGAAACCCACGCAGACACGGGGATTACATATAAACTCCGTGCAGATAGAGCCCTGACTGGGATCCTAACCTGGGGCAAACGTCAAAGAATGGTGCTGGGAAATACCTACCCCATAGATAATCTTTAACTTCATCGCTGACTAAGTGCTCCACGACCACACCAATAATTAAAGACACGCTTACCAGACCAATATAGACCTTAATTATAGGGTCTATTAGGGCACAAAAGGACCAGCAGCCAGTTACTCTCCTGCCGGACAACCCACTTCAGCAAAGCATATCCACCGTAGTTCCAGATGATTATATCTAATAAAATAGAATAAAAACACCTCTAAGCGTATCCATCTGCATCAGTTGTTTAATAAGTCAAAATTAAATTTACAACATAAACTCACCTGAGGGTCCTTGTGACAGGCACCCGAGTAGATGTACAGCGTATCAAAATACAGGACACCAGCCAACCATCAGTCCGCCACGCCCGACCGGTTTCACTGTTAAGCTTCCTCAAGAGAGTTTATGTTGTAAATTCAATTTTAACTATAATTAAGGACTATATTGGTCTGGTAAGTGTGTCTTTAATTACTGGTGTGGTGCAGCACTTAGTCAGCGCTGAAGTTAAAGATTATCTATGAGGTACCGTAGGTATTTGCCAGCACCCTTCTTTGACGTTTGCCCCAGGTTAGAATCCCAGTCAGGGCACTTAGTCAGCGCTGAAGTTATAGATTATCTTTGTTGAGAAGTGTGCTGGAGCATTGGACTTATAGCAGTGACTTTTACATGTGTTCCATCTGAGCAAGCAAGTTTTCTGGAGCGCTGATATATATTTTATTTTAATACCTACCCCATGCCCAATCTTAAGGATTAAACCAGAAAAAAAAAACGAAAAAAAAACCTGGCAAAAACACCCCTTTTTGGGTGCCGCCAAAGGGGTCCATTGTAATTATTACCAAGGATTAGATATCATGGGTGCCCACTTTTCCCCTCCTTGCTGATAATTACAATGGGTCCCTATGGTGGCGTCCAAACTTCTGCCGCTGGCGGGCGCAATAATTTCCAGCTTTACTGGGGACCCAGTGCTGCAAGGCTAGAGTGCTATCTACTACACCACCATGCCTTAATATACATCACTACCTAAAGTATTCATTCAAAGTATATTCACTCAGCTTACCCGTCTACCACATAGATCTGAGAAGCTTGTACAATCAAGATTGTATCATTAACCTTTTTGGGACCGCGTAATGTAAATCCTACACCGCACTTGTGGCTGTCCTAGCCTGATGCGGTCAGTGCCGGACTGGGAGCTGGTAAACCTGAGGAAATCCACTTGCTGGCCAAGCAGCAGTAATCAGGTGTTGCTGATCACAGTGAAAGACTCTCTATTGGGACTGATAACACAGCAGTAGCTGCTTGGCCAGCAGGTGGATTTCCTCAGTTTTATCACCTCCCAGGCCAAAACTGGATGCCGCAAAGGATTTACGCCACCCGCCATTTTCGCTCCCGACGTGACCGTGCGCACCCCAAAGGGGAAATTAAGCTGTCATATGACAGCTGAAATCTCCCCTCAGTGACCAGAAGCCATCGCAATTGGCTCCTGATCACGTGATCAATAAGGGTTACCTAAGGGTTAATGTGCACCATAACAGAGTGTTCTGTGAAAAATCTATCAATCAAAAATCAGTCCACATTATAGAAAATCTGAGATAGAGAACAGCATACATTTCAAGAGCGTTTCAATAGAGCAAGTTGTACATATCTCATCACTCGATTGTGTGTGGGGCTCCGGGGAGTAAGCTTGTAACCACATTTGGGGGGGGAGGGGGGGACAGCTGCTCGTCTCGATATCGCACGCCATTACCTCTGTGAATCTGAACGTCCACGTCCGCCCAAGGTTTCCAGCAAGTCCGATCGATGCATTAAAGTGGCCGCACATCATACAATTTTTTAAATATCTTTTCAATTCAACGATTGAAATCAATTTTCTGACTGATTGTAACATTTAAAAAATGTGACCAATGTACCACACGTGATCAATCTTTTCCCAATTATGAAAAAAAAAATATTATCTGAGAAAATTGCTTGGGAGTTTATATAAGGAAATTGACAATCTACCATACCCCATACAATTTTCATAAAAATTTATCTGAAAAATCCAGCATTCCCGATCAACTTTTATCGAATAAAAACTGGTAATCCGATCGGATTTCTTGCTTAAATTAAAAAAAAACCTTTCGATAGATTGGAAAATATGATCGTTTTTATCAAATTGCCATGCAATCAGATCATTTTATAGTATCGTGTGTGGCCACCTTTAGGCTGATTCCAATTTTCATCCAATTCCATAATAATTATGGAATCGGATGGTCGATCGGTCGCAAAGTCGGGAGGTGTTTGGCCACCCTTAGAGCCAGTATCTCTGCACTAGAAATACTGTATTGAGGACTGAGATAGTGAATAGTGAATCAGAAATAGACTAGTAAAAGTATTCCAGGAAGAGTGTATGTTTTTGTTATATTACAGTACGTTTATGTTACCAGCTCGTCTTGCACACAAATAGCCATTTTCAGAGTATTCTTTTAATGGCAAGGAAATGCTAGAAATAACACCCACCCTCTCTGCTCGCAAACTAAGCTGTCCTATACAAAATACATCTGAGGAATTAGCATGAAAGAAAACCAGAAGTGATCTGCTATCTTTACCTTCTTTTAAATGATGCACATTGCCCATGTGTTAAAATGCGCATTTGCAATGTCCCACCTGCGACAAGCATGCATCCAGTGAGCTGGGGTGGGCGGGTCAGTACGCCTCATTTGCATACTTGCTTGAGATCAGAAATCACAAAAGTGTCAGGATGGATTCACAGTGGTCAGTTGCATAACGCACGTGCTGTGCATATGAGAGAAATAGCCGCTGGGAGATTTCGGCACCTGCACAAGTCCCGGCGGTGTTAATTACTATTCCCCCTCCAGGTCCACATGGGGAATGATGTAATTTGGCTTCCAGCTATTGCTAGCGGCCTAATTGCAGTGTTTTAAAAGTAACTTCAGCTCCGTCTTCTGATGCCGCCGAAGTTACTCACTGTGCACCGCTATTGCCGTACTTCCTATACCGATCTATAGGTGCTCCGGCTGCGCCATAATCCCGTGCTCGCCTGCTATAATGAGTGTGAACTGCAATATAGACGAGACACAGACATTATTTCAAAGCCTGCATGCAGCGAGTTAGAATGACGCAATCCGTTACAGCACAGTACAGTACAGGTGAGTGACACCTTCCCAATGCACTGCATGAAGTGTGTTACAGCAAAAAGTGTGCGTTAACAGTGACAGTGAAGCATACTTTCCATTGAAGCCTGGTAGACAGGAGGAAGCAGGTGGAGGCTCGGCGTGACGTCAAAAGGTGGAAGACGCCGACCTCCGCCACACTAGAAGCCAACGTTTGTCTGCATCGGCTGCAGGACGAGGACTCTGCAGCAGCCATCACCGCATGGGGAGGTCGGGCCAACTAATGTTCCTCTGATGAGGCCAATGGAGTTTAGGCGAAACAGCTGTAGGACTGCAGGCCATGAAAGCCCCCCCAGTGGAAGCTGCACATGTTCCATCCCAGCACCATCTATCACCACTGAGTCAACACTGGCATGCAAGTATATGCAGCCTGCACTGCAAGCTCGCTCTAGTGGTTGGTTCTATGTCATGCTATGCTTTTAATGATGCAAAAAGATGAGATTATGCAAACCTGTGGATATATATGCTGCCAACAAAAAGTTTTGTATGTGCTGTGTATACAGCTGAAGGGACAGTGTCACAGGAAAGTTGCTAGTAAATGGTGATAACTTTAAACTATGATGTGCCTGTCTGTTTTTTCCTTTTTGCATACTTTCCATTGACTGTATGCTTCACTGTATGTAACGCAACAAGCAATAACGTACAGTGGGATTTTTCCATTCTGTACATGGAACACAACTAAAGTACCACTGTAAACCTAGCCTAAGGATTATCAGCTTTGAATGTATGGGAGTTTCCAAGGATTTAAAGTCAACTGCTCCCCCACTTCTTACATAAGAATAGCCCATACTTCTAGCAATATATAATTCCCATCTACCATGCAGGTCTTAAAATACTAATCACATGATATGCGCACTTGCTGCCGAAACCCATTCAAATTAGCTAAATGAGAGTGTCTGTAATATCCTTCTCCAAGGCACCTGCTCTGTTCGACAGGGGAATTCCGAGGCAGGTGAAAATTATGACTGGGGATGTGGAGGGGATGTGCCTGGATGGAAGTATTGGGAGTGGTTTTTGCAGTTAGGAGGTATGCTGGCTGGACTTTTTTTAGCAGCTTCACCAGAGACAGAACTACAAAACATGGCCCCCACCAGCAATGCTTTGACAGAGTCCACCCAATGTTTACACATTATCTCTGTCTCTCCTTGTTGACCACAACAGCCTGAAGGTTCCTCTGCCAGGAGTTATATAACGAGTGTGGCCATCCTGATCCCCCTACCCGCAACAACCGTAGCCACTCTTGATCTGTAGAATGGACCTCTCTGTATTGGAGGAAGAAAGTGTATATAGTTGGGGGCCCCCACAGCTCTGCCCAGACCTCCACCCCCATGTATGTAAGGGCTGTTCACACTATAGTTCCAACTTTGAACACCATTGTGGACAGACACTATAAAGCTTCATCCAAAAGCCTGGCCAGTTACAACTTTTGGAAGATGCCACAGATACAGCCCTAATAAGAGATGCATATCTAAAAAAGAGGCATTGAAAAGCTACATTTTAAATCTTCTTAAACTTACTGTAATATGTACCTGAGAGGGAAAAATAATATTCTTACCTCGATGTCTCTATATACTCTTCAGACCCTTCCGGCTCTTTATTGCATCTGGCCTTCCCTCCTTCTTGCCGCAGTAGCTCCTGTTCATAGCAGCAACTTAGACCAGTCAGAGCCCCACTTGTGTGTGGTCAATGCACATGTGTCCTCGGCGAGAGCATCCTTGGCATGTGCAGTTTAGAAAACAATTGTAATTGCACATACCCAGCATGCTCTCAGTGATGGTTGCTACATACAGCTGTGCAGGAGCAAGTACAGAGATGTACAACACATATACCATGGAGTTCCCATTGGGACTGGGCCAGTGGCGTAGCTAGAGAGCATGGGGCCCCATAGCAAACTTTCATGAGGCCCTCAGTTGGAGGCACTCTTAAGCAAAGCCACCTGCCCTTGCCCCATGGATATGAGTTAATTAGGCAATTTACATTATCATGCAGCACATAGTCCATGGGCACTGAGACAAAGTCAGAAGGTGGAGGAGCACAATAAAGTTAATGGTGAATACATATAGTTCCCACTGGGCCCCACATGCTCCAGGGCCCCATGGGAGCTGCTATGGCCATTGCTAAGCCCCTGGACTGGGCATAAAGCGACAAGATGGGAGGGAGGCTTGGAGGGGTCTGAAGAGCCTCTAGATCAACGAGGTAAGTGTGTTTTAACACTTTTTTTCCCCCACAGCTTCACTTTAAGTACTGTATTCAGTTTCCAGACAGCAATATAGGTGTTCAGTAAATTCCCCAGCAGAGCTGAGGAGCTGATTGAAGTCTTCCATTGCTTGTAACTGGTTACCACCTACAGGCCGGCGTTCCACTCCACATGTGTGCAGCGTTTACTGACAGGCCTGACACCAGCTATGCATGGAAATCCCCCCCCCTGTAGACTCCTCAGAGTCAGAGAAGTTACACGATAGTTTTGTTTTTGCACAAGTTGGTTCCCAGAAATGGTAGAAATGGCACTGGCTGGAGATTGGTCGCAGGCCCGAGTCATTTGTGAATTCCACAGCTTGTTCAGGAAACGCTTTTCTATTATTTGGCCGGAGCTGATGTGTTGACAGAATGTGTCAAACACAGTTTTGATGGCCACAGATCACATTAATATAAAACTTTCAAGTTTCTCTGAGAGGTGGCTGTTACATTTTATTTTGAAAAGAAAAGCTTTACTTAACACTTACTTCACACAATTGTGACACTATCTGCTTCTTCAAATTACAAGCAGGCTTTCCACAGTAGGTCTCCAATGATACATTTTTCCACAGCTAATTTGCTGCCTGTTTTTTTTTTTATCTTGACTGCACGAGAGCGGCCATCTTGGTGATGTCAGCACTATAAACACAGAGTCACATGCCTGGCACCTGAAACAATGAAAGGAAACCTGAAGCAAGAGGTATATGGAGGCTGCCATATTTATTCCCTTTTAAACAATACCAGTTTCCTGGCAGTCCTGATGATGTGTTTGGCTGCATTGGTGTCTGAATTATACACCCAAAACAAGCATGTGACTAATCTTGTCAGATTTTTGTCACAAAGATCTGTTTGCTTTATGATGCTAATAATGCTGTATGCTTTATGCTTGTTCAGGGCTTATGACTAAAGCATCAGAGTAGAGGCAAAGGATAAGCAGGGCAGCCAGTCATCTTGCATTGTTTAAAAGGAAATAAATATGCCAGTCTCCGTATCCCTTTGTATCTAAAACCCTCCCTTTAAAAAAAATAAAATAAAAAATAAATAAGCAGCTCAGAGCATGAATAGTGTTGACTAGTCTAGCACTAGCCTGCTAGTCTTGCCACTCACTGACACCCTTTTATTTAATATTGTGGGGTGCTTCACCTTCTCCCTCTGTTATCAGGCTTGTCCAGAGAGGAGGCTCTCCTTTTTTTATTTTCACTATAGCCCCTTCAGGGCTGCTGTCTGCAGTCAGGGACGGGCATATGGATACTCCACCCTGGCCAGGAGAAGTCCCACCTCCAACCTGAGTAAGCCCCACCTTCCACTCAAAAGAAGCCTCAACCCCTGCCTTGTAGACTTTGGATTGGACAGGTGAGTAGGGCCAAACATGCGAGCATCCCATCAGCTGTGTGGGAGCAGGTAGCATGGTGTCTCCCTGACAGCAGCACCCGGGAGCTTTTCCTGGCCCCAGCACAATTTCCTACTCCTGTCCTGTATGGTAACTGCAGTCACCCCCCCCCCCCAAAAAAAAAAGTTAACCTACCCTATATATATATATATATATATCCTCCACATAGTATTCAATGTTCAGGCACTAGGACTCGGCAGACATGATGGAGCTGGCCCTGAAGGAGATTCCTTACCGCCGGTCATCTCTCAGGGTCCAGGGAGTCATCAGGCTCTGAGTGGTGACTCTCCGGGCCTGTTTCCACTACACGCAGATTGGATGCAGAATGGATGCAGAAAAACTCACTCCAATGAATGTCTATGGGAAAATCTGCATCAGAAAAATTGCGTTTGTTGGAAACAGGCCCATAGGCATTCATTGGAGTCAGTTTTTCTGCATCCATTCTGCATTCAATCTGTGTGTACTGGTAGTTGCGCTGCTGCTGCGTGCTGTGGTGGTGGGCTGGCAGTGAGGACAGGAGGTTACAGTTGCGGGAGGCTCAGGGAGGGACAGAGAGGCTCTGTTGGAGCGGACCCGGCTCTCTCTGCCCCCTACACAGCTGCTGCTGCTGCTTTCAGTTCTTGGATGGGAGTTGTGGGGGGCGGGCTCTCTTGGCTGCTTCTCTCGCTCTTTCTCAATGGCTGGAGAGAGGCAGAAGCAGCAGAAAGAGCAAAGCTGATTGGAGGGCGGGAGGGGAGTAGGAAATAGAAGCCTGGGGCTTCTTACAGAGCTGTCTGTCCTGCTACTCGAGGACCAGGTTGCCTGTAGCCGCGGCGCGCACACAAGATTGCGGCATGTTAACTGTTTTGGACGGACGCCTAATTGAAAATACAGGCAACTATGGACAGGGGAAATTTCCTGTCTTTAGTACAGACTGCCCGTACTTTCACGGACGGTTGGCAACTGTGCTCTCCTGTCCCTAGTAGTTCCCACAGTGACTTCTCCCTCCTTCAACAGCCACAGTGACCTCTCCTGTCCCTAGTAGTTCCCACAGGGACTTCTCCTTCCTCCAGCACCCGCTGTGACCGCACCCTTCCCCAGCAGCACCCACATAGAGTGTTGGAGGAGCTGAGAGAGCAGGTTGGGGAGTATCTCTGGATGAGATTGGAGATGTAGGAAGGGGAAGTATTGCCAATGGACCTGTATGCCAGGTAGAGCAGTTGAAATGTATTGCTGAGGGGTCAGTGAGCCAGTGAATGGGCTTAAAGGAATACTATCGAAGTTGACCAAATTCTAACAGCAGTATGAATCAATATACCAATAAAAGTTAGAGTGAACACAGCATATGATTTTGCTGCGCTGTGTGTCTCTTTTTTTATCTACCTTTCTGACGGCGTCCCCTGTGCAAACTGACGGCGTCCGATTTTGGAGCAGGTCATTATGCTAGAGGTGATTCTTCTAGCTGTGAAAAATGTGGAATGACCCATTGTGATGTTCCCCCACAGCAGATTGAGTGGTGCAGCGCGCGACCCGCATCTACAAGTTAGGAGCGAGAGGAGAGACAACCGCTCTCGTTCCTAGTCTTTTCAGCCACTCTGATTGGTCTGCCGGGCTGCCCTGCTTCCGAGGCAGACTTCCGTGTTCATCGCTGCCGCCGCGTCATTGATTGTTGCTACGTGACGGCAAGCTAATAAGGCGGAGGAGCGAGCGTCATTGCTCCGAAGTTACAGGAGCCGAAGAAATAAGTCCTCCTCTTCGACTCCTGTAACTTCGGAGCAATGACGCTCGCTCCTCCGCCTTATTAGCTTGCCGTCGCGTAGCAACAATCAATGACGCGGCGGCAGCGCTGAACACGAAAGTCTGCCTCGGAAGCAGGGCAGCCCGGCAGACCAATCAGAGTGGCTGAAAAGACTAGGAACGAGAGCTGTTGTCTCTCCTCTCGCTCCTAACTTGTAGATGCGGGTCGCGCGCTGCACTACTCAATCTGCTGTGGGGGAACATCACAATGGGTCATTCCACATTGTACACAGCTAGAAGAATCACCTCTAGCATAATGACCTGCTCCAAAATCCGACGCCGTCAGTTTGCACAGGGGACGCCGTCAGAAAGGTAGATAAAAAAAAAGACACGCAGCGCAGCAAAATCATATGCTATGTTCACTCTAACTTTTATTGGTATATTGATTCATACTGCTGTTAGAATTTGGTCAACTTCGATAGTATTCCTTTAAGAAACGGGCAACTGAAGAGGACCAATAGGAGGAGTGAATGAGCCTGGCAGCTGCATTCATAACAGATTGCAGAGGGTGGAGTCTAGTCTCAGTAGGTCCAGAATGGAGGTCATTGTAGTAATCTGGACGGAAGATGACCAGAGATCAGAAAGGCTTTTCCTGTTCAATGTCCAGTGCAAGGGCATTATGTGAAATTTACAATATGGGTAAAGAGGTGCCCAGGTAAAGATAAAATTAGATTAAAATCAAATAAAATGTAAAAAGTGAGGTAGCTTACCTCAAAGATGACCGTAGAATAAGACAAACATATTTTTTATTATTATTACAGTGGCAAAATGAATATGAATAAATGTGTGACAAATTCCAAGACACAAAAGGGTGAGAGAACTCTGGCCTTATTATGCACAGGCAATGCATTTCATGGGTCTGAGCCCGCTTCCTCATGAGCCTGCCAATACAAGTGCTGCAGTGACAATTGCCAATGGTATTGAGCGCCTCTCTCCACATACCCAAATCTTCTACTGTGTGAAGTTCTACTTCTTATTAAACACTTTACCCCCGCCCGTACGAATTTCTCCGTCCCTTTTTCCATCCTTTCACCCCCAGGGATGGAGAAATCCGTACTTTCCGCACTCCCGCCGCTGCCCGCGCTCCCGCTTGCTCTAGCGCGCACTCCCGCTCGTAAATACGCCGCCAGCCGCTCGCCCGGAGATCAATGAATGGGAATAAACTTTTTAAATATTTATGTCACGAGGGTACAACATTGTTACTTTATAAACTATGGGCTTGTAATTAGGGATGGACGCAAAACTAAAAAAAAAGCACCTTTATTTCAAAATAAAATATTGGCGCCAAACATTGTGATAGGGACATAATTTAAACGGTTTTATAACTGGGACAAGTGGGCAAATACATTTCATGGGTTTTAATTACAGTAGCATGCATTATTTAAAAACTATAATGGCCGAAAACTGAAAAATAATGAATTTTTTCCTACATTTTTCCTATTTTCCCATTAAAACATATTTAGAATAAAATAATTCTTGGCATAATGTCCCACCTAAAGAAAGCCTTATTGGTGGCGGAAAAAACAAGATATAGTTCATTTAATTGTGATAAGTAATGATAAAGTTATAGACGAATGAATGGAAGGAGCACTGAAAGGTGAAAATTGCTCTGGTGCTCAAGGGGTAAAACCCCTCAGCGGTGAAGTGGTTAAGTACATAAAACTTTTTGGTAAATTTAAAACTTTTTCAAATTTCCTTTTATTTTTACATTTATTTTGCGTTGTAAATGTTAATATTCTACTTCCCCGTCGTCACAGCACAACTTCCTGTCAGGAATATACAAAACAGCTGTTTATTTTATCTTCGGAAAAACTCAGCAGAACACGCCACATTTAGAATCTTGTTCTGAGAAAAAAAGAATAAAACAGACTTGAGCCGTTTATTTTTGTCTGAAGTGAGACCTATTGTGCTTTGCACACAATGGTAATAATTAGGATTTATGTGTAGGCCGAGTCCTGAAAGGCAGCGGGGATGATCCCAGATTCCACATTTTGTTGCTTGGAGACTGTTAAGTATTTTCTTTGTTCGGAGTTGACATTAAGATTATGGCTTTCTCCCTCGGACAAAAATAATTTATCCTCAAGGACCACATGCACTGCCGGGCAAGTCTGCATACAGTTCATTGAGAAGCTTTCTGTTCCCAGAATGCAGTGCTGCATTAGTACCGTATATTAATTAGGGTAATTAGCCACAAATTAATCTCATTTCTGAGGACTGCTCTTTGGACTGGGTATTCATTGACAGTGCTGGAGGGCATTGAGGGCAGGCGCTCTGTGTGGTAGTTTGCATAGCAGATGAGTTGCACAGTACAGGCAATGACCAGGCATCAAAGGCAGCACAGGGAAGCTGCAGACAAAGTAGGGGTAGAAATGTGGCAACTGTGGCAATCTGACTACAAACTAGTTAGGGAGCTGCATGAAGTACGGGGGGGGGGGGGCGGGGGAGTTGAATGCTGCACATGAGGGGCAGTACATGAAAGGTGATACTGGCAGGGCCCCAGCACTGCAAGAATAGAGTGTTATCCACTGCGCCACACGCCAATTACAGCACCACACACCAATTACAACCAGTGACCGGTTATTTGCCGTTAGTGCATACATGTCAAACTCCGGCCCGCGGACCAGATCTTGCCCTCAGAGCCATTAGATTTGGCCCTCAAGTGGTTTCCCCACTTTGCATTATGTTTGGGCCACTCTAGACCCCCAGGGAAGCTATATTGGAGGAAGCCCTAGAACACTTGGGAAACCATATGGGGAGGGAGGGGGGAAGCACAAAACACTAGGGAACTATATAGAGGAGGGAGGAGGGCCACCTGGGAATTTTATAAGGTATGAAGGTGGCCAGTAGACATCGAGGTTGGCCCGCGACTAGGTCCCAGTGTACAATTTTGGCCCACTTTGTATTTGAGTTTGACACCCCAGAATTAGTGACTGAGATGACTGAAGGTGAGCAGAGGAAGAGGCGGAACCAGAGGCGGCAGCAGGCATATTCTGGGGATAAGGATGGGCCACCAGTACCTCCTCTACTATTTCTTTCCAACTATCTGAGAGAAGCAACAAAGCACCTTCTACCATCTTCTTGTAAAAATATGTCTCTTTATGATTAATAAATCATATTTGTTTGCACTATAGTTTAATGGCACGTCTGTAGGGCTGAGTTCAGGGCTTGTGCTGCCTGAAGCACATTTCCAAGGGGAATAGGAATGCCAGCTTAGTGGAGGACCGGGCGTAACTACAGGGGAGCAGCGCCTGCGACCACAGGGGGGCCCAAAGCTATAAGGGGGCGCAACTACTACTTCACCCCTCCTGATAAAGGGCCCCATCCTTCAGAACAGGTTTATTGTGTGGCTATGGGTGGGGAGATTATGATGTCCACACTTTTTTTATGCCCCTTGCAAGATGGGCCCCCAGGCTGTGAGGGTAACTAGGGGTAGGCTAAGGAAAAGGTGTGAACATTGGGGGACCCCATCAAAGTTTTGCTGGGGGTCCCATGATTTGTTGTTATGCCACTGAGGGGAGGGATAATGCAAAACAACATGCTGAACTTAGTACAGCTGTAATCAACCTTCATAACCAAAATAGGTCAATGGTGCAGGAGAAGGCCTATAGTAGGGTGACTATTCATTGCACAGTTGTTTTAAATCTATGTGTATAAGCGCCAACCAATTGAAAGCACTTTGAAAATATTAATTTGATAAGTTCTTATGCTGCATGAAAGTTGTAAGATTGAGCAACCAAGATTAAATGGTGTAAATGGTTTATGGCCGGTCTAAAGCTGGCCCCCAACGCCCAAATTTTGATGGAAGAATCGTTCGAGCCATCGGATAAATACGATCAGAAATGAAATTTGTAATACATTGAGTGACACCATCAACAAACTAATTTGTACTTCCTACCCATCACAACCGATTCGAAAAAAAACATTTTTCCAATCAACAAATTTGCCACTGAACGATCATTTCGAGAATCATTCGCAGTCAACTAAGGACATTAATGGAGTTCACTTACTGCTAATCCAATCAAAATGATCTGATTACCCGAGAGACTCTTCCCTAAAAATTGGACCACTAGTGGCCACTTTTACAATGCTGGTAATGGTCAGGCAACAAAACGCTGCAGGAGATCCAATTGGCAAGTCTAGATTTATACGATTTTCTCTCCTAGGCCATTCTTCTTGTAGCTCCCTCACCGTGTGTAGAGCCCCCTTCTATTCCATGTGCATGTGTCCTTGTCTATGTATAACATACATGTACAGTAGCTGCTCTTTTCATGTACAGCTCCCTTGGGAAGCAGCTCGTCTCTTGTGTTGTCTGCATTTGCAGTATTCCTTTTCCATTTGACTCCTCTACCATATATTTTGCCTGATACTTTGTGCCACTCACAGGGCTTGATTCACAGAGACAAATAGCACTCCTTATCAAATTTAACACACCTTATCAGAGTAGCACAGAGAGGGCTATGAATCCCATAGAGCAGGGATCCCCCAATGTTTCAATCAAGGGCCGGGTCAACATATTACAGACTGCTAGGGGGGGAGGGGGGGGGGGAACATACATAAAATGATGTTGAAAAACATTACATTGAATTAAGGTATTGATTCCCCCCAATCATTCCTGGAGGAGAACTCCCAGCAGCAGCCATTCAGTCATGCGGCACCTGAAGAACGTCTTTGTGCACCTGACAGTGAATCATACCCAGGTGACAACCTGTTGGACAGCAGTGTCACCTGATGCAGAATTGGATTGGAATCTAGCGAATGGCTGCTCCCTTACTGGCTTCTACACTGCTATTCTATATGCTGGGTCCTGACATTTAAAGGTGCAGTAGGCCAAGAGATGAGCGTAATGACCTAATTACGATTTTGCGAAATTTCGCGTAATTAGTGTAATTACGATTATGGCCGTAAGTACATAATCGTAATGAAGAAGGATTTCGCGAAATTTCGCGTAAGCGTAATTTTCGCGTAATTTTCGCATTACAGTCGTATCATGCCGTAATTTCGCATTAAATGCTACCGTAATTTCGCGTTAAACCGTAACGCTCCGTATAATATAAAAAAGCCGCCGACTTTAAGGGTTAATAGCAAAGCCCCCTTAAATGCTAAGAGCCTCAAATTTGGAGAATATATTAAGGAGATCAGGAGGAATAAGAGGAAAAATTTTTTTTTTCAAAAAGACCTTATAGTTTTTGAGAAAATCGATGTTAAAGTTTCAAAGGAAAAATTTAAACATTTAAAAACCCGCCGACTTTAACGGTTAATAGCAAAGCCTGCTTAAAGTTTAGGAACACCAAATTCCCAGGGTATATTAAGGGGATCAGTGGGAATAAGAGGAAAAAATTTTTTTTCAAAAAGACCTTATAGTTTTTGAGAAAATCGATTTTTAAGTTTCAAGGGCGAAAATGTCTTTTAAATGCGGAAAATGTCAGTTTTTTTTGCACAGGTAACAATAGTGTATTATTTTCATAGATTCCCCCAAGTGGGAAGAGTTTTACTTACTTCGTTCTGAGTGTGGGAAATATAAAAAAAAAACGACGTGGGGTCCCCCCTCCCAGACCTCTTTAACCCCTTGTCCCCCATGCAGGCTGGGATAGCCAGAATGCGGAGCACCGGCCGCGTGGGGCTCCGCACCCTGACTATACCAGCCCGCATGGTCCATGGATTGGGGGGTCTCGGAAGGGGAGGGGCAGCCAAGCTTTCCCCTCCCCCTCCGAGCCCTTGTCCAATCCAAGGACAAGGGGCTCTTCTCCACCTCCGATGGGCGGTGGAGGTGGAGGCCGCGATTTCCTGGGTGGGGGGTTCATGGTGGAATCTGGAAGTCCCCTTTAAAAAGGGGTCCCCCAGATGCCCACCCCCCTCCCAGGAGAAATGAGTATAGAGGTACTTGTAGTACCCCTTACCCATTTCCTTTAAGAGTTAAAAGTAAATAAACACACAAACACATAGAAAAAGTATTTTAATTGAACAAAAAACATAACCACGAAAAAAGTCCTTTAATATTCTTAATTAACCATTAATACTTACCTGTCCCTTTAAATAAATGATCCCACGCAATATCCTCGGAAATGTTCTATCAGTTACAATGTAACAAAGTTATTATGTAACAACTTTGTTACATTGTAACTACGCCGCACCCGACGCCACTCGCCGCTCAGCCGCCGCATACGCGTCCGTGCAGGACGCTAAGTCCCCGCAGCTCCCGCTGTCCACCCCGCCCACATCTGTCACCCACATGTCACCCACATGTGGGTGACATGTGGGTGACATGTGGGAGAGGCGGGGAGGGCAGCGGAGCCGGCGGGGACTTAGCGTCCTGCACGGACCCGACAGAGCTCTGAGCTATATAGCTCAGAGCTCTGAGAAGCATCTTTGTATTTGGGCTCCAAGGAGCCCCATTGGTCCTTAGCAGACCAATGGGGTTCCTTCAAATCAGAAGGAACCCCATTGGTCTGCTAAGGACCAATGGGGCTCCTTGGAGCCCAAATACAAAGATGCTTTTGAGAGCTCTGAGCTATAGCTCAGAGCTCTGTCGGGTCCTGCAGCGCAGACGCGGCGGCGGCGGCGGTGAGTGACGTCGGGTGCGGCGTAGTTACAATGTAACAAAGTTGTTATATTGTAATAACTTTGTTACATTGTAACTGATAGAACATTTCCGAGGATATTGCGTGGGATCATTTATTTAAAGGGACAGGTAAGTATTAATGGTTAATTAAGAATATTAAAGGACTTTTTTCGTGGTTATGTTTTTTGTTCAATTAAAATACTTTTTCTATGTGTTTGTGTGTTTATTTACTTTTAACTCTTAAAGGAAATGGGTAAGGGGTACTACAAGTACCTCTATACTCATTTCTCCTGGGAGGGGGGTGGGCATCTGGGGGACCCCTTTTTAAAGGGGACTCCCAGATTCCACCATGAACCCCCCACCCAGGAAATCGCGGCCTCCACCTCCACCGCCCATCGGAGGTGGAGAAGAGCCCCTTGTCCTTGGATTGGACAAGGGCTCGGAGGGGGAGGGGAAAGCTTGGCTGCCCCTCCCCTTCCGAGACCCCCCAATCCATGGACCATGCGGGCTGGTATAGTCAGGGTGCGGAGCCCCACGCGGCCGGTGCTCCGCATTCTGGCTATCCCAGCCTGCATGGGGGACAAGGGGTTAAAGAGGTCTGGGAGGGGGGACCCCACGTCGTTTTTTTTTTATATTTCCCACACTCAGAACGAAGTAAGTAAAACTCTTCCCACTTGGGGGAATCTATGAAAATAATACACTATTGTTACCTGTGCAAAAAAAACTGACATTTTCCGCATTTAAAAGACATTTTCGCCCTTGAAACTTAAAAATCGATTTTCTCAAAAACTATAAGGTCTTTTTGAAAAAAAAATTTTTCCTCTTATTCCCACTGATCCCCTTAATATACCCTGGGAATTTGGTGTTCCTAAACTTTAAGCAGGCTTTGCTATTAACCGTTAAAGTCGGTGGGTTTTTAAATGTTTACATTTTTCCTTTGAAACTTTAACATCGATTTTCTCAAAAACTATAAGGTCTTTTTGCAAAAAATTTTTTTCCTCTTATTCCTCCTGATCTCCTTAATATATTCTCCAAATTTGAGGCTCTTAGCATTTAAGGGGGCTTTGCTATTAACCCTTAAAGTCGGCGGCTTTTTTATATTATACGGAGCGTTACGGTTTAACGCGAAATTACGGTAGCGTTTAATGCGAAATTACGGCATGAACGAAACGCGAAATTTCGCGTTGAAAATTACGCTTACGGTATTTTCAATTACGATTTTAATGGCAATTTCGCTACGCTAATTTCGCATCGTAATCGCAAATTTCGCATGCGTAATTATAGTAATGCGAAATTACGAAAATTTCAGCTCAACTCTAAGTAGGCCATATCTATAAGTTATACATTTTGTGTTTGAGGGGCCAGTAAAAAAGGACCATAGTTTTAGGACGTCTGTCATACAGCAAGGTTAGGTTAGTAGAGAATGCCAGAATCTGTTTCGATAAAGCTGGGGAAGATCAAATCCCCCAAAATGGTGTTCACCTAAACCCTACAACCTCTGAGAGGGGCGGGGGGAGGCGGCGATCTGTGCAGATTGACGTGAGTAGAGGCAGAGCTACAGCAGAAAGCTCTGCCTCTATCAGGACGCGCTCTCCGGTTTTTGACCCGGGGATTTGGGGGGTATAAAACCCTCGTTCTGCAGCGGGGATGCAGCGTTTTAGCACTGGCCATAATGCTTAACATATATGAAAGGTAAAAACAAACAGGTATTTAAATTTTCTTCCACTTCCTTTGATCCTGTGTTTCCCACTGGAGCAAAGGGCCTCCACAAATGTATGCCACCGGTTTCTGTCCTGGGTGATTTTTCCATGATGTCCTTGCCTTCTTATTTTTCTTCCTCCACACTTCTTCTCCAAGTTGTCTTTGGTCTTCCTCTTTTTCTGTTGCCTTGAGTATTCTATTTTGGAATTGGATTGGTCTGCATGGATGATAATCGCTGTCTTTTACCCTTGTTGGGACAGTTTTTGAATAATTTTTATCAGCCGACCTGTCGCTTGTCCTTTGTTTCTGACAACCTCAGTCTAGCAGGTGTGCAGAGCTAAAGAGGTCTGTCAGTAAGGTTCTCAGGGGTCTTAGGGCTCATAGACACGGAAGACAAAAGTCTTCGCAAACACGTGGCGAGTGACGGTTCGTGCGACAACTGCATTGTGTGTATGCAGCAAGCGAGAAAGACTGTCGTCAGATTACGTTCCGTTCCGTGCAATTGAAAATCCCATTCGCTCGCGACCCTTGTTGCGCAAACCGTCGCAAAGACGCGGATAGTTGTGCAGTGTGTACGACAGTTTGCTAGAGACGGCATGAAGACAATTGTCGCTGGTCTCATGTTGTAGATGCTGATACAGAGTATGACAGCCGTCGTTATGTAGTCTTGAAAGACGACTTCCGCTGTGATTATCGCTAAGGATGTTATCGCGTGTGTACAACTGTCATTATGACGAACCGTCGCTTCTGTCGACAAGCTGAAATCTTTTGTCTTTTGTCTCTGCCTTGCAGCTGGAGACATTTGTCTTCCGCATGTATGTGCCATTAAGATCTCTCATGCTAGGGCTTGTCTGCAGACAGTCTATGTCAGTTGCTGCGTACACATGGAACAATTGTTGCACAAACCGTCCTCCGTCACCTGCCTTGAGAGACATTTGTATGCCGTGTGTATGGGCCTTTACACAAACAGGTCTGTCACTAACAGGTCTGTCTCTTGTCATGGAGGAGTCAGCACTAGGGTTTGTCAGTAAGAAGTCTATCACTAAGGATTCTGTAACTATGAGTATTGGGCTCCAACAGGATTTGTCAATAGGAGATTTGTCAAAGAGGGTCGCTCAAAAAGGCTCTGGTAAAATGAAACCTGCACTGGGTAGGGAGAGAAAATTAGATACTAACCACTTGTGTTATCCCCCGGCATCAGCCGCCGGTCTTCTCCAATAGATGCCGGTGTCCTAACAACTCTCCTGAGTCCTGACCTTTAACCTGGATTATTTGCTTCTGCCTGGCGCATAATGATGGGCAGAAGTACGCACACTCCCCCGCCTGTTCCATCCTAGTGTCTGCGCTCCACTGAAAAGCAAGTGTCAGACGCTAAGTGATTAGCATCTGACGGCCCTGGTGCAAGTTTTACATTGGGCCCCCCAAGCACTCTACAGTATACATAACAATTGATACGGTGTACCAAATCCTGCCAAGGACAACCACGGTGTCAGAGGTGCAAGAAGGGGCTGGGGAACAGTTTGTGAATGATTACAACTATTTAAAGCATCTATAGAAGTACAGGACCAATAGAGAGCTAATATTGTGGTTGAGGGAGGGCTCCTCTGGCCCAAGGGCCCCAGTGCAGCCACAACCTCTGCACCCCCTATTACTACACCACTGTATGTTCCCTAGCGGGCCCACGGTTGCCCTTCAACTTCTACATTGCACTTTATATGCTGTTTCTGTTGTCATTATTTTTCTTTATTTTGATAAATAAAGGAATCTGTAAAAAAAAATTACTATATCTGGTACATGGTATTCGGCTCCCATACAGTCAAATATTGAACTAATGAGCTTGCTATCTGTTTACTGCACTCAGATGTGTTTATCTAAGCCACATGGGAGTTTTACACCCTCTAATTAGTTATCAGTGAGAGACATGCTATGGTCTGACTGCAGAAAACATGTTATTTAAATCGCTCTCAGAGGAGAAAAGTTGAATTCCAGAGCACACAACTATAATACTAGGTACACACGATGCAATTTTTGGACAGATTTACGGTACTGTCAGATCGATTATTTCCAACAAGTCCGATCTGAATTCCGTTAAATTTTTCGAAGGATTTCTTATTGAAGTGAGCAAAAATTGATAGAAAAATAAATCAGAAATCAGATCAGACATGTTGGAAATAATCAATCTATCTGTCAGAAAATTGCATCGTGTGTACCTAGCACAAAACAGCTTCTTAATTTGTTTCAGCAGAACCAGGTATCAGGCTATGGGAGGGTGCAGAGGAACCGGCCAACATTTCTTGCTGTGATCTACACTTTGTCAAGGACCACAGGGCATTACTACATGGTATGTTGGCCTTTTCCTCTGCACCCTCCACCTGCCCGATGCCTGTTTCTGTTGTTTGAAATGGAACTATGGATCCATGTAAGTTTTTTATCAAAGAAACAAAGAAGTTGATTTAGAGTTGTGTACACGTGCACAATTCCTCTTCTGAGAGCAATTTACTGTTTAGGTATTTATCTGGTCTATGCAACCAAAAATGTCAGCTTTGAATATTTATCCGGTCTGCAGTAACTTAGTATAATGCTGGCTGGGTACACACGATGCAGATCGATTACACACGCACGCAAGCACGCACGCACGCACGCACGCACGCACGCACACACACACACACACACACACACACACACACACACACACACACACACACACACACACACACACACACACACACACACACACACACACACACACACACACACACACACACACACACACACACACACACACACACACACACACACACTGTCACTGGTGGGCAGGCTCACAGACATTTGGCCAAAAATGCACGACTCAATTATCAAATTGGTCAATGCTGGGCACACACAGCCAGATTTGTTTCCGATTGAATGTTAGGTCCCCAAAATGGACCAATATTGCTTAGTGCAAGGCCGAGCCCAACCGAATGCAATTTGATAAATCACATATAAATGCAATTTTATGTCTGGCTAGATGGGAGTGTGTGTGTGTGTGTGTGTGTGTGTGTGTGTGTGTGTGGGGGGGGGGGGGGGTCGGGGTTGGGGTTATACTGTTCAGAATGAAGCTACCAGTTGGATTGGGCGACTGTCATCTAGTGTCTACATGTTCTATTCCATTGACATTACTTTCTTCTGCCTTGATCTGCTTTCTTGCTTATTTGGGAAAAACTTAGGCAGCTGGGCCTTTTTTATAGTGTGAAGTGGGTTATAATAACAGCAAAACAGAATTGCTTATTGGTTGAACAGGAGAAGCTGTATAACAGGTATGGTGGATAAGGTTATTTATTCACAGAATTGCATTTTTAGCCAATATGATTAACTAAAGGACTCTTGGCTATACCCGAATATGAAATTAAGAAGCTCATTGGGGCCTAAGTTCCAACATGCCTCAAAAGTGATAACCTTACAGAATTGCAAACATAATGCCTAAGGACTCCTTTTATTTCTTTAGACTGCAAGCTCAAATGGACAGTGCCCTCCCTCCTAATACTGCATATTGTCTCGCCAGGTTTTGCTATGCAGCTACTACTGGATGTGCTGTATGCCTTATCGTTATTGCCCTTGTTTGCAATATTTAATTGTACATAGGCATTGTTTGCATTACTGCGCTGATAAACATCACAGAAGATGTTGGTGTATAAAAGTAAAAATACAATATTTAAAAATTCCAATTCTTGTTGGGATGATGGGAGAGTCGGACCACTGATCAGATTCTTCTCCAGCACAGATTCTCAGCGGGGTTCAGGTCTGGAATCCCTGTGTGAAAATGATGTCTCATGCTCCCTGAATCACTTTCACAATTACAGCCCAATGATTCCTGGCACTGTCATCTTGGAATATGCTTGTGCCATCAGGGAAGAAGAAATAACCTGGTCATTCAGTATATTCAGGTAGCCAGCTGACCTCATTCTTTGTGAAACCTAATCATCCCATAGCTCAGAACTGCCATTCTTTTGGAGGAACGATCCCCCTGTCCCCCTTTCTTCATAGAAGAATGGGTGTGGCAATGCACCAGAATGTGGGTGTGGTCATAGGTGGAGCCAAAATTACATGAGCTTCACAGTGGTCTAAGTAGGCCTGCCCAGCAAAATGTTGAATGAAGCCACCCTCTCCGTTAATTAAAAAAAATGCAGCATATCATATCAATGGGCTGTACTGGCTTTCTGACAGGTTTTCTGGCAGTCCCCCCCAGCATTCCCTGACCTTCTAGAGGACCCTCTCCCATGCTTCCACGGGCCTCCCATTGAGGCACCACAACTCCCAGCATGCCCCTATAGAATAATCACAGCTCCCTGCTTGACTCTTGTAGCCTTTTAAAAAGGGGTATTATAAAGTAGGAATGTGATCAGAGGCGTAGCTAGGGCTTTCAGCGCCCGGGGACAAAGACTATTAATGCGCCCCCTAAGGTGAAGACTGCGCCGCGTATAGTTCCCAGTATGGGTAGGTAGTACCCCAGTATAGCTAGTATAGTGCCCAGTATAGGTAGGTAGGGCCCCAGTATAGCTACTATAGTGTCCAGTATGGGTAGGTAATGCCCCAGTATAGCTAGTCAAATGCCCAGTATAGGTAGGTTGTGCCCCAGTATAGCTAGTATAGTGCCCAGTATAGGTAGGTAGGGCCCCAGTATAGCTCCTATAGTGCCCAGAATAGGTAGTTAGGGCCCCAGTATAGCTAGTATAGTGCTCAGTATGGGTAGGTAGTGCCCCAGTATAGCTATTAAAATGCCCAGTATAGGTAGGGCCCCAGTATAGCTCGTATAGTGCCCAGAATAGGTAGGTAGGGCCCCAGTATAGTTAGTATAGTGCTCAGTATGGGTAGGTAGTGCCCCAATATAGCTAGTAAAATGCCCAGTATAGGTAGGTAGTTCCCCAGTATAGCTAGTATAGTACCCAGTATAGGTAGGTAGTTCCCCAGTATAGCTAGTATAGTGTCCAGTATAGGTAGGTAGTGCCCCAGTATAGCTAGTATAGTGCCCAGTATATAGGTAGTATAGTGCCCCAGTATAGCGCCCCAGAGTCCCTCTGCCAGGCTTCACTCACCGTCAATATCCCCATACAGACAGTGCTGTGCGGTGTGGGTGCGCTCTGCTTCTGGTCACCGTCCTCCTCTCCGCCTGGCAGCCCTAGGCTGGCTGATTTATCCAGTCCAGCTCCGAGCCTCCGACCACGCTGTCTAGGAAGGATGGGGCTGGCTCTGGCTGGCGGCGCCTCTGTCTGCTCTCTGCCGCTCTGTGCAGCGTCCCACTGCTATGGACGCTGCGCGGCGGTGCGGCGATGACGTGTGACGTCACTTGTGACGTCACTGAGTGGGGAGACTCGGCCGGCGCCGCTGGCGCTGAAGAAATAATACATTTTAAAGGAGAAAAAAAAAAAAAGGACACTGCAGCTGGGCGCACTTGGCAACCCTGCGCCCGGGGGCACTTGTCTCCGACCCCCCCAAGCTACGCGTCTAAATGGGATTTGCCTTTATTCTGTGAAAATTGCCATATTGTGTACACTGCGCCTTTAACAGCAGTATTGTGGAATCAAAACGGCGCATAGCGAGAGAGAGACCCAGGCGCTCAGATAGTCGCATAGACTGGTTGCTAAGGCAACCGCATCAACAGAGAGGGGAATGTTCTGGAAGCTCTGCACTAGCAGAGCGAGCCACAGCACAGGCGCAGAGGAGCAGAGCGCGCAAGACACAGCCAGAGGGGACTGGTTTTAACCAGTTCTGCTCACAGCATGCCAGGAGTCAGTCAGGAGGCGGCGGTGAGGGAGGAAGGAGGCCAAGGAGAGAGCAGCCGCAGCAGTCACCCCATGAGGCATAGCGAGGACCCGGAGGCAGCATAAAGACCACCAGCAGAGCGGAGGGCAGCGGTAACAGAGCCAGGCAGTGACCGGAGGCCAAGTTTAAGTGACAGCAGGGAAGAGCCAAGCTAGCGCGGAAAGAGAGAGATCCTGTCAGGCCAGATGAGTATAGGCCTTGCACCAGTATAAGCCACAAGTGTGTTCAGAAAGGGCCAGCGTTCAGTGGAGGTTATCTGAGTATAGAGACAGTTAACCCAAGTTACTGAAGGACATGTTCTGAGGAAGGCGGTGTGACTGAAATCTGCTTGTCTGATAAAGCCTTGAAGAGACAGTGACATTATGATGGTGATCAGTTTATTAATGCAAGATAGTGCTGCCCTGCCAAGAAACAGAGACTGTAACTAAGTATATTAAGTGTGAGTGCCTTTTTGTCATCAGAAAAGTGATCAGCCTCTAATAGCCCCCTCAGAACTAATACAGCTCAGACGCTCGCAGTAATCCTGACTCAGAGACATTTTTCCTGTCAGCCTGCTCAGTTCAAAAGTCATCAGTTCATCAGTTGATTTGCTCTGCAGTGTTTACTAAACGCCTGATTTGAGAAGTGAACCAAAGTGTTATTTTGTGTTTCTGAAGTGCACGGCCTGAGAGAGAGAAAGAGAACAAAAGCCGTGGTGATAAAGAGAACCTGGCAGTGAGAGATAACTAGATCTGTTAACCTGTCAGCGGCAAAGGAGAGGATTGGAGGAGGAGTTTCACTGCATCTTGTGTTACAAAGCGAACTACAGTGAAAAGCGGAGTGACATCTGACAGAGATAAAGAGCCAACAAAGTGGAGATACAAGTTTTGCAATATAACAAAATTAGAGCTTACAGTATTCAGCATAAAGTTCAAATATTATAAGAAAAGAGTCAAATTGAAGGAGTGAGATATTGATGGTTTAGCTGGGTGCATTGGTCAATTTGGTGATTTTATTTTATTTTTGTTTCTCTAACCCCTTTTGATTGTTTGGTTCTTTCTTTGTTTTTGTTTGTTACTTTGGGAAGCCCTATCCAAATAAGTGGTGCCTAAAGAGTACTGTGATTTGAGTAGTACAGTATAAATAGCAAGACTCTGAGAGATTTTCTGAGTAAAGTGAACATTCGTTTGGATGCCATATTGTCAACCAACGAACTGTGGAAACTGTTTCGGCACCATATTGAAGAGAGTCATTGAGCCCCTAAGGTTTTGCTGAGCAATATAGCTTGGACTTGGCTACAAGGAACTAGTCTGAGACTGTGTAGGAACTGAATTGCTCAGTAGACCTGTCCCTACCCAAGCCCCTATACCTCAGTGAATGGTACTGTGATAAAAAGAAGACCTGTTGTAGCTTAATTTTATTTAAAAGTTTCTGTGTAACTTAACCTTTTAATTCCACAGCTTGTACCGGTGCACCGGCTGTGAAGAGGAGAAGATTGTATCATTTTGACCTGTGATGTGCAAGGGAAGTGTATATTGTTATTGAAGTGTTACTGGTTGAGAAAAGTTACCAGTTGACCACTGTTAGGTCACAAATAAATCCTTGATAATGGCATCTGAGTCAGTGTCTGGTGGATTCCTCTAAGCCGGAGCCGAGTGCTAAGGATAAATCAGGTTACACTCTAAACTTTATTCCCATCCTTAAATTGATATATTTCTTATATTTAAATGTTAATACGAAGGAAAATGAACCAGGATAGAAAGAACCTGTGTAGTTTCAAATATTAAACAACATATTTTTTTAAATGAAATCTTTATGGTATGCATGACTAGGATGCGATAGGGGTGTGGTTAGGGGTGTGGCTTAAGTGTCCCTCTTTCCTATCTCAAAAAGTTGCAAGGTATGTCATCCATACATTAACACAATTTATGTAATGGGTTATGGGAATTGCATACTTTCCTTTATATATGCTTCACTTACATTATTAGGAAACAAAACAGGCAATATAAGTAGTATGTGTATAGTCAGTTATGCAACTTGTGTAGAATCACCTCCTCAGTCCTCACACTCACGTACACAAGATTTTACACGTGTTTCACCCCTACTCTGGAATCCTTTGCCACGGCACATCCATCACTCCCCAACCTTTGATATCTTTAAACGTGCCTTCAAGTTCACTTTTTGCATCAAGCATATGCTCTACCTTAGGCCAGTTCACCTTCTGACCCCTGGCCAAGTTGCACTTCTTATCAGATAACCTAAAACACACTGCCCCTAGGTATAAATATTATATACTACCCCTCCTCTTGTTCCCTGCCCCCATTCCTTTAAATTGTAAGCTCGCAAGGGCAAGGCTCTCTCACCCTTTTGTGTTTTGGATATTGTTACACATTTATTCATATTAAGGCTCCCTGCACACTGCAAATCCATTTTGCGATTCCGATTCCATTTCCGATTTGCAATTCCGATTTTCCCTGAATGCAATTAACAGAAGAACAGAGGAAAAAACGCAGCATGCAGTAACGATTAAAAATCCGAATCGGATGTAAAAACCGATTAAAAATCGGAATTGCAAGCAGTGTGCAGGGAGCCTTATACTGTCACTGTTATTACCGATTCTGTACTTCTTATTGATTCTGTATTTTGTACCAATTCTGTATTTTGTATATTGGTGTATAGCATTGTCTGTATTATTTTGTACCCCATGTTTATTTCTTACTTTGTACAGCGCCACGGAATATGTTGGCGCTTTATAAATCAATAATAATAATCCTCTATATAAATTGAGTTAATGCTATTAAACTGAATGTGCACTTCCTGTTAAAGAGGAACTCCAGTGAAAATAATGTAATAAAAAAAGTGCATCATTTTTACAATAATTATGTATAAATGATTTAGTCAGTATTTGCGAATTGTAAAATCTTTTAAATCCCTGATTTACATTTTGACATTTATTACATGGTGACATTTTTACTGTTGGCAGGTGATGTAGCTGCTGCATGCTTTTTTGGCAGTTGGAAACAGCTGTAGACAGCTACAGTGGTTTGCAAAAATATTCGGCCCCCTTGAAGTTTTTCACATTTTGTCACATTACTGCCACAAACATGAATCAATTTTATTGGAATTCCACGTGAAAGACCAACACAAAGTGGTGAACATGTGAGAAGTGGAATGAAAATCATACATGATACCAAACATTTTTTTTTACAAATAAATAACTGCAAAGTGGTGTGTGCGTAATTATTCAGCCCCCTTTGGTCTGAGTGCAGTCAGTTGCCCATAGACATTGCCTGATGAGCGCTAATGACTAAATAGAGTGCATCTGTGTGTAATCTAAAGTCAGTATAAATACAGCTGCTCTGTGACGGCCTCAGAGGTTGTCTAAGAGAATATTGGGAGCAACAACACCATGAAGTCCAAAGAACACACCAGACAGGTCAGGGATAAAGTTATTGAGAAATTTAAAGCAGGCTTAGGCTTCAAAAAATTTTCCAAAGCCTTGAACATCCCACGGAGCACTGTTCAAGCGATCATTCAGAAATGGAAGGAGTATGGCACAACTGTAAACCTACCAAGACAAGGCCGTCCACCTAAACTCACAGGCCGAACAAGGAGAGAGCTGATCAGAAATGCAGTCAAGAGGCCCATGGTGACTCTGGACGAGCTGCAGAGATCTACAGCTCAGGCGGGGGAATCTGTCCATAGGACAACTATTAGTCGTGCACTGCACAAAGTTGACCTTCATGGAAGAGTGGCAAGAAGAAAGCCATTGTTAACAGAAAAGCATAAGAAGTCACGTTTGCAGTTTGCCACAAGACATATGGGGGGCACAGCAAACATGTGGAAGAAGGTGCTCTGGTCAGATGAGACCAAAATGGAACTTATTGGCCAAAATGCAAAACGCTATGTGTGGAGGAAAACTATCACTGCACATCACTCTGAACACACCATCACCACTGTCAAATATGGTGGTGGCAGCATCATACTCTGGGGGTGCTTCTCTTCAGCAGGGACAGGGAATCTGGTCATAGTTGATGGGAAGATTGACGGAGCCAAATACAGGGCAATCTTGGAAGAAAACCTCTTGGAGTCTGCAAAAGACTTGAGACTGGGGAGGAGGTTCACCTTTCAGCGGGACAACGACCCTAAACATAAAGCCAGGGCAACAATGGAATGGTTTAAAACAAAACATACCCAAGTGTTAGAATGGCCCAGACAAAGTCCAGATCTAAATTCAATCGAGAATCTGTGGCAAGATCTGAAAACTGCTGTTCACAAACACGGTCCATCTAATCTGACTGAGCTGTTTTGCAAAGAAGAATGAGCAGGGATTTCAGTCTCTACATGTGCAAAGCTGGTTATACCCTAAAAGACTGGCAGCTGTAATTGCAGCAAAAAGTTGTTCTACAAAGTATTGACTCAGGGGGCTGAATAATTATGCACAACCCACTTTGCAGTTATTAAGTTGTAAAAAATGTTTAAAATCATGTATGATTTTCGTTCCACTTCTCATGTGTACACCACTTTGTATTGGTCTTTCATGTGGAATTCCAATAAAATTGATTCATGTTTGTGGCAGTAATATGACAAAATGTGGAAAACTTCAAGGGGGCCGAATACTTTTGCAAGCCACTGTATTTCCCACAATGCAGCAAGGTTCACAGACAGGAAACTGCCACAAGTACGTACTCAAGAGTTTTTTGTGGGAGGGGTTTCACCACAATTTCAGTCATACAGCGCCCCCTGATGGTCTGTTTGTGAAATGGAATAGATTTCTCACGTAAAAGGGGGTATCAGCTACTGTTGGGATAAAGTTCAATTCTTAGTCGGAGTTTCTCTTTAAGTTTATTTATTTATTTTTTATTTACTCCAATATTAGTGAGTGCTAAAGCAGACTTGGGTACACTTTAACCCCTTGAGGACCGGCAAATAACCTCCCCTTAAGGACCAGAGCAGTTTGGCGTTTTTAGGTGTCACCAGTTTAGATAGCCAGGCAGAGGTATCCTCAGTATAGACAGCCAGACATGGTTGTTCCCAGGATAAATAAGTGTCCCCAGTATAGGTAACAGCCATTACTCACCTACCCACATCCAGTGAGGAGCATTTCCGCCCTCCTCCTCTCTCCCCGCCATCCAGCCTCACACTGCCGATAAGTTCCGGGTCCTGGCTTAATGACGTCATCAAGCCGGGACCCAACACTAGAGGCAGAGCGAGGCTGGAAGCTGGGCAGAGCAGAGGGGAGTGATGTTCGCCGGAGGAACGTCAGGAGAGGTGAGTCGGTCCTTTTCTTCTGCCACCACCACTGCTTCAGTGATCACTACAATTGGCAGCGATCATAGTGATCACATGATCAGTAGCCAATCACCATGGCTCCTAAATAGTGAGGGGAGATGTCAGTTCATATGACAGTTTTATCTCCCCATTCGGTTGCGTGCGATTGCGTCAGGAGCGGCGGGACTTCAAAGATGTTACAGTTGCATCCTGTCAGTAGCAGGCAGCCACACACAGGACATAACTATAACGCCCTTGGTCCCAAAGTGGTTAAGAACAAAAATTAAGATGTCCCAGAAATCATTTTAAAACGGATAAACGGTAAACTTCACAGTTTCGGGCTCCTTGAACAACCGAAAATGCTAATAAGTATCTGATTGTGATAGATTTGTTCCTCTCTAAAGAGAAGCTTGGGGTAATATAGTGACATAGGCCTCAATTTACTAAGTTTTATCAAACACTTTATCAAATGTTTGATAATTTACCTCATGGGTAAAATCTAATTTTTAATCAATTAAGGTGTTATGTATTTATTGAACGTTTTATCGCTAAAACATTTGTTAAATATATAACACATTAGTGAATTCAAAATTAGATTTTACCCATGAGGTAAATTGTCAAACGTTTGATAAAGTGTTTGATAAAGCTTAGTGAATTGAGGCCATAGGAGCTAAGATGTGAGATCCATCAGAGCCTCATCATAATTTATTTCTGGAAAATCTGTGATGAGTTTGGGGTGTATGAATAACATCCCTTACAGGATCGGGGCTGGTCAGTACAGACCATCCCTGTTCAAGACTTACGACTAGACCAGCATAAATCACCCAAACCCTGAGCATTTCCAAAGAATGCTCCAGGTGTGAGCAGACATGAGGGATCTGGGTTGAATCTGGTTGGCAGCCATCCCCAGGGGTCAGTTATTTAGAATTCTGCTGGGACTACGAGACTTGGCACAATCAATTCACATCTCTGCCAAGCTCATCTGTATGAATGGGTGAAATTGTAGAAGGTCTTATATTGGGAGCAAACTGCGCTTCCTGTAAAATGTCTTATGCCATGACGGGAAGTTACACAGTTGCTTCTTTTTGAGATTTGTGAAATGTTTGACAAAACCGGTCGATTACTGGAAGTAGAGCGGCAGGAAAGTTGTCATTGCAGCACAATACATAACAGCTGTGCGGGCGCAAGCGGAGAGTTTGTCAGAGCGCTACAAGTAAAACATTGTATACTGTATAGATGTGTTTCTCTAGTGGACTAGTCTGCCAAGTGGTAGCTTATGATTGGGCAGTCTGGAAAGGGGCTAGCACTGCTTTGTGGATTCTGTTGATTTCTGTGTCCCCATCTCAGAGGATATTCTGCAGTTCCTGTGCCAACAGGAAGTAGCAAACTCTTTCCCATTCAGGACAATGACAGCCTTAAAGAGGACCTCCAGCCCAAAAAAGGTCTAAATGGCAATACATATATGTAGTCTATGTCTAGTCTAGATGAACATATAACATTTACATCTGGTACATCACAGTGGATAGAACAGACTCACGTCTGTATCTGTAGTAGCACTTCCTTATTTCTAAAGTACACCCTCAGCATGGTGTCCTCCCTTCCAGCCAGGTTCCCTCCTCTGCCCCTCCCTCCCCTGCTCTCTGCCTGCTTGGATCAAATTACTTCTCTTTCAGATGTCTGCCTGCTTGCCTAGATTAGATCACATGAACACGAGGGGTGGAGTTATGACATCAATCCCCCAGCATCCTTTGCACCTATGGTTTGGAAAGAAAAAAAAATGCCAGGGCCCAATTTCACACTGGGGGTGGGGATTTCAAGACCATATGCAGGGCAGTTTCTAGGCTAAAATGCACCCAGGGCGAGGGTGTAAAGATTGCGCCCCCTGCGGAGCCAGGTATAGGTGCCCGCAGTATAGGTTAGCCAGGTCTAGTTGCACTCAGTATAGGTCCCCCCAGTATAGGTAGCCAGGCATAGGTGTCCCAGTATAGTTACCCCCAGTATAGGTAAGCCAGGTAGGTGCCTTCAGTATAGGTAGCCAGTATAGTTGCCCCAAGTATAGGTTAGATAGGCAGGCGCCCCTGGTATACGTTAGGTAGATGCCCCCAGTACAGGTTAGCTAGGTGGGTGCCTCTAATATAGGTAGCCAAAATAGTTGCCCCAGCATAGGTTAGATAGGTAGGTGCCCCCAGTATAGGTTAGTTAGGTAAGTGCCTCCAATAAAGGTAGCCAGTATAGTTGCCACCAGTATAGGCTAGGTAGGTAGGTAGGTGCCCCCAATACAGGTTAGATAAGTAGGTGCCCCCAATATAGGTGATAGGTAGCTGCCCCCCAGTATAGGTTAGATAGGTAGCTGCCCCCCCAGTATAGGTTAGATTAGGTAGGTGCCCTCTAGTATAGGTTAGATAGGTAGCTGCCCCCCAGTATAGGTTAGATTAGGTAGCTGCCCCCCAGTATAGGTTAGATAGGTAGCTGTCCCCCAGTATAGGTTAGATTAGGTAGCTGCCCCCCAGTATAGGTTAGGTAGGTGGTTAGGTAGGTAGGTAGCCCCCCCCCATAATGGAGGGGGGAACTGCAGCGCGGGGAGGGCAGCCCGACCTCTCCCTCCCTTCGTCTCCCCGGGCCGCCCTCCGTGCTCCTGCTCCCCCCTCAGATGCAGAGTGATTGCAGCAGGGAAGCGCTGTAAATAGCTACTCACCTCCCAGGTTCCAATCGCCGATCACTCACTTGCCGCCGGTCTCCTGCTCTGTCTGCATAGACGCGTATACACACGCTGCTTCCTGCTAAACAGGAAGCAGCGTGTGTATACCCAGCTATGCAGAGAGGAGACCAGCGGCTAGTGAGTGATCGGCGATTGGAACCAGGGAGGTGAGTAGCTATTTACAGCACTTCCCTGCTGCAATCACTCTGCATCTGAGGGGGGATCGCACGGAGGGCGGCCTGGGGAGAGGAAGGGAGGGAGAGGTCGGGCTGCCCTCCCCGCAGCTGCGGCTCCCCCCTCCATTACAGCGCCCCCCTCCCAATAGCGCTCAGGGAGGCTGCACGGCCCCTAGAAACAGGCCTGACCATATGTGGAATACGGACCCTGGGGGTGAGAAAATCATACTTCATTATGTGTGATTTTATATATGTTGGTGACTTATTAGGTTTAAAGTGAACTGTAATTTATAGTTTAGGTACTCTTTAAAGAAGCAACATTTTTCTCTTACATGCAAATTTTCACTGGATGGGGAAGGAATTGAACAAAAGTCAACATATGTCCTATCTGGGGTAGAACTAGGGGGGAGCAGCCCATGTGACTGCAGGGGGCACGAAGGTGTGGAGGGGCCACAACTACTAACCTTCCCTTTCTCTGATACAGGTAGTCCTCGGGTTAACGAACGAGATAGGGACTATAGGTTCGATCTTAACCTGAATCCGTTCTTAAGTCGGAACGTTGTGCTATCCCTGTCCCTTGTGCCTCCAGTATTCCCCTCTTTGCGGCCCGTCCTCTCTCCCTTCACTGTTCCCCGGCGGCTTCTAGGAGGCTCTTCCTGATTGCGTAATTACGCGACTCAAGAAGAGCCGTTGGGGAACAGTGAAAGGAGAGAGGACAGGCCGCGCAGCTTCCTGGCAACATGATTATTATTATTATTTAGTATTTATATAGCGCCGACATATTACTGTATTACATAGCGCTGTACAGTATATATATATTCTACAGTATATATATATTGTCTTGTCACTAACTGTCCCTCAAAGGAGCTCACAATCTAATCCCTACTATTATCCTATGTCTATGTTTGTATTATGTAGTGTAAGTACTGTAGTCTAGGGCCAATTTAGGGATGGTCATCTAACATGATTAGACCTTTCACAACCATGGAACAGGTGAGACAACTCCATACGGCTTCCACTGCGCTTATTCTGCACAAGGAGTGGGCAGAAGAACAGGTGGTCCCCCGCATTCGGTGGGTGTTCGTATCGGCGGGCCATTTGTAAGTCGGGCGTTCGTAAGTCAGGGACTACCTGTACTCCAGATGAGGTGTTTTTGTGGCTAAACATGTTAAGGGTGTGAAGATCCTGATGGCCACGCTTGTTTTATGACCCTCCTGAGATGGGCCCCCAGGCTGTGATAGTCACCAAGGGAGGCAAAATAAGGGTTGTTGGAACATTAAGGGGACTCCATCAAAGTTTTGCTAGAGGCCCCCATGATTTGTTATTATGCCCGTGTCCAATAATTAGCTGTCTTGATTAGCTCACTGAAATCCCCTCCCAGAATTAGTGGAAATTTGCATATTTACTTACAAACATCTTAAGTTTTACATTTTTTTATTCCTCCTCATTCGATTAGTTGACTCTTCATGACTGTAAGTATTTATTGCTGTCCCTCATATCCCGTCCCTGGGGGCCAGCATATGTCATAGTTCATAATAAAGCTATGTAGGTCCATGGAGGTCACAGAAAGAGAAAGTGAAAGAATAGTTCTGGAACGGGACAAACAAAGCAATAAAAATTCCAAAGTAAATTCTCCGTTTTCACTTTCCCTTTACTGATACTCCCCCCTGCTTTCAGCTCTTCAAAGGGACCATTTGTTCAAAATAGATCCAAAAGCAGGGGTGCAGCTAAGGTTTTTGTGGCCCCAAGCGGACTGTAGCAAGAGGCCCTATCCTGCGGCGGCGAAAAATGGGTGTGGCTATCCCGCATAAGTGGGCGTGGCCATGACATGTGGGTGGAGCAGGAGGGCGGATTGGGGCGGGGCTGTTTGCGGGGAAAAAATGGATGTTGGGGTGATTGAGGCGCGCGTAGCGCGCCGAAAGATTGGCGCGGCCATGACATTGTATGGGCGAAGCTTAACCGTAGCACAGCAAATATAGCCAACTATGACCATTAAATAATAAATGCAGCAACAGTTACCCCAGACACCAGAAAATAAAAACGCAATTTGGGCCACATTTCAGCAGAAATCAAACGCAATTAGGGCACATTTTCAGCAGAAATCAAACGCAATTAGGGCACATTTTCAGCCGAAATCAAACGCAATTAGGGCACATTTTCAGCAGAAATCAAACGCAATTAGGGCACATTTTCAGCAGAAATCAAACGCAATTAGGGCAGAGTTCAGCAGAAATCAAACGCAATTAGGGCCACATTTTCAGCAGATATCAAACGCATTTAGGGCACAGTTCAGCAGAAATCAATCGCAATTAGGGCCACATTTTCAGCAGATATCAAACGCAATTAGGGCACAGTTCAGCAGAAATCAATCGCAATTAGGGCCACATTTTCAGCAGATATCAAACGCATTTAGGGCACAGTTCAGCAGAAATCAATCGCAATTAGGGCCACATTTTCAGCAGATATCAAACGCATTTAGGGCACAGTTCAGCAGAAATCAATCGCAATTAGGGCCACATTTTCAGCAGATATCAAACGCATTTAGGGCACAGTTCAGCAGAAATCAATCGCAATTAGGGCCACATTTTCAGCAGATATCAAACGCATTTAGGGCACAGTTCAGCAGAAATCAATCGCAATTAGGGCCACATTTTCAGCAGATATCAAACGCATTTAGGGCACAGTTCAGCAGAAATCAATCGCAATTAGGGCCACATTTTCAGCAGATATCAAACGCATTTAGGGCACAGTTCAGCAGAAATCAATCGCAATTAGGGCCACATTTTCAGCAGATATCAAACGCATTTAGGGCACAGTTCAGCAGAAATCAATCGCAATTAGGGCCACATTTTCAGCAGATATCAAACGCATTTAGGGCACAGTTCAGCAGAAATCAATCGCAATTAGGGCCACATTTTCAGCAGATATCAAACGCAATTAGGGCACAGTTCAGCAGAAATCAATCGCAATTAGGGCCACATTTTCAGCAGATATCAAACGCAATTAGGGCACAGTTCAGCAGAAATCAATCGCAATTAGGGCCACATTTTCAGCAGATATCAAATGCAATTAGGGCACAGTTCAGCAGAAATCAATCGCAAATTCGCAATTAGGGCTGCGGCTGCAAAAAGAAAAGAATTTACTCACCTGGCAGGCTGGCACTGGCAGAAGTCTTCTCTCCCTGGTCTCCTCTCCCGGCCGGCTTCTCAGGCGCGCAGTTCCCACGGAGCTCCCTTCCTGGCTTCCTCCTCCAATCTCCCGCGCTGATTCATGCAGGGCTACGGGTCGGGAAGATGGCCACCCGAAGCCCTGTACTGGAGACATAGTCTCCAGAGCAGGGCTTCGGCGGCGGCCATCTTCCTGTAGCCCTGCTCTGCTCTGCCAGCCCGGCGGGGCTGCGGGGAAAAAGTGACGTCACGCCGACGTCACGGAGCCGCCGAGGCCCCTAAGATTGTGAGGCCCCAAGCGACCGCTTGGTTCGCTTTATGCCTCGCGGCGCCCCTGTCCAAAAGGGTTTGACTACACACAGAGAACAGCCTGCTTCCGGATCTTCACATTTTCCCTAGTGATCATTAGTGATGCTATGCAAAATTGTAACCTGAAAATTCGTGATTTAGTTACTTTTTAACAGTAATTAGTAACTGTAATTTTCGCATCATTTTCGTGCTGACTTAGCAGTAAATAGCAAAGCCCCCATGCATGCCATTGTCACCAAAACTGCTGTTAGGCCTCTTTCCCACCAAGACATTGCGTTTTAGGGGATGTTATGGCTGCATAACGTGCCCCTAACACAACGCATGGTGGTGTTGAAGTTGGACGTCAGATTGAGCTGGGTTATGCAGCTCTCAAAGCAGCCGCTCCAGCATAGTGATGGGAAGTCCAGATCTTTTTAAGGATTCGGATCATTCGAATCGGATCATTGAAAACATCCGGATCTTTGAACCAAATCATTCAAATCATTTTACTAGGGATGCAGACTGGGGGTGAAATGACTAGCAGGACAGGACTTTCCCTGCACTGTACATTCTGTATGTTCCTAATTTCTTCCAGACAGACATCCACTGTGAACCGAATCTTTCATTGTGATGATCCAGAGGATTCGACTCACAAAAAAGATCCGGATCAAATGAACGGATCATCATGATCCAGACAACACTACAGTTCCACCACGAGTCACCACAGTGCAGTGAATTACTGAGCATGTGCAAACAGTCTAACGTGGCTTAGCCCAGTATAGAGTACAGCATGCAGCACTTTGTTTAAACGTGCTGCGTTACTATGTAACGCAACATGTGCACTGTGAACAGCACATTGATTTTACAGTGCTGTGAGTTAAGCTGCGTTACTGGCTGCAGTAAAGTGGGACGTCCCACTGTGAAACCAGCCTTAAGGAGAATAGTGGGAACAAAAAGACATCTTTGAGAAAATCAATTTTAAACATGCAAAGGGAAAGGTTTTAATACTCAGAAAAATGACATTTTTCCTTCACATAATTAAAATCGATTTTCTCAAAAACTACAAGGTCTTTTTTTGACTTTTCCTCTTAATATTCATATCAATTTTGGTGATAATAGCATGTATGGGAGCTTTGCTATTAACCGCTCAAGTCTGCACAAAATGACGCGAAAATTGTTCAATTTTTTTTTTTTAATTGTGAGAATTGTGAATGGATTACACATCAATTGCATTTCCAAATCATAATTATGAATGGTCGTAATTTCTAAAAAAAATTACTCTTAATCCTTATTTTTTTTTTTAATGTTTTATTGTAAAGGTTTTACAGTTACTTTTAACCCAACAAAGTTTGTGAGAAAGATCTGGTCATAATTTTACAATACTTTTGAAATAGCTTATTGCTCTACAAGTCAAAGTTTCAGATACAATTATATTTCACATACTCCGTTAACCCCCCCCAAAACCCCACCCAGAAATACCCTCCCCACCACTGTTTCTCTGTAGTAGCAACTGGTGGCTTTTAATTCTTACACATGTATACTGAGTATTTAGAGTAGTCCTTGTAGCCTTGTTTCCTTTCCAAGGATTTTGTACTTTGGACAAACAACTGTTCTTATTGAATCTTAAGTATTCCTAAAGTGCCCTGTAGATCCTTGACTGCGTACCAAGATGTATATTTATAGGGTTCCATTAGGTCTTGTATTTCTTGTTTTGTAAATGTTGCTTTAATGAAACGTTCCCAGATTGAGACAAATGTTTTAGTTGACCGTTCTTTATGACGTTTAGTTTCCAAGTTATCATAGTTAAATTGGTGTAACAGTTCCTCCTTGAGATGCCAGATCATCGTGGGTGCGCTGGGATAAATCCATTTCTTGCCGTAATGAGCATTAAGTGTGTCAGTTTTAAAGGGTGAGTTGACATGTGGACTCGGGGCATCTGGGGGGGCAGATTTTTTAGGTACACTATTGAAGAGACACAGCTGAGGGGTTAGTTCTATTGAGACATTGCAAGCCTGATGTACAGTGGCTTGCAAAAGTATTCGGCCCCCTTGAAGTTTTCCACATTTTGTCACATTACTGCCACAAACATGCATCAATTTTATTGGAATTCCACGTGATAGACCAACGCAGAGTGGTGTACATGTGAGAAGTGGATTAAAAATCATACATGATTCCAAACATTTTTTACAAATAAATAACTGCAAAGTGGGGTGTCCGTAATTATTCGGCCCCCTGAGTCAATACTTTGTAGAACCACCTTTTGCTGCAATTACAGCTGCCAGTATTTTAGGGTATGTCTCTACCAGCTTTGCACATCTAGAGACTGAAATCCTTGCCCATTCTTCTTTGCAAAACAGCTCCAGCTCAGTCAGATTAGATGGACAGCGTTTGTGAAAAGCAGTTTTCAGATCTTGCCACAGATTCTCGATTGGATTTAGATCTGGACTTTGACTGGGCCATTCTAACACATAGATATGTTTGGAGTGATGTCCAATAAAATTGATTCATGTTTGTGGCAGTAATGGGATAAAATGTGGAAAACTTCAAGGGGGCTGAATACTTTTGCAAGCCACTGTATATAGTATAGTACTTTATTCCAAAAGTCTTTAATCACACCACAGCTCCAGAAACAATGGAACAAATCTGCATTTTGAGCTAGGCATTTGGGGCAGCTTGGAGTGTATTGGCCCGGGGGGGGGGGGGGGGGGGAGGAGGGGGGGGCTTATATCTTATGTTTTTGGCCCTATGGATCATTTTGTAATGTGACCCTCTCTAGTTTAACGCTACGGATCTTAGTAGGTTATTTCCTTCAATGATAGCATTGTTTATGTTTGGTGTGCTCTTAATCCTTATTAGCAGATAATCATTTTATTTTTCACCATCTCCCCCACTGTATGTTTGCTTACACATAGCTGTGGGTAGTGACTGAGGCTTGTGAGTCTACAGCTTCATCATAGCTGCACAGAGGACATAGTGCAATGAAGCGGTTTATTATATACTTGCTCCAGCACTGCATTGGGTCGGCCACATCCTCTATGTGGCATACCTTTGGCTCCCAGTGCATGTCATGTGATCGGGAGCTGGGGGTGTGCAAGGATAGAGCATGCAGCTGGCAGGTAGAATAAAAGCGATCTGACATAGCACTGGAGCAGGTAAATGTTACACTGTTCTGCTTTACTCTACAATGTGGGGAGAAAATGCTGTGATTGGAGAGAATGGGCTTGATTCACTAAGACAAATAGCATGCCTTATCAAAGCTAACACACCTTATCAGAGTAGCATAGTGAGCGCTACAAACTTATGCCTGCTAATTGTCAATCCACTCGTCCTGCCCTGAGCCCCTGCAGGTTTGTAGCGCTCGCTATGCTACTCTGATAAGGCATGTTAACTTTGATAAGGCATGCTAAGGGCCTGATTCACTAACCGGTGCTAACCTAGTTAGCATGCCTAAAGGCATTGGACGTGCTAACTAGGGTGCTAAGTAGTTAGCACGCACCAAGCTCAATCAGATCGCGCGAAAAGTACCGTGCGCAAAACTTTGCGCGCACAAAGACCGGTGCGTGCAAAACGCCGCATTGGGTGCGACGAAAACGTTTAGGGCACATCCAATGCGTCGTTAAAGGTGCATTGGGTGCGCCATTTTCGTCGCACCCGATGCAACGTTTCCCATCCACCGGCCTTTGCGCGCGCAAGGTTTTGTGCGTGAATCAAGCCCAATGTGTGTAGATTTGTATTTTTTTTACGAGCCTCATGGGGAATTTGGATCCAAGGAGGGGGCCCCATGCTAATTTTGCTAGTGGGTCCTGTAGGTTCAAATTCACTATGTTTCAACCAGAATTACTGTCTATCACCAGGGTGCTCCCCTGGATGGGAAGGCAGTGTACTGCTGACTATGATGCACATATCACACTCTCAAGGCTGCATAAAAATGGCAAGGAGGGCCAGATTTGGCCCATGGGCAGTGGCGTAACAATAGAGGCTGCAGCCCCTGCACCCACGGGGGCCCCGCTCAGGGCCGTTTTGGGGGCAGGAGGGGTAACAGCATGAGGGGAGAGCATTGGCCCCCACATCAGGCGGGGACGGGGGGCCACTCCCCCCCTTCCTCACCTCGGACTGTCCCCTCAGCGCGCTCCCCGCCTGCATTAATAGGCGGCAACAGCGGCGACAGGAATACAGACATATCTCTGTGCGTTCCACTGCTGAGGTCCGATCTCTAAGTGCCTGATAAACAGGAAGTAGCGTGTGGCACTTAGAGATTGGACCTTCACTTTGGAACGCATAGAGGTATGCCTGTGTTCCTGCCACCGCGGCTGCCACCTATTAATGCAGGAGGGGAGCTTGCTGAGGGGACAGCCTGAGATGAGGGAGGGGGGAGTGGCCCCCTCCCCGCCGATGTGGGGGGCAATGCTCTCCACTCATGCTGCAACCCCTCCTGCCCCCCAAAATGGCCAGCCCCGGGGGGGGGGGGGGAAGGGGGGACCATCCAAATTTTGCAGGGGGGCCCAGTGATTTCTAGTTAGGCCCCTGCCCTGGGGCCTTGTTTGACACCTGTGCCCTAGGGAAATGTGGAGCCACAAACGCAGCCAATGCTAGAACCTACATGCAGCATCTTGGAATCATAAAATGACCGTGGGGCTTGCGCAATCAACGGCAATTGACATTAAACACATGGGGCTTGATTCACAAAGCAGTGCTAATGCATAGCACGACCGTGTTATGCATTTAGCATGCAATGTGATGCGCATGAAGGTTTGCGTGCATAAAGGTTAGCGCACGGTTATGTGCGCTAACTCGGCAAAGTGCACGCATTACCGCACGACAACCTTCGGCTGTGGGCGCACTTCGAGATTTACGTACGCAAACCTTTGCGTGCCTCACATTGCGTGCTAAATGCATAGCACGGTCATGCTATGCGTTACCACTGCTTTGTGAATCAAGCCCATTGAGATGTATGCTGCCATTCATCTCAATGCAGGACGTGGTGGAGCCCGGCGGTAAACAACGCAGATAATGCAAATGGCGTAGTGGGCGTTATAAAAGCAATGTGCACATTGTGTACATAACAGGAGTGCGCAAGCAACGTGTGCTATGTTACTTGTATATATAATGGTTTGAATGCCATGCGCTAGTTGTGCCGAGGTTATGTGAATCGACCCCATTGAGAGCAAACAAACCTGATAGAGCTTCTTACTTTTTTACCACTCATTCCGACACTGACAAAAAGTTTTGGCTGAAGTTGAGGTGTAAATGGTGCTCTGATAATTTCTTCAGCCCTCACTCTTTCACACATATATCTGTAAAGGTTATTACACTGAACCAGGCTTTCAATTGCTTTGTAGGCCCTTGAAACTGAAGAACTTTAATTGAAGCCTGCTGGGTTATAGTTTACATCTCGCCATGGCAACCCGCCTGCAAGATGGCCTCCAGAAGTTACGTATGACAAGCAGGGTCAATAATTCAGAGAGGTGAAGACATGCCAGGCAGCTTGTTACTCAAAAGCGTATCACTTTCACATACGTCCAGATCATGTCGGTGATCCCCAGCCCAACTAAACGCTTCATGCAAAATGCGTTTAATTGCCCTGCGGTAATTTTGAACGTCAAGATGAAGATTCCAAATGATTACCACATGGTCTGTCCCGCTCATTATGGGAACGAGAGCGAAAGATGTGCCCCACCAAAACGTCTCTCCGAATTTGACATAGAAAGAAAAATTGTCACGTTATTTTTACCGGCATATACACAAAAACAGGCTGGGTGGGCAAGGACTGGCTTGTGGCACAGCACTGAGGAAACCCACCCCTTTAACACGTGCACAAGAGGCAGCTTGTATATTTGTCTTTCTCGTCGCACGCTAGTCCATCCGCACGGAAGAATTCCGACGAAAAAAGTGACAGCAAAAAATGTAGGCGCTTTGTGCAAAACCACCAACCCACCGACTCGTTCCGTGACCCATGGAGGTTCTGGTTCTCTGCAAATGATGATGTGTTTTGTAATATGGCATAAGGAAAATATATGTCTTTCAGAGCTAAATAGGTGTCTATCACTGTACGGGAATTATTTGTGTTTCTGAAAAAGAAGTCTTTCAGAAGGAGCGGGTATGGAAAGCCAGGGAGCTTGGCTTGGATTTTTAGTGTTCCTTAAAAAAAAAAAAAGCATCAAGAAGCCAACAGAAGAGTGTTAAACTTTTTTTTCTTGGCAGTTTTCTGAATAATTAAGACAAGAACCTGACATTACCTCTCGTAGCTGCTGCCCAATATTAGTATTCTGTTCCCCTCTGAAGCTGGTGGCCATGCACTATGTGACGTTTAGCCAAAATGATCAATATTTCTGTATGGAAAAATGGTTAGGGAATACTGAGGTTGATTCACAAAACTTCAGTAAAAATGTTACTGGTACTTACGACAATTACTTAGCATACGTTGTGCAAATAGCTCATCTTGCGGTTGCTAGGTAAGTCATGCATTGCTAGTTTAAAGTGTGTTATGCAAGTAGTGGTATACAGAGGCGGGACAAGGTCCTCCAGCACCCAAGGCTGAGACACCAAAGTGCGCCCCTACATCCCTCCCACCCCAGCTGTCACACACTGATTGCTATTACACTAAGAGGTGCCACAGGGCCCACAACCTCCCCAACACCTTAATATCTAGTTATCTGGCTTGCAGTCACTGCTATGTATCCCCTTTTCCTATTTCTTTCTGCTTCAAACACAATTAGGAATGACAGCTGAATGAATTGTGCGCCCCCTCCTACACTGCGCCCTGAGGCTGGAGCCTCTCCAGCCTATGCCTCGGCCCGGCCCTGGTGGTATACTAGCAACACATCTGTTACCTATACACAGGGCTGGCACTTCCATAGAGGAAAAGGGGGAAATTGCCCCAGAGCACCATAGCCTGTTGGGGCCTCCCAAGGTGTCTCTACCCCAGCCTAGCTGTGCAACCTGCCCCAGGGATTCTGAATTTGATACGGCAAACCACCAACATTTTAAACAATGGTGGAGGAGTAACTAGATAGTATTGTTATATTCTCTACTTATAAAGCTGTGGGTGCAATATGGTCAAAGCTTTTTGGTTCCTTTTTAAAAACATATTGCCTCTAGTGTGCCCCCCCCCCCGTCTCCTCCCCAAGTTTAACCTGCTTACCAACCAAGCAAGTTGGGTAACTTCGAAGGCAGAGCCTGTGACTACCCCAGCCAATATCCTGCATGGATTTCAACATGTAACTTGAAAAGTAGAGGCAGAAAATTCTCCCCGCTTTGCAAAGCACCCTTGTCCCAAATCTCTTGTGCACAAGGGTGAGTAATATAATGGAAAGGGTGGTTATGGTGCTTCCTCATTACCCTCCATGGGAGGACTGGCCAGGGGGGAAAGGGGGATATTTCACCCTAGGCTGCCTCTCATTTAATGATTTAGGGCTGGTACAGTGCCTGGTGCTTTCATGTTTTTGTATAAGGCAATGTGAACCACTAGGCTAGCTGAGAGAAATAAACACCCAATTTCAGAGCAATTAGAGGGCACGCAAACTGGTAAATATAAACAGTATGATGCAGAGCAGAGACTTGCCTGCAGGGTCCATGTGAAAAAAATCTGTCTAGTCTCTCACCATTGTTAAAATGACTGCATGTGCACAGCTACATAAGGTATTGTCTAGGTTGAAAAGTTTTTGACAGTCAATAGACTCCAGAAGGGCTGCTTGCAGACAGTCCTTAGACTCCAGAAGGGCTGCTTGCAGACAGTCCTTAGACTCCAAAAGGGCTGCTTGCAGGTGAATTCTGATGATAATTTCTGAATGCGACAGAAACCCCAGCTGTTGTCTCTCAAGTGTTCTTACTGTATTTCCCATGTGACTACTGGCTTATAGCACGTGGGGCACGTGTATAATGTCAGTTGGACTTGGGCTGTGGTGAAAACGGGCCTCTAGTTTTTGTTTTCCCTTCAGGCCAAAAGGTCCCAGTCCTCCCCTGTAAGGAGGTTACCAAGTTGCCCACCACTCAAAAAAAAAAGTGTTTCAATAGACCCATTACCTATTGTGCGGAAACTGTAAACTTTTAATTAATTCTCCTCAAAGGGATTTTAATAGTTTAGCTTTTTCTTAAAGAACTTTTGTGAAAAGGGGGGAAAAATAAATCAAGGCAAAGTGAGAAGATAAAAAACACAGGAGAAATCAAGAAATGATTGATGTTCGCCATGTAATTTGTTCAAATTGTTTGATCCACAATGAACCTGCATGTCATCATCTTTACTACTGGCAGACAAGAAAAAAACTAGACAGCACCAGCTGCCATTATCTATAACCACACCCACCGACATTGCTAAAAGAGAGATACTGGTTGCTTGTAGTGTTGGGCGAACAGTGTTCGCCACTGTTCGGGTTCTGCAGAACATCACCCTGTTCGGGTGATGTTCGCGTTCGGCCGAACACCTGATGGTGTTCGGCCTTTTAAGTTCGGGTTCGCCCCGAACTTCTAATGGCCGCCGAACAGGGCCGAACAGGGCCCCTGTTCGGCCGAACAGGGCCCTGTTCGGCCGAATACTGCCCCCCTATGGGGTCGCAGGCATAAGGGGGGAGCATGCCCCGATCGCGGGGGGGGGGGGGGGGGTCGGAAATTCCCCCCACCCCCTCCGCTAGCGCTCCCCCCTCTGCCCGCTTCCCCATTCAAAAGTTTAAGCAAAGTACCTGTAGTGGATGGCCTGGCAGTGGGCGGCACTGTGGAGTGAGGAGGAGGAGTCCGGAGAGTGACGAGTTGAGGGAGGCCGGGCACCGGGCGTGAGGTCAGAGAAAGGGCGGAAGTACCACAAGGGTACTTCCGCTGAACCGCCCGCTGCCCGGCCTCCCTCAACTCGTCACTCTCCGGACTCCTCCTCCTCACTCCACAGTGCCGCCCACTGCCAGGCCATCCACTACAGGTACTTTGCTTAAACTTTTGAATGGGGAAGCAGGCAGAGGGGGGAGCGCTAGCGGAGGGGGTGGGGGGAATTTCCGACCCCCCCCCCGCGATCGGGGCATGCTCCCCCCTTATGCCTGCGACCCCATATGGCCCCCAAAAGCTGGATGTTCGGAAAGTTCGGGGTTCGGCCCGAACATGCCGAACATCTCGGCCATGTTCGGCGAACTTTCCCGAACCCGAACATCCAGGTGTTCGCCCATCACTAGTTGCTTGGCAGTTGGAAACAGCTGTTATTGTCCACAATGCAACAAGGTGCAGACAGCAAACTGCAGGACCATGGTCCTGACATCACACTGTGGGAGGGGTTTCACTACAATATAAGCCATACAAACCCACATGATGATCTATTTGAGAAAATGTAAAGATTTCTCATGGGAAAGTGGGTATCAGCTACTGATTGGCATAAAGTTTAATCCTTGGTTACAGCTCCTCTTCAGGGTTATTTTTCTGGGACCTCTGTCTTGTTTCACCAGTCACCAGTTTCTAGAAGCCTTCTTCTAACTTACTATAATTATTATTCCTCTTAGTTCTTGAAGACCCATTTCCAGTTGTGGCAGGAGACCCAATCTAAATGGTGGATGAACATATTGGTAAGGCTTGTAGAGGGGGTTTCTGTTTATTATTAAAATAGGAAATTAAATAATATTGTAATGCTTATTTGAGCTTGCCGGGATGTTTTATAAACATCTCCCTGACGTTTTTGTCAGGAGAAATGTTTACAACACTTCCCTGAGAATTTGTACTTGTTTAAAAAGCAGCATTACCAGCTGGCAGTCATTATCGTAAATTATTATTATATTGGTATAGATTATTAATAGCTGATGATCACTGCGGCCTTCGGAAGCAAAGCAAAAGTCTGGCAATAAATAGCACATTCATTGTATGTAAGCCAGCCCAGCCTTCACACCTATCCCTGTGATTTCTGGCCACTTTTGTCTGAACATTTTCATATTTGTGATTCTGCATTTGATGATTTTGTTTTATGTGTTTTTTTTGTGTGTGTGTTGATTATTGTTTTATGCGTGTTTAGTTCATTATTTTTTGCAATAATTATTTTTAGTCCCATAAGGGGCCCATACACTGGTCAATTTTAGCCTTTGATCAATTGATCAGTTTGCGGCCAACTTGTAAAATCTAGGTCGATCTGCTGCTGGCAGCAGATCGGTGGCCTATAGAGTTGCATTGGATATAATGGTCCATTAATGCATTTAGATCGATTTTCAATAGATTTCCAATAGATTTCATTCTGAAATCTATTGCAAACCTGTTCCTAGTGTGTGGCACACATCAGGTAGATTCCTGTCAGATTCGACTTGACAGGCATCGGACAGAAATCTATCTGATGGTCAAATATGCTGTAAATCTATAAGTGTATGGCCACGAATCTCAATTATGAGGCATGTTTAACATGACACTTAAATGTCTGTTGTTTATTCAGCTTTCACTCAGAGAAGTGATTATTTAAAATAACGAAAACTATTAAGTGACAGTGAGCGGCACTTCACTACTATAAAACAGCCAAAAGGAAAATAATTACCTTATTGGGCACATAAGTTCATAATGTAAATAAGAGTTAGAGATGTAGCGAGCAGTTTGCAGAACTGCTCGCTGCAAAGTTATGGGCAGCCTGACCCCTGTACCACTTCCGGGTCGCAATGACCCGTCAGTAGTACACATGCTCTGGGCCGGATGCGTTCATTAGTACGCATGCCCTGCGGTGCGCGTCCTTGATTGCTGGGCGCGCTCTGCGCATGAGCGTGATGTCACGAAGCGTGCCTGGCCACAGGTGAGCAGTCAAGGACCCGCATTGACGGGCCAGGAGGGCATGCGTACTAATGAACGCATCCAGGAAATGCATACTACTGCGGGTCATTGTGACCCGGAAGTAGTACAGGGGTCAGGCTGCCCATAGCTATTCAGTGGCGAAGTGTTCGCCAACATCATTAATAAGAGTGAGAAAAGATTTTATGATGGGCAAACATTGACTAAATAATTTATAAAAAGAATTTTGAAAAAAAAAAAAGCTATTTTATTTTGTACGTTGTTTTCACTACAGTTTCTCTTTAACTGACCTCCCCCCCATCCTTTGCCACAAGCCCGCCGACATATGTTCCGCATTACATAAACAAATATCAGGCACTGCGGAAGTTGGTACGCTGCATAGTCATTTTGGCTATAGGAGGACGTTTGGGCATCGGAGGCAAGCGCTCGATATTTGTACCAACAGCTTGTATAGTGGGGGCATCCATCACCCAAATTTCTCCCTAAAGTCGAAATGACTATAGGTGACTGTGGCGACACCCACATTTCTGCGGCACCTCCAAGGCCTACATTTCTAGCTTACCAATTCACCATTAAATCATCTGCCCTAATTGGTCTTCTTATTTGGGCTTTAGTAGAGCAGGTTAATAAGCCCTTATATCTCCTGGCAGGTTGTTACTGTTATCTGTATCCCCGCTCAGAGATGGATTAAGATTTAACAGAGCCATAGGCAAGGTAGTAGAATTGAGACCCCCTTGTGGTCCTTTTGGTAAGCTGAGCTGGAGAGAGAGGTCAAAGAAGCTGGCAGGAGGGCCCCTTGACACCCACAGGGCCTCAAGCACCTGCCTAGGTTGCCTAGTGGACGATCCTGCTTTGTCCCTGCTGAGAACAATGCCCTCCACTTCTATTCCCATCCTGCCTAGGCAGCAGCACAATCACTGTATTGTAACAAGAGCCAGAAGCAAGACAGTGGATATGTTATGTATAGAGCTTGTATATACCGAATATTACAAAACAACGTAGAAACGAGGCGCTTACATGTCTACGCTGAGTTTATTTGACGTTTATAACACTATTATTTTACTTTAAACGCAGACCCACCAATAAAAGCTAGAAAACAGTAATATTTCAGTGTAGCACCGTAAACATATACCAGCTACTGTATATATAATGGCATTCCGCCACACATAGCTGCGTATCACCAAAGCTACTTTATAAACAGTATTTTATCACTCAGAAATACATTTTCATGGAAAATAGAACTATACAATGAAAACATATAAATTACATTTATGAATATCATAATCCAAATGGCTCCCATACAGCCGTTCATTGCCAGTCACAGGCTTATTGGCAGGCAAAGCAAATATGAATTAAAAAGTGCAGGCTGACCTAATGTGCTCCACTAACAGAGAGGGCCATTAGTCTTTACTGTGCTGATTGGAGCCAGAATATATATATTGCATTCATAAACTGAAGGTGTGCTTGGAACATTGTGCTAGGCTCGCCAATTCAAAACTGAAATAAGGAGATGATGGGTGTAAAATATATATATATATACGTAATAACAATGGGTTCTCTTCATTTCTTCAAAGGTGTATCCCAGAGGCGTATCTAGAGGGGTGCAGGCATGGCTTGTACCATGGGCACCAAAGCACCAAGGGCACCATGCCTGCTTCTATGCTGCGCCCCCTTGCCTGCTTCTATGCTGCGCCCCCTTGCCTGCCCCTGTGCTGCGCCTCCTTGTCTGCCCCTGTGCTGTGCCTCCTTGTCTGCCCCCATGCCTCCCCATCACTCAGACCTCAGATCAGATTAATTCTTTTATCTGGGAAACATGGCCACTTATGCATGTAAGGCACACTTGGCTTATTCTTAAAAAAAAAAAAAAGGGGAATAGAGAGGGAATAAGAGGAGATATTCCCAGTAAAGTAAATTCAGCAATATCCCGAGCCAAAAAACCATAACACATGCACATGTGTAGGAGAAAAAAATTTCTTGATTTGTGTTTATGCCATAATTGGCTTGATCCCCATCTGGACAGGGATGTGCATGCATGCACATCTCTTCCTTTTTTATGGTGGGGGTAGTCAAAATGTAAGAGTGAGCGGAATCATATGTACTGTGATTTAAATTATCTATTTAGATTCGTGGTTTTGTAAAGCCACATATACATATGGTAGGCGGTTTCTAATTACGAATAATGATTACTACTGTATAGTCACTTTGTTCTTGTGATGTTGTTTTGGGATGGGATGTGGAACGCTTGTGTCTGCTTGTGCTGTCGCCGTCTGATCCGGCTGCTCTGGCGTCTCCCGCCCCTTCCCCGGGGCCTGCGTGCGGGGGGGCGGGGCTTGGCGGACGCGCCGGGTGTGCTATTGGGCGCGCCCGTCGTGTCTGCCCGCTCCGCCCCTCCGCTCGCATTGGCCCTGGTGTGGGGGCCGGAGACGCCGTACATGCGGTCGGATTGGACGGCGGCCTGCACATAGGCGCAGCGTGGTCCACAGAGAGACACGCCTCCTGAAGAAGCCGGCAGAGTCCGGCGAAATCGATCGAGGACGCCGTCCTCCACCATGAGGTCTTCCCCTCCACGCCTCCATGCTGCCTAAACCAGGTGATGCATCCCTCTCTCCATACCTCCATCCTCAGAGACTCGGCCAGTCTTTCCAGGCTTTGTCACAGCAGACCAACAACAGACCGGTGGATACAGTAAGAGCCCTGAGGGCACCTCAACTGCACATGCACATGCGGCCTGCACAGAGACATTGACAATATTGCCATGCACCTTGTCTGCTTGCTTTGCATTGTGAATTGGCTAGCACTGGATGTGCCTTGCTGCTGCTTCAATCTGACACATGCTGCCATTTGATGTGCCTGTTTGCCAAAAGTTCCTTAGGAATCATACTGCATGTGCTATGCTATGCTATAATACAGGACTGTATTCTTCCATATCAATACACTATACTGAGGTGACTTGTTAGCCTGATGGGACGCTGAGCACTCCATTTATTTTATTGGAAGATCGTATGCACAATATAGGAGGCTATATGACATGAAGGAATCATTATGTACTGGATGAATGCTCTGGAATCCATTTTTCAAATGAACTTCCTATGATATAAGTCTTTTCTTGTGAGGGATTCGGCAGCATTTTTTCATAACAAGGTTTTGATCTATTTTTACAGGGCTGCGCAGCCATTAACACGTGTGCACACGATCCAGAGACATATCTCTGTTCAGGAGGGGGAGAGTACAGGGGATGCCTGGGCGGGTATGTGCATGGATGGGGTGGGGGATGGGCTATATGGTGGGATTTTTATCTTGCAGTTTTTAATAATGAGCATATGTTTGAATAAAGTTTTGTATTTTTGAATAAGACTGATTTGTATTCAATCAGGTCTCACTCCTCCTTTACTCTATCTCATAGTTTGTACCATAACACATGTACACTCTCTCACACTCTGACCGAGGGTGAGCGCAATTTCTGTATTTGCCATAGGCTCTATTTGACCCAGATACACCCCTGGTGTATCCACATATCATTCCCCTCCATCCATCATCCTAACCTCCTTAGCATTAACCCCGAGTCAGGCTCCAGCCAGAAATCCACAGCTCAGAGCAGTAACCCCGAGCCTGACTCGGGGTAGCCGCTGGGAAGTATAGGCAGAGTCTGCGTGCAGCAGGCATTTGTAACTCACCTCCCCCGGGATACAGATGCTGGCAGTCATTCTTCTTCCGGTCCCCAGAGGCTCTCAAATCATTCTAGTGGGATCACTGTTTGATCATAAGGTCAGGCAGCAATCTCACTATAGGGGTAGAATGCCACCAGGTGGACGGAGCAAGAATTTAAGTGCTGGATGTAGGGGAGGTGAGTTATATTATTATTATTTAGTATTTATATAGCGCCGACATCTTCCGCAGCACTTTACAGAGTATATATATAGGCTCGTCACTAACTGTCACTCAGAGGAGCTTACAATCTAATCCCTACCATAGTCATATGTCTATGTATGTATCGTGTAATGTATGTATCGTAGTCTAGGGTCAATTTTTGGGGGAAGCCAATTCACTTATTTGTATGTTTTTGGGATGTGGGAGGAAACCGGAGTGCCCGGAGGATAACCACACAGACACGGGGAGAACATACAAACTCCTTGCAGATGTTGACCTGGCTGGGAATCGAACCGAGGACCCAGTGCTGCAAGGTGAGAGCGCTAACCACTACACCACCATGCTGCCCATGCAGAGCTGCCACAAATCTAGCTATATACATTTTTTCTGCACCACTTTTAAATCCTAAAATCCGGAAATTATCATACTGTCAGGGAGGTAATGTAAGTATGTATTTTTGAATCCACCTCTGGCTCTCTTTAAAGCGGATCCGAGATGAAAATCTAACTATAACAAGTAACTTGTCTATATAGCTTATCTAAAGTTTAGATAGTTTACACAGCATATCTAGCTGCAAAAGTTTATGATTATTTATTCCTGTGATACAATGAGGGCAGCCATGTTCTGTTTGTCACATTGTCACAGGCTAAGGGCTGGAGATGCTATCAGCTTGCCTGTGTGTAAATTCAGTCCCCTCTCCTCCTCCCCTCTGACTCTGAAATCAATGGCTAGTAACACCTCCCCCACCTCCTGCCCAGACTAAGCTCCTGTAAGCCCTTGCTACTGTCTCAAAATGCCAAGGCTCCCTGAAAAGCTGTGGGCGAGGCTTGTTTAGTTTCTGGGGAATTAGAGTATTAAAACAACAACTAAAAAGTATTTGGCTTGAGGAATGCCTTATACGCTATATGAAAGGAACACAATTATGCAATGAGTAAAAGTTTATATTGGATCCACTTTAACTGTTTCTAACCTTATCTATAAAATTACTTCTCAGCACCATCCAAGCCAGAAAAAGATAACAAAACACCCACAAAATAAGATAATGATTAACTGTATTGCAGCATTACTTTTTTTTTAATACTTTACTGTTTATTGGATTCTTAAATGTTTTTGTGTAAATAAGGTAAAAGCAGATAAGCTGAGATGGTTCAAGAGAAACATTTTTGTGAATTAACCCTGAAATAGTACATCAATTTGAAGAGCAATTCTATATTTTTGTCTACTGTGCCTGATCCGCCCATAGCAGATTGACCTAGTGGACTGAACATCCAAGTGCATCTGGGATGTGTGAGTCTTCCTCTACGGCTCTCACCAAGCCCAGCCTATATACACAATCACGTAGCTGATAAACAAACAAGCTGCTCTTCGAGAAATACACATCCACTGTGCTAATTAGTGGAAGTATTTTCTTAACGAGGGCTGGACTAATATCTATTTGGTCTGGAGCAGAAGAGGCCACCCAGGGTGCCGGGAAACAGGGGCTGATTGATGGCAGAGGCTATTGATAACATAGGAACCCCATGGCAGGCTTCTGAAGCTGGCTACAATGGAGATACGTGTTTACATTAAGGGAGTACAATCCCTTTCCTGACTTGTGCCACGTTTCCTCCATCTTGCCTGACGCTAGTCACGTACCAAGAGACCCTTTCAATACTCCCGGAAAAGAGGTAACATGAAATTCATTGCAAAGCTGTTTTTGAAACTAGCTTTAGTGGGTAAGAGGTCTTGACTCTGTATGAGAGGTATTGGCAAGAAAAATGAACCCTAAAAACCATGGGTGTAACTACATGTTGCCGGCTTCCCCTGCCAAACTCTCCCCACCCAAGTGCCTAGTAAGGTAGACTGTCTGCGGTAGCCATTGTGTGTGCTTCCTCCCCCAGTCCTTCCAACCCTGCCCTCTCGTAGATATTGAAGAGCAGTGGCAGTAGCGTGTGATTCTGTACCTGGTGGTTCCAGCAACGGGACCGGTCGTTGATTCAGCATGCATTACTTAGCTAACGCAGATTGTGCTATTTGTGCAACTTGCAGTACATACCCTCTTTCCCTGAAAATAAGACCTACCCTGAAAATAAGCCTTAGCTGGAGTTTTGAGCATGCTTGAAATATAAGCCCTACACTGAAAATAAGCCCTAATGGAAGTTAAAGGAAAACTTAAGCCAAACAAAAAAAATGACATTTACTCACCCGGGGCATCCCTCAGCCCCCTGAAGCTGGATGGTGCCCTCGCAGCCCCGCTCTGATCATCCTGTCCCCGCCGGCGGCTACTTCCGGGTTCAGCGACAGCCGCCGACAGGCTGGGAACGCGGCTGTTTTTCCTCGTTGAGGGGTGATATAGCGGCTGGGAACGCGGAAAAACAGCCGCGTTCCCAGCCTGTCGGCGGCTGTCGCCGAACCCGGAAGTAGCCGCCGGCGGGGACAGGATGATCAGAGCGGGGCTGCGAGGGCACCATCCAGCTTCAGGGGGCTGAGGGATGCCCCGGGTGAGTAAATGTCATTTTTTTTTGTTTGGCTTAAGTTTTCCTTTAAGGGGAAGGAAAAGGCGGCCAGCAAGCAGGGACACAGTGGTGTTGTGCCAATTGGGCACTGGTCCTGTTATCCCAGTACAGAGCAAGGCTATCAGCTGTGTGCAGGGATGACCGGGCAAGTGTCTGATCACTACAATAGCATACCTTCAGAACAAGGCACAGCACAATACAAAGGAACAGGAAATGTTTTGCTGATACACACTTCCTGATAGAAATATAAGACATCCCATGAAAATATGCCCTGGTACATTTTTTTAAACAAAAATTAATATAAGACACTGTCTTATTTTCGGGGAAACATGGTAACTGGAATAGTACTGGTAACATTTCTGTACACATGCAAGGTATGAGAATCAACCCCATAATGTGATTTGGAGACTGTATAGGAGGCAAGCTGCACTGGATTGGGTCCAGGCACTGGCTAGAGGCTGTTGACTTTAGATGAAACCCAGGTCCACCTCAGGTCCAGTGACCATAACACCACCTTAGTCAAGTGATGAGTACAGTACTTTAAATCTGATAGCTAGCTACAGTTTTCACAGTCAGTTGCTGTAATAATGCACTAATTATAGTTGCCACATGCATACAGTAAGTCCATATGGTTCAAATGTATTGATGAAACAATCTGCTCTAGGTCTCTTGACCCTGCTCAAGCACAAGCTAATGATAATGGCAAGCATATGAAATCTGCAGCATGGAAAATAAATACACAGGAGAATAAGCACATGCATATCAAAAGGAAAGATGATAAGTACAATATAGAGAAAGCTAATAGCAAACAAAGCATACATTAACAAAGTATAAAGAATTCTCAATACACGCCTGGTTTGTGTTCTAGGAATGTGTGTGTAGTTCAAATTTCACTTCATTTACACAATAAATTCCCTTTAAAAACAATGGAAACTGCTATACGTATTATGTTTCATATGCACAGGTTTGACACTACTTACACCTCAAAGAACAGAGGCATAGGGCCCCAAAACACAACCTTGAGGGGGCGCGAAAATCTAGATGCATCTAAAGGTGCACATAAACGGTACAACGTTCTTATAAGAGAAGTAACCAGAAAGTACTTTTTGTTCAGCGCCATAGCAGTTAAGATGCTGGTAGATATACGAGAGGATGGGGCAGAATAGGAAATCTGACAGGGCGGAAAAGATATGAAGGAAACCCGGAGTTATGCGGTGGTTTTTTTTTTTTTTTTCTTTTTTTTTACAGGTTACTGATTTCAGCAGTACGAGAGAGCATTTGGGAGCTTTCCTAGGCAGGATAACTGGCACTTCCTCCCCGCCCATATATTTAACAGTCTAATCAATCGAAGATTTCTGCTGACTATAGCATTGACCCCTGGAGGCATTCACAAAGTAAAACTGACAGCAGTCAAACCCCCTCTTGGTTCTGGGGTACTTTAAGGATCAGTGTACTTATGGCATACATATGCAAAATCAGTTCTAATTTTTCTCCTAATCAATAATACAGTTACAAAGAGCACATTGTTTTGTTCGCTGGAAGACATCTGAGAATCATAGGGATGCTTATTGTTTACATGTTCCTGTTATCAGTAACTTATACATGTACAGACCACCACTGTTCAACTATAGCTGCTCTATTGATCAGGATACTTTTTTTTGCTTGATTTGGCATTGACACGTCTCCCTTATATGTACACAGTAGCATAGCATTAGGGATTGCAGAGGTTGCACCGGGGGCCCTTGCCAGAGGGGCCCACTAGAGGCCCTCCTTCATCCATCTTATTAGCTTTTTATTGGTGCTATGCTGGTAACTGCATTGCACAGTGGTAATCCTTAACAAGCTATTTCCTTATGCTGGGTGCACACTATGAGATTTCCGTTCACTTTAATAGGAAATCGATCGGAAAATGCTCGGAAATCGATCAGAAAGCAAATCGGACATATTGGAAATAATCGATCTGACAGTAAATCAGCCAGAAAATCGCATAGTGTGTACCCAGCATCACTCTGATTACACCTCTCTGACACTGCAGCTGTCCTTGGAAGGTTACATAATTAGTTTGGTTGAAAAAAGACATCTGCCTATCCATTCAACCAGGTTTTGGGGCTCTACATCAATAGAGTGCTTGACGCCCAATGTAAAGCTAGCACCGGGGCCCCAAGCTCCTTAGTTACGCCACTGTATGTCCTTTAAGCGTGGGTGTAAATAGAATATATTTTAACAGCAACGCTGAACCTGTGAGCCATTGTGCGACAGCTGGGTCAGGTCTCATATTGCTGCAACATCTGTGACCCATGTAGCACCTAATAATGATCCGTGAGGGGGTTTGTGGATCATTGCAATGTTCACTGATACTTCCTCTGACAAGTATTGTAGCGTATGAAGAAAACACGAATCGTACGAGGCACATCCTTCACTGTCACCTGTGTAAGCCTGGTGCAAAGTCCCTCTTTGTATTTGCATGAGACACCTATTGAAGTCAGAACTGGAAATGTGGAAAAACACTGAAGCTGGAGGGGAATGGAGGCAGTTGTGGGGGAGACAAGGAAGCCCCCTGCTCTGCGGGATTTGGCTAATGAGGACAGCACAGCACATCTGGGGAATATCTTGAGGTTTCTGCAATACTCATTGAGGTATTATGGAAGCTGCTGTTTCTGTGTTTTGTCTATTAATAGTAAGACATAGACAACAACATTTTCTACAGAAAGCCTCTACAGTTGTTTATGACACAGTCCAGTAAACACAAGGCATTGGAGACATAACTCCAGGCAAAGATGAAAAAGAAGAAGCGAGGATAAATAGTTTTGCTCACCTAACCCCTTGTGGGGCCTCTTTTTTCATATACAGCAGAACCCTCGTTATCCAGAATTCAGGCAACCTGAACCTAACATATTGCTGATCTACCGCCTACCAGAAAAGGACTCGGACTTCCTTAACCCTCCTGGCGGTTTGCAAAAAAATCGCCAGGGGGCAGCAAATCTTTTTTTTAAAATTTTTTTTTTTTTTTCATGTAGCGAGACAAAGTCTCGCTACATGATAGCCGCTGCTCAGCGGCATCCCCCCAGCCCCTCCGATCGCCGCCGGCGATCGGAGATCCGGAGATCCTGTTCAAAGAACGGGATCTCCCGGAGGGCTTCCCCCGTCGCCATGGCGACGGGGCGGGATGACGTCACCGACGTCATCGACGTCGTGACGTCAAAGGGGATTCCGATCCACCCCATAGAGCTGCCTGGCACTGATTGGCCAGGCAGCGCACGGGGTCTGGGGGGGGGGGGGCGGCTGCGCCGCGACGGATAGCGGCGGATCGGCGGGTAGCGGCGGCGATCGGGCACTGCACGCAGCTAGCAAAGTGCTAGCTGCGTGCAGCAAAAAAGAAATTATGCAAATCGGCCCAGCGGGGCCTGAGCGGTGCCTTCCGGCAGCTTACCCCGAGCTCAGCTCGGGCTTACCGCCAGGAAGGTTAAAGGACTTACGAGGCCAAAATGTCTAAAAAAGCAAAGTACCTGTAAGCTGTTTAAATGCACGGAGGACGCCGTCCGCGCCCTCCGTGCAGTTCCGCCGGGTCCCCTTCCTGAGATCGCCCCCCGCGCCGACCCCGACCCCCCAGGCCGGGTCGGGCTCTCGTGCCGCTCTCAATATGGCCGCTTCCATTGGCCGCGGCTGCGCAGTCCGCCTGGCCGCGAGTGCGGCTGCGCAGCTCTACGGCCAACCCCTCCGATCCACGCTACAGTGCGTGGTTCGGGGGGTTGGCCGTAGAGCTGCGCAGCCGCACTCGCGGCCAGGCGGACTGCGCAGCCGCGGCCAATGGAAGCGGCCATATTGAGAGCGGCACGAGAGCCCGACCCGGCCTGGGGGGTCGGGGTCGGCGCGGGGGGCGATCTCAGGAAGGGGACCCGGCGGAACTGCACGGAGGGCGCGGACGGCGTCCTCCGTGCATTTAAACAGCTTACAGGTACTTTGCTTTTTTTAGACATTTTGGCCTCGTAAGTCCTTTAAGGAAATTATAGATCTCCTATGCAACCTAACACTGGAACACCCCAGATGGATTGTTCTTGGAGATTTCAATGCATGGGTGGTTGACTCCTCTTCACAATTTGGAATAGAGCTACCTCGTGCCTTATATGAACTGGGCTTCTTCCAATCAATCAGCTCTGCTACTCACAGGAAAGCTCACACTCTGGACCTTATATTCCATACTGGGCTGTCAATAGCCAATGTGGAAATTAATCCCGTTGCCTGGTCAGACCATCACACTATCCACTTCTCCCTCTCAATACCAGCTGTCAAAGACCAGTTCAAGAATCAAATAAAATATTGCTGCTTAAAAGGGCTAACACCTCAACATATCCGAGATAACCTTAGCTTTGATGAATTGACTGACTCCAGCTTGGACCCTAATACTCTGGTGTTTAAATACAACAAATGTGTGTCCTCTTTGAGACCATTGCTCCTCTGTGCACCAAATATCTTACTCCACACCATCATCAGGGCCGGCCCTTGACTTTTTGCCGCCCTGAGGCAAAATTAGAAAAAAATTGCCGCCGCCGCCGCATACACCCCCCCCCCTGGGGGGCCACCGAGACGGAGGGGTAGCGGGCAGGACGGGGTATTGGGCCTAGCGGTGGGCAGGGGGTCGGACCCCCCCCTCCCTCGCCTGGGTCCCCCGATCTGCGCTCCCCTCCAGCTTAAATAGGAAGTAGCGGATGCCCAATAGTAAGAGGCACAGGCGGGAAGGACTCACCTTTTCCGCGTTCCAGCGTGCGCTCCACTGACGTCACTTCCTGCATCGCTGCCCACTGTATTCTAAGTGGACGGCGATGCAGGAAGTGACGTCAGTGGAGTGCAGGCGGGAACGCGGATAAGGTGAGTCCTCCCCGCCCGTGCCTCTTACTATTGGTCATCGGCTGCTACCTATTTAAGCTGGAGGGGGGCGCAGATCGGGGGACCCAGGCGAGGGAGGGGCTACCCACCGCTAGGCCCAATACCCCCGTCCTGCCTGCTACCCCTCCAGCTCGGCGGCCGCCCCCCCCCCCCCCCCCGCACCCACGGACGGGCGGGTGTCGCCCCTAGAAGTTTGCCACCTGAGGCAAACGTTTCACCCCGCCTCATGAGTGGGCCGGCCCTGACCATCATGCACAGTGCTTTGATAACTCTATAAAGAGCTGAAAAGACAAGGCCGAAAACTTGAGAGACTGTGGCGCAAATCTCAGTCCCCAGAAGACAAACATGCCTTAATCCTCCACTTGAAGAACTACCAAAAGGTAATCACAGGAAAAAAATCATCCTTTCTATCACAAGAGATTGCAAATGCAGTTAACAAACCAGCCCAACTGTTCCACACAGTGGAAAAACTCTGCAACCCGGCATTTCAAAAACTTAATATCGAGTCTTCAAAGGACCTCTGTGACCAATTTGCCCATTTCTTCACAGACAAAGTCTCCGCTATAAGGTCCGCCATCCAACTTACAGCATCTGAGCCTAATATAGCGCCGAAGACCATTAGCAGAGACCAGGGGCGTGGCTAGCTCCAAAGATCAGTGGCACATGCCCCTAATCTATTCTGGGGTGCTCCGGAGGTCCCCCAGTCAAAATAGAGGTACCACAGCACCAAGCATAGCACCACACAGTACCCAGCATGGCATTACAGCACCTAGCGTGCCCCATAGCGGCACCATAGCACCCAACATAGCACCATAGCACCCAGCATGGCACCACAGCACATAAAATGGGGGGTATGCTGGGTACTATGGTGCTTCTATGTGGGCACATTGGGTGCTGTGAGACCTTTATGGGGGCATGCAAGGAGCTGTGGTTCTATGGGGGCATGCTGGGAGTTGTGGCGCCTCAATGGGAGGCCCGTGGAGCATGGGAGGGGATCCTCTAGAAGGTCAGGGAATGATATGGGGGGACTGGCAGCAGGCCAGCTCACCCAGCAGAAAGCCAGTATTGCCAGCACTGAAGCCGGGTAACTCTGCCTAGTTGTGTTTAAGTGATACTGTCTATTTATGTGATATTTTGCATTTTAGTTTTATTTTTTAATTACTGGAGAGGGGGCTTCATCCAACATTTTGCTCAGCAAGCCTACTTAGACCGCTGTTAAGTTAATGTAATTTTGGCTCTACCCATGACCACACACACATTCCGGTATATGGCGACACCCATTTTTTGACTGAAGTGTTCAAAAGTGCCCCGGATCTCTTAGGGTCCTAGCAACACCCCTGGCAGAGACAACGTAACACCTTGGTCAAACTTCAAAGAAATTGATGAAGAAGTCACATCAAGCATCCTCCTTCACCTCCGCCTAACTACCTGTGACCTAGATCCTGGCCCAACACAGTTCATGTTGAACTGCCGCGACCTGTTTGTACCGGTATTCCTCAAAATTGTTAACTGTTCCTTACAATCAGGGATATTTCCTGCTTTACTGAAGGAAGCAATCATCAGGCCCCTCCTCAAAAAACCCTCCCTGGACCCAGATGCAATGACCAGCTACAAACCTGTCTCTAACCTTCCCTTTCTGGGTAAGCTAATTGAAAAAGCTGTATACCTCCAGCTAGAAGCCAAAATCCTACAAAACAACAGTTATGACCCATTCCAGTCTGGCTTCTGGAAACACCACAGCACTGAAACTGCCCTCATCCAAATATGCAACCACCTGCTCATCGCAAGAGACAGAGGAGAGTGCTCGATCCTCATACTGCTAGACCTTTCTGCATCCTTTGATACAGTTGACCATGACATCTTGATAAACAGGCTACAGGAATACTGCAGCAGCATTGATGGCATAGTTCTTCAGTGGTTCCAATCCTTGAGTGGCAGAACCCAAAAAGTGTCTATTGGGCCCTTCCTGTCCACCCCTGTACCACTTAAGTACGGGGTGCCCCAGGGCTCAATCCTCTCTCCCCTGCTTTTCACAATTTGCATGTTACCGCTTGAAAAACGAATCCAAAAATATGGCCTGACATAGCACTGCTATGCGGACGACACCCAACTATATCTTTCCTTCAAGCCTGGTGTGACAGACCCAACTCTAACTATAAAAAAATCTATTAACCCTTCGCACTCTCACATGCAAATGTTCAAACAAATGCATTCATTCAGATTCATTATCCCTACAGCTAAGTTAAAAGCCGGGGTTTTAGTTCTCAGAAGAATGCATTCTTATCAGGGATGGTCGTAGTCGGCCAACTTCGCTACGCTGGAGCTACCAAATAATTACTTTGTATGCATTTCGTAGAATACGCATTAAAATACGCAATTACGAGTAGTGCGTAGCGTAGTACATGCGGACGCTTATGCCATTACGCATAAAAATGTACGCATGAATTCCTCTGCAAATGCTTGTAACAGTAACTCTTCTATGCGTACATTCCCCTTTCCAATGCGTAATTTTGTATGCATACAATCGTACGCAGAAAAATAGACGCAAATAACGCATTCGTAGTTTACTTCGCAATACACATGAGAACTACACATAGGGGCGTAAACTACGCGTAACGGTACTTCGTAATTCATACGCATAGTTTTGAGACTTCGCCTACGAACTACGATGCGTAGATGCGCACTACGATGCGAAAATTCCCACTGGCGTAGTTTCTGCTCATCCCTGATTCTTATGCCTGGATGAGTGAATCTATGAATGCATTTGTTTGAACATTTGCATGTGAGAGTGCGAAGGGTTAATAGATTTTTGCTGTTTTCTAGCCACACCCCCTTCAGCACCTCCCTTTCCTTAACTTATTTAATGTCCTAACTAGATGCGATGAGCCTGGATATATGTATTTTGTTCTTGTTACTGACCCCTGTGGCTAGGGTCTAATTCAGTGCACTCCCTCCTTCCCCTGTATGTGTTTCTCAGCATGCACACAGCTTATGCTGGTGTATGTGCATGGTGCACATGGATACATTACGTTAGCTCCCTTGTGCGATTGGTAAGATGCACTATCTGTCCCAGGAGAGGACGTCAGGATGTGTGCTCCTAATCCATTGATAGGTTTGATGCAATGAATGTGTTTGCATGTCTGCACTATGCATGTTACAGGGCCAGAGTTAGGACACCTATGTTTACCTGGGTACTTCTGCGCAGTATAGGTGAAGGTGACTAAGCATAAGAATGCATTCTTCTGTGAACTAAAACCCCGGCTTTTAACTTAGCTGTAGGCAGTGGTGCTCAGCAGAGCTCGAATATTCGAGTAGCTCGAATATTCGAGCTCTTTTCCAGCTATTCGAGCTCGGTATTCGAGCTCCGAATAGCTGCAGCTATTCGAATGGGCTATTCGAGTAAACGCGAATAGCCCATTCACTATTCGAGCTATTCGAGCAAACGGCGCTATTCGAGCTCGAATACAGAGCTCGAATAGCGTCATAGCCCAGATTGATGTCCTTAGAGCCAAACAGAGGGCTCCCAGGCCCTCTGACGGCAGCCAATCACAGAGGGGGACCCTGGCCAGCCCCTACCCTATAAATAGCGGCCGCCATGTTCCGTTTCTCCGTCCTTGCCTGAGACTTGCATAGAGAGAGAGTTGCTCCTTTGTGCTTTGGCTTAGCAAGAGCTCTATTGTGGTCATTTACCTAGCGTTTTTGCTCACATACACCTCCTATACACACCTATATTGTTGTTAGTTAGATAGACATTGTATTTTAGTTAGTAGCTTTTGTGTTACATAGAGAGAGACTCAGACAGCTGCTGCAGGCTTACAGCTTTAGGCCTCAGGGCCTTGCCTGTGTGGGCAGCTGTCCTCCTGTCCTCTGTTAGTTTATTTCTCATTAGTATTTAGACAGTATTAGATAGTATTAGACAGTATTTCTGCTGTCCTTTACTACTTAGTGATTGTATTTTGTATTGTAGTTATATACTGTAACTGTACTAGGACACTCACTGACTGTCACTGTTCATAGGCTAGCTCCTGCGTGTGCTTGCACTCACTGTCTGTGTACACACACTCTATTTCCTTCTGAATAGTTATATACTGTAACTGTACTAGGACACTCACTGACTGTCACTGTTCATAGGCTAGCTCCTGCGTGTGCTTGCACTCACTGTCTGTGTAGTACACACACTCTATTTCCTTCTGAATAGTTATATACTGTAACTGTACTAGGACACTCACTGACTGTCACTGTTCATAGGCTAGCTCCTGCGTGTGCTTGCACTCACTGTCTGTGTAGTACACACACTCTATTTCCTTCTGAATAGTTATATACTGTAACTGTACTAGGACACTCACTGACTGTCACTGTTCATAGGCTAGCTCCTGCGTGTGCTTGCACTCACTGTCTGTGTACACACACTCTATTTCCTTCTGAATAGTTATATACTGTAACTGTACTAGGACACTCACTGACTGTCACTGTTCATAGGCTACTAGCTCCTGCGTGTGTGTGTGTGCACTCACTGTCTGTGTAGTACACACACTCTATTTCCTTCTGAATAGTTATATACTGTAACTGTACTAGTACACTCACTGACTGTCACTGTTCATAGGCTAGCTCCTGCGTGTGCTTGCACTCACTGTCTGTGTAGTACACACACTCTATTTCCTTCTGAAAAGTTATATACTGTAACTGTACTAGGACACTCACTGACTGTCACTGTTCATAGGCTAGCTCCTGCGTGTGCTTGCACTCACTGTCTGTGTAGTACACACACTCTATTTCCTTCTGAATAGTTATATACTGTAACTGTACTAGGACACTCACTGACTGTCACTGTTCATAGGCTAGCTCCTGCGTGTGCTTGCACTCACTGTCTGTGTACACACACTCTATTTCCTTCTGAATAGTTATATACTGTAACTGTACTAGGACACTCACTGACTGTCACTGTTCATAGGCTAGCTCCTGCGCGTGCTTGCACTCACTGTCTGTGTACACACACTCTATTTCCTTCTGAATAGTTATATACTGTAACTGTACTAGGACACTCACTGACTGTCACTGTTCATAGGCTAGCTCCTGCGTGTGCTTGCACTCACTGTCTGTGTAGTACACACACTCTATTTCCTTCTGAGTAGTTATATACTGTAACTGTACTAGGACACTCACTGTCACTGTTCATAGGCTACTAGTTCCTGCGTGTGTGTGTGCACTCACTGTCTGTGTACTGTACACACACTCTATTTCCTTCTGATTACTGATTGATTATTGTAAATTCTACTTCCTGACAGTTACTACTTACTTACTGTAGTAGGGACACTCACTCAGTCACTGTTCATAGGCTAGCTCCTGCACGTGTGTGCGCGTGCGTGCACTCACTGTCTGTAGTGTACACACACTCTATTTCCTTGTGATTACTACTGATTATTGTAACTTCTAGTTGTACTTCCTGACTGTTACTACTTACTTACTGTACTAGGGACACTCACTCACTCTCTGTTCATAGGCCAGCTCCTGCGCGTGTTTGCGCGTGCGTGCACTCACTGTCTGTAGTGTACACACACTCTATTTCCTTGTGATTACTACTTATTATTGTAACTGCTAGTTGTACTTCCTGACTGTTACTACTTACTTACTGTACTAGGGAGTCGGGACACTCACTCAGTCACCTCACCCACCAACCCACTCCATTAAAGTACCCCACTTTTCACCCGCCCTTTTCAAAAACTTTTGTGTTTACGCCCAAAACATCGAAGATGTCTGGAAGTGGCAGCCAGCGCGGTTTGGGCAAGGGGAAGGGCAGCAAGGGAATCAGGAGGAGAGGGAGCAGCATTGTGGCAAGCCGCGGGCGCGGCCGCGCCACCATGCACAGTTCCGCAGCAGCAGCGTCAGTGGCTAACATTCCTCCCATAGCCACTGGCCGTGGACGCCTTGGGCGCCGCCCAGCAGGAGCATATGCAACTCACGCTGCAGAGACACAGCAGCAGCAGCAGCGTGTAGCACTTGCTCCGATTTTCCTCCAGCCGGGTCGGAAACGTCCCATTGAGGAAAAGGATGCAGACACTGTGGTGCAACTGATGACGGAGGATGAGCAGCCCGCCATCAGCTCTGCATCCGAGGCCTCCACCCTCACCACCACCACCACCACCACCCCTGTTCGCAGCAGCCGCCCAGCAGGGCCTGGGGAGGAGGCCAGTTCACCGTCACTCGCCGACCTGTCATTCAGCAGTCTTTTGACCCCAGGCATCATGAGTAAATTGTCTGCTGTTGTTGGCGATCTTGAGGAGGAGATGCTGATGGGCACTTTGGGGGATGAGGGATTGGACAGCAAGACTGTGGCGACAGTCAAGCAGCCCATCCATGCATCAGGAGAGGAGTTTGGGGGGTCATCATCCCAGCAGGACATGTTTCAGGAGGGGGAGGATGATGATGACACGGTGACAGACAGAGACTGGGTGCCACCAGCTCCAGGGGATGTCGTCATCAGCAGCTCTGAGGAGGAGGAGGAGGATGCGCTTGTGGGCCTTGCAAGGAGGCGCATCATTGCAAGCATTGGCAGCAGTAGGCAGGTCCCCCAGCCTGCTGGTGTCTCAGGCTCAGCAGCAGCAGCAGCAGCATCTGCCAGTACCACCACCAGCCGCACCCAAGCCCCCCCCCAACCACCACAGGGAGACAGGCAGCAGCGGTTCCATGCCGTAGGGGGTCGTTTTTGTCACCAATCTGGCGTTTTTTCACCATGCCCACAGTGTACAGCAAGTACGCCACTTGCAACCACTGTCAGCGGAAGTTGAGCAGAGGTGCAGACCCCTTAAAGTTCAGCACCAGCTCACTCATCAACCACCTTGCTGCGAAACATTTCCACCAGCATGAGGAGTTCCAGAGGCTGAAGGCATCTGGTGCTGGCAGTGGCACCACACCCATCACTGCACAGCCTTCAGCAGCAGCAGCAGCAGCAACAGCAGCCACCCGCCCTCCTGCTCCTCCAGCAGCACCAGCAGGAGTGCGGAAACGCACTGCTCCTCCCCCCTCTGCAACTCCTGCCGCCGACACTGAGGCCTGTTCTGGCAGCCAGTCCTCAGTGGCCTCCTCTGCTGTGTCTGCTGATTCCCGTGCCAGCAAAAGGCCACGCCAGAGCCTTTTGAGCGAGTCCTTCCAGGGGGTAGTTAGGGCTCTGCCTCCCAGCAGCTGTCGCGTGCGGCAGCTGAACGGCTTGCTGGCACGGGCCATGTGCTCCCAACTCCTGCCGTACACGCTTGTGCAGGAGGGGAGCGACATGCGTGCGCTGCTTGCTTGCGCAGCCCCAGACTGGCAGCTCCCCAGCAGACACTTCTTCGCCCGCAAGGCCATTCCTGCACTGCACCGCTTTGTGATGGCCAATGTGGAGCGAGGGCTGGAGCACGCGGTTGGTGAAAGGGTCCACGTCACCATGGACTCCTGGAGCAGCCGGTTCGGGACAGGCCGCTACCTGTCCTTCACTGTCCACTGGGTCAGCTTGGTGGAAGGGGGTGAGGATGGGAGAGCAGCAGCGGGCACAGCAGCAGCAACACAGTGGGTGGTGCCCCCCCGCAGGGTCAGGGGAACTACAGCAGGTTCCTCCGATCCTCTGCCATCCTCCGGCACACCTGGCCAAACCCCCCGCCTCAGCAGCAGCGTGAAGGCCCGCCACTGCCAAGCGCTGCTGCACTTGGTCAGCCTTGGGAAGACCAAGCTGACGGCAACCCATGTGTTGGCCAAACTCCAGGAGCAGGAGAGGATTTGGCTGACTCCCAGAGGCCTCAGAGTCGGAGAGGTGGTGGCCGACAATGGGGCCAATCTGGTTGCCGCAATAGACAGGGGAAACCTGACCCACATCCCCTGTCTTGCCCACGTGCTGAACCTGGTGGTGCAAAAGTTCTTGCGCACCTACCAGGGGATGGGCGAACTGCTGGAAACGGCAAGGAACGTTGTGCGTCACTTCCGGCGCTCGGCTGCAGCCTGTGCGAGCCTGGAAGACGTGCAAAAGGAGCTGGAGCTGCCACGCCATCGGCTGATCCTTGACGTTCCGACTCGCTGGAACTCCACCCTGGCGATGTTGGAGCGTCTGGTTGAACAGAAGCACGCTGTCAACCAGTACCTTGCCCTGGCCACTGTTTCCGCCGCTCGGAGAAGGGACAAGACCAGCAACATCCCGTCCATCGTCCCCGATGATGACTGGAGGCACATGCAGCAGGTGTGCTTAGTGCTGGCTCCCTTTCTGCAGGCCACTAACATGGTGAGCAGGGACCATGCTATGGTCTGCGAGTGCGTGCCCCTGGTTTGTCTGCTGAACAGGGCCCTCGACGCTTTGCTGGAACAGGGAGCGGCAGCCTTGGACCAGCAGGAGCGGCAAGCAGCTGCACAGTCCACCTCTGAGGGGGAGGAGGAGGAGGACTTGGTGGAGGTCCCTGACCTTGCTGCTGATGAGGTGGATCAGCACAGCGCAGCTGAGTTGGTGCGGGGGTGGAGAGAGGATGAGGCGGCAGAGGAGGAGGATGAGGAGGACAGCACTGCCGTCGATGTGCCAGCACACGTGGCCCGCCTCTTCCCAATGGCAGCGCACATGCTGGCGTGCCTGCGCAAGGACCCCAGGGTGATCCAGATGAAGCAGAGGGAGGACATCTGGATCAGCATGATGTTGGACCCACGCCTCAAGGGGAAGTTGAGCCAGTTCCTGCCGCCTGCAGGAGGAGACCCAGCGCAACAAATAAGGAGCTTGCAGCAGGCCCTTGTTGAGCGCTTGGAGGAAGCCTTCCCCCAGCCCTCCACCCCCACTGTCCAGCAGCCAGCACAGAGGCAGCAGCAGGTGCCTGCATCCAGCAGCAAGCGCCCCACAGACCTGCTGTCTCTCAGCCACGAGCTCTACAGGACTGTAGAGGCTCCGGCAGCAGTGACTAGAGAGGAGGTGCAGGATGCAGCAGCATCCTCCTCCGGTCACAGCCAGCGCCTGACCCGCATGGTGGCTGACTACATGGGGTCCTACAGCGGGCTTGACAGCGATGCCCCTGTTGATCCCATGGAGTATTGGGTCAAGCGCCTGGAGATCTGGAGCGAGCTGGCGCAGTACGCCCTGGAAGTGCTGTCCTGCCCCCCTTCCAGCGTGCTGTCCGAGCGCTGCTTCAGTGCAGCTGGTGGCGTGGTCACCGAGAAACGCTCACGTCTGTCTCACAAGTCTGTGGACAGACTGACGTTTCTCAAGATGAACCAGGCGTGGGTGGAAGGCGAGTTCCTGGCCCCTGTTGTCGGCGAGAGGGGGACATGAACTGGCTAAGAACCATCGTTAATGTGCCTTACCACCCTTTACCACCTCCTGGCTCCTGCTCACTAAGCCAGCCTGGTTCAGTTTGACTATTACGTCGCCTGCAGCCACACATTTTACACCTACAGTGGGCTGCTGTGTACTGCCCTTCTGCTGTCTGTCTGTGTTTCCCACTGCCAGGGTACACAGAATTACATTCTGCTGCCACTCTGCCACCAGCTATTACGTCAAACAATAGCTATATATCTGTGTAATTGGTTGTACAAACAAAACCAAAAAACCATTAAAAAAAAAAAAAGGTTTAATTTTTCTGAGGTGCCCGGGTTGAAAACTGTGTTGTCCCAGTTGTGTATTGGACACGATGTGGGCTGCACGACCGCTGTCTGGGACCTCCTGTTGTGTTTATTTACAGCCCTGGTATCACCGCTAGGTACCAAGGCTATTATGTCACGCTGCCTGCCTGCTGCCACACTCACACTACTCCTCCATTCCTCCTGCTGCTGCTGTCGGTCTGTGTTTCCCACTGCCAGGGTACACAGAATTACATTCTGCTGCCACTCTGCCACCAGCTATTACGTCAAACAATAGCTATATATCTGTGTAATTGGTTGTACAAACAAAACCAAAAAACCATAAAAAAAAAAAAAAGGTTTAATTTTTCTGAGGTGCCCGGGTTGAAAACTGTGTTGTCCCAGTTGTGTATTGGACACGATGTGGGCTGCACGACCGCTGTCTGGGACCTCCTGTTGTGTTTATTTACAGCCCTGGTATCACCGCTAGGTACCAGGGCTATTATGTCACGCTGCCTGCCTGCTGCCACACTCACACTACTCCTCCATTCCTTCTGCTGCTGCTGCTGTCGGTCTGTGTTTCCCACTGCCAGGGTACACAGAATTACATTCTGCTGCCACTCTGCCACCAGCTATTACGTCAAACAATAGCTATATATCTGTGTAATTGGTTGTACAAACAAAACCAAAAAACCATTAAAAAAAAAAAAAAAGGTTTAATTTTTCTGAGGTGCCCGGGTTGAAAACTGTGTTGTCCCAGTTGTGTATTGGACACGATGTGGGCTGCACGACCGCTGTCTGGGACCTCCTGTTGTGTTTATTTACAGCCCTGGTATCACCGCTAGGTACCAGGGCTATTATGTCACGCTGCCTGCCTGCTGCCACACTCACACTACTCCTCCATTCCTCCTGCTGCTGCTGTCTGTCTGTGTTTCCCACTGCCAGGGTACACAGAATTACCTTCTGCTGCCACACTGCCACCAGCTATTACGTCAAACAATAGCTGCTCACATTACTCCTCCATTCCTCCTGCTGCTGCTGCTGCTGCTGTCGGTCTGTGTTTCCCACTGTCAGGGTACACAGAAATTGCAGAATTACATTCTGCTGCCACTCTGCCACCAGCTATTACGTCAAACAATAGCTATATATCTGTGTAATTGGTTGTACAAACAAAACCAAAAAACCATAAAAAAAAAAAAAAAAGGTTTAATTTTTCTGAGGTGCCCGGGTTGAAAACTGTGTTGTCCCAGTTGTGTATTGGACATGATGTGGGCTGCACGACCGCTGCCTGGGACCTCCTGTTGTGTTTATTTACAGCCCTGGTATCACCGCTAGGTACCAGGGCTATTATGTCACGCTGCCTGCCTGCTGCCACACTCACACTACTCCTCCATTCCTCCTGCTGCTGCTGTCGGTCTGTGTTTCCCACTGCCAGGGTACACAGAATTACATTCTGCTGCCACTCTGCCACCAGCTATTACGTCAAACAATAGCTATATATCTGTGTAATTGGTTGTACAAACAAAACCAAAAAACCATAAAAAAAAAAAAAGGTTTAATTTTTCTGAGGTGCCCGGGTTGAAAACTGTGTTGTCCCAGTTGTGTATTGGACACGATGTGGGCTGCACGACCGCTGTCTGGGACCTCCTGTTGTGTTTATTTACAGCCCTGGTATCACCGCTAGGTACCAGGGCTATTATGTCACGCTGCCTGCCTGCTGCCACACTCACACTACTCCTCCATTCCTCCTGCTGCTGCTGTCTGTCTGTGTTTCCCACTGCCAGGGTACACAGAATTACCTTCTGCTGCCACACTGCCACCAGCTATTACGTCAAACAATAGCTGCTCACATTACTCCTCCATTCCTCCTGCTGCTGCTGCTGCTGTCGGTCTGTGTTTCCCACTGCCAGGGTACACAGAAATTGCAGAATTACATTCTGCTGCCACTCTGCCACCAGCTATTACGTCAAACAATAGCTATATATCTGTGTAATTGGTTGTACAAACAAAACCAAAAGACCATTAAAAAAAAAAAAAAAAGGTTTAATTTTTCTGAGGTGCCCGGGTTGAAAACTGTGTTGTCCCAGTTGTGTATTGGACACGATGTGGGCTGCACGACCGCTGTCTGGGACCTCCTGTTGTGTTTATTTACAGCCCTGGTATCACCGCTAGGTACCAGGGCTATTATGTCACGCTGCCTGCCTGCTGCCACACTCACACTACTCCTCCATTCCTCCTGCTGCTGCTGTCGGTCTGTGTTTCCCACTGCCAGGGTACACAGAATTACATTCTGCTGCCACTCTGCCACCAGCTATTACGTCAAACAATAGCTATATATCTGTGTAATTGGTTGTACAAACAAAACCAAAAAACCATAAAAAAAAAAAAAAAAAAGCTTTAATTTTTCTGAGGTGCCCGGGTTGAAAACTGTGTTGTCCCAGTTGTGTATTGGACACGATGTGGGCTGCACGACCGCTGTCTGGGACCTCCTGTTGTGTTTATTTACAGCCCTGGTATCACCGCTAGGTACTAGGGCTATTATGTCACGCTGCCTGCCTGCTGCCACACTCACACTACTCCTCCATTCCTCCTGCTGCTGCTGTCTGTCTGTGTTTCCCACTGCCAGGGTACACAGAATTACCTTCTGCTGCCACACTGCCACCAGCTATTACGTCAAACAATAGCTGCTCACATTACTCCTCCATTCCTCCTGCTGCTGCTGCTGCTGTCGGTCGGTTTTTCCCACTGCCAGGGTACACAGAAATTGCAGAATTACATTGTGCTGCCACTCTGCCACCAGCTATTACGTCAAACAATAGCTATATATCTGTGTAATTGGTTGTACAAACAAAACCAAAAAACCATAAAAAAAAAAAAAAGGTTTAATTTTTCTGAGGTGCCCGGGTTGAAAACTGTGTTGTCCCAGTTGTGTATTGGACACGATGTGGGCTGCACGACCGCTGTCTGGGACCTCCTGTTGTGTTTATTTACAGCCCTGGTATCACCGCTAGGTACCAGGGCTATTATGTCACGCTGCCTGCCTCATTGACTGCCTGCTGCCACACACTCATCCTCCTCCTCCTGCTGCTGAATTTACCTCCTGCTGTCTGTGTGTTTCCACTGCCAGGGAGCACATACAATGGCGCTTCCAACATGCGTGCGCCACCAGCTATTTGTTACGCTCAAAAATAGCTGCATTTCTGTAAAAAAAAAATTGAAAAGAGAAATAAGTGAAGAAGAAGACGATATAGAAGAAGATGAAGAAGCAGAAGATGAAGAAGAAGAAGATGAAGAAGAAGAAGAAGAAGGAGAAGAAGAAGAAGATGAAGAAGAAGAAAATGAAGAAGAAGATGAAGAAGATGAAGAAGAAGAAGATGAAGAAGAAGAAGAAGAAGGAGAAGAAGAAGAAGATGAAGAAGAAGAAGAAGATGAAGAAGATGAAGAAGATGAAGAAGAAGATGAAGAAGATGAAGAAGAAGAAGATGAAGAAGATGCAGAAGAAGATGAAGAAGAAGATGATGAAGAAGATGAAGAAGATGAAGAAGATGATGAAGAAGAAGATGAAGAAGAAGAAGATGATGATGAAGAAGATGAAGAAGATGATGATGAAGAAGATGAAGAAGATGAAGAAGAAGAAGATGAAGAAGAAGAAGACAATATAGAAGAAGAAGATATAGAAGAAGATATAGAAGAAGAAGATATAGAAGAAGAAGTTATAGAAGAAGAAGAAGATAGAAGATAAAGAAGAAGAAGAAGAAGAAGTATATACAGTACTGAACAAAATTCTGGACACAACTTCTCTTTTCACCTTTTTTTTTTTTAAAGGAACATCCCCACATAATCACTTGCTGTTGTTACTTGGAAAAAAAGATGTTTCTTGCATCATTCACCCTCAAAACAAGTGTTGGAAGCTATTTAAGGCCAATTCGAATAGTCAGCTCGAATAATGAGCTCGAATACCGACTCGAATAGTGAGCTCGAAGTCCGAGGTCGAATCGAATAGTAAAAATTATTCGACTCGAATATTCGACTGACCTCGAATAATTTACTATTCGAATTCGACCAAACTCGAATTTTAAAAAGGGGTATTTGAGCACCACTAGCTGTAGGGATAACAGTTGTGCCTGGATGAGTGAATCTGTGAATGCATTTGTTTGAACATTTGCATGTGAGAGTGTGAAGGGTTAATAGATTTTTGCTGTTTTCTACCCACACCCCCTTCAGCACCTCCCTTTCCTTAACTTATTTAATGTCCTAACTAGATGCGATGTGCTTATAAACTATAAACGCCTGCTTACGTGAACTACAGCAATGGATGAATGACAACTGGCTAAAACTGAATGCAGACAAAACTAAAGTCCTTCTGATCAGAGGGCAGCGCAGCACAACAAAACATCTTAACTTGCAGTCTTCACCACTGGGAATAGGATGCACGGATCTACGCAGCTCTGATCATGTGCGTAGCCTGGGAGTTCTAATTGATGGGAATTTAAACTTCAGAACTCACATCTCTGCTGTGGTGAAATCATCCTATTTTCACCTTAAAGAGACTCTGTATCAAAATTTTGAGCCTTATTTTTTCTATTCTATAAGTTCCTATACCTGTTCTGATGTGGTCTGTCTTACTGCAACCTTTTCTAGTTGCACTGTCTCTGTAATAAATCTTATCTTCTTTCCTCTGTCGTGTCTGTCGGCAAGAGGCTGGAATGTGTGGAATGTGCAGCACTGCTTGTCATTGGCAGAAGCTTTACACACCCCCTCCAGGCTCTGCATGAGACACACCAGATAGCTGTTCACAGCCTATGATACTCTGGTTAGAAGCCAGTCCTTTGTTTGTAAATACTGCCTAAAACTGTTAATTACAAGCCAGGATTGCAGCAGGGAGTGACAGAAACAGCACAGAGGGGCACAGAGGAACATAAGGAATAGAATGGTATGCTTTGTATTGTAAGAATATTAGAGTACAGATTCTCTTTAAGAACATTGCAAAAATCAGGCACCTCATCCCCCCAGAAGATCTACCAACTTTAGTTCATGCCTTCATTACCTCCCGACTGGACTACTGCAATGCTCTCTACACTGGCCTTCCAAAAAAGGTCTTGTACCGTCTACAGCTGATACAGAATACTGCTGCCAACCAACCCTGTCACTGCCACATAACGCCAGTCCTGCACTCCCTTCACTGGCTACCTATAGAATGGAGGGTCCTATTCAAGATCGGCCTACTGACATTTAAATCCCTGAATAATCTGGGCCCTGGATACATGAAAGATATGTTGCAGCTGCGTAGCAATCCCCGCGTTCTCAGATCCACAGGTTGTAATAATCTAGTCATACCCAGAGTCCACTTGGAAACTTTTGGTCCCAGAGCCTCCTGTCATGCTGCCCCTACGTTTTGGAACTCCTTACCTCAACAGATCAGGACAGCTCCATCCCTGGACGTGTTTAAATCCAGACTGAAAACCCACCTGTTCAGTTTGGCATTTGCAGAAATATAACTTTTGTTGTGTGAATACTTCATCCTACTACCAATTACTGAATCTGAGAGAACCTAAGCGCTTTGAGTCCTACGGGAGAAAAGCGCTATAGAAATGTTATTGTATTGTATTATTGTATTAAGTCTCAACTAACTGGCATGCCTGGTGGATAAAGGAGACCTTTTTGTGGGGGCTTTTCGGGGTGTGCTGTCAGGCGGTTAAATACTTACTGAGCCTTGAGCGATGTCTAGCAGCCTTCCTGTACCTCCTCGTGGGCTCCTAGCGGCTGTGTACGGAAGCTGGCATGTCACCTGATCCAATGGGGGTCAGGTAATATCCTCTTTGCATGCGCAAGGGAAACCAGAAAGTTGCTCTGAGCCCACGAGGAGGTACAGGAAGGCTGCTAGACGTTGCTGGAGGCTTGTTGAGTATTTCGGGGGGAGGTTTGTGCTATTTCGGCCAGTTGCTCAAGCAACCGGCAAGCACATATATCCAACATCAGGCGATCCCCGCTGGTGCCGGATACTGGGGACTGTGCTGTAGCACTACTTCTCCGATCAGGATTCCTGCTCTCCATTCTGCTCCACATACAGCCCTGCTCTGTCACCCATGCCTCTATATTAATCTGGTTACAGGAATTATTTTAAAAATTAAAGGATTATGGCTCTGTCAGTAAAAATTGCTTTCATTGCCCCCTAGAGCTGCTCTGACCAGAATTGGATAGGGCTTGAAATGCAGATATTAAACCAACAAACGTTGATTCGCGTGGTACTTTTAATTACTATCCATCCATCTTCAGTGACATCCGTGAATCCCTCCACTGGCTTCCTATCCAGTCCAGAATCAGATTCAAGATAGTGTGTCTGACCTACAAATCTGCCCACAAAACCTGTCCAACCTACATTTCCGAACTTACTCAGAGGTACACACCTAGCCGCTCACTCTGCTCCTCGAATGAACGTCTCCTGACCGCCCCCCCCCCCCCCCCCCTTCTCAAGAGCTGCTACAACACTATGGAACTCCCTACCTCCACCCATTAGGGCAGCCCCCTCCTTTAACATCTTCAAGAAAGCCCTCAAAACTCACCTTTTCACTCTGGCCTTACCACCCCTCACAAATGCTCTAAATCCACAGCTGAACTCTGGTCCCCTACCTTCCATGTCCTTACCTCTCCCTCTAGTTTGTAAGCCTTTGGGCAGGGTCCTCCTCCTTTTGTGTCCTAACTGATCATGCACCTCCATTTCTGTGCACCCATGCTATTCATTTGAGTGAACTCAACTTGCCTAATCTCCATGCTTCATCCAGTGACTAAGCATTACCTTGTACTAATACTGTGCTGTGTGATCTGGTTTTCTTGTATTCCTGTATTGTCTTATTGCTTTATGTCACCCCTAACTATCGTCTGTAAGCTTAACTAATGTCCAGCGCTGCGTAATATGTTGGCGCTTTATAAATGCAATAAATAAATAAATATGTGTTTTCGTTTGCTCCCTCCTCACTGGTCTGTAGCAGAGGGAACAGACCTGACTCATTAACTCATGTGTCTGCTGTAGCCTACTGACTGACAGCCTACCTTTAAATAGCGTACAGTGAAAAATGGCGCCGGCTAAATAAGGGCGTCTGGTTGCACCGCTAAAGTATTTTAAAACAATATTTATTGTTTTATATCAAAACGATATTTATCGCTTTATGTAAATGCATTTACCATGGATTTGCAGTAATAGATAAATAGCGTTATTTCATAATCCGATACATGCTTCACCTCTCAGAACATCTGGATGCAGTGATGACAGGAGCGTCAGACGGAGACCTCTGATGTAAGATAGGTTAGTGTGGCTCCCGGCCAGTCCTGTATCTCCACATCTGGGAGAAGCGGAGTCCTGGCAGTTTTGGCACAGACTGGCCCCAATGCTGTCAGTGTGCGCGGTGCCTGTGGTCATTGGACCTGCTGCAGGGGCGGGTGGGTCTTTCCATGCCTTGATTTTCCCATGGGGGGGGGGGGGGCTAACCCTCTCTCTCCTCCAGCTGGACATAGAGGAGATCCAGCGCTGCCGCTGCTTCCTCCCCGTCATCCCGGCACAGCTCTCCTCCCTCCTCTGCTGCAGGTAAGAGCGTGTCACATGACCTGCAGGTAGAGGCGAGGCTGCTGGACCTCACTAGCTATAGACCCTAGGTTCTCAACGTGTGGTACACGTACCCCAAGGGGTAATTTTGATGGTTCCAGGGGGTACTCGGGCTTGATATACTTAACCAAGAATAACAAATTTAGAGATTTAGAAAATGATAAATCTTATTTAAAAAACACCAAGTTAACATTCTAGCTAGTTAAAAGCAATAGTAAATGCTTTGGAAATTGTTTAGAACAAATATCATGTACTACAATCAAATATATATTTGTCAAGGGGTACTTGTGATAATTTTTACTATGCTAGGGGATACTTGGTGATTACTGGGTTTTAAAAGGGGTACATACCAATAAAATGTTGAGAAACACTGCTATAGACTGACCGGCACAGCTCTCCTCCCTCCGCTGCTGCAGGTAAGAGCGTGTCACATGACCTGCAGGTAGAGGCGAGGCTGTTGGACCTCACAATCTATAGACTGACCGGAACAGCTCTCCTGCCGCCGTTGCTGCAGGTAAGAGCGCGTCACATGACCTGCAGGTAGAGGCAAGGCTGCTGGACCTCCCTAGCTATAGATTGACCGGCACAGCTCTCCTCCCTCCGCTGCTGCAGGTAAGAGTGCGTCACATGACCTGCAAGCTGCTGGACCTCACTGTCTATGGGCTGATTACAGGCTGGACGTCAGCGCTGCAGAAAGTTGGGGAAAGTTCTGGGAAGTTTTCATGTTAAAATGTAAATGAATGCGGCTCCATTTTTGAACTCATAAAAGATAAATATAGTTTTATAATGTATATTAATGCGGCGTCATTTTCATACTGGCGGCGCTGTGCGCTATTTTATACTGTTCCGCCTTAAATATATCAAATCAGATTTGTGTATCGCAGGCAGCATGGTAGTTTGGGTGCCGCCATAGGCGCGCATGTTAAAAGCCCTGATAAACACCTGCTATTTGTAGCCACCGTTTGCATAGTGGGCAACCCAGGCGCCCAAATTTCCATTTATAGCCGCTTATTGTCCCAGTGAAGTATAAATACGCCCAATTATAAGGTCTCAGGTTCTCTTTAACTGTCCCTCATTGAGGCTCACAATCTAATCCCTACCATAGTCATGTGTCCATCATAATCTAGGGCCAATTTTAGGAGGAAGCTAATTAACGTATCTGTATGTTTTTGGGATGTGGGAGGAAACCGGAATGCCCAGAGGGAACCCATACAGTCACGGGGAGAACATACAAGCTCCATGCAGAACTTATTACTAGTCACTGATTTCATATCACATCTTATTCATTATTTCATTTAATTTGGCATTAAAAAAAATCTCCATTTATGTGTATATACTGTAACTTACTTTTGTTATAGATTCACTAAGCATATAATTCTACATTTGTTCCTCTCCGTCACTCTCCACTCAAAAATAAATACAATTGTGGGTTGGATAAGGCGTTCCTTGTAGTTCACAAAAAGCTTTAGATGATAATAAAAAGCAAACAAAAAGTCAGGAAAGAAAGTCCAAGCGTGTGTTGGGTGTGCTGGGTGGGTTTCCTGGGCAGGTGTTCACGTTATTGGCTTGGCTGGCCCAGAAAGCATAAATCCTGTGGTGGAATCTGTGGAATTCCTTGAAAATGCTAAATGCGGTGAATATATTTCACGTGCGAAAAGAAAATTCCTTTTATCTGGATGGGCCGGGCCCCTCTTTGGTCTCCCGCAGAATATGAGACAGGGAGAACTCTCACAGCACTGTTATGCGAGGGCCTAATTTTTGGGATGGAAAATCCACACAGATTAAGTGCGAATATTGCTGACGTAGCTGCGGCCCACGTGTTTGAAGAGAAAACACAATTAGATGAGGGCTGGAAAGACTTGAATTATGAAATATGTTAGTGTGTAGCAAGCAGCTGTGTTTCCAGGGTCTCTGGATAACTGATGCTTGTAGGATGCCATTCTCCTAGGACTTAGGTTCTCAGCAAGTAGTACGAATACAGTCCAGAGGGTATTTATGTTGCACTAAAGGGGCACTTCAACTATGTATAGTGAATTAATTACAGAACTTTGTTAGATTGAAAATTATAAATTATATGCAGTATAAACAAACCTGAATGAATATTTTAGGTAATAAGAAGCATAAGGGAGCTTTTTGGAAGGCATTTATTAACAATCATGATGTGCTGCTAACACATATATATGTTTCAGGGGGTGCTTGAGATGATGTAGCCTACAGCGGGGTGCTTAGCAAATACTGTCCATACCGTACATTCCTCAAATATAAATAGAATGGGGTTTTGGGGTATAGTCACTAAAATTCCTTATATACTCGCGTATAAGCCTAATTTTTCAGCACAAAAAATGTGCTGAAAAGTTACCCCCTCGGCTTATATGCGAGTCAGTGAAGCAGAACGGATGGTGGAGCAGGTTGTGTTACTGGCAGAGGAGCGTTAAGATTGTGCAGTAGTGATCCTGCTCTTGCCAACTGGCTTCCTGCTGTGACTGTGCCCCCCAGTCCCTGCAACATGGTGTGCAGAGTGCTCTGCTCAAGACTGCCTGTGTCCCCTGGCTTGTGGAGCAGAGTGTGCAAGCAACGTGTCAGTGGTGCTATAATTGGGTATTTTTCCAGTGTGGCAATCGCTGTGTCTCATATCTGTGATGCCATCTAGTGGCGTCTTGAGACACAGCTGTATAATCCTTGGGGCACATCTGACTATGGGGAGGGGGGTTGACTTGTTCAGGCACATCTGGCTACTGTGGAGGGATCAATACTGGGGAGGGGGCTTATACACGAGTCAATCACTTTTTCCTGGTTTATGAGGAAAAAGTGAGTACCTCGGCTTATACGTGGGTCGGCTTATCTGCAAATATATGCAGTACTATGCAGGATGGGAGGAGGTGCCCCTATTGTAATAAAATATGTTGTGAGAGGAGGTAAGTAATAGGAGCTGTCTTACCTCGTGATAAGAGGTTAAGATTTTTGTTAGGCAGCAGACACCAATAAAAAGACTACATGTTTCAAAGGATCTGCCCACTTCCTCAGGTCAATATGAGGCAGTGTCTGAGCTATGTATCTCCATTTCAGAACGCTCTGAAATGGAGAATCATTACCATGGTGGCAGAAATCATTAAGGCGTATATATATATATATATATATATATATATATATATATATATATACACCCCCCCCCCCCCCCGATATCATCAGGGGCGTAGATATACGTACCAAGAATTCAGATCTGGTTAATGAATATACACCTTTATTCATCCAAATATGTTTACACATTTTTTTAGAAAATTTTGACCTTGCAGTTTCCCAATGAATAAAAGCAATATAACAATCAAAAGCAGCAGCACAGTTATGGTTACATGAAGCACTGATTTTAGTGTACAGCTCCGTTTTGTACTTCATTGTTTCCAAGCAGTTGCAGCATTACTGTAGTGTTGGAGGGAGCTAGGAATTATTGAGAAATGCTGGCCTAGACAATCATAGATCTTCAGACATAAATATTATACCTTGACAGAACAACATAAAACCAAGAGAAGGCGGTAGCAGTATAAAATTCCCGACAGAGCCTAAGGCTCCATAGCTATGCCACTATGTCACAGCTGCTAGGTCTAGTGCCCCCCCCCCCTTTTTATTATTTATATAGTGCTGACATTCTCCACTTCACAGAGTATATAGGGTAGGTGGGGAGGAGCCAATGAACTTATCTGTGGGATGTGGGAGGAAACTGGACTGTCCAAAGGAAACCCATGCAGATACGGGAGAATATACAAACTGGCTAGGATTTGACAGAGGACCCAGTGCTGCAAGGCAATAGTCCGCCGAATGCGCCCCACCGAGGCTTTTTCACTGGCCCCCAAACACCAAATGCGTAACTTATAGATGTGGCTCACTGCACCTTTAAATGACAGTTCCCCACATATAGAATAGCAGTGCTGGCACCACCGATCCACATACTGTAGAAGCCAGTGAGCAGTAATTTGCTGGCTTCCAATCAGGTTCATCAGGTGACACTGCTGTCCAACTGGACGGCAGGTTGTCACCTGGGTATGCTTCACTGTCTGGTGCACAAAGACGTTCTTCTGGTGCCGCATGGCTGAATAGCTGCTGCTGGGAGGTCTCCTCCGGGCATGACATCAATACCTAGGCTCAATGTAATGTTTTTCAACATCATTTTATGTATGTTCCGGCCCCCCAGCAGTCTGAAGTATGTTGACCTCGGCCCTTGACAGAAAAAGTTTGGCGACCCCTGCGCTAGACCAACATGCTACCCCATGGCACATTACTTTAGATATACTGTATATGCGCAAAACACATCTTCTCAAACTTGGTGCCCAAAATTGTCTGGGAAATCTCTCTGTGGCCAAGCTTGAGCACCAAAGCAGATGACATAATAATTTCAAAATGACGGCTTAATTTACTGCTAATATTCAAGTATTTTTAGCAGAATGTACATTAATGTCTGGAAACTGAGTGACATATGCGAAAAATATAATTATCATATGAATTAATAAAAATATAATTTTCAAGTGTGACATGATTAAATTGAACTTTAATTAGGATTAAAATATCTATGATGTAGTATATGCACTTGTTGTGTCTTCTCTTTCTTTATTTAAATATCTTTATTTTTATTTTATTTTTCCAAACCTGCTCATCTTTAAACTGAATATGGATATGTAATTAAGCTATTTAAGATATATTCCCCACAATAGCCTGGTGCAGAAGCTGAGGATACAGGGACTGGGGGAAAAGTGTGTGCGTAGATAGAGAACTACCGGTAGTTAAAGAGACACTGAAGTGAAAAAAAATTAAAATTATGATATAATGATTTGTATGTGTAGTACAGCTAAGAAATAAAACATTAGGAGCAGAGATATGCGTCTAATATTGTTTCCGGTACCGGAAAAGTTAAGAAACTCCAGTTGTTATCTATGCAAAAAAAGCAATTGCGCTCCATGACTTTCAAAGTCGCAGAGAGCTCTGTCTTCTGAAGCTTGTTATCTCAACTGTCAGTCATTGTAACTTCTTTTTCTCTCCAGAGGACAGGTCAATAGTTCACAAGACTGCTCTGTAAAAACATTTAGGCCTAGAACCCACTACAAAACGCAATCGCTAGCGTTTCGTAGGAGCAGTTTGTAAGCGATTCCTTGAGCTTTTTAGGGAGCGATTTTAAAAAGTGTATCAAGTTGCCAGCGGTTGTGTAGCGATTAGCGATTAGCGTTTTAAAGTCTAATTGGTCCTTTCTATTAATTTTAATTTTGTTACAGTGTGCAGCAACTTCAAAACGCTACCAAAATAGTTCCGTGCAGGTTTTGATGAGCGATTACACCAGCGATTATATACTTTACATTGAAGCGCAAACGCTAACAAAATGCTGCATGTCCTGCATTTGCGACTTTGATAATCGCAATCGCTTCTGTGGAATTTGCACCATCCATTTACATTGGCAGAGCGTTTAGGGAAATCGCTAGTGATTTCTCACGCTCCCTAAATGCTCAAAAAATGTGGGTTCCAGCCCTAAGAATGCTGAGTAGTGTGTAAACTGCACATATTATAGAATGATGCAATGTTATAAAAAACTCTATATAACTGAAAATAAATATATGAGAATATTTTCTTTGCTGCTAATGTTCTAGTTATTATCCGTACTACACAACTAATTCATTATATCATAAATTTTTTTTTTCGCTTCAGTGTCTCTAAGGCACAGAAAGCTAAGAGTGGTGATAAACAAATCATATTCAAAATGGAAAACTGTTAGTAATGGGGTCCCGCAAGAGTCAGTACTAGGTCCAATCCTTTTCAACTTATTTAGTAATGATCTGATTTGGTAGATGAAATAAAGAGTAATGTTGCACTTTTCCATCTCCACAGATAATATAAAATTATGCAAAATTATGAATGCAAAGCAGAATAGTGACACATTACAGCAGGATCTTGACTGCATGGCCATTTGGGTGGGATTATGGCTGATGACATTTTATACTGATAAATGCAATGGCATGCACTTTGGCTGTGCCAATGGTAGAGCACCATGGGCTTGATTCACAAAGCGGTGCTAACCTACTTAGCACGTCTAAAGTCTTTACACGCGCTAACCAGGGTGCTAAGTAGGTTAGCACCGGATTTCTCAATCAGATCGCGCGCTAACTTTGCGCGCATAAACTTTTACGCGCGCAAAGTTTTACGCGCGCTAAGTCCCATAGGCTTTAATGGGCACTTCGCGCGGAGCGCCCTGCGCTCTGTGCAGTATGCGCGTAAAGTTTTACGCGCATAAAGTTTTGCGCGCGTAAAGTTTTATGCGCGAAAAGCTTGTTTAGACGTGCTAAGGGGGTTTTCACAGGCGTGCTAACAGTTAGCACCGCTTTGTGAATCAAGCCCCATGTAGCATAAATGGCATACAGCTGGGACTGACAGACTTGGAGAAAGACTTGGGAATACTTGTTTGATAACAAGTTAAAGCAGACCTCAACTGGATCAAAAATGTTACCTGGGGCTTCTTCCTCCTCCAATAGTATTTGACTCCCCTCAGTGGGTCCCCTCTGTTGTGCTACTATCCCCCCTCATAGCAAGCAGTTCACAGAACAGAGAAATAGGGCACATTCTACATCTACATTTAAAGAGGACTTGGATGGCTTTCTTGCATTGAAGGACATCTACAGCTATACTTACTTGGTAATTGCTGACAGCATTGATCCATGGATATATCTGACTGCCATCTGGAGTTGGGAAATCATTTTTTGCCTGTTAAAGAGAACCCAAGCACAACGCGTGGGTATGCATTTAAGCATACCTATGAATACTTGGTAACACCCCCTCCCTCATCGCACGTGAAGTAAAGCTCACTGTTGCGACGCGATTTCGCCGGCATTCCGACGCTTGTAAAAACGCATGCGGATGCGTTTCCGCATGCGTTTTTACCCGCGATTTCGCGTGCGATTTCGCATGGCAGGGTGCCATGCGAAATTACCCATGACACTGCCAGGGCAAAATAAAATTGAAAAAGGTGCGAAATCGCACGCGAAATCGCGGGTAAAAACGCATGTAACAAACACATGCGTTTTTACTATTAAATACATTAGCGCCGATTCGCATGCATTCCACTCGCAGGCGAATTCGTTGGCTCTTTTGTATGTTTTTTTACCGCTGAAAAAAACCCACCTCAACAACGCTACAGTGGAAACAGGCCCATCCACTTGCATTACATGTGCGAATCTGCATGCGTTGGACGCATACAGATTCGCCATAGTGGAAACGAGCCCTATATAACTGGGAAAACCTCAAATCCCAGCTGTTAGACATGCAGTATGATATTTTTAAATAAAAGTGGTGTTTTCCTTTAAACAGAGGGGCTGAGCTCTGACAGCTGAATACTAAACAATGTTTGTATATAGAGAAATCAGATTGTGCCTTGTTTCATTACAGTCTGCCATGTATTTGTGGTCTTGCTTCCCAAGCGCTGCACACAGCCGTCAGTCTGTAGAAATACTATTCCTCTTTCTCTACCCCTCGGGCTCTCCAGAGGATTGTAGCTTTCAGGAGGACTCAGATGAATCTTTGCTGGGATCAGCAGGTTGGCTGGGGTCACACAGTGTCTGGGGATTGGGCAGATAAGCAAACTACTCTGTAGATAGGTTATAGAAAAATACTGACTTGTCCTTGTGCAACTCACGCTATGTATGCAACATGTGTTGCTTCAATAGAAATGTTTGCATAGCATACATGACAAGAGTTGCGGTATGAGCGCAATGCACGTTAAAGGACCGCTATAGCAAAAAATGTAAGAATCACTAACAATTGCTTTTTTTTCATTTTGCTGTTGCTTACAGTAGGCAGTGGTCTAGTCCATCTCCTCATGGGGGATTCTTAGAGAAGCAGTTGAAAAAGTTGCAGCCAAAATTGTACGCAATTGTTATTTATCGATATATGTGGGTGTAATTGTTATTTATCGTAATATAGAAAGTTGTTATGCTATGTTAAGGTTAGGCACCACCAGGGGGATCTTAGGATTAGGCACCACCAGGGAGGTCTTAGGGTTAGGCACCACCAGCGAGGGCTTAGGGTTAGACACCACCAGGGGGATTTTAGGATTAGGCACCACCAGGGAGGTCTTCGGGTTAGGCACCACCAGGGGGATTTTAGGATTAGCCACCACCAGGGAGGTCTTAGGGTTAGGCACCACCAGGGAGGTCTTAGGGTTAGGCACCACCAGGGGATTTTAGGATTAGCCACCACCAGGGAGGTCTTAGGGTTAGGCACCACCAGGGAGGTCTTAGGGTTAGGCACCACCAGCGAGGGTTTAGGCCCCGTTTACACTTAATCAGTTGGTACGCTTTTTTTTTTCTTCTCTATAGCAGTGCATTGTGAAAAAGATTTCAGTTAAAATGCGTTAAAGAGACTCTGTAATAAAAAAAAGTCCCCTGGGGGGGGTACTTACCTCGGGAGGGGGAAGCCTCAGGGTCCGTTTACACTTAATCAGTTGCTCTCAGTTATAACTGAAATGACAACTGATTTTCAAAGTAATGCCCATGTTTTCCCATGGTACCTTTCACAGCTAATGCATTTTAACTGAAATCTTTTTCACAATGCACTGCTATGGAGAAGAAAAAAAAAAGCGTACCAACTGATTAGGTGTAGGGTGCCAATGAGGCTTCCCCCTCCCCTGTAGCTGCAGGCAATCGAGCGCTGGCTCCCCCGAAGTCTCCCGCAATCCAGGCTCAACAAGCCTGACAAGGCTTGATATATTTACCTTCCTTGTCTCCAGCAGGGGCGCTGTTACGGCTCTCAGCACAGAGATAGGCGGAAATAGCCGATCTACTACGCAGACGCAGGAGACTTGCACCTGCACAGTGGAGCTGCCCGACAGCGATCGGCTATTTCCACCTATCTCAGAGCGGAGAGCCGATACTGCGTCTGCGCTGGACCCGGTAAGGTAAATATTTACATCCCCGCTGTTCGGAGGGTCACAGCAAGACCGCCGTGGGACACAGGAGGACGGGGGAAGCCTCGATCGGATCCGGAAACTTTTTTAGTTACAGGTTTTCTTTTAAAGAAAACCTGTACTGAAAATTAAAAGTTAAAATAACCATACACAAGTTATACTTACCTCCTGTGTAGTCTACTCCTCAATCTTTCTCCTCTCCTGTGTCCTGTTTGTCCACTGTGATCAATGGAATTCTCCGTCCTCCATTTTGAAAATAGCCGTTACCCCATAACAGCTTCCTGGTCAGCACACAGTTAAACTGTAATATTGCCCACTTGAGCCATAGGGAGACATGGACACATCAGTTCTCCTCTCAGCTGTAACTGACAGCAACTGATATATAACTGACAGCAACTGATATATTTCAGTTCTGACAAAATGTTGTCAGAACTGGAAGGGATCGTTAGAAGAAAATGGTGAGCTTCTGAGAGGAACTGATGGCAAGGTAACTATGTAATGTTCATTTGAAGTTACCTCACGTGTTTATTTTAAATAATTTTACTCAGTACAGGTTCCCTTTAAGTGTGAACTGTACCATAGGAAAACATGAGCATTACTTTTAAAATCAGTTGTCCTTTCAGTTATAACTGAGAGCAACTGATTACGTGTAAACGGGGCCTTAGGGTTAGGCACCACCAGGGGAGGGTTCCGTGTGAGAGTAGGGAGAAGTTAGGTTATAGTTAGGTTTAACATTATTGGTAAATTTACCGATAGTGTAATACTGCAATTCAATTGTTATTTACAGGGGCGTCTCTACCCATTTTGTCACTCCAGGCGAGAAATCCTGTGGCGCTTCCCCCCCCCCCTGTGATTGCCCCCAGCCTCATACCCCCCTCCCCACTCCTGTGGTGAACCCCACCCCTGAAAATAATAATGCAGCAGCGTTTCACCAGAAAATACACTTATTGCAGCATGGGTTCACAAGAAAATAGTTGTAACGCAGCAGAGCATTTCACCATAAAATATACTTATTGCGCATGCACTCACACACAACACACAGTATACACACACACACTATACACACACGCACACAGTACGCACAGTACACACACATACACCGCACACAACATGCACACGCACACACACTACACACACACACACACACACTACACTATACACACACACACACTATACACACGCACACAAAGAGCACACTATACACAGCACACAGAAATACACTATACTATTATACTAATCCCGGTTTTCACTACCTTATAGTGTGTCTGATCCCTTCTGCAGAGAAATAATGAGGAGAGAAAAGCTGAAAGAGAGGGAAGAAGATATTTGCCTCATCAGGATTGCACCTTTATTTAGCTTTCCTGTATGACAAGAAGACACAGACACCCAGCACTAGGGAAAGAGGGAAACAAAGGTGAATGAAGAAGGCTTGTGCACACCAAGAGTGCTTCAGAGCGCTTTTCAAATTTACAGCAATTTGAAAAGCGCTGGGCTAATGTTACCCTGTGAGGGTGTTCCCACAGCAGTGTTGTGATCGCAAACATGCTGCAGGTAGCATTTATTGGAGCAATTCTTTCAAAAATCGCTTCACAAAGTCGCATTCGCGAATTGCTTGTGATTGCGATTTTGTCGTGCACTAGCCCAGAGATAGGAGTGGAGTGAGACTGAGAATAGCCTGAGATGGAGCAGAGAGCTTATCTGTATTGCAGTCCCACATTACACAGAGGCTAGTTGCTGGTAATAGGACTGCTGTCCCTCCCAGTCTCCCACACAAGTCAGAAAGCAGCCCTCCTGGAGTCTAGGGACTGTCAAAACTTTTCAACCTGTTTAACACCTTATCTGCACATGCAGTCATTTTAACAATGGGGAGAGACCAGACAGATTTTTTCCCACGGACCCTCCTCTGCATCATGCTGTGTATATTTACCAGCTTGCCTGCCCTCTAATTTTATCAGCTAGCCCAGTGTTTTACAATGCCTTACAACAACAAACCTGAATACAGCAGACACAGGACCAACCCTAAATCACTGAAAGAAAGGTGGCCTGGGGGGCAGTCAATGCCTGGCTGCTACAGTCTCTACTTCCATGCAGTTATCAGTTGCAGAGAGAGGGACTGAATGAATCTCAGGAGCTGATGCTGTACTCGGAACCCTGACTAGGATGAGTGCCTTCTCTCACTGACTCATTCATTACTGTGGTTCTTTGAATCATTGAGCTGAAGGAAATGAATGAATCAGTCAGTAAATCATTCATGAGTCAGGCGCTGCTGCTGCTGCTGCTGCTGTGTAACCTGATACCTGAGTGAGTTGAGAGGCATTTCTCCTCTCACTACTCAGTTCAGCAGCGCCCTTCCCTCCTCCTGTCGCCCTTCCCTCCTCCTGTCGCCCTAGGCAAGAATTTATAGCTGCCTAATGGCTCAGACGCCTCTGGTTATTTACCATTGTTATTTAAGGTTGTGCTTAAATTGTTATTTAAAGATATTGCTAGTAATATCGTTATTTAACGTCGCCCCTAAATTAGCTCACAACTTTTTCAAATGTATGCATTCTTAGCTTTTTCTTTATACTTTACAACAGCACTCTATGGAAAGGATTTATACAAAGATGCCGGCTAGCCCCCTACTCACATGCATGCTATTTTGGTAGTTGGACTGAGTAACTGCTGTCCAGTAAGGGCTTTTGAGAAAAGAAAAAAAAAACAGAAAATACCCCATGAGGAAATGGGCTAGTCCAAATCCTGTTAGATCTGTCAGATATTTATAAGACATTTTGACAAAGCAAAAAAGACATTTATAGTGCATTTTACTCTGAAACAAATGTAGATTTTATACACATGCATTTTAAATTTAAATTTTTTTTGCAATAGTGGTCCTTTAAGTTATTTGCATATACACCGGTAATGCAATAAGCTCTTACATAAACACTGGGCTGTGCTTGGCATTTCTTCTGTACATTAGTAAATCAACCCCTACTATTTTATGTGTCTTGATAATCTGAATTTTTGCAAGTTTACAATTTGCTTTCACTTTGCAGAGAGCACTGAAATGGTTAAAGTGGACCCAAATTAAAAATACACGATTTCAGAAATACAATCTATTTTCTAAATTATAATAATAAATAGCAGCCTTTTTCAGCTGCATGATGTCAAATATAAAATATTTTACATTTATTGGAGGAACCCCTCCCTTTCTTTCATATTGTTGGGACAGAATCCGGCAGTCTGGTGGAGTAGGTGGTGTCTGGCAAAGGAATTGCTAATGGCTGCCACCTGTATAACCCTAGTTATGAAAAGAGAAGGGTGAAAAGCATGCACTGAAATGCTCATAGGCTTCAAGGAGTATTTATTTATCTTTGTATGTGTCAGAGTGGCGCAACTAAATATTTTGAATTAAAAAAATATTTGGTTTGGGTGCGCTTTAAGCCTCAGTGTTTACTGTATGAGGAGAGCTGCTTCAGCAGAGCTCCTGCAGTCTATTCACAGCTGCTCATTAGAACTGAATAGTAGGGATGTTCAATGAGATGCAAATAATTACAAGTTGATGCAGGATTATGCAAATTTTGTATGCACATTTATGCAGCTTAAGGCTTCTTTTCAACGGGCAGTTGATAGGCAGTGAAATGCCTCTCAAACTCTCCCAATTGCTTGCTGCTGCCTGGTAACTGCTCACTGCGGCCTGGTAACTGCTCCCTGCTGCCTGATAACTGCTTGCTGAACACACAGCTCAACTGCCTGTGGAAAAAAGGCCTTAAAATGGACCAATCAAATTTTACATCAGCAGGACAGGGCTGGAGCTACCATAGGAAAAAATAGGCAGTTGCCCCAGGGCCCTAGAGCCTGTAGGGGCCCCCAAGTTGTCCCTCCCCCATCTGAACTGCTGCTCACCAGGGACACTGCAGAGTCTGTTAACTTGGGGGATTATTGGGGGAGGGTCAGCAGCCAGCTCAGGGGCCCAGGAGGGAAATTTGGCTGCAACAAAGGGCCTCTGATGACGCTTTTTGGTCAGGGTGGTGTCTGTTGGGGGGCCCCCAGGCTAATCTTGCCCTAGGGCCCCATTGTTACTTGAACCGGCCCTGCAGCAGGATTTGATTGGTTCATCTTCAAGCTGCATATACATTTGTATACAAAATGTGTATAATTCTGCATCAAAATTATTTGCCTCTCATTGACCATCCTTACTAATTAGACATTCTGATCATCTGTCTTAAGCTCTGTACTCACCACCTGACAGGTCCTGTGATGTCCCCTTGACAATGGTCATCAAGCAATCCAAATCGCCGTGACGGTCGATATTGCGGCGCTAAGCGACTTTCACCCGGTCGCGTGCCTGTACCCACGTCGTAATATCGTGGAAATGATCTCTCGGCGCTCAAAAAAAATCGCTGGTAGTCGGAAAAATTACAATGTGGGCACATGGCTTAAACCATCACAGGAACACAGAGCAGTGGATTTATTGTGGAATAAAGAGTTTTCATCATGTGCTGTGCTAGAGCTCGTTTCCACTTTATTACATTCTCAAGTATGTAGTAAAAAAAACTAATGTTTGTTATCGATCGTGAAACCCCCTACATACATGTATAGAAAAAATATTTTAAAAAAAAAACCCTTGATAAATAATTGGCGCTCCAGCAGTCTTTGAATTGCTATCATTCATTAAGAAATCGTCATGGAAGAATAATGAAATATAAGCAGGCTGCTGTATGAAAAGCGGTTATGATGAATTAGTGCGTCTTTACATTGTTTTTAGCCATGGCGTGCTGAAGTTTAAACAGCTGTGCGTTACATAAAACAAACACTGCGATCTGCAGAATGGCATAGGTGTAAGCACTGGAGGAAAGGCTTAGGAGGAAAGACATCACAGCACAAGTCATTAATATAATAATTGCTGCGCTGCAACAATCCATCTTGGCTTGAAGTATTTATCTTGCCATCGCAGCCTGACTACTGCAGGGCATAGGAGGAAGAAGTCTGCTCAGGAATGGGCTGCAAGAAGCTCTTTGAACCACAAAGTGGATTCTTCTTACTAAGTCTGAACAAGTCTGGGTTGGTCTACAGCGAAAGGAAAATCTAAACAAACGCAGGATTTCTATGTGGCTGAGAGGTTAGAGCAAAACATTTTTGTTAGAAAGAGAAAGACGGTAGTTGTATTTTTTACTCTGATATTTTTACGCTAATAATCCAAATGGTCAACCTGCTGCCCGGTCAAGATCATGGTACTAAAGTGGTTCTCCGGCTAGATTTGTAAAGAAAACCTGTCATTACGGTTGAGGACCCTTTTACACTTAAAGAGACACTGAAGCGAAAAAAAAAATGATGATATTATGATTTGTATGTGTAGCACAGCTAAGAGATACATCTGTGTAATTGTTTCCAGTACAGGAAGAGTTGAGAAACTCCAGTTGTTATCTCTATGCTGCAAACAAGCCATTAATCTCTCTGACTAAGTTAGTCATGGAGAGGGCTGTTATCTGACTTTTATTATCTCAACTGTTCTTGGACTATTTACTTTTCCTCTGCTAGAGGAGAGGTCATTACTTCACAGACTGCTCTGAAAGACTCATTTTGAATGCTGAGTGTTGTGTAATGTGCACATATTATAGAATGATGCAATGTTAGAAAAAACACTATATACCTGAAAATAAAAGTATGAGAATATTTTCTTTGCTGCTAATCTTCTAGTAATTATTCATAGTACACAACCAATTCACTATATCATATTTTTTTTTCCGCTTCAGTGTCTCTTTAATGCGTTGAGTTGCAGTAAATTGCGTCATGTTACGTCCCATTTTGGCATCTGCAAAAAAAGCATGTTGCAATGCAACACAGCGTGACACAATGCATGATAACGCAATGCAAAGCATTAAAGTGAATGGGAACCGCATTTAAAAAAAAATAGACAGATACTTAACCAAGGAGAGGGAAGGCTCTGGGTCCTATAGAGCCTTCCGGCTCCTCTCCTGGTCCCGTCGTTCCGGTGCTGGCTCGCCCGGTAGCAGTATTTGACTTAATTAGTCAAATACTGCTTTACCCGGCCGAAGGAGGCTTCAGAAGTCTTCAGGGAGCCTGAGTGCTCCTGAAGAAGGGCGGCCCTGTACTGCGCCTGCGCAAGCATGCTCTCTTGCACGCTCACGCCTGTGCAGTATGAAGCCACATGTCTTCGGGAGGACACAGCTCCCGAACACTATCATATACCCTTTCGGTGGGGGATTGAAACGGGGGGAGCCAGCACAGGATAGAGGGAACCGAGAGAGGAGACAGAAGGCTCTATATGACCCAGAGCCTTCCCTCTCCTTAGGTAAGTTTTTGCTTCATTTTTTTTTAAATGCGGTTCCCATTCACTTTAAAAAGTGTAAAAGGGCCCTGAAGCAGGTGAGTAAAAGCAGCACACGAGTTTTACACCATACAGTGTAATCCTAAAGTGAGGTATTACTAAAGGTAGTGATGATCGTAATGAGCTAATTTTGCTAACGCAAAATTTCATGTAAAATTTTGTAATTACGATTATACTTAATTACGTCAAAAGAGGGGGCTGCACATGGAATGGGAGGGGCACTGCTGCACATGAAAAGTAAGGCCCAACATACTTGGCCTAGGGGCACAAAAAGTATAAATCCGGCCTTGCAAACCAGAATGGGGAACAGTGGGAATGATCACTGTGACGGTTGCATTCCCTGTGACAACAGAACCGCAATGGAACAGATCGGAAAGGTGGTGCCACACTTTACCCATGCGTTGCGACGCACCCAGTGAAGCATACAGTCATTGAAAGGTATGCTTTACTATAATCTTTAAGGCACCTGTTGCACTGTGAATGTCACGTAGCACCATGCATTACAGTGCGGCGACTCCATTACTTAGCAGCCGTTATGCAGCACAGCAACGCACCACTGAGAATATGGCCTTATACATTTTAAGAAAACAGACAGTGTAGGGTCCCCTCCAAAGCCTATTTAATACTTTGTCACCCATGCTGGCTGATATAGCCAGAATTCAGAGCCCGGGCCAAGTGGGGCTCCGCACCTTGGGCTATACCAACCAGGGTGATAAGGGGTTAAAGAGACTTGGGAGGGGGACTTTACGTTGTCGATTTTCTTACAATGTATACAATGTGTATGCAGAACTCGGGTCTCGCTGCATATTAAAGTGTACCTTAGCAAAATTTCAATGTCCCGAGTTTAAAAGAAAAAAATTTCTTTGAATTTTTTAAAACCAATTTTCTCAAAACTACAATATGTTTTTGAAAAAAATATTGTACTTGTTCCCAAACAATAAATCTCCACATTTTTGCATAATTACGCATAATCATGACATTATGGAACATAATTACTGTTACGCACAACAGTAATTATGAGTTGGGCATGGGCGTACGATTTTGCATTGTTTCTGCATTTGAGCTCAAAACTAAATAAATGTTTTCTGGGCATGTTCTGGGAAATGAGGATGTGTATCTTATTTTTTAAGAAGGGACATCTGTTCTCTATGAGTAGAGATCACCTTGATCACTTTTGGAATACAGTACTACACAAACTCTTGGTGGGCCTCTATGAACAGGCTCTGTTCCTTTTTTCATTTTTTCTCACTGTAAGGGCTAAAAATTCAGGGCTCTTCTGGACAGTTTCTATTAGGTGGAGACTCCACCTACTTTGGAGCCGACAGCCGTCAGAGCGCCTGCGTAGGAGTCGGGAAGGTAAATATTTACATTGCCGCTGTACAGAGGGCTGCAGCGAGACCCCCGAGGGACGGAGGACGGTGTGGGAAGCCTCATTAGGATCCTGAGGCTTCCCCCTCCCGAGGTGAGTACCCCCCAGGGGAACTTTTTGAGTTTACAGATATTCTTTAAACCATCTCACCCATAGAGAGTAACCTACCTACAGAGGGTGGTCCAAGTTGGTATGTTTATGTAGTGTAGCAACTGGTGTTTCAGAAAAAACGATTAATGGGCATTCTAGTACGATGACCAGTCCAGTCATTTACTGTTGAGTCGCTAGTTTGCATTTCAAGAATTCTTTTTTTATAGTTATGTGGCACCAGCTTATTACTCAGCTCTATAAAACTTACACAGAGTGGATCATATGAGCAGCACCTGTTGTGTCCCTAACAGAGACGAAAGGCGCCCACGCACTATTGGTGCAATCGCTTGGCTGTGAAACCTGATGAAAGTAGTTTAACCCTTGGAGCACGTTGTACTTGTGCCCGATAAAATATTTCCCCCAGTTGTTGATCATACCTTCTCAGGAGGTACATATACTTACAGTACACTTTTTTTAGGCTGAATATAGTTTTGCCTTCTTTAAACAGAAGGAATTTGCGATAACCAAGTAACCAACTGTGGTTTCCCATGAAGCCTCACTCCTGAAATCCTCTATTTGTGCCCCTGAAAGCCAGGCACACATCCAGAACCGCTGGTGTATAGTGAGCCTATAGCTTCAAAATTTTACATAGCTACATCAATCCAACATGCACACAGCCTGTTTATGATTTTCTGGTCCTCGTCAGTGCATGGCATGTGGGTTGATGCACGAATCTGTGGCAATATTGCTGTAAGCAGACAGTGCATCATGATCTTACCGTTCCAAGGTCATGCTTTAGCGAGTGTTGCTACAGTATTGCACATTGGTAATGTCGTTACCGTAGCAACGTTCGCATTCCTTGGGTTCCGCGGGCTGCAATAATAGTGTAACTCGTTGTAACCTGCTGCCGATAGCAACGGTAATATTGTTGTGTGCTGTCTATGCACACTTCGTGTATCAACCCCATGGACTGATAAATGTTTATTCTTTTATATTTTAGGCTCCTCTGTAGATCTGTTTCTAGACATAAAAAAAATGTAGCCGAGGTTAAAGTGTACCTGCGCCAAAGCTTGGGTACAAATTGAGATACTTGCCTAAAGAAAGTGAAGCCTCAGGATCCTTTTGAGGCTTTCCTTGGTATTCTGATGTCCCTGAGCGTGACCCCCTTGAAGATTATCAATAAGGCATTGTTGCTAATCATATCGGGGGGGGGGGGGCAGCGTGGGCGAGCAGTAGCCGCGCGAGTCTGCTACTGCACGTGCGCGGCCATGCATGCGTGTCTACTGCGCCGGCACGCTGCAAGAAGAGGAGCTGGGGACGCACTCAGCAATGGGGGGCTTCAGACCACTGAGAGAAGCTTCAATAGGATCCTCAGGCTTCCCTCTCTTCAGGTGAGTATTTTTATTTTGATCCTGATCTTTGGATCGGAATTGCTTTAAATCGCTGGTCTCTTTTAAGGATGGAGAGGAGGCCAAAGCACTTGGAGACCCACAGAGAGAGTCCCTGGTGGGAAGCAAACCAAAAATCCCAGTGCTGCAAGGGAAGGTTGTTATCCCCTAGAGAACTCATCAAAGAGCACAGTGGGTTGTGTCATGTTCTAAGGTCATCCCAGCTGTTCCGTTCAGTTACAGATTGACATTTTCATGCCCACACAAGATCATTACCTCCAGGAAGATATGTGAACCCAGACGATGTGTAGAGTTGGGCTGTGAAGCCAGCAGGAATTCAGAGGAAGAAATGTAAAGTGCAGTTCACAGAACTTCCTTCTAAATGGTTTAGCCTGTCCAATACTCTGGCTGATTGATGATCTCCATTAAGGAAGAGTGAAAGGTTCATCACAAGGGTAAGCGGATGATGGACCAGCCCGAGGACCTGTCAGTGAAAGTTATTCCTTCTTCCAGTGCTTGTCCCCTGAACGATGACCTTATACACTGCAAGTATCCATTAGGGAAATGGCTGCAAGCTGTGCCCAATGACATCAGAGGATATGTGACGTAGTGTGTGTCACTAAAGACAGGTTTTGCAGGCAGCACACAATGTGATTTCTCAGCAGAAACTAGGCAGCTAAATACAGAGGATGATACAAGGGGCAGTATTACTATGAAGAGAAAGGAGTGATGATAGAAAGGGCACAAAGGTTCGGGCCTTGGGCGGCTGCTGAATATAGAAAAAAAGCCTTCAAATGCAAAGTGAAGCTGCAAATGGGGACCAATGCACGAGGGAGTGATTTGGTCCGTTCTGCAAGGCCAGATTGAGGCTAGGTGCACACTTATCAGAAACGCAAGCGTTGCGCAAAACACTGCATTTTGCCACTAATGGAAGTCTATGGGCCACATGAAAAAATACAGTGGGTTGCAAAAGTATTCGGCCCCCTTGAAGTTTTCCACATTTTGTCACATTACTGCCACAAACATGCATCAATTTTATTGGAATTCCACGTGAAAGACCAATACAAAGTGGTGTACACGTGAGAAGTGAAACGAAAATGATTCCAAACATTTTTAACAAATAAATAACTGCAAAGTGGGATGTACGTAGTTATTCGGCCCCCTGAGTCAATACTTTGTAGAACCACCTTTTGCTGAAGTTACAGCTGCCAGTCTTTTAGGGTATGTCTCTACCAGCTTTGCAAATCTAGAGACTGAAATCCTTGCCCATTCTTCTTTGCTAAACAGCTCCAGCTCAGTCAGATTAGATGGACAGCGTTTGTGAAGAGCAGTTTTCAGATCTTGCCACAGATTCTCGATTGGATTTAGATCTGGACTTTGACTGGGCCATTCTAACATATAGATATGTTTTGTTTTAAACCATTCCATTGTTGCCCTGGCTTTATGTTTAGAGTCACTGTCCTGCTGGAAGGTGAACCTCCACCCCAGTCTCAAGTCTTTTGCATTCTCCAAGAGGTTTTCTTCCAAGTTTGCCCTGTATTTGGCTCCATCCATCTTCCCATCAACTCTGACCAGCTTCCCTGTCCCTGCTGAAGAGATGCACCCCCCGAGCATGATGCTGCCACCACCATATTTGACATTGGGGATGGTGTGTTCAGAGTGATGCGCAGTGTTGGTTTTCTGCCAAACATAGCATTTTGCATTTTGGCAAAAAATTCCATTTTTGTCTCATCTGACCAGAGCACCTTCTTCCACATGGTTGCTGTGTCCCCCACATGGCTTGTGGCAAACTGCAAATGGGACTTCTTATGCTTTCTGTTAACAATGAATTTCTTCTTGCCACTCTTCCATAAAGGCCAACTTTGTACAGTGCATGACGAATAGTTGTCCTATGGACAGAGTCTCCCACCTGAGCTGTAGATCTCTGCAGCTCGTCCAGAGTCACCATGGGCCTCTTGACTGCATTTCTGATCAGCGCTCTCCTTGTTCGGCCTGTGAGTTTAGGTGGATAACCTTGTCTTGGTAGGTTTACAGTTGTAAACCAGTAAAACACCCCGGTACTGCGCTCATATGGAAGTAAAATGGTCCAAATTAGCAAACAGAAGCACCACTAATCAGTCTATTGTGGACAGGATTATAACAGAGGGAGCGCTCTTCCCAGATGCGTGTACCATCAATCAAAGTCTTAAAGGGAAGGTTCAGGGAGGGTGGGGAAAAAATAAAAATCAATTTGCACTTACCTGGGGCTTCCTCCAGCCCGTGGCAGGCAGGAGGTGCCCTCGCCGCCGCTCCGCAGGCTCCCGGTGGTCTCCGGTGGCCGACCCGACCTGGCCAGGCCGGCTGCCAGGTCGGGCTCTTCTGCGCTCCAAGTCCTTGTACTTCTGCGTCCCACGCCGGCGCTCTGACGTCATCGGACGTCCGCCGGGCTGTACTGCGCATGCGCATGCGCAGTACAGCCCGGCGGACGTCCGATGACGTCAGAGCGCCGGCGTGGGACGCAGAAGTACAAGGACTTGGAGCGCAGAAGAGCCCGACCTGGCAGCCGGCCTGGCCAGGTCGGGTCGGCCACCGGAGACCACCGGGAGCCTGCGGAGCGGCGGCGAGGGCACCTCCTGCCTGCCACGGGCTGGAGGAAGCCCCAGGTAAGTGCAAATTGATTTTTATTTTTTCCCCACCCTCCCTGAACCTTCCCTTTAAGTGTGTATGGATAAGCGCTCAAAGACTTTCTTGCACATCAGTGATAGGTGAAATTGCAGGAAAGATAGCCCCCCCTTCGGGGAAAGACTCACCAGATGTTGCGGCCTACAGGGCCCGTGTTCACTTCCGGGGTATTGGCCACCCCGCAGCCTCGCTGGCAATCCACCAATCGCTATTCCAGATCTGTTTGGGCAAATAAGGTGCTCCACATAGCGTAAAAGTGTAAAGGATTTATTCAAATGGCTAAAAAGTTCTGCCAGCATAGGCAGACAAGTCCAAAAATAAAAGTACATTCAGCAGCCAGTCCCCTTACATGAAAAGACCGCCACTAGAGCGGATCAGGGGGTGCAAGGGTCACACTGTGCTCAGCTGGCGACAAGGCGTACACCTCTGCCGCGTCGCTCACCCTCAGTATCTAATGGGGGATCCCCGCTGGCTAATGCTGGTAAAAAAGCTCCTCGCACATACAAACAGCCGTGTCCGGCTGGCGCTGTGCGTATGACGTCACTCCGTAGCTCCGTCCAACGTTTTGTTGCCTTAGCAACTCATCAGGGGTACGGAGCTACGGCGAGCGACGTTCTTATATGGCTGTTGCGCATGCGTCCTCCCTTCTGCTCCGCTCTAAGGGAAAGGGCACTGCGCCTGCGTTAGCTTCAGCCTCGATGCCTACAAATAGGTTAGTACAAGTCGTGCGCCTGCGCACGCTACAATTAATCCACCTAATCGGATACTGTCACTAAATAAATATAGAAAGTTTATAAAACGTGAGAAATATAGGATATATATATATAAAATAAAATAAAGTACTTGTCAAAGACTAAACGCTGGAGGTAAAAGGCCAGCAATAGAGTGCCTATCAGTGAGGGCTCCTATGGATGCAATTATATTCGTGCCTCACACAGTGGACCACTGCACGCCCTTCACACCAAATCATCAGGCTAAGCCCTTTCTTCTACATATATAGCTCTCAAGTTCGCATAACTTATTATGGTGCAAACTGATAAAACATAGGTTGCCTAAAACAATAGATATAATATGACATCCACAAGCAAAATTCATATCTCCGTCCACATTCTACCCATTAAAAATGAAACAATTTAGATCTATGTCCATATTATGCCCCCGAGGTACCAACGTGTTCATTCTATGTATCCACTCAGTTTCTTTTTGAGATATACACCTTTCCCTGTTACACCCCCTCCAGTTAGCATTTACTTTCTTTATCTCACATATCTTCAAAGTTTTGATGTTACAATTATGCATTTCTCCGACATGTTTAGACAGATTGTGTTTTTTAAATCCCTTCACAGAGTTACAGATATGTTCACCCCACCTTTTATGTAGGGCCCTGGTAGTGCGCCCTATGTATTGCTGGCCGCAACCACAGGAAATCAGGTATACAGCATACTTAGTATGGCAAGTGATGAACCCTTTGATTTTATGGGTCCTTCCTGTGCTATGTGATTGTACTGTCTTGCACCTGACCGTAAGTCCCTCTTCACAGGCCCTACATGATCTACAAGGATAAAAACCATCTTCCTGCCAGGGGTTACTCATCCTGCTTGGGGGGTTAACACAGCTCGGAGCTAAGTAGTCCTTGAGGTTGGGGGCTTTGCGGTACCGAAATTTAGGTTTATCTGGGATGGCTTTTTTAAGTGTGGGGTCTTGTTTTAGGATAGCCCAATGTTTGCTCATCACCATCTCCAGCTTCCTATATTGTCTACTGAAGTCAGTAAGGAACCCAAAGTCCATTCCCTCTCCCATCCTACTTCGTGTCACAAAAGTGCTGGCTCTATCTCTTGTGGCTATATCTCTTCTTACATGTTCAATTGTCGTAGGCCTGTACCCCTTATCACAGAAACGTTGTGCCAGCATGTTAGATTGCTGGTGATAGTCATCTAACGTAGAGCAATTTCGTCTCAGGCGAAGGAACTGGCCTTTGGGGACAGCCCTCAGCCACTGTGGGTGGTGGCAGCTTCCTACCGGAATGTAGCCATTCCTATCAGTCCCTTTTGAAGTATGTTCTAGTCCATAGGTTAGTGCCACTTTTAACGATTTCCAGGTCCAGAAAAACCACCTGAGTTTGACTACACACAGCATTTAATTCTATATTAATGTCATTAACGTTCAACATTTGTATGTATGCATTAAAGTCAGGTTCAGTGCCTCCCCAAAAAATCAACAGATTGTCAATGTACCTAGACCAATTAATAAAATGACATGATTCGGTTCTTTGTAGCATCTCCTCTTCCCATACAGCCATAAAAATATTTGCGAAGCTGGGGGCATACTACTTGCACTACTTGCACTACTTGCAGATACGAGGCTGTGCCATGGGGGCAGGATATGCCCCCAGCTTCGCAAATATTTTTATGGCAGTATGGAAAGAGGAGATGCTACAAAGAACCGAATCATGTCATGTTATTAATTGGTCTAGGTACATTGACGATCTGTTGATTTTTTGGGGAGGCACTGAACCTGGCTTTAATGCATACATACAAATTTTGAACGTTAATGACATTAAAGAGACACCGTAACAAAAATTACATCCTGTTTTTTATCATCCTACAAGTTCCAAAATCTGGCTGGGCTTTCACATACTGAGGAATTACATACAGGCAGATCTGTCTGCACTCTGCAGGAAGAAACAGCCTGACACTTCAGTGGAAGATAGCTGCAGGGGGAAAGAAACTATCTCTTGAGATTCAAAAGGAAGGGTGTATACAGCCTACTTGTGTATGAATGTATTTTCTATGTGTGGACATACTGTACATCAACCTACTTCCTGTTTTGGTGGCCATTTTGTTTGTTTATAAACAAACTTTTAAAAACTGTTTTTAACCACTTTTAATGCGGCGAGGAGCGGCAAAATTGTGGCAGAGGGTAAAAGGAGATGTCCCCTAAAGCACTGGTATGTTTACTTTTGTGTGATTTTAACAATACAGATTCTCTTTAATATAGAATTAAATGCTGTGTGTAGTCAAACTCAGGTGGTTTTTCTGGACCTGGAAATCATTACAAGTGGCACTAACCTATGGACTAGAACGTACTTCAAAGGGACTGATAGGAATGGCTACATCCCGGTAGGAAGCTGCCACCACCCACAGTGGCTGAGGGCTGTCCCCAAAGGCCAGTTCCTTTGCCTGAGACGAAATTGCTCTACGTTAGATGACTATCACCAGCAATCTAACATACTGGCACAACGTTTCTGTGATAAGGGGTACAGGCCTACGACAATTGAACATGTTAGAAGAGATATAGCCACAAGAGATAGAGCCAGCACTTTTGTGACACGAAGTAGGATGGGAGGGAATGGACTTTGGGTTCCTTACTGACTTTAGTAGACAACATAGGAAGCTGGAGATGGTGATGAGCAAACATTGGGCTATCCTAAAACTGGACTCCACACTTAAAAAAGCCATCCCAGATAAACCTAAATTTCTGTACCGCAAAGCCCCCAACTAGTGTTGGGCGAACAGTGTTCGCCACTGTTCGGGTTCTGCAGAACATCACCCTGTTCGGGTGATGTTCGAGTTCGGCCGAACACCTTATGGTGTTCGGCCAAACCGTTCGGCCACATGGCCGAACTAAGAGCGCATGGCCGAACGTTCCCCGAACGTTCGGCTAGCGCTGTGATTGGCCGAACGGGTCACGTGGTTTGAACCCGAACGCGCTCTGATTGGATGAACTGTCACGTGGTTCGGGTAAATAAATACCCGAACCACGTCATATCTCCGCCATTTGTCTGTGGGTTTAGCTTTGGGTAGGCAGGCAGGGTAGTTCGCGCTCCAGCCACGCTAGCCAGGGTCCCCCCAGTCATTGTGTCGCTGCTGGGAATAGTAGTACACCGCTCGCTCAGCCACACTATATAGCATTGTGTTTACTGCCACTCTATGTACCTCGCTCAGCCACACTATATAGCATTCTGTTTACTGCCACTCTGTGTCTGCTGGGAATAGTAGTACACCGCTCGCTCAGCCACACTATATAGCATTCTATTTACTGCCACTCTGTGTACCTCGCTCAGCCACACTATATAGCATTCTGTTTACTGCCACTCTGTGTCTGCTGGGAATAGTAGTACACCGCTCACCCGCCACTGTATAGCATTGTGCTCTGTGTCGCTGCTGGGAATAGTGGTACACCGCTCACCCGCCACTGTATAGCATTGTGCTCTGTGTCGCTGCTGGGAATAGTGGTACACCGCTCAGCCACACTATATAGCATTCTGTTTACTGCCACTCTGTGTACCTCGCTCAGCCACACTATATAGCATTCTGTTTACTGCCACTCTGTGTCTGCTGGGAATAGTAGTACACCGCTCACCCGCCACTGTATAGCATTGTGCTCTGTGTCGCTGCTGGGAATAGTGGTACACCGCTCACCCGCCACTGTATAGCATTGTGCTCTGTGTCGCTGCTGGGAATAGTGGTACACCGCTCAGCCACACTATATAGCATTCTGTTTACAGTTCTGTGTCTGCTGGGAATAGTAGTACACCGCTCGCTCAGCCACACTATATAGCATTCTGTTTACTGCCACTCTGTGTACCTCGCTCAGCCACACTATATAGCATTCTGTTTACTGACACTCTGTGTCTGCTGGGAATAGTAGTACACTGCTCGCTCAGCCACACTATATAGCATTGTGTTTACTGCCACTCTGTGTACCTTGCTCAGCCACACTATATAGCATTGTGTTTACTGCCACTCTGTGTCTGCTGGGAACAGTAGTACACCGCTCACCCGCCACTGTATAGCATTGTGCTCTGTGTCGCTGCTGGGAATAGTGGTACACCGCTCACCCGCCACTGTATAGCATTGTGCTCTGTGTCGCTGCTGGGAATAGTGGTACACCGCTCACCCACCACTGTATAGCATTTCTGTACTGCCACTGTACTGCTGCCAGTCAGCGTGTACTTTAAGGATAAGTGAAATGAGGAAGAAATCCGGTGAAAGAGGGAGGGGCAAGGGAAGAGGTGTTTCCCCTGACGGTTCACGTACAGGCCACAGGGGAGCACCCAAGAAAACCCACTCAATACCGCCCATGTTGTCCAGGACAACAACCCTCACAAATCCAAAAGAACAGGACCAGATAATTACTTGGATGACCTCTCAAGCGTCCAGCAGTGGGTTAAGCAGCACCAGCACATCACGCACGAGGTCCGAGTCCTCAGCCAGTTACAAGGAGCCAGTGGGCACAAAGCTGACACAACCGGCAGCGACACCACGCACACAACTGCCAGATAACCAGTCCGATGAATTACCTCAGGACACAATGGGGTATTCGCAGGAGCTATTCCCAGCCCAACAAACTTCCACCTTTCAAAGGTCAATGGAGGAACAGCCAGAAATGTTGTGCCCGGATTCACAACCATTAACTGTGGGAAATGCACCGCGCACTGAAATACAAGGAGAGTCCGAGGAGGACTCGGAAACCCAAATCCCAGAGCAAGTTGGGCAGGAGGGGTTGCAATTGCAGGAGGTCGGCCGACAAGATCTGGAAGACGACGTTGGAGTGAGCTGCGCAGAGGTTGGGCGCGCCCCCCCCACAATGACATATGACGAGTTTCAGGAGATGGAAGAGGAGGGTATGGACAATGTGGACAGAAACCCAGATTTTGTTTGTGAACGAGAACATCGCCGTCGTAGCAGCAGCACAGATGAGTCTGTTGAAGAACCCACTGCTGCACGAGTTCGCCTTGTGCCACAAGGTAGGCGGTGCGCAATTTCAGGCACCACAAGCGTGGAAGTTCAAGTGAGAGGCAAAAGAGGCGCAAACAGAAATCGCCAGCAAGGCAGGTGCTCCAAAGTCTGGGCTTTCTTTGAAGACTGCACTGAGGATGGTACTATGGCGATTTGCAAGGTGTGCAAGACCCGCCTGAGCAGGGGGAAAAGTATTAACAACCTCTCCACCACCAGCATGAGCCGCCACATGCTATCCAAACATCCCACTCTGTGGGCAAACGCGGCAGGACAGGGTACCAGCAACACTGCCTCCCTTGGGGTCACCAGACTCACCACCAGACCCGCCTGAGCAGCAGCAGTAGCCCAGCCATTGCGTGGTTCACAACATTCACAAACATCAGACGCTGACACTGTCACTTTCCGGAGTAGTGCTCTTGAGGTCTCCCAGTGTTCATCAAACACAACAACCAACAGCCCTTCAGTGTGCAGCCCTACGATTCAGTTGTCTGTCTCGGAGATGTTTGATCGCAAGAGGAAATTGCCAGCAAATGACCCCCGGGCCGTGGCAGTAAAAGCCAGCATAGCCAAGCTTCTGGCCTGCGAAATGCTGCCATATCGAGTGGTGGAGACAAACAGCTTCAAGGGCATGATGTCAGTGGCCATCCCACGTTAAGTGGTTCCCAGCCGCTACCACTTTGCGCGCTCTGCAGTGCCTGAGTTGCATGAGCACGTGGTCAGCAAAATAACCCGAAGCTTGAAGAATGCCATTGCCTGCAAGGTTCACCTCACCATTGACACCTGGACGAGTGCGTTCGGCCAGGGTCGATACATCTCCCTTACCGCGCACTGGGTGAACCTTGTGGAGCCTGGCAGCGATTCCTCACCTGCTACGGCGCGGGTGTTGCCCACGCCGCAAACAGCTGCACCGCCGTCCCTCCCACTGGATAACAACAGTAGCACCTACCTCTCTGACTCCTTCTCCTCCAACGCATCTCAAAGCTGTACCTCATCCGGAAACGCTAACCCAGCAGCAGTAGGATCGTGGAAGCAGTGCAGCACAGCTGTTGGCATGCGTCAGCAAGTGTTGCTGAAGCTGATCTGCCTTGGGGATAAGCAGCACACAGAGGAGGAAATTTGGAGGGGAATAAAGGAACAGACGGATTTATGGCTGGCACCGCTGGACCTGAAACCGGGCATGGTTGTGTGTGATAATGGGAGTAATCTCATTCGCGCTTTAAGGTTGGCTAAGCTGACACACATCCCTTGCCTGGCGCACGTGATGAACCTAGTAGTTCAGCGGTTCCTGAGGACATACCCAGGCGTGGCCGATCTTCTGTTGAAGGTGCGACGAGTGGCCAAACATTGCAGAAATTCCAGTACTGCTTTAAGGGCACTGGCCAAGATGCAGGAGCGCTTCAATCTCCCCCACCATCGCTTGCTGTGTGATGTCCCTACGCGCTAGAATTCTACGCTTCACATGCTAGCCCGCTTTTGCGAGCAGAAGAGTGCAGTGGTCCAGTACATGACGGCGCAGTACCGAGGCGCATCCGGACAGCTGCCAAGCTTCTGTGGATCCGATTGGGCCAACATGTTAGACCTCTGCCAAGTCCTCCAAAATTTTGAGCAATCCACGTTGCTTGTGAGCAGTGACAACTCTTCAGTCAGCATTACCATACCACTGCTGCGTTTACTGAAGAGGTCAATGTTGAAAATCAAGGAAACAGCTGTCATGATGCAACTGGGGGAATCTGAAGGAGAAAACGATCAGCGTGATGGTACCAACATCAGGCCATCCGCATCAGGAAACTCTGGCCCCAGCAGCTATGATGAAGAAGAGGAGGAGGAACAGCTGGAGTTGGAGCAGGAATTTCCTGCCACCACTGACGAGGGCCAGAGCGGTGCACGTTGGACTTCCACAATTCAGCGCGAATGGTCAGCAGAAGCAGACCAGGAAGAAGGTGACGACTATGATGCATCACAACAACTATCACAACGCTCACAAGAGGATGATGAGGATTCTGGCAGGACTCTGGCACACATGGCTCAATTCATGCTAGACTGCATTGAACGCGACCCACGCATTGTGCGCATTCTGGACAACACCAATTACTGGGTTTATACCCTTCTGGATCCACGGTACAAACACAATGTTCCAAAACTGCTTGAAGAAAGAGTCAGACAGGTCAAAATGGAAGAATACCAGCAGGCCTTTGTGGAGACTTTAGAGAGGAGATTGACATCCTCCCCCTCCTCTAGCCAGTTGTACGCCGACAGACTGACTTCCGCAAACCCAGGACGACCAGGAGGGCAGCAAACAACACAAGCCGCAGCTAGTGCCCAAAAGGGAATGGTATCGGCAGTGTCCTTGGAGTGGGAAAATTTTATGACACCCATGCAGCAGCAGCCCACAGAACAGCAAGCGTGCAGATCCACCTCCAACACCGATCGCCTGGAGAAGATGGTCAAGGACTACATGTCAGATGGCGTAGCTGTGTTGAACAATCCATCTGCACCCTTCAACTATTGGGTATCGAAGCTAGACACCTGGCACGAACTGGCAATGTACGCAATAGAGGTGCTGGCTTGCCCGGCAGCCAGCGTTATGTCGGAACGCTGTTTCAGTGCTGCCGGAGGCATCGTCACAGATCGGCGTATCCGCCTCTCCACAGAAAATGCAGACCGTCTGACTCAAATTAAAATTAATGCCTGGGATGCGGTGTCTCAAAAAGCGTGGCATTCTCCTCCTGCAGCTCCTCCTGTTCCCTCACGTGTGCTGCTGCTGCTGCTGCTGGGTTAGCGTTTCCGGTCCCTGTTTATTGAACCTCTCATCTTTATTACATTTATGACTGCATGGCGGCAAAAAGCATTGCTATATCCGCACGCTATTTGTCCTCATGCAAGGCCTGGGATGTTGTGTCTCAAAAAGCGTGGCCTTCTCCTCCTGCGGCTCCTCCTGTTCCCTCACGTGTGCTGCTGCTGCTGCTGCTGGGTTAGCGTTTCCGGTCCCTGTTTATTGAACCTCTCATCTTTATTACATTTATGACTGCATGGCGGCAAAAAGCATTGCTATATCCGCACGCTATTTGTCCTCATGCAAGACCTGGGATGCTGTGTCTCAAAAAGAGTGGCCTTCTCCTCCTGCGCCTCCTCCTGTTCCATCACGTGTGCTGCTGCTGCTGCTGCTGGGTTAGCGTTTCCGGTCCCTGTTTATTGAACCTCTCATCTTTATTACATTTATGACTGCATGGCGACAAAAAGCATTGCTATCCGCACGCTTCTTGTCCTCATGCAAGGCCTGGGTTGTGTCTCAAAGCGTGGCCTTCTCCTCCTGCGCCGCCCTCCTCCTGTTCCATCACGTGTGCTGCTGCTGGGTTAGCGTTACGGTTACCGGTCCCTTTTCCTGGAACCTCTTCTCTGTATTACATTTATGACTGCATGGTGACAAAAAGCATGTTACCTGTGCAAAGAAACATGACATTTTCCGCATTTAAAAGACAGTTTTTCCTTTGAAACTTTACAATCAATTTTCTCAAAAACTATAAGCTCTTTTTCAAAAAAATGTTTTCCTCTTGTACCCACTCCCAAGGTGCACATACCCTGCAAATTTGGGGTATGTAGCATGTAAGGAAGCTTTACAAAGCACGAAAGTTCGGGTCCCCATTGACTTCCATTATGTTCGGAGTTCGGCGCGAACACCCGAACATCGCGGCGATGTTCGGCGAACGTTCGCGAACCCGAACATCTAGGTGTTCGCCCAACTCAAGGACTACTTAGCTCCGAGCTGTGTTAACCCCCCAAGCAGGATGAGTAACCCCTGGCAGGAAGATGGTTTTTATCCTTGTAGATCATGTAGGGCCTGTGAAGAGGGACTTACAGTCAGGTGCAAGACAGTACAATCACATAGCACAGGAAGGACCCATAAAATCAAAGGGTTCACCACTTGCCGTACTAAGTATGCTGTATACCTGATTTCCTGTGGTTGCGGCCAGCAATACATAGGGCGCACTACTAGGGCCCTACATAAAAGGTGGGGTGAACATATCTGTAACTCTGCGAAGGGATTTCAAAAACACAATCTGTCTAAACATGTCGGAGAAATGCATAACTGTAACATCAAAACTTTGAAGATATGTGGGATAGAGAAACTAAATGCTAACTGGAGGGGATGTAACAGGGAAAGGTGTATATCTCAAAAAGAAACTGAGTGGATACATAGAATGAACACGTTGGAACCTCGGGGGCACAATGTGGACATAGATCTAAATTGTTTCATTTTTAATGGGTAGAATGTGGACGGAGATATGAATTTTGCTTGTGGATGTCATATTATATCTATTGTTTTAGGCAACCTATGATTTATCAGTTTGCACCATAATAAGTTATGCGAACTTGAGAGCTATATATGTAGAAGAAAGGGCTTAGCCTGATGATTTGGTGTGAAGGGCGTGCAGTGGTCCACTGTGTGAGGCACGAATATAATTGCATCCATAGGAGCCCTCACTGATAGGCACTCTATTGCTGGCCTTTTACCTCCAGCGTTTAGTCTTTGACAAGTACTTTATTTTATTTTATATATATATATATCCTATATTTCTCACTTTTTATAAACTTTCTATATTTATTTAGTGGCAGTATCCGATTAGGTGGATTAATTGTAGCGTGCGCAGGCGCACGACTTGTACTAACCTATTTGTAGGCATCGAGGCTGAAGCTAACGCAGGCGCAGTGCCCTTTCCCTTAGAGCGGAGCAGAAGGGAGGACGCATGCGCAACAGCCATATAAGAACGTCGCTCGCCATAGCTCCGTACCCCTGATGAGTTGCTAAGGCAACAAAACGTTGAGCGGAGCTACGGAGTGACGTCATACGCACAGCGCCAGCCGGACACGGCTGTTTGTATGTGCGAGGAGCTTTTTTACCAGCATTAGCCAGCGGGGATCCCCCATTAGATACTGAGGGTGAGCGACGCGGCAGAGGTGTACGCCTTGTCGCTAGCTGAGCACAGTGTGACCCTTGCACCCCCTGATCCGCTCTAGTGGCGGTCTTTTCATGTAAGGGGACTGGCTGCTGAATGTACTTTTATTTTTGGACTTGTCTGCCTATGCTGGCAGAACTTTTTAGCCATTTGAATAAATCCTTTACACTTTTACGCTATGTGGAGCACCTTATTTGCCCAAACAGATCTGGAATAGCGATTGGTGGATTGCCAGCGAGGCTGCGGGGTGGCCAATACCCCGGAAGTGAACACGGACCCTGTAGGCCGCAACATCTGGTGAGTCTTTCCCCGAAGGGGGGGCTATCTTTCCTGCAATTTCACCTATCACTGATGTGCAAGCAAGTCTTTGAGCGCTTATCCATACACACTTAAGGTTTACAGTTGTGCCATACTCCTTCCATTTCTGAATGATCGCTTGAACAGTGCTCCGCGGGATGTCCAAGGCTTTGGAAATCTTTTTGTAGCCTAAGCCTGCTTTAAATTTCTCAATAACTTGATCCCTGACCTGTCTTGGACCTGTCTTGTGTGTTCTTTGGACTTCACGGTGTTGTTGCTCCCAATATCCTCTTAGACAACCTCTGAGGCCCTCACAGAGCAGTTGTATTTGTACTGACATTAGATTACACACAGGTGCACTCTATTTAGTCATTAGCACTCATCAGGCAATGTCTATAGGCAACTGACTGCACTCAGATCAATGGGGGCCGAATAATTATACACACACCACTTTGCAATTATTTATTTGTAAAAAATGTTTGGAATCATGTATGATTTTCGTTCCACTTCTCATGCGTACACCACTTTGTGTTGGTCTTTCATGTGGAATTCCAATAAAATTGATTCATGTTTGTGGCAGTAATATGACAAAATGTGGAAAACATCAAGGGGGCCGAATACTTTTGCAACCCACTGTACATATAAAAAACGCAAAAACGTCTTGTATGTGTGCGTTTTTAAAAACGCTGGTTTTGTTGCATGTTATTCAAAAACGCATCAAAAACGCACATAATGAAAGTCAATGGGAATGCAATGTATTCCGTTTTGTATGCGTTTTTTCATAAAAAAAATTGTTTTGTGATACATTTCCACTTCCTGTTGTCTTCCCAGTGATTTGCTTGAATAGAAATATAAAAACTCATTAAGAACGCATACAAAATATGCACTTTGTATATGTAAGCCGCAAACGCATAAAAGCGCACGTAAAACGCTAGAAAAACGCATATAAAAAAAAAAATGTGAAGGCACTAATAACGCACACAACCCCCCCCCCCCCCCTACCTGAACATGACAGAAAATCGTGGCCTTTCACGCTCTGTTATGTCTGCACCCAGCCTAATACCTTTTGGTTGAGGGATTTGGTTCCCAAAGAAGAACTGTTCCTTCCGAAAAAAGGGAAAACAGCAGACGGCATGCAGTGAAAAATTGTGTTATACATGTGAATCCCTGTAGTTGTGCATGGCATGGCGAGAGGGATTCAGGTGCGTCCTCAGAAAGTGCAGGCATACAGTGGAATGCGGAAGTTTGGGCAACCTTTTTAATTGTCATAATTTTCCTGTATAAATTGTTGGTTGTAATGATAAAAAATATCAGTTAAATATATCATATAGTGATACATATAACACACAGTGATATTTGAGAAGTAAAATGAAGTTTATTGGATTTACAGAAAGTGTGCAATAATTGTTTAAACAAAATTAAATAGGTGCATAAATTTGGGCACCGCAAAAAAGAAATGAAATCAATATTTAGTAGATCCTCCTTTTGCAGAAATTACAGCCTCTAAACATTTCCTGTAGGTTCCAATGAGAGTCTGGATTCTGGTTGAAGGTATTTCGGACCATTCCTCTTTATAAAACATCTTTAGTTCATTCAGGTTTGATGGCTCTCTTTAACTCACACCACAGATTTTCAATTATATTCAGGTCTGGGAACTACGTTGGCCATTTCAGAATGTTGCACTTGTTCCTTTGCATGAATGCCTTAGTGGATTTTGAGCTGTGTTTAGGGTCTTTGTCTTGTTGAAAGATCCAGCCCCGGCACAACTTCAGCTTTGTCACTGATTCCTGGACATTGGTCTCCAGAATCTGCTGATAGTGAGTGAAATCCATGCGTCCCTCAACTTTGACAAGATTCCCAGTCCCTGCACTGGCCACACAGCCCCACAGCATGATGGAACCACCACCATATTTTACTGTAGGTAGCGGGTGTTTTTCTTGGAATGCTGTGTTGTTTTTCCACCATGCATAATGCCCCTTATTATGCCCAAATAACTCAATTTTAGTTTCATCGGTCCACAGCACCTTATTCTACAATTAAGCTGGCTTGTCCAAATGTGCTTTAGCATACCTCAAACGGCTCTGTTTGTGCAGTGGGCGGAGAAAAGTCCTCCTCTGCATCACTCTTGCATACAGCATCTCCTTGTGTAAAGTGCGCCGAATGGTTGAACGATGCACAGTGACTCCATCTGCAGCAAGATGATGTTGTAGGTCTTTGGTGCTGGTCTGTGGGCTGACTGTGACTGTTCTCACCATTTCTCGCTTCTGTTTATCCAAGATTTTTCTTGATCTGCCACTTCAAGCCTTAAGTTGAACTGAGCCTGTGGTCTTCCATTTCCTTAATATGTTCCTAACTGTGGAAACAGACAGCTGAAATCTCTGAGACAGCTATCTGTATCCCAAACCATGATGGTGAACAATCTTTGTCTTTAGGTAATTTGAGAGTTGTTTTGAGACCCCCATGTTGCTACTCTTCAGAGAAAATTACAAGAGAAGGGAAATATACAATTGACCCCCTTAAATACTCTTTCTCATAATTGGATTCACCCGTGTATGTAGCTCAGAGGTCACTGAGCTTACCAAGCCAATTTGAGTTCCAATAATTAGTTCTAAAGGTTTTGGAATCAATAAAATGATAACAGTGCCCACATTTATGCACCTGCCTAATTTTGTTTAAACAATTAATGCTCACTTTCTGTAGATCCAATAAACTTCATTTCACTTCTCAAATATCACTGTGTGTGTCTACTATATGATATATTTAACTGACATTTTTTATCGTAACAACCAACGATTTCTACAGGAAAATCATGACGATTAACAGGGTTGCCCAAACTTTCACATCCCACTGTATGTGGAAACGGGTCCCAAAGATAACAATGTGCTTAAAGTTCAGCAAACCTGGGATGTGTCCAGCGACGTCCCCTTGAGGACGAGCGTGTGGCTATTCCTCTTCCTGTTTGCGACGTCATCCAACCTTACATGATGGTACATGATGTGTGCAAGCGATCGCGGTACTTTGCATGGAGTCATCAGGGATCTTAAAGACCATCCGCTGTGATGGTCGTTATCGGAGCGCTTCACTAAATGTTGCATGTGTGATCGTGCACCTTTACCCACATCGCGGAAACAACCACTTGTTGATCAAAAAAAAGGTCATCAGAAAAATAGGAAAAAATTTTGGGAATGTTTTGAATTTAGTGTGCAATTCCTTAGAAGGATTTTTTTTTTTTTTTAGAACAGGTTGTGCAAAGACTAAAACACCAGCTGCAGCTCTCGGTGTTGTAAGGCCACATTACCTTGACTGGTCAGAGCAGGAAGCAGCTTATTGCAGCCTGGATTTTAAGTGGCCTCTAAATCTGGCCAATTCCTGTTGGTTTTCTTCGCCTTTGGATGTCCCGCTTTGAAGCCGGCTCCAGCAGAGATTTATCTTCTCTTACCCTCTCGGAAGTTGGGCTACTTCTTGAAGCCACTTTTGAAGAGAGATTTTTTTGATCATGTTGAACTGTACACAGAAAGCAAATATCCCCATCCCGCAAGGGAATTATTTACCCAACTCAGCCTTCAAAAGGAATCCGCCAGGCCTGACTGACATGTTTACATAGAGCCGGCCTTAAAAATGTATCTGGGCCGATGTAATAAATATGTGTGCGCTTTTCATGTTTTATGTTTCAGCAGCATTCGCTCTGGCAGTGCTGGAAGTGCAGGTGAATCTCCTCTGTACACATTACATCATGTTTGCATTCCTCTACTTCTAAGAACCCTTACAACCAAGCGGGAGAATGGAGACCCCAGATGAAAAAAATCATTCTATTTCTGGAATGGTCACAGGTTAGAAAATCTGAATTTTTTTCTTTCCTTTTATTTAAAGAGGAACTGTCGCAAAAATGTTAAAATTTAAAACACATACAAATAAGAAGTACGTTTCTTCCCAAGTAAAATGAGCCATAAATTACTTTTCTCCTATGTTGCTGTCACTTACAGTAGGTTGTAGAAATCTGACGTTACCGACAGGTTTTGGGCTAGTCCATCTTTCCATAGGGGATTCTCAGCATGGCCTTTATTATTTATAAAGACACTCCCTGAAAAAGATTTATACAAAGATGCTGGCCAGCCTCCCTGCTCACTGCACACTTTTTTGGCTGTTGGACGGAGCAACTGCCATTCACTAAGTCCATTTAGAAAATAAAGAAATCCCTGTGAACCCCCATAAGGAGATGGGCTAGTCCAAAACCTGTCGTTCCTGTCAGATTTCTACTACCTACTGTAAGTGACAGCAACATAGGAGAAAAGTCATTTTTGGCTCATTTTACTCTGGAAAAAACATACTTCTTAAAGGAATACTATCGATTCACATATTTTTTTCAATTGCCACAGGAATTGTTTGGGAAGTGCTGCTAAGTACTGGTGTATACATTTTAGTAGCAACCTCTTTGTTTACTGTTATCAAAATACTTTCAAACTTTACTGACGCCAAAACTGACGGCAGACTGAGCCAAGAGGAGAGGGGAAATTCCCCTCACACTTGATTAGTTAACTCTATGTGTAACTCTGTGTGTGAGAGAGAGAAAGCTCCCAACAGCTGCAGCTTCTGTGTCCTGTCTGTGTTTCTGACTAAAGTGTCTGAAGAGAGCAGAGGAAATGTAACTAATTGTCACAGCTTTTCATACTGTTTTTGCTTTCAGAGTTTGATATGTTTGATATTTGCTTTCTGTAGTCTGATATGCAACTCTGGCTGTGCATTGAAGCAGACACCCCTTCTGCAATTGATTTGTCCCAATATAGCTAAATCCTACCCTCAATAAATTACAGCTTTTGCCTCTGATATTTAACATGAAAAGTTGGAAAATGTTTACACAGCTACTTAGACATTATTTGTACATTGCCATTTTAGAACACTTGGGTATTGATAGTATTCCTTTAATTGTATATGTTTACATATATTTTACATTTTAAGATTTTCGTGACAGTGGTCCTTCAAAGTAAACCTGAGGTGAAAATAAACTGATGAGATAATTATATTTATCCTTCTACTCCTAAAAAGGACTTTTTAGATACAGTATCCCATGGTTTTATTTTATATTTAAACATTTACAAAGTAGGTTGGAAGTTTTACTGTCTCTAATCAGTGGCAGCCTATTAAGTGTCACAGAGTTAGAAACAAAGTCAATAGTTCATGTATTTTATCTCTGCCTGCCCCCAGAAGTTGTATTCTGCCAGTAAAACGTTTATGGCTGTAATCTGTTTATCAGTGATGTTTACTATATTCCCGACAAGGTATCGACAAGACAGAAACTGTCAAGTAAAACAGCCTGGTTATTAATATGTTTTGAACTATGCATACACATGTTTATCTCATTGTCACATATCGCCTCGGGCACACTTTAACAATATTATATTGCAATATTTATTTTAACAACAAGTATATGGTGTTTTCAGTTGATTTGTTTATTAATTAAAATGTTTTTTTTTTTTACATTTTTTTTTTTAATGTAAGCATGTGAATAATGATTTGCAAACATTTAGAAGGGCACTATGATGAAAAACTGTAAGATTTCAAATACACATGTGCAGATACAAGTAAGATGCACACAGGCAGGCACAAGGGGCTAAAGATTCAGTACACAGGCTCCGTATGGCAACATCAGTGCGGTGCCCCAATCTAATCCTGCAGTTCACAGTGGGGATGATCAATGAGAAGCAAATATTTCTGAGTTCATGTAGGATTATGTACTTTTTTTATGCACAGCTTGAAAATGGACCAATCCCAAGTCCCATCCACGATTAAATTGATTGGTCCATTTCCAAGCTGCATATATTTGCATAACATTTTCATAAATTTGCATGAACATGAAAATATTTGCATCTCATTGATTATCTCTACTGTTCAGTATTTTTGGATGCACAGTGTTGCTTTTGCGTTAAATTGGGCACTTCCGGCGGATCGCAACGCACTGCGGCAGGTAAGAACTGCTCCATACACTTTTATTGGTGTAGCGTTTCCCTGTGGCCAAACAACGCACCAGTGTGAAAGGGGCTTTAAGGTTAAGTACCGTTGTTAAAAATTAAAGTTTGCAGAAAATGGCAGAACACAGCCATTATTTTCTTTTTTAAACTGAAAATCGATTGTTTTTTAATAGATGGAAAAAAGTTTATTTCTGATTTCTTACCATCAATTATTTTTATTAAAAAACCTGGAAAATCAATCGATTGTATTGCGTGTGGCCACCTTTAGATTATATTATGGACATTACATTTTAAAGGGAAACCTAAACTGAGAAGGATATGGATTTTTCCTTTTAAAATAATACCAGTTGCCTGAATCGCCTGCTGATCCTGTGTCTCTGATACTTTTAGCCACAGCCCCTCAACAAGCATGCAGATCAGGTGCTCTGACTGAAGTCAGACTGGATTAGCTGCATGCTTGTTTCAGGTCTTTGATTCAGCTACTACTACAACCTAAGAGGTCAGCAGGACTGCCAGGCAACTGGTATTGTTTAAAAGAAAACATCCATATCCCTCTCAGTTAAGGCTCCCTTTAACTAGCGTAGAGATTAGACCGTAGGCTCCTCTTGAGGCTAGTGAGTAGCACGATTATGTATTGTGTAAAGTGCTGCAGAAGATGTTAGTGCTATTTGAATACATAATAGGAATTACCTGACATTTTCTAGCGATCACTCCAGCTATCGCCTGTGTCATATCAGGCCATAGTGGTGGCTGCCGAATGATAAGTGAATATGACATTTCCATTCACACGGTCACACACAGATACTTTTCATTGAACTAAGATGGCGCCGGACTCGGACGCCACGGCCACAGGGCTCCGGCCTTTTTTGCATCTTTAGATGTAATTTCTCCACTCCACTCACCTCTGAACTCTATTTCTTGCTGAGGCGGAGGACATGGGAACTGCTGGTCTTTCTTTGCACCAGCCACGGACTGCCGTCTGCAGATCGGAGAGGGATCAGCTGTTCGGGGCCATGTGCTGTGCGCAAGCATGGAGAGGCAGCATGGAGATCAGCTGATCCAGACCATCAGCGTCTCAATCTGTGCCGATCCCACCACGGCACTGCAGCCATCCAGGACGGCTCCCAGCGGAGAAGCCTCCTCCGTGTTGGTAGAAGCTGCCGCGGAATTGTCATACGGAGTCCACAGCCGGTTTCCTGCCGCTGCACGGAGGAGTCCTCAGCCGGTTTCCTGCCGCCGCTCACAGGGGCCTGTAGCCGCCGCCATGGAGACACGGACGCTGCGAGGAGGGAACTCCCAGCTGTTCCCCCACCGCTCACAGCCTGTAGGAGCTGCCAGAGCAACCAGGACGCCGTACAGAGGAAGTCACAGCTGGTCCTCCGCTGCTGCTCCCAGCCTCTCATCCACCAAGGTTGGAGGATCCTTTTGCTCTGCGGCTGCCATCAGGGAACCTTTCGGGGGCCCTCTGCTGCCGCGGCTTGTTGGGGTATGCACACCACTGTTCACCTTGCCCCCCTGTCCTGCCTTCTCACAGCCTGTTACACACAGCAGCCCTTGATCCCCATGTACAGGCCTGACCACCACTGCTCCCTCCTGGGCCTACCACGTGGAAGAGACCCTCAGGCTGAGCTCCAGAGAGGGTCTGCACCAGCTGCAGCCCCCTCCTCTGCCGAGGCCCCTGCACCACCACCCAGCCCTGAAGCTGAGCTGCCCACCTTGCTACATCGGGGAATCGGACCACAGGGGTGGACATTTTTTTCGGACTGATTATCGGACCCAGTGGTGGGTTTAATATGCTGCCCTTAAGGACTCTGCCTCTGACTCTCTCCTCTTGCCTTGGCTCTCTCCTCTTTCCTCAGTCTCTCTTATCTATCCCTTCACTCTTTCCCTCTCGTCTCTATCCACTCTTCTCCAGGACACACTGCGGGCATCTGGAAACGGATTGACTATTACCACTGTTCATTGCAGCTAGTAGATCAGATCCATTGTAAATTCAGCAGGGAGTAGAAATAAAATTTATTGGAGAAAGTATTTTGTACATGCCTCGCCACCCGCAGGCAGTATTTTGTAACTGCAGCCCCCCATCAGGCCTGTGCTCGCTGACGTAGGTGTAAGTATTTAGCGTGCAAGGTTTAAAGTGAGAGGGAATCTCTTATCTCCAGGTGTCAGTATTCCGGTGCCATGACGATGCTACCGGTATATCACCTCCTTTATCTGACTTCACAAACATCCAAGAAATGTAAACTGAGTGGCAGAGAAGGCTCAGGAATGTTGGGCCTCAGGCTGTGGGCTGTGGGAGATTTAATTCAGGTAGCTTAGTTTAATACTGAGAGATCCTCAACCTCCGAAGCTGCAAAGCCGAGCTTCTATGTGCATCAGTAAGTCCGATATATTACATTTATAGGTGAAGTCCAGCGGCCTGAGTCATCCACTGGATTCTTCCATGCTTTGGTAAGCAGTAAGATGGGAAGGCCAGCTGTTGTTCCTGCTGACCCTCCACTTGTCAACGTTGACGTTTTGGACATTTTTATAAGGTTGCCCTGATACCTTAAGTTGAGAGGAATTTCACTTGTGGTCTGGGGAGTAAATTTCCAAAGATGTTTCCTGTTGAATCACAAACACCAGGAGGCTAATATCTGTCTATAAAGTGTACCATCTGCCCATGCATTACACATGTATGTAGACATATGGGAGCAACCATTACTGGCACTTGTCCAGGATCGGGAAACAATCCATTGGGCAACAATTTGGGGCACATTGTTGTACAGACACACCCCTAGCCTTGAGGCTAGTGAGGTGTACTACTGCTATGGAGGGGGGGGGCAGAAGGGCTGTGATCAGTGGATGACAGAGTGGCTTTCATCGGTTGATGGGGAGGGGGGGTTTAAAATAGCATTGGGATTGGCTGTGCGCGCGCCTCAGGGGTCATTAAGGCTCCGACTGGACGGATCCATCAGTACGCCTGATGCCCGAGAAGGGTCGATTGGTGGCTGCTGTACATACAGAAGGATCGTCAGCTGAAACGGTAATTCTCTGCCATTTCGGTCGACCCTTATGACATTTACAGTCAACCAGTCAGTCAAATTTAGCCAAACCAAGCCTCTTGTGGATGCCCCCCTGGCATTTTTTAAATTAGGGTCCAAGTCCAGTTCACAATGGAAACAGAAATCTAAGGACAAATAATAAAATCTTTGAAATATGAATGTTCTGTATCATGAAGACAACAATCTTCCTCCAGAGGATCTTTCCAGGGCTGGATGTATTCACCACCAGTGATCCTGTCAGTCAAAAGACAACTGTTAAAGAGGAACTCAAGTGAAAATAATGTAATAAAAAAAGTGCTTAAATAATTATGTATAAATAATTTAGTCAGTGTTTGCCCATTGTAAAATCTTTCCTCTCCCTGATTTACATTCTGACATTTATCACATGGTGACATTTTTACTGCTGGCAGGTGATGTCGCTGGAAGGAGATGTTGCTTGCATTTTTGGCAGTTGGAAACATTTTGTTATTTCCCACAATGCAACAAGTCTCCCACAGTGTGATGCAAGTATCTGAGTGCTGTGAGCCACTGACATCACACTGTGGGAGGGGTTTCACCACAAAATCAGCCATACCAGCCCCCTGATTATCAGTTTGAAAAAAGGAATAGATTTCTCATGGGAAAGGGGGTATCAGGTACTGATTCGGATACCGATTCCCAATCAGTACCGATACTGATTGGGAACCATACTGATTGGTTACGGTTTCTCTTTAATGACAGGACCACTTCGAGACTCCAAGGGCAATATGCAATTAACTTTTTCCTTGGTGATATTTTCTCACCTTTTCAATATAATGTATTTTAAACCACCAGCAAGCAAGCAAATATTCAAAATACCTTTGATGCTACTTTTTCACCTACTTTTTGATACTTTTTCATTTGTAAAATATGGAAAAAGATTTTTAACAAGAAGGTGAAAAATATATTCTAGGAGAAAACTCAGGAGAAAAAGTGAATTGCATATGGGCCCAAGAGTGCAATGATGTGAACATACTCAACCTGACCCTGACTACCATACCCAATACAGAATCTCCATCCGTCTTGGCTCACTTTGGTTCATCCCACCAATTCGATTTAATGGGAAGTTATCCGAAATGAACTTGGGTTGGCTGCAAATTCAGTCCCCATTAACACCTCTGAAAAACATTCTCATTCAGATGTGCTGAGTGATCAGGGAGGTTCCATATATGAAATATTTTAAGAATTCTAATTCGCTGAGGTGAATGCGTTTTGTCCATTTTGCATCCGCAACAATTTTACCCAGCTGCTCTGCGTCTGCTCGTCCGCTCCTGGGTCGATCACGTTCACCCGTACGCATCGCCGCTCACATGTCCTGCCGCCATCGTTTGGTCCATCTATTCAGCCCGGAGGCCAGCAGAAGCATGGGGCTCTCCATAGGCTGCATCAGGCCAATCCTCCCTAGCAACAGGGAAAATTTTCATTGGTCCAACATAAACCAGAAAGATTTTTCCCTGTTGCTGAGGATTCCCTCTTTTGCAGCCCAATGGAGATCCCCTTGAAAATAGCAGGCTGTGTAGGAGGGACCGAGCAGCGGCGACGGGTGGCGGGACATGTGAGTATTACGACACGGTGGTGATTGAAACGGGCGATGCAGTGTCTGTTCTCACAGGCTTTCATTGGACACATTTTCCCTTCCAGTACTCGAAAATGTGCCAAGTTGGGACTCTGCGTTCCGTCTTGTGTTCTGCAGCAAACGGATCTGTGTTTTTGTCAAGCAGAAGAGGATCCTACTTTTAATGTAGGATCTGCTTCTTGCATTTAAGGGGAGCTTAAAAAATATTCCAAACGGCTATACTTTTTAAGCAAGAGTTAACCGCCCCTTAATCAGGTGCTCCAATTTTGTTCCACATTTCATAAATTCTAGCTTTTAAATGTTTGGCAATAGCTCCTGGTGTCTAGTCAGGAGTTATTTTTGTTACAGTTTAGTTCATTCCTGTTTGAGACCATATCATTTCCCATAACAAAGTGGTGCGAACAGAGGTCCCTGGCCCCCCCTAATGCATCAGCAATACATCTGGACTGCCGGATTATCTTGCACATATAATTTGCTGGTATCCACCAAGAAGTTTGTTGGGGACCTGATTTTTTTTTTTAGAACACAGGTACCAATAAAGAGTAAAATTAAGTTAAAAACTATAAAATGGGGTGAGATAGTGGTAGACTTACCTCCTCACAGAAGACTCAGTAGGTCACTGCAAGAATAACCATTTATTTCATACTCCAAAAAACCCTGTTGCAATGCGTTTCACGGGCCCAATGCATGCTTCATCAGGCAAAATACAACAGGAGCAGACTGTCAGTACAGGCCAACACGCCTCTGGTTTGGACCCGTGCACTGACGCTGACCTATCGAGTCTTCTGTGAGGAGGTAAGTCCACCACTACCTCACCGCATTTTATAGTTTTTAACTTAATTTTACTCTTTATTGGCACTCCTTGTCTACAAAATTTTGTTGATCTACCCTGGTGGAAGGGTTCTTTTACCCTATTTTCTTATTTACAGAGAGCAACTTCTTTAACCTGAGCATCATTTCCTGACCTGCCCATACAGTGGTTGCCTTGGAGAGCACCGACCCTCGAGAGTAGTTTTCATAAACTGTCAATGTGTAAAGGATAGCGGAGATACCACCGCATGGCCAAGCGGCATGGCGGCTATCTCCGCGTATCAGTCGGCGGCCTCTGCCGCGAAGTTACATGCTGCTGTTTTGCCTAGTCCTTCTAGTGCACATACATTGAGAGCTACGCGCGTGCGCCAGGCGACAGGACCTTTATGCAAGCAAAAGAGGAGTCAGCTGATCAGCCGGTCAGCTGACTCCAGTAGTGCTCCGGATTGGCTGAGTGACTGGGGCGGCACTGTGGAGCGCTCTGAGTATATATAGGACCTGCCTGTCAGTTGCTGGTTGTCTGCTGTTGCAAATGCTAACGTGTTAGCGCTCAGACCCTAGTCAGATCCTACAGTGTGCTAGAACCAGCTGGAGCTGGGGATCCACACTTAGCCTGTTTCCGTTGATAGCTTAAAGTACTAATTGCATTGTGTATCTGTGTACTTAGTCTAGATCCCAGGTGTTGAAACCAAGGACTTCACACCTAGACTAGGTTATTGCTACATTGCTATTGTTTATCTGTTATGACCTTCTGCTTCCTTGACCACTCTCCTGTTTGCTGATTCGGTACCTCTGCCTATCTGATTATTGTTGCCGACTCTGCCTGAACCTAAACATCGAATCAGCCTTCCGTCTTTGTACTTTATCTGTCCGTACGTTGCCTACCCTGCTTGTCTGACCTTCCTGTCCTCACTAGTGGGCCTAGCCATTAGTGAGGAATCTCTAAGAGCTGTCACCTACTCCTTAGGTGATCAGCCCTTGCAGCACTGTCTGTAACACTTGCTCCTCAGGTGTCCACTGGCTGCAGTACAGTCTGAATCTCCTGCTCCTCAGGAGATTCTTGGCTGTAGTGTAGTCTCAATCACCTGCTCCTCAGGTGATCATTCTTGCAGCACAGTCAGTGGTCCCTGCTCCTCAGGTGTCCACTGGCTGCAGTACAGTCTGAATCCCCTGCTCCTTGGCTACAGTATTGTCTGAATCTCTCGCTCCTCGGGAGATCTCCTCTTCTCATTACTGTTGCACCAAAACACAATCCCACATTGGTTGTCCTGTGTCTAGCTATACTAGCATTATTGGTGATTCTGCAGATCACCACATAATCAGGTATAGTATCTGTATTATTAGTGATACTGCAGATCACCAATAATCAGAAAAATCTGTGTTGCTGATACCAATCGTTACACAATGTCACCTATTCCTTATCTAACATACACTGTTGTGGACTCTCAATTTTCAAGTTTGTCCCCTTTCAGTACATGGACTGACTGGTGTGAGCTCTCATTTCTCAGTCAGGCCATACTGGATACACTAGACCAGAGACTGTTGTGTAAAATACTTTTTTCAAAAATCCTTGTTTATTGTACTGCAGTGTCTCCTGGAGATTGTGCAGATCATGTAATTTACAGGCAGTAACCCCTTGCCGGTATCAGAAGTGACCCATTACCGCCAGTAGGAAAGATCCATCTTCTCCCTGAACAAAGACCGTACAGAACATCTTCTGTGCAGAGCTTCAGAGGAACTGCGGCAGAGCGGCTGAATACCTGATATGCACTTTTCCTGTTGCTGTCAGTACTGAGCAGGAAAATCACAGGCTGTGTAAAGCTGACACCATGACAGATTTACCTGCAGGGGGAGAGGCACACAGAGCTTCCAGGAAATAGTCATAAATTAGAGAAAGGCTCCACCTTTTGGAAGAATTTGCCACAAGGAAAAGTTTCCTACGCTGCAGAATATACTTATATGAAGAAAGCTGCACTCCTTTCTTATGTAGTAGGGAACTTAAAGAGAACCTGAGGTGTGTTTAAAGAATGTTATCTGCATACAGAGGCTGGATCTGCCTATACAGCCCAGCCTCTGTTGCTATCCCAAACCCCACTAAGGTCCCCCTGCACTCTGCAATCCCTCATAAATCACAGCCGTGCTGTGAGGCTGTGTTTACATCTGTAGTGTCAGTCTCAGCTGCTCCCCCGCCTCCTGCATAGCTCCGGTCCCTGCCCCCGTTCCTTTCCATCCAATCAGCAGGGAGGGAAGGGATGCAGGCGGGGACTGGAGTTCTGCAGGAGGCGGGGAGAGCAGCAGACTGACACTATAGAGATAAACACAGCCAGCTCTGACAAGCTGTTTGTCAGCAGCGTGGCTGTGATTTATGAGGGATTGCAGAGTGCAGGGGGTCCTTAGGGGGGTTTGGGATAGCAACAGAGGCTGGGCTGTTTAGGCAGATCCAGCCTCTGTATGCAGATAATGTTCTTCAAACCCACCTTGGGTTCTCTTTAAAGTGGGAGAAATATGGAAAATGGCATTGTAACAGAATAATTTCTAGTTGTTATGATATTCTTCTGTAGTTTCTGAGTCACCTATAACAAATCGGCATGGTTTATGCCTTTTTTCACTTTTTTGTGGCACCTCTTCCATGTGCAGCAGTCCCCCTTACATTTGACATGCAGCCCGTTATGGCAGCATCTACGGTTGTTGACCGGAAGTCATGTGAGTCATTTGTGACGCAGATTTTTGTTTGGGGTTGGCGTTGCAAACTGTTTGGCTTTAGTGTTGCAGTGCACATGTGCGGAAGCAAAATTTTTCAATACACTTGCGTATGTGTATTTCCGCCACAGGAAGTGAGCTCTAGAGAGCCTCACTTATGGTGTGTTTTGGTGCCAAGATTTACATTAACACTCATTAATGCAGATAACTATGAAGCTTCTTTTTTGCGGTGCGTTGCAAGGCAATCCTCCGATCACACGCAATGAAAGCGTTGTTTGCAGATGTGAAAGTGTAGAGTATCAAAAATTCCTGATATTCTTGTGCTTTGAGTATGCAATCCCATTGTCATCAATGTTTTCATTCCTTCTCCTGCTTCATTCGCTTACCCTAACTAATTCCCGTAATGAAATCTCCTCCCTAAAACCTACATCTATCCTCCCCCCTTAATAGTCATTTATTTCTGATGCCTAACCCTAACCTCCCCCTGCCTGACCCCTAGCCTTAACCTTCTTAAGGTGGCCACTAACAATTCCAATTTCTAACAAAACATCGTTCAAGTGATCAGATAATTCTGTTTAGAAGAAAAATTGTTCACTACACCATCAACGAACCAATCTTTGCTTCTTATCTATCACAACCAACAAGAAAATCCAAATTTTGGTTTGACCAAAATCCAATCGGACAGCTATTTTTATAATAGTTTGTAATTGATTGTGCCCATCAATGGAGATTATTTACAACCAATCCGATCAGAATTTCTGATCGCTCTAACGCTTTTTCGCTAGAAATTTGACCGTTAGTGGCCATCTTTACCCTAATATATAAAACCAACCACTCCCGTCTCTGTCCCATAACCCTCCTGATTGGTGCCTGACCCAACTGAGAATCTATTACTGGACTGCACAGGCAAATGAGTGAATGGACACATCAGCCAAAGGGCAAATACTGAAGACTTTATACCCCAATATTAAGACGCTAATGTTTTCACATAAAGAATGCACAATCTACAGGTGAAACACAGCAAACAAGCGGAACATCAAATAACCAAGTAACACCACGTTCAATAAACAACACAATCCTAACTGACTAGAAACACTGAAATATTTACAAGTATACACCAAAGCTCAGAACAAAATGAGCAGGTAAAGAAAAGTCAATAATGTAATATAAGGTCAAACCAGTATCAGAGTAGCAGGATAAGCATGATTATAATCTGCTAATTACGATTACGTGAAATGTTGCGTTAATTTTGGCATTTACATCCATATGTAATTACAATTTGGACATTCAACTGATTTTGTGTAATCCATTCTAAATTGTGCATAGTATTCCCATAATTTTATACCGACAAAAAAAAATAATTCTTCAAAAAGACCTTGTAGTTTTTGAGAAAATCGATTTGAAAAAAATGCAAAGGAAAAATGTTTTTTAAACTCAACAAAATTACAGTTTAAAAACAATTTTTTTCCTTTGTATTTTTCAAATCGATTTTCTCAAAAACTGCAATGTCTTTTTGAAAAATTGCTCCCACCCTTCTCCCTAACATATGTAGCAATTTTGCTGATGAAGATAGCATTTATAGGGGATTTGCTATTAACCGCTAAAGTAGGCACAAAATTAAGGGAAAAATTGGGCGAAATTGTGAAATTACGATTCCAGATTATGTTTACAAACAAAATTAGTTACAGATTTACCCGAAAAGTCCCATTAAGATTTTCCATCCTAATTGGCAATTACGATGCAAAATTACGATTATGCGAAACTTGTGCTCATCACTAACGAGCAAAGAAGCAAGCAGCGAATGCAGGGGAGGACCAGGACACAGCATGAGAAAATAGCCATTGGACAGTCAGGAAAGAACAGCCATATAAAAGAGCTGTTCAAGTGCTGCATATTAATGAAGAAAGGAACAGTAGAAAGCCACAGTGGTCCAGGTTCAAAACACCACCCGCAGGTGAAATGGCAAACAACACTGTACTGAAGTCAGCATAGTGACATCTGCTGGTGAGCAGCAGAAGTTCCTCACAGTGCAAGTATACACTGCCCCCAGCAGGAAAGGCAGGATACAGCTCAGTTCCTAAGAGAACCATAGCTCATGCTCACCTTTTCTTGCCTTCCATCAGGTGACCAGTCCCCTGGTTGACTGCCGATAAGGTCAGGGCCAGCTGTTCAGCTCTGCAAATGCGAATGCTCAGTCTTTAGTTTCATAGTACCACCTGCACACTGGTTGATAAATGTGTTGTTTAGTTTTGTGCCAGTACTAGATCCACCAGTGCCAAATGGATCTGCTTCTCTGTAAAGGGTCCCTTCAAAGATACAATCTTGATTCTAACAATTTACAAAATCTATGTAGTAGAAGAGTCAACCTAATGAATACACGTTGAATGAATCACGTAACTAGAGGGGAGCAGGCCCTGTGACTGCAGGGGGGCCCAGAGGTGTGGGGGGTCCCAACTACTAACCTTCCCTTCCTCCAATACTCCAGATCAGGTGTTTAGTGGCTACACATTCTATGGGCTTGATTCACTAAAGCGTGCAAAGTGTTAGCACGCCAGTGAAAAGCCACATAGCACGTGCTAACATGCTTTGCACGTGCTAACTAGGGTGCTAAGTAGTTTACACGTGCAAACTACTTAGCACCGTAGTTTGCACGTGCAAACTACTTAGCACCCTAGTTAGCACGTGAAAACTACTAAGCACCTTAGTTAGCACGTGAAAACTACTTAGCACCCTAGTTAGCACGTGCAAACTACTTAGCACCCTAGTTAGCACGTGCAAACTACTTAGCACCCTAGTTAGCACGTGCAAACTACTTAGCACCCTAGTTAGCACGTGCAAACTACTTAGCACCCTAGTTAGCACGGGCAAACTACATAGCACCCTAGTTTGCACGTGCAAAGCTTTCCGTTATCACGCTTTTGTGAATCAAGCCCTATACATGTGAAGATCCTGATGGCCACACTTGTTTTATGACCCTTGTAAGATGGGCCCCCAGGCTGTGATGGTCACATTATGGGGAAAATTATGGGGGCCCATAAATTATGGGGTCCCATATCGAAGTTTTGCTGGGGGCCCCATGATTTGTATTTATGCCTCTGGCCCTCCTATTACATAGAAGTGGTAAAATTTTAAAATCAGACTGTATCATTACACACAACTGAAGTTAGCTTATAGCTCTGTGGTTTACATTTCTGACTCTTTGACCTTTTTAAATAATAGGAAAATATCAGCCCTACGTAAGTTATGATAAACTGACCTATCAATAACTGAGCGTAGCTGCCTTAGTACCCAGGGATTTATGCCATGTGGGCCAGGTGCCTGCTCTACAGTATGTTGACTTTATTTAGACATGCCTGCAATTTATGTTGAAGGTGGAAAACTAGGAACATCCCACATCCATTTTATGAGACAAAGGTGGCTTCCTTGTAAAGACAGAAGCAAAGTATGCTTTTAATATCTCAGTTTAAAGTGTGCTCTTCAACAGCTGCGTTCCCTACATCGTCTTCCTATATTCTCAATCTCAGCTTTCCTTTTTTGATTTTATATAACTGTTAAACCTTTTTTGGACTTGCCTGAATACCATTAGCGGCCTGTTTTTCAGCTTCCAGTTTTGCTAGTCTGATTTCCTTTTTATAGTTTTTATTACATTCCTTGATGCAGTTTCACTATTTTATTCTTTAAGATCTTAAATACATTCCTTTTATACTTAACCATGTCCAAGACATTTTTATTTATCCATTGTAGCCGTTTTTGTTTCGACATGTTCCAATGAGGGAGGCATATTTTACAACAATCATTGAAAATATGTTTAAAAGTTTGCAATTTACTTCTGGTGCCCTAACTCTGTAGATTGCTATTCTGGTCTACACGACTTTGTGAAATCCTGAGCTACTTATTTTTAGTTGTTCCTGTACCAACTCAAGCTAAATATTACTTTATTGTGTTTGCTATTCCCCAAGTGCTCCAGAACCTGCACATTTGTTACAATGAGGTTTATTCTTGTAACTACAATACATTTGCCATGCACATTGGAGGCATGACAATTTTACCTGTACTTTTGACAGTAATGAAATACACAGTACGTAACAGATATTGTGCATGGGCAAACCCAGGTTTTCAAGAGGGGGATTCCTGAAAGGCCTCCTTCAGCTGCACAATACAGTATAATAATATGGTAGGTCATAATGCTGGGTACACATTATGCAATTTCATGTCCGACTGACAGGATCTGACAATTATTTCCTAAATTTCCGATCTGCTCCCGATGGGGAATGGGATCGATCGGGAGCAGTTTGGATACAGATAATAATGAGGACAGCCAACATTGCTAATGGAAGGGAAAGTGAAGCATTCTCACAGCAGGGCACCGGGCTGTGCTCATACCTGACTCTGTTAAGTTCCCCTTGAGGTGCCCCATGCTCTGTACATACTCTGCTTCTCCATTCTCTGAACACACGCTGCTGCTCCATACACTACTGCTCCATGCTCTGTACACATGCTGCTGCTCCATGCTCTGTATACACACTGCTGCTCCATGCTCTGTATACACACGCTGCTGCTCCATCCAAAATCATCTGTAGCAGGGAAAGAAAGGGACAGTTCTGTGAGCTGCAGGATACCTGCAGATATTCTATTGTCTCAACTTGTGCCTGTCCCCAGACACTGCACTGGCCCTGGTCTTACGGGGGATTCTGAGCAGCTGTAGTCCCCCCGCGCAGCGTTTGCCTATGTAGTATAACACGCAAGTATCATGCACTTGAAACAAAAAGAAAAACCGAGAGCCCAATATAGTGCAGTAAGTCTAACAATTGTTGGCGAAATAATTAACAGATGTGGATATACTCACAAACACGGGTTACCACATAGGCAACCACTTGAACTGCAGGTGGGGAGTATTAGAACCTGACCCCACTCAGGTTTAAGAAGTCGCTCTCTGTAGATAGAAAGAAGGGGACAGTCCCCTCCACCCAAGGTGGACTATATACTGTGCAAATTTGGACAGAGGCGCCAGGCAGGTTAAAATGATCTAAAAACAACTAAAAAGGAGGAGTACAGGTGGACTTACCTCCTGAAATGATGGACAATCAAGATTGTTCAAATCGCAAATAACAATTTATTTTGGCACTCCGCAACGCGTTTCGCAGGTATAACCCGCTTCATCAGGCAAGGAGTGCAAGCTCAAAAAGGTCCAATAGTGGCAATGCGCCTCTGTGTTATTTGCGATTTGAACAATCTTGATTGTCCATCATTTCAGGAGGTAAGTCCACCTGTACTCCTCCTTTTTAGTTGTTTTTAGATCATTTTAACCTGCCTGGCGCCTCTGTCCAAATTTGCACGCAAGTATCAGATATGCAAGTAGTATAATGTGTGGTACACCTGTGTGCTACACTAGCAACATGTGTGTTACCTAGGTAAAATGCTATTTGTGCTATGTAACTGGCATAAGTAATGGTAAAATTGCAATAACTCCATTGTCCCCGTTTGTATCTTCTCTATACCGTCTGTGCCCCCTTTTGTGCCTCATTTAGTACCTCTTTTGTGCCTCCTATTCCTCCAATTAGTACAGTCGATCCAGATGTACACAGTAAATACTTACTGTTTACAAGATACTGTCCCTCAAAGCTGCACGTGATGCATCTCCACACTCAACTCATCTGTCAGCTTCCCTCTTCCGGAGGTTGTGGTGATGTCACCAACCTACCGGTGATCCTATTGGCTGGTGGCAGCAGCAGAGCACCGCCCATGTGGGTCACACAGCCAGTCTTCATTTGTGAATATGAAACATCTGTAACTCGGATATTTGTAACTTGCTGGCTTCCTGTGTAGAGCCAAACTGAGTGTGCAGGGTTTATTCGCAACAAAAGTAGAATTTCCATGTTACTCTCCAAGTATCAATCCTTGCTGAAAATGAATTCATCAACCCCAAAGGACCGTCTGTTGTGTTCCAAACCACTATGTTTAGCATTTGAAAAGCAGTTTGTAATAATTTCCCAGTTTAATGAAATTATAGGCAAGATTAAATCAACTATATTTACTTAACACTATTCATGTGTTTCTGATTTTTTAAGTACATTTCATTCTGTATTACTAATGTAATTACAGTCTAAATAAATAAAAATACAAACAAATAAATAAAACAAAATCATTAAAAAAAAAACCCTCCACATTCCTTTAAATGCATTCTTCCCTGTGGTGGACTTACTGGTATTTGGCACCCAATCCAGCAGTAAGAGTCCTGTCCTGACTTATAGAAGAAGCATTTTAACATGTTGGCTCCAGATGTGTTTTCATTGCTCTGTGTTGTAAATAACATAATATAATATTTTTTTTGTTTTGTACATAATTTTCTGACTTCAGCTGGTTCCTGTTTGTTTAGGACACTGTTTATGTCTGGGCCTGATTTTAATCATTTTATGCAGAATCAGTGGCGTAGCTAAGAAGCTGTCGGCCCCAGTGCAAATTTAGCATTAGGGCCCCCCAAGCATGCTATAGATAACAATTAATACAACGCACCAAAACCAATAAAGGACAACCACAGTGTCAGAGGTACAAGAAGGGGATGAGAAACTGTGTGTTCATGATTACTACTATTCAAATCAACTATAGAAGTGAATATTATCAGCACAGGACCAATAGAGAGCTAATACTGTGTTTTAGGGGTAGGCTCCTCGGGGCCCCTGTAGTCCAAGGGCCCCGATGTGGTCGTTACCTCTTTACCCCCTATTGCTACGCCACTGTGCAGAATGCTTTTTTTTAAATGCAGGTAAAACTAAGCTTGTCTGAATAGCAGCCATGTTTCTGCAGGTAGTCTTTGTCTGACAACTATAAGGCTCTTTCCATAATAAAAATCCCAAAATGCAATTGAAACATTTCATTGTGCAATTTTTCGTGTTTTGTGAATTCCATATACAGTTAAACTCCCACTATCCGGAATTTAGGCATCCGGCCGTCTCAACCAACCAGCATGCCGGAGGGGGAGAATGGGGACAGAAGCAAGCTAATTTTATCAATCCCTATAAGAAGTAATAAGACTAATTGTGGGTATAGTCTGAACCTAATAGGTATGATCAAAGCTAACATATGTTTTGTTTCTGACCAGAATGTTGCTACTCGTGGGCATTCCCATAGCAGACGAGTGTGTGCCCCCACCTTACTTTTACAATTCCAGCACATGGGCAAAGCTCGGGCATCAAAGTAAACTAACCTCCTGGCCGGGATGAACCATCTAGTCATACGTTTTTATTTTTGTTCCCAGTGTGCATTACATTTCGAAAGAGCTTGTATTAATCTGTTGGCTTTTAATAAATAAGGGAAAGATAGAGAGATTTGAAGGTCATTTCTAAGTTGTGCTATTATAAAGGTACTTCTAGGCACCTTATGGCAGCAGCCAGTGTTGCTTAACACACTGAAAGCAATTACAGGCTCACTTGTGATGAACTGACAGGTCAACCCACATCATCCTTGGTAGATTTTTTTGTTTTGTTTGGCATATTCAGCTCAAATTTCCAGGAACGTGGAGTTACCTAACTGTGTAATGTTTGAACAGATCACCTTGTATGTACAAACAGTTCAAGGACAGTTTCAGAATAAACTGATCTGAGGCCAACATTGGTTTAACAGCGCTAAGCCTCTTAAGTCACAGTTTACCGTGTCCTTAATTGAGAAAAGTCTCACCAGGGATCTCAATTCACAAATGAACAAAACCAGAGGGAAGGAAATTGTCAAAGATTTGGCCTTTAATTGTCTAGAACAGTGTATACATATACATGCTTGCTTTAATGGCCAACATGGGTTCCCGAGACAGCGCATGGCATTTCTCACTCCTAGACTCTGGCTCCTGATGGAGAAATTGGCAGCTTAGCAGGGACAAGGCTGTCTCGGTAAGCACAGTTTTATAGCATCAGCAAATTTAGGGGTAATTTTCACTCTGCCCTCTGTGTAGTTCCAATACGCTTCAGGGAGTGTGAAGAAATATACATTTCCCCTGGACCAGGTGGGGTGTTTGAAGGCTACAGTAAAAAATAAGCCATTTTAGTGTGTTTTCGTAAATGTACTTTTCTTCATTTATTAGCTTCACAAAAATGTGAATTTCCTTTCACTGGAATTTTGATCAATCGAGCAGAAAGAAAAAGATCTGCCAAGTTTGTTGAAATACCAGCAGAACAAAACTGAACTGTTACAAAACATCATTTGAAACTCAACCACTATCCATGGGGGTTGTTACAGAAATCACGTTCCCTCTTCTACAGCAAAGTAAACAAGACAGAAGTCTGTTTACTTAGGTGTTAAAGGGACATTGTAGTCTGAGAGATATGGTGGGTGCCATGTTGATTTACTTTTAAAGAATGTCAATTGCCTGGCAGTGTTGCTGCTTATCCTTTTGGCTGATCCTTTCGGCTACTTCCTGGTGTGACGTAGGTAAGCACTGACTCTGGGCTTACCTACATTAGTGCTTACCTATTACACCAGGAAATAGCCGGCGCTAGGTTCGTGTGCAGGCGCGACTTACACTGAGGGCGAGGGGTTCTGCCGGGATGCCGTAGAATTTGCCTACGAGTTCCCAGGTAGACAGCACACTGCTTCTCTACTCATGCTCTTATTTCCCGTGAAGCCGTAAGTTCATATTGTGTGCTGCATGAGGAGTTTTATGCTTTTATGAATTATGCTATGGTCTGTCTACTTGTATTTTAATTTGAGCTGGAATAAATACCGGTTGGAGTCTCATTATATTGAAGCCATTCACTTGACCCTACCTTGGAGTTTATTATATGTTAGATCCACCTGGTTGTGAGGTGGTGTCACAAGAGCCCTAGTGGCTGACCGCAATTGGCCTTCTAGACGGTGCCAGCGCACAGATCGTGCGAACTCTGGTCGCAGTCAATGCGCAGGAACCGTTGAGAATAAGCTGCAGACCAACCAGAAGGGAGCCTGTGAGATACGGGTAATTACAACTCACACACGATTCAGGGTATACTGCCACCACCACGGGTAGGGGCCCGTGGACCCGACTGCCTGACTGATCCTGCGAATAAAAACGGTTAAACACACTGTATTCTGTCTAGCCAACAACAAACAAACAAACAGTAGCGTCTCTTCAGAGACCCGGGATCAGTTCTGTGTGTGCTGATAAGCAGGGCAGCGGATAGTGAATGACTTGGATAAAGTCGTTTATTCACAGCAATATAAATAATTAATATCTACAGACAATTATTAAAATCAACAATTATTAAGACAGTAATAGCCAGTATGAAATAAAAAGGGAGAAAATACTTATGGTTTGTGGAAATATGTCCTTTTGTGGGAAAATCATAAAGTTCAAGCAAAACGGTTTCAAGTTCTTAAAGCTCTTGGTTTCAAAGTTCAGCAGAATTCTTTGTTCCAGGTTACAGAAGATGGCCAATCAAGATGGCCGCTAGCACATGTGTCCTTTGTTTCAGAGCTTCATTCAAAGTTCAGCAAAATGGCCACCAGCCCTATGTCCTCTGGCTGGCAGCAGGATGTTCTCATATGGATGGAATGGGAGGACTAGATGCCCGCCTGCTGGCCAGGTGCTTTTGATGAAGCTGGTTTGGGGGTGTGGCAATGCCGGCCCCTCTGAGTCACCAACCAATGACAGTTCATTCCCTCTGAAAGATTTTAGGGCTAAACTTATGAAATGCTGTAACTCCTGAACCATACACGTTATATTTAGGGGGGTAACAGCTTCATACTTGTTGGAAAATACAGATTAATATAATATCCGACATGGCTAGTGCAGCAGATCAGGTTCCTGAGAAGATTCATACCTGGGTTGTAGGGGCCCCGGGCCCCTCTCGACTGGTATCAAGAGATCCAGCATGACCCTACGGATCCAATGATACCGCTCTCATAACCACCCTATTTATTGTATTCTGTAAATGGGCAAAAGATTATATAGTACATTAATTTCTTCCTGCTAAGGCTGGAGCCAGGCTGGCTGGAGTCCAGCTGTGTCTAGCTTCCTGGGATCTCCCTCTATGAAAGGCCCTGTTGGCTCCTTTAATTAACATCTGAATGTGAGATCAGCTTAGACAAACTTTGAGCAAGTCTTCCTGCCAGCTGCTAACAGGGGAAAAAAAAAACTGCCTATTTAAAAAAACAGGAATGTCAGTCTCTAAATCGCTGGCCTGACTACAATCAAGGGCAATCGGCGCAATAAACCGATTGCGTTCTCGTTTCTCACGGCTGTTCCGTGACAGGTGGTAATGATATGGTGAGCCCCTTTGATGTTGCGGTTGGCTGTTTGACCTGTGGAGAGCGCTGTGAGGCGGATCAGTGAATAATGGCACACAGCGCCTATGCATAAAATCGGCGCCGTATTGAAAAGATACGCTTAGCGCTATTTATCGTTAGTACTGCATAATAATGGCGCACAGGGAAAAAAAAAAGAAAAATGGCACACACTAACGTTATTTATCAATAGTGGCACACACTAACGTTATTTATCAATAGTGCCGTTCATTTGCCAAACAGCAGACGTTATTGCCCACAGTAACGTTATTTATCAATAGCGCCCTACATAAGCCAAACTGCAGACGTTATTTAACTGCAAAACGGTGAATGGATTTAATGTAACACTGTCAAGGTTAGGGTTAGGCACCACTGGGGGGGCTCTTACGGTTAGCCACCATCAGGGGGGTCTTAGGGTTAGGCACCACCAGGGGGGTGGTTAGGGTTAGGCACCACCAGGGGGGTGGTTAGGGTTAGGCACCACCAGGGGGGTCTTAGGGTTAGGCACCACCAGGGGGGTGGTTAGGGTTAGGCACCAACCGGGGGGGTCTTAGGGTTACGCACCAACCAGGGGGGGTCTTAGGGTTAGGCACCACCAGGGGGGGGTCTTAGGGTTAGGCACCACCAGGGGGGTGGTTAGGGTTAGGCACCACCAGGGGGGGTTTAGGGGTTAGGGATAGGTACAGAGAGGGTTCTGGGTGTTAACGGTAAATAACAATAAGGCTTTAACGTTAAATAACAATACGGCTTTAACGTTAAATAGCGATAAGCGGCAAACGGATTAGCGGCAACACCGTGCGCCATTATTCGCAGGCGCCATTTTCAGATGGATGCCTGTGAGGACCATTTACCCTTAGACTCTTCATGATGCTTGTTGTCTTTGAGGTTATTCCCCCCTCCTTTTTTCTGCTTCTCCTCTCCCTAGAGACTCCTGGAAGTCCCCCAGAGCGGCGACAAGCAATTCAGGACTGCGCTTGTGCAAGTTGTCCCTGTGCACAATTCAGAACTTGCACATCTGGGAAGGTATTTGACAGAGGGATCCAATAGAATACAAAGAGGATGGGTAGGGACCTGAAGATAATGAGCAGCATCAGCAGGCTAAGAATTAGGTAATCTAGCCCACCCTGGACTTAAAGTGTATCCAAGGCAAACTTAAAGTAAAAATCAGATACCTAAGAAGAAGGAAGCTTCTGGATCCTGCAGAGGCTTTACAGGTCCTCCTGGCCCCCACCATTGCTGTGCTTGAGCCCCCATAAGAGCTTGTCAGATTGGTGTTTGCGTCCATGCTTGTCTTCATGCACAAGTGCAGCCGTACTGTGCCTGCATGAGTATGGCTGCGCCTGCGCAGTAAGCCGTAGCTGCTCATGCACAGGCAGAGCAGTGCTTGCATGGGTGTAGCTCAGCCGCACTTGTGCATGAAAAGGAGTGGAGTTCTAATCTTCAAGAGGGTCCTGAGCAGCGGCAGTAGGGCCAAGAAGGACATGTGAAGCCTCTGGAGATAATCCAGCGGGTTCCCTCAACCCAAGTAAATATCTGTTTTTGTTTTTGTTTTTTGGTCCAGGCTCGCCTCAGTTTAAATTTTATTCAGTTTTTCCTGCTAAATCAGGGATGTTTTAGGTATCTGCACTTAGCTTTAGTGCTAGTGTTAAAATGTTACAGTACCGATTATCTTTTTACAAGAAGACAGCACAGTGGAGAGAAATTCATAAAGGACCATGAGAAAGATGATATATGGCTTTAGGGTGCAATTGGAGAGGCACAGAGTTGAAGGATATGACCTCTGATAATTCACTCCAATAACACAACTGGCAGGGCCAGCCGGTGTCCTTGGAGGGCCCCAGACAGAAGCCAAGGATCTAGAGTAACATTCACTGCACAGACCAACACTGGGCCATAAATCACACATAATAGCAGAGCGCAGTGCTGCTGACTTGTACTAAAACCATTTATTTTTATTTTTTTTTCACCAAAATTATATTTGTTTTATAGAAACTTGAAATCATATCTTTAAAGCCTAAGTACAGGTACTATTTTAAATGCAGTTAATAGAAGATTGTTTACAATTAATTGCAAAAATGATTGCAGAGGATGAGCACAGATTTTTGCAGAGCTCCAAATTCCAAATTTTGCATTGGAATTTGGCACTTTCATGTTGAACATCTGAATTTGGGATTCATGGACTTTCAATGCATTAATTCCGAAGGCTATACAAAATGAAAATGACCCTGAAGTGAAAAAATTGCCCCTAGGGGTACTTACCTCTATAGGGGAAAGCCTCTGGGTCCTAAAATAGCTTCCCTCGTCCTCCCGTTCAGCCCCGTTCCAGCGGTGGGGCCCCCGAAAGTTCGTTGACAAGGGCTTGGCAGCGCTGCATGCAGGTGCACTAGTGGCTTTCCGCTCGGGCGCTGGCGTAAATAGCTGAGCTCGATCTAGTCCACTCTACTGTGTGAGCTTTCTGAGCCTGTGTGGTAGAGAAGATCGGGCTTGGCTATTTATGCCAGGGGGCCGAGCGGAAATCCGCTAGAGAGCCTGAGCAGGCAGGCAACTGTTAATATTATTGTTATTGATTGTTTGGGGGTCCCAGCACTGAATCAGGCTGGCTGAGGAGGATGGCGAAGCCTCATTAGGATCCAGAGGCTTCCCCCTCTCTAGGTAAGTATAATTTTTATAATTTAATAAAATAAAATTAATTTAATAAAATCTCAGATTCTCAGCTCATGTAATGCACATACATTTTTTCATATAAATAGCGGGAAATGTCTCATTAGTATGCTCAAATTCCAAGCGAAAAAACAAATTCAATGCAAATTCAAAGCGAAACTGTAACTTAATGTGAACATATTTTTACAAATTGACACTCACACAATCAATGTTATGGTTGCTGCAAAAATATGTTTGCAATAAGTTAGAATTTCATGATCTTGCAAACTTGAAATTAGTGTTGGTGTTCAAATTCAACATTGTGAATTCAAACACTCCCGACTGCCACTGTTCAGCAGCTGAACGAGCGGACAGGGTTGGGGGAGTTCACTGCATTGCATGTCCCATTGCTCTTCATTTTACTTTGATATTTCATCCTTCCAACCAGTTAGGAGATATCGGAAACACATAAAGCATAACATGGCACACAGGGCAGTGAAGCCTCCCTGACCCTGTCCACACGTTTGGGTGCTGAACAGTGGTGGCCGGGAGTATTCAGGTATTCAAATTCACTATGCCAACTCAAACACCAACTCTACTTAGAATCTGTGCAAATTTGGAATACCTTCAGAATTCCAAGCAAAATGTTCAAATTTCGTCAGATTCTGCAATTCTGCCAATCCCTACATGCGAGTTAGAGACAGAGTGGCAGTGGCAGAGCTGAAGCACCCATAAGGCATTATAGGTGGGTGCCAAGGATTTGATGTTTGCCTAGGAGCCTGTCTGCTATCTCAACTGAGCTCCTATCCCCACCTCTTCTCCCAAAATGTCCAGGTAGAAGCCAAAGCTTCTATCTTGCCTAGGGGCCAATATCACCCATCTCTGGGCTCCAGTGGGATCATATGAGCAGTCATTTTCACAGTGTGGCAAAGTGCAGACCTTTTCAGTGTCACGGTGTAGCCCCTGTCTCTGTTGGCACCACTGTGCTTGCCCATCTCAGACTGAGAGCTGCCATGCAGGATATCACAGGCTCGAGTTCTCACACTAGCTGCATGTACACATCAACGTCATGTTTATTTAGTGAAAATATAATTGGATGAAAGGGTGGGCTTGATGTTTGCTTTGAGTTCAGTTTAAATTCCCTCTGACAACTTTAAGAAAATTATAAACCGTGACTGCTTAACAGATCTCCCTCAGTTTAGCCACGCGAATGATGATATACAGTTCCTACAAATTATTTTCTAAACGATGTGCCACACGAGTCGACTGAGGGAGAGAGTGACTTATCGAACAGCCAAAGTGGGGGGACAGATATTCATACTGAGCAGAAAAAACAAACAAGTCAGCCGCTATATGACATTTGCCACCTAAATGGCTTCATTATGTGGCAGCTTAATGTATATTTTGTACATTATCCAAGGAGTGTTTCTTGTCACAGTTTGGGGGGCTCGGCGCTTTTTTTAGGCCTTTCTGGTTACCGTGGAAACTGCTTCCTTCCTGGAGCTTGACCCACGGGGCTCCGTCTGCTAATGCCCAGGAGAGGGCTTCTTTAAACAGGAAAGCCCAGACAGTTTAATGGCTAGCTTTGCTGGCCCAGGTCCCCCCTACAGCTTTCAGCAGCCCTGTGAAGGAACCTTAATGCACACAAGGAATGTGTTTCTTTCCATTTCACCTAATGGTGCTTATTTTTATTATTTTTATGGCAGGAGTATTATATACAGAAAGCAGGTCATTCATCTTGTACAGACCAAATGGTGGCACACCTGCATGCCCCATGTACTAGGAATCAGAGGAACCTATAAGATGACAGGAAAGGAGCCATAACCGGTAGCAACCAATGAGAATACACAATTTTTATTAGGTTACTTAAGTATGGATTATGATTGGTCACCGTGAGTTGTTCTTTGCTTTATTAAATAAAGTGTGGTACCTCCAAGGTCTAGTACACATGGACCTTTGAGTCCTGTTTGCCATTTAGCATCAGACAAAGGTTCATGTACACCTAGTAAAACAAATTAAAGCTGGCCATATACAGATAGATTGTAACCCAATTGGCTGAGCCAACGGATCACCACGTGAGTGGAATTCCATCAGTTGATGATTGATTGTAGCAGTATTGTACCGTGTTAGCCACAGTAGACGCTAGACATTTTGAATAAGGATAATACCATTTATTGGCTAACTTAAGCTTTTGGCTATTGTGCCTTCATCAGACTGAATCCTGTATGCCTTGTTGATTGATTCCTACCCTACACAGCAGACTCAATTTAGTGCAATGCTGTGGGTCATCAACCTCCACTCCCAACATTTTGGAATATGCGAAATCAGACTTTCCATTGACAAACAGCTCAAGATCAATAAGCAATCAATTGGGCAGCACAGGGGCGTAGTGGTTAGCGCTCTCGCCTTGCAGCACTGAGTCCCCGGTTCGAATCCCAGCCAGGTCAACATCTGCAATGAGTTTGTATGTTCTCCCTGTGTCTGTGTGGGGTTCCTCCAGACACTCCAGTTTCCTCCCACATCCCAAAAACATACAGATAAGTTAATTGGCTTCCCCTAAATTGGCCCTAGACTGCAATACATACACTACACGCTACATATATAGACATATGACTATGGTAGGGATTATATTGTGAGCCCCTCTGAGGGGACAGTTAGGTGACAAGACAATATATACTTTGTACAGCGCTACGTAAGATGTTGGCGCTATATAAATACTAAATAATAATAATATCAATCAAAGGTGAATTTTTCGATATATTAGAGCAATAGATGTGCAGTTGATTAGATCAAAGTGGCTGGGAATTGACCACAAAAAATGATACTTGTATGGCCAGCTTAAGTGAGCTCAAAAAGCAGTCAGTGATGCCACTGATGAGACGAAACTGTAGGGCGGATACTGGATCCAGCAAACTACAAGCATTCGGGAATCTAGCTGTGAGCAGTGCTATGGAGGCAGGCTGAATATGCGGCAGCCAAGACCCAGGGTATCAAGGATGGCCAGGACACATCTTGAACTAGCGGGAAGACCCTGCCAGTGGCCATCAAACAAGGGAGAGCCAAGAATACTCTGTGCCTTTTAATCTGTCATTGTATGTAAGTGCAGTGTTTTGGTTTTTTTTTTTAACTATTTGAGTATGACAGTTATTCTATGGGAACTTTTATTTTTGGTGAACAAACACACAAACACACATCCTGTACTGGTCCTGTGCTATACTTAAAGCGGATCGGAGATGAAAAATTAATTATAACAAGTAACTTGTCTATATATCTTATCTAAAGTTTAGATAGTTTACATAGCATATCTAGCTGCAAACAGCTTCAAAAGTTTATGATTATTTATTCCTGTGATACAATGAGGGCAGCCATGTTCTGTTTGTCACATTGTCACAGGCTGAGGGCTGGAGATGCTATCAGCTTGCCTGTGTGTAAATTCAGTCCCCTCTCCTCCTCCCTCCGTCTCTGAAATCAATGGCTAGTAACCTCCTTCTCCTGCTCAGACTGAGCTCCCATAAGCCCTTGCTACAGTGCCAAGGCACAAAAGGAGCTGTGGGCGAGGCTTGTTTAGTTTATAGGGAATTAGAGTATTAAAACAAAACAAAGAAAGTATTTGGCTTGAGGAATGCCCTATAAACTATATGAAAGGAACACAATTATGCAATGAGTAAAAGTTTATCTCAGATCCACTTTAAAAGGCACTGGTCCCAGAAAGTGGCTACCGGGGGAATGCATACGTTGGGGGGAGACCTGTTAACACCGCCAAAGCGCTGCTAGAACCGGTACTGTGGGTCTAGGTGGATGGTGAGTTTCATATAATCGGGTGTGCTGGAGGCTGCCATCCTAAAAACATCACCTTGTAGAGGACTCATGTTCAGCCATTTCTGTGGACTGTCGTGTGGCCTTTAAGTTGCGCTATTCTTGAATTGCATAGTGCCAAAAATGCAGTTGACCTTGAATTGGAACTAATATTAAAATAATATAGCTAACTTCAGTGAAAGGTGCATTCAAATGATCTATGAAAAATCTTCCAGGTCAGTTTACACATATATAACCAGCATTACTAGGTAAACTTAGTCTTCTGAGCAGATATAAAAAATATCAATGCCCCAAACGTTTTTTTTCCCCCGTATACAGCTTTGTCTCCAGCTTTGTATACCGTTTCATATGGCTAAGGGCACCGCCTTTGACATGGGAGACCAGGGTTCGAATCCTGGCTAGGGTCAGTTCCTATTCAGTAAGGAGTTCAAGGCAAGACTCCCTAACACTGCAGGGTGGCCTCCTGAGAGCGTCCCAGTGGCTGCAGCTCTTGAGCGCTTTGTGTCCAACAGGAGAAAAGCGCTATACAAATGTTCAGATTATTATTATTACTATATCTCCTTCTTATAAAATCATAAAATACAGGCTAGTACCTTCTAGGCTGGGGACCTACAAGAAAATGGCACCTCCATGGAGTCCAAGCAAGTGAAATATTACACAGCAGGACAATAAAGGCCAGGTGACAGCATGCAAAGTTTTGAAACATAACTAATGATGAACAAAAATAAAGTCTAACATACTAATTAGCTGTTATCATTTTTTATTTGTATGGCGCCATCTTCTGTAGCACTGTACACAGTGGAAACCAAATAGTAGGGAGCTATTAGTTGTTGCTATCAAATCAAACAATGATAGCATAACAACACCCACAACAGACCCCCAACATTTCAGCAGGGATATCAGGCTTGTTCTGCTGGGGCTTCATCCAGTGGCGGTGTATAACTGCATCTCTGCAGCAGCGGAGCCCCCTGCTGTCACTACATGGAGGTTGTGTGGGGCCCACACCACTGATGTAAGTACAGGTGTAGCTGTTGTACACCCCAGTGTATTGTTCAGGCTGGGACATCACTTTGGTTTGGGATACAGTACCGGTGGGTTGTTAGTGCGAGCACTGTAATAACAGCACAGGAGATTTGGGCGCAGCCGGCGTCACCACAGGCCGTAATAGGGATTACGGCTATATCGGCGCACAGTCAGTAACTGTGGTGCCGTCAGAAGACGGAGCTGAAGTTGCATTGAAAACACTGTAATTCGGCTTCCAACAATAGCTGGAAGCCAAATTACATCATTCCCCACTATCCACGTGGACCTACAGGGGGAATAGTAATTAACGCCGCTGGGAACGTGTGCAGCAGCAGGATATGCCATATATTGGCTGTATCCTGCGCCCAAGTCTCCCGGTGGCCAGTTCATATGAATACTATTAGTGCTGCAATATAGGTTGGTCAGGGCGGGTCATCACTTTGATGTGCAATACAGTGGGGGGTTGGTAGTGAAGCAATGTGAGTCAGCAAGGGTTGGGCCTGCTGGGGAGGAGATCATTGTGGCAAAGTGAGATCAGTGTAGAGGTTTCTGGGATGGGGCCCAGGAGTTAAAGCGGATCCGAGATTAAAAACTAACTATAACAAGTAACTTGTCTATATATCTTATCTAAAGATTAGATAGTTTACACAGCAAATCTAGCTTCAAAAAGGTTCAATAGAATATGATTATTTCTTCCTGTGATACAATGACAGCAGTCATGTTGTTTGTAGACATTACTCAGAGGCAGGCTTATCTGCATCTTGAGCAAAAAATCCTAATCCCCTATCCTCCTCCCTCTTCCCCTCTGACTCTGAAATCTCTGGCTAGTAATACCTCCCCCTCCTCCTGCCCAGACTGAGCTCCCATGAGCCCTTGCTACTGTCTGAAAGTGCCTTGGCTCTCTGAAAACTTGTAGGCGTGGCTTTTTTTAGTTTATAGGGAATTAGAGTATTAAAACAAAAACAAAAAAGTATTTGGCTTGAGGAATGCCCTATAAACAATAGGAAACGAACACAATTATGCAATGAGTAAAATTTCATCTCAGATCCACTTTAAGGAAGAGGGTGGCTTTGGGCCAACATGAACAGAACCAAATGGCTCTACAAGGCTTTGGGCATCATGGTTGGGTGTCCCAGGCCACTGGTGGCATGATGATGATGAGGGAGATAAGGGATGTGGGTTTGGGAGATGAGGGGGGTACAATATTGGGTTAAGAGAAGAAAGAGAAAGTTAAAAAAAAAAATAATAGTTAGTGACATGAATAGTTTAGTGTATTCAGTAAAATGCTATCACTATATAAATGAATAACAACAACAATAATAATACTAATAATAATAATCATAAAAATAGTAGAATAGGATTTTCACACATTTATTGGTAAAATGGATCATCTGCTAGAAGCTGTAATTTATTAATCCCAATTTTTTCTTTCTGTTAATAGACCGCTTTGAATAAATCCAGGCAAGGTTTGCAGGCTCTCCCCTGATCTCCAGAGTCCGAGTGCCTCAGTGAATCAGGCCCCTCCCATGTAGGCTCACAATAACACGTACATGTGTTGCTTGCCAGGCCTGTGCTAAGACACACATTTTTCTTTAATCACACTCATGGTTTGTTTCCATTATCTGGCATCCTCAAACATAGAAAAGGGCAATTATCTGCTGTTGTTTGGCACTAATTTGCAGCATATCGCAATGTCAATAAATGCCAGTCATAAGTTCACCACGATATTTAGCTTGTTTACTGTATTAGCAAACTGCCACTTCCAAGGCAGGATGCTAATGGGCATTAAAGCCAACAATTCTGAGTTCCTTAGACAGGAAAAAAATAGGGTTTATATAATAGTTTGTTTTAGTCATTGCAAACTTGCTGTCTCTTATCCTCTGGCCGTTGTCCTGTTACATCGCAACACCCGTTCGTGAAAAAATTGATATCACCACCAAAATGGTGCAGACCCCAGAAGTACTTCTGGGTCAGAGCTTACTCTGTGAGACAATGTCTGCCCCTGTAGAACAGTTCACGAGCGTAAAGGGCCGGCAACCAGACCACATGGGGGAGGAGACTGTGAGGAAAAGGGGTGTATTTTGGTACGGACTGGGTGAGGACTGAGGAAGAAGACTGTCTCATCATCTGGAAATACTAGTCAAAAATTTCAAAACAAAACTGCTGGAACCAAGTGATCCGGTGGAAGTCAAGAATGGTGCTGTGACCGGTAACTTAAAGAAACCCCCCTCCCTCCTCTCAGTCCAGAGTTTCCTTAAAAGGAACCGTGGTGTGAGACCTATGGAAGCTGCATTATTTTTTTTCCTTTTAAACAATGCCAGTTGCTTGGCTGTCCTGCTGATTTCTTTGACTACACTGCAGTAGTGTCTGAATCACACTCCTGAAACAAGCATGCAACTAATCTTGTCAGATTTGTTATAGACATCTGATCTGCATGATTTTTTCAGGGTCTATGGCTTAACGTATTAGAGGCAGAGGAATAACAGAACAGCCAGGCAATGTGCATTATTAAAAGGAAATAAACACGTCAGTGTTCGTATCCCTCTCACCTCAGGTTCCCTTTAACCATTTTTTGCAGTACTGGCCTGGGCGGTGCAGGCTTTTCAGCCTCCTGCACAGCCCAGTTATCGAGCCCAGCGATCGGACTCACCTCCTTTTTTTGTCCCTAAGGGGACATGGCGCCGGAGGGGTCCGATCGCAGCGGCCGTTTCTTTATTATTTTTTTTCCCAGCCTCTATGAGGCTCTCTCGCTCTCCCCTTCCCTCCTCCCCTCCGTCATCAGAATTGGAACATGACGGCGATCCGTCCTGTTCCTCCTCTCATAGGCATCAGCCTATGAGAGGACGGTGCTCCCCGGCCAATCAGAGGCCGGGGATCGCCGATCTCGTACATCGCTGCTGGGGACTGCAGCGCTGTACAGTCGTAAACAAAGTGGATTTCTTTCCCCTTTTATTTACAAACAGCCTGCTAGCTGTGATCGGTGGCTAGCTGGCTAATCATGGAACGGAGTAAAGTGACAGGGAACGATCGCACATGTGCGCGGCCGTTCCCTGGGAAACTGCAACCCCAGGACTTGACGCCAATTGGCGTGAGGCGGTCTTCAAGTAGTTAAAGAAAACCTGTACTCAAAAAAAATTAAATTAGATACTTGCCTCAGTAGAGGGATGATTCTGAATAGTCCAGAGACTTCCCATTCCATCCACAAACCCACCATTCATGAGCGGCTTTGTGCTACTGAGCAGGTATGGCGGTACTTGCACATGCCCAGTACAGCTGCGTTCATACATGAAGGGAAGTGCAGCCGCAAAGAGGAAATGGGTCCCAGCCAGAGGCAGCGGGGACTTGCTTAGGTGTCTAATTTTATGGGGTTTTTTTTAGCTACAGGTCTGTTTTAAAGAATTAAACGCAGAGCACAGAAATCAATCAACTGGCATTGTTTTGAAGATAGCCTCCATATTCCTCTCACTTCCGGTCAGGGGAGGACTGGGACCTTTTGGCCTGGGGGGAAAACAGAAACTAGAGGCCCGTTTCACGGCATCCCCAGCCCAAAGCCATATCTTTCTTGTTCCCTTGATGCCATGCAGCTCACAGTCACACACACAATTTAACATTGGCCTGCTATCCCAGGCAGTTTGAAGTGTACCAGAGACGACAAGTAAAGATTTTTTACTTAACCGGGGCTTCCTCCAGCTCCATAAGGTTGTTAGAGTTCCTCGCTGTCCTCCCATGGTGTACTGTTCAGCAATCAGCCCCAGTAACTGGTTCAGTCGCGGCGGTCGGGGTCTTCTGTGCAGTTACAGTGGCTGATTACAGCTGATCGGAGGCACGCGGGAGGACGGCGAGGGACTCAAACGTGTTTATGGGGCAGGAATCCCCGGGTAAGTAAAAAAAATCTTTGTGCCGCCTCTGGTTATCTTTAAAGCAGGGCAGTAGTCTTCGTAATTTTGGGTACCTGATAGTGGCATAGCTATGAACCACAGTGCAAGTTTTACGTTAGGCCCCCACAAGCACTCTATACATAACAAATGATACGTCACACTAAAACCTGCCAAGGACAATCACAGAGGTGCAAGAAGGGGACGGGGAACAGTTTGTTAATGACTATAACTCAAAGCATCTATAGAAGTGATTATTACCAGCACAGGACCAATAGAGAGCTAATACTGCAGTTGAGGGAGGGCTCCTCTGGCCCAGGAGCAGTCGCAACCTCTGCACCCCCCATTGCTACACCACTGGTACCTGGAGTCGGTGGTTTCATAAACTGAGGAGTCTGATGATTTTTGTACCAACCCCACAGCCCTCGTTTAAAGGAAACCTGAGGTGTTTATTAGTGGTGTATTTATACTTAACCTGGTGCTTCCACCATGGGGCATGAGGTGCATGGGCTCCCTCGCCATCTCTCCAGCTGATCCGTTCTCTTGTTATTGTCGCTGGTAGTCTGGCCATTCACTTTTAGGCAAGCTCTTCTGCGCATGCACAGTGGCGAGCACACTCCTGTTGCAGCAGAAAGCATTCCGTGCCTGCGCAGGTGTACATCGCTGCACTGAAAAGCACAGCTGGCAGTGACTGCCCAGATTCACGGCAGGGATAACGAGAGAATGGAGCGGCCATGGAGACCATAAACGAGCCCATGGACTTCATAGGGTTGGAGGAAGCCCCAGGTTACGTATAAAAACACCACTAATTAACTTGTCCCCCACTCACTGCTACTACCTACCTGGCCACCCGGGGCATCAATCGAAAAAAAGAGCAAGGAGAAATTTGGGTGCCCAGTAATGCCAATAGTAAAATATTGGTATTTAATAGCATAATTTTGCCATTAATGTGTCAAATATAGGAGTTAAATACTGATGATATTTTACTATGGTGCCCATACAGGCTACAATAAAAAACAATTGTTGAAAAATCTGTATATTCGATGTAACGGATAAGTCAAACAAAAGGATCTATTCGAAACTGATGTATTTGAAAAAAAATATATATATATTGTACCATGTATGGGCACCATAAGCCTATTCTCACGCAGAACCCTCCCCCTGAAGCCTAACCCTAATCACCCCTCCACAAACTACCTACCTGATGCCTAACCCTAAGACAATTACTACCTGATACCTAACCCCAACCCACCGCACAAACTACCTACATGAAGCCTAACCCCCCTTGCACAAACTACCTGCCTGATGTCTAACCCCATCCCTCTCCCCTCACAGACTACCTGCCACCTAACCCTAAACCCCTCCTCACAAACTTCCTTCCTGATGACTAACACACACACACACACACACACACACACACTTTCTCCACACAAATTACCTGTCTGTGGCTGATGCCTAACCTTAAAGGAGTCATCAGGGAAAAAGTCTAAAATAAGTGGTACTTACCGGGGGCTTCCTCCAGCTCCAAGCTCCCAGAACGTCCCTCGCCGCAACTCTGCCCGCAGCCATTTACCGCAGGTCCGTCCCGGTCCCTGGCGATGACGTCAGAGCGACCTCCAGGTCGCTCTGTACTGCGCCTGCGCGAGCGCCGCTGTGAATCACCGCCATGTGGGGCGGAGCGGACTGCTCAGTACTACTGCGCCTGTGCAGTCTGCTCCGGCCCATGTGACGGCGATTGACAGCGCCGCTCGCACAGGCGCAGTACAGAGCGACCTGGAGGTCGCTCTGACGTCATCGCCGGGGACCGGGACGGACCTGCTGTGAGCTGCTGCGAGCAGAGTTGCGGCGAGGGACATGCTGGGAGCTTGGGGCTGGAGGAAGCCCCCGGTAAGTACCACTTATTCTAGACTTTTTCCCCGATGACTCCTTTAAACAGCGCACACACACAGCTGATGCCTAACCTTCCCCCCCCCCCTCCTTCTCACCCATACAAAAACTACTGGTTGACACCTAACTGCCTGCCTTGGTGCCTCCCCCTCCCCTGTGGCCAATCACACCACCAGAAAAAAACATTCCCTTGGGCTGGCCCGGATCAGAACTGCATTATGTGGGGGTGGCAACATCAACAAGTACACAATCAAAATTTATAAAAAAAAACCCTCCTCTGGCGAGTGGCGACCTGGACCCGACCTGATCCCTCTGAGTCCGACTCCAACTCCAATCAGCCCAGCAGAAGGCTCCCTCTGACAGCCAGGCTTCTCCTCAGCAGATAAGTGAGCTGAGCTGGAATGGCTGAGGCTCCAGGCGGGGCCCGGGGGGCGGAGTCAAGTGAGGTGAAGTCCCGACTCCTAACTCCCGGCCAAATAGCGTGAACACGCTCACGCTGCCTGCACGCAGCCACGCACCAGGGCACACACGCCACGGCCAGGCCGCCTCAGCCCAGCCCCGATTGGATACTTGAATTACAAGGGGAGGAATTAGGATGGAGGCAGACTGGATCGCGTGCAAGCCGTGCAACTTTATTCATCAGCCTCTGCTCCGCGGAGCCTCCGCCCACACAGTAAGTCTGGCTGACTATTACAGGGGGTGGGCTGGCTTAGTGAGTGCCTGTGGTAATTGGTAAACATCGCGCGAGGCTGCGTGCGTACAGCTCGCTACTGTAGTCACTGCGGTCTGCACAACTGTCCTGTGTCCGTACGCCGGCCCTAAGGACTTGGTATTTGAACGGCCCGGGGGGCAATTGCCTCCCGTCCCCCCGGGTCAGTCCGCGCCTGCTTCCGGTATCTTTTAAAGGGAATTTGAAGAAAGAGGTATATGGAGGCAGCCATATTTATTTCCTTTTAAGCAATACCACTTGCCTGGCAGCCCTGATGATCTTTTTGGGTGCGGTAGTTTCTGAATCACGCATTTGAAACAAACATGCGGCTAATCTTGTCAGATTTTTGCTATGAAAATCTGATCTGCATGCTTGTTCAGGTTTTATGGCTAAAGGCTCCTACACACATCCAACATAATGCACGACTATAACTGCACAACATGACTACCCGCATAACACATTTTTTACACAAGTATGTACATGACAACCAACTAAACAACCAACTCACTTAAATACTACGCGGGCAAGCTAAACGACAATCCGCACAACATGTCCGCATTCAAAAACACAAAAGTTGTTCAAAAGACTTGTATACACATGGCCATTGGCCAACCTCTGCGATAGTTGGGCAGGTTGATCAACCGGTTGGAAGTGGCAAACAATTTGTTATCAGTTGGTCGTCTGGTTGTTTGGCAGCCATAAACACACCCAACTATCTTCCAACAGACCAAGAAGAAGATAGTTGGTCCAATTGTTTGGACGTGTATCCGAGCCTTAGAGGCAGTGAATCAGCAGGACAGCCAGGCTACTGGTATTGATTAAAAGGAAATAAATATTGCAGCTTCATATCCCTCTCACTTTAAGTTCCCTTTAAGCTACTGACCCCCGAATGAGTTCCGACTAAAGTCGGACTACACCAGTAACATACCTATTTCAGTCGTGTGGTTCCAATACTACTGAAGACAATAATCAGAAGGACTGCCAGGAAGTTATTCAAAACAAATGACATAAGGGCAGACTCCATAACCCTTTTACTACAGAGTAACTTTAAAGGACAACTGTAGCGAGAGGTATGTGGAGGCCGCCAAATTTATTTATTTTAAAACAATACTAGTTGCCTGGCTATCCTCTTGATCCTCTGTCTCTAATCATTTTAGTCATAGACCCTGAAAAAGCATATGCAGATCAGGTGTTTCTGACATTAGCTGCATGCTTGTATCTGGTGCTCTTCTGACACTACTGTAGCCAAATAGACCAGTAGAGATGGCCCGAACTTGTTCTATAGTGAACAGTTATGGGGAATGTACTCTGGGTCATTTTCGAATACGTAATTTTACGCATTACTGCGCAGACACGTTCCCAGCGACCGCGCATCCTTGATCGCCTGTCCACAGCCAGGAGCGCTATGTGCATGACGTCACTGGCTGCAGGCACGCGATCAAGGACGCGTGGCCGATGGGAAAGCGGCTGCGCAATAATGCGTAAAATGACGTTTGCAGAAATGACCCAGAGGTCATTCCATATAGCTGTTTGCTATAGAACAAGTTTGGGACATCTCTATAGACCAGCAGGGCTGCCAGGGAACTGGTATTGTTTAAATGGAAACATACATGGCAGCCTCCGTATACTTCTCACTTTCAGTTGTCCTTTAAAAACAACCTACACTACTGAGCACCGACTAGGAAAATATTTGTATTCTGAGTTGGGCTTTAAGGTTATAAAGCCGTTTCCATGACGTTATTGTACATAACAGCCCATTGTTATCGCAGTAGAAATGAATATTTAGCAAAGATTAAACTTTAAGTGGTAAAGTTACATTTGCCCTCTTGGCACATTTCACAGCTTCTCGGATTGCTGCTTTATTGCAAATAATAACATAGTCCTGTTTTCTTTTGTTAATTCCACTAAAGTCTAGCAGGCGACAACTGGATGAACATGAACTACTGACCAGTTCAAAGTTAATTCTACAGAGCGCAGGGATAGAGAGATTTGTAAAGCTGCAGGTGGTCCAGGCAGGGAAGAGGTAACTATGTTTGGGGTCATTGTCTTACTCTGGTAGGGACTGAGAGCAAGAGAAGGGAGGGGCCCCTTCAAAGGTTACCCCCCTTACAAGTGACATTTCAGGGATAAACAGTTAAAGCCCAGCTAAATATAAAGAAAAAGGAACATTCTAATAGCTGTCAGGATTATTATTAAATAGTGTATAGAAACAAAGTTGTGGTCAGAATACTTGTTTCATGGGCTTAAAGGACATCCAAAGTGAAAAGAACCTCATGAGATAAACAATTGTATCTATCCTCCTTCCCCTAAAAATGACCCTTTTTTTAGATATCCCATGGTTTTATTTTAAATTTAAATCAATTTTTCAACTTTTCAACTTTTTACTGGTTCATTGTCTCTGCTCAATGACACATTTATTGAACTATGCCAGAGCTAAAAATGTATGAACTATTGACCCTTTTTATGTCTTTCCTGCTCTCAGAAGCCATTTACTGACAGGAAAGTGTTTTATGGCTGTAATTCCTTATCAGTGAGGGTTACCTTATAGTTTAAACCAGTGCAGACCCAGACAGAAACTGTCACTTGCATATGTTTAACTCTTTCAGAAAGAGAAAGAAAAAAGGGAACACTGCTTAGTTATTTGTGTGATTGGCACTGTACATACACATGTCTATCTCATCATGTCATAAGTCACCTTGGATGTCAGTGTACCTGATGGGAAAAAAGGTACCTAAAAAGAGGGAAGCCTCTGGATCCTTCAGAGGCTTCCCATGTTTTCCTGGCCCTGACCGTTGTTGTGTGTGGTCACCTGGAACATATCCAACAAGAGCTTGTTGGATATGTTACGTGACCATGCTACGCTTCATGCGTGAGTGTGGCCCTTCTGCACCTCACCTGCCTGTGTACGTCCATGCCTGCACAGTAAACTGGAGCTGCTCGACCACGCTCATGCACGAAAAAAGCATTAGGAGGAGCTTGGTCATGATTTACAAGAGGGTTCTGAGCAGTGATTGTCGCCTGGAGGACACAGGAAATCTCTGGAGAAACCAGAGGCTCCTCTTTTCTTAGGTAAGTATCTGTTCTTTAAATTCTTTTTCTTAGTATAATGTGCTTGACACTGCAGTACAGCTTACGTTCTCTCCACCTGGCGCCAGTCATTGGGTGGGTGTTGCAGGTGTAACCTTGCGAAATACAAAGTACAACAGATGCCAGACTACATTTTCGAACATCCCAGTGGAAACCATGTGCTTACATAAGGAGGAGAAGGAGGAAATACAATGTTCTAGAGGTCTTCAAGTCCATCTAGCATTAAAAAAACAAACCCGTGATGACAAAAAAAATTAATTAGATACTTAACTCAGTAGAGGGAAGCCTCTGGAGGCTATCTGGACCCTCCTGGTTCCCCACTGCTGTTGCTAAGGGCCTTCTTACTCTTAGTGGCCATGCTCCCATCTGTATACAAGCATGGCCACACTATACCTGCATTGGTACTGTCCTGTGCCTAGTAGCATGAAGCCGCTTGTGCATGAAGAAAAGGCTGAGCATGAGTGACTTCATGCTACTGCACAGGTGTGAAGTGTACTTGCACAAGCGCAGTGCAGCCACACTCATACATGGATAGAAACGCAGCCATGAGAACATTTGTCAAGATCTCAGAGGGACCCAGCGCTGGAACGGTGGGCACCAGGGCACTCCGAGAAACCTCTGGATTATCTGCATATATTTGCATAAAATTTGCATAAACTCCGAATAATTTGCATCTCTGGTGTCAACCTAAGCATCTTTTAAGGGAACGGCATATGTCTCGCGGCATAGGACGCTACGCCATCCTGCAAAACCCACGGAGATCCTAGGCCTACACCACCGGCCTGCCTGTCCGCCCATTGTGCATTGGGCTCTCAGGACCGATCCAAGTGATGCCACGCTGCCTGTGCAATACCACAACTATACACCACTGGTCAGAGATGGGTCTTTGATGAATATCACACCGTCCTCAGGAGGTTTGCTGCTATTGGGCATGACAGACAGGACCCTGCAGTGATGAATTGGTGAGACCTAGCCTTTATACTTCTTACTTCTTATGGACTTTGCTTGCTTGACTAACATTGTGATGCTGCTTCTGCTGTTCATACTGCTAAGAGCTCGTAAGGATTGATGATTCCTTTTATCCAATGTGGCAGTGTATCTGCTTGCTGGCTCGGCATCATTTCTCAAGCTTTGCATGTAGCATATTCGAAGTTTGAACTTTGATTTTTTGCCGGATTTTTTTGGCCTTACTCCAAGACCTTATCAGTGGCTAGTGTGAGTGGTGCACCTGGTGTGCGTGGATCTAGATGGTTGCATGGTGGGGTGGCCATCCCATGTGTTTTTAATTTAACTTAGGTATTAATAAACTTTCTCTATTTTTCAAATTTATTGATGTCTATATGGTATTTATATCACACTAGTCAATATTTATAAGCCACTTCCTACAATTTTTGGATATACTAAGCATCTTTTAAGAAGCTCTGTGTTGTCTTACTTCAGTTAGTTCATAAAATTGCGGTACAGAATTGGGACTTTGACTTTAGAAGCAGATGAAAATTCCATTATAGATTTACAACACAGCAGAATGCCTCTGCAGCCTGTTAATTTATTGAGACTACTCAAATCACATTTTATGCCGCTATAGAGAAGCAGAAATAAACTTTCCAGAGCTTCATATATATCACTGTAAAAATTATTTCACGATAGGATAAAATGATTTCCCGATTGGTCCCACTTGTATCAGCTTTATTATTGTATAAATACATTAGACACAGAAACAGGCGAAGAGCGCCGATGAGATTCGTTTTCTGTAACACCGACCGAGAGGTGTCCAGTTTCTCTTCCTGGATATTACACATCTGCAGCTACTCTGCATGTTCACACAACTTGTAAAATGCAATATGGCGCCAGTCCATCCTGATTGGAGGACACTGCGAATATACTATATGTGGGAGAGAAACTTTATGGACCTAAAGAGGTCCTAAACCCTCTCGCTCTATCCGGAGTGCCGTTATTTCTTGGAGCGGAGCTGTGCCAGGGTAAAGAAATTCCTTGCTGACACCTCACGGCAATCAGATACAATTTTGGTCCAGCATTCAGCTATGTTATTTTAGTATATGAATAGACTTTTATAATTTGTTCCTTTAAAGAGGTACTTTAGTGAAAAGGGGAAAAAAATAAATCAATACAGCAGAGTCCCCGTTATCTGGAATTCAGGCCACCGGAAGTCTCAACCAACTAGCATGCCTGATAGGTAATGGGGACCCTTTTTTTGCGATGTCCTGGGGGTTTACCTGGCCCCAACATACCCACCTAGCCTCCACCGATCCTCCAGCGTCGTCTTTCATCACCCCGTGGGTTCCAAGCAGCTTCCGTGCCTTCTAGTCGGGGTGTCACATTTCCCGATAAGGGTCAGCTCACACTCTGTCTTCTGTGCACAGAAAGCTGCTAGAAGCCCGTCAGGTGATGCAGAATGTCGCTAGAGGATCAGTGGAATCTTATATGACCATACCCCCTAACAATGTGATAGGCTAAAAGGTTTCGTTTTTTTATAGATATACATATGCGCAGAGGGAGATACTCGTTGCTTGGCAATTTGAAACAGCCATTATTTCCCATAATGCAACAAGGCTCCCACAGTATGATGTCAGGACCTGCAGTAGGTCCTCCTGACATAACACTGTGGCATGCAGAGCTGGGACAAGGTCCTTCAGCACCCAAGGCTGAAACACCAAAGTGCGCCCCTCCATCCCTCCCACCCCAGCTGTCACACACTGATTGCTACTAGACTAAGAGGGCCACAGGGCCCACAACCTCCCCAACACATTAATATCTAGTTATCTGGCTTGCAGTCACTGCTATGTATCCCCTTTTCTTATTTCTTTCTGCTTCAAACACAATTAGGAATGACAGCTGAATGAATTGTGCGCCCCCTCCTACACTGCGCCCTGAGGCTGGAGCCTCTCCAGCCTATGCCTCGGCCCGGCCCTGGTGGCATGGATTTAATCACTATATCAGCCATACAGACCCCCTGATGATCAGTTTGAGAAAAGCTAAAGCTGTCTAGTGGGAAAAGGGGTATCAGCACCCCGTAGCTATCTGCTATGAGATGAGGTTCAGTCCTTGGTTACAGTTTTTCTTTATGAAACAAGCCTTTTTTATTTTTTTGGGCGTTATCTTCCATGTGAACTAGAATCTGTGCTGGAAGACCACTACATAAATTTCAAAGCCTTTACAATTGCATATAAAAGTTCCTTCCCTTCTATTGTTAAACCCTATCTAATGCCTAGACTTACCCCCCTCCCCCCACATCCATGTAAATATAATTGTAATGCCTAACCCTAACTTCTGCTACCTAATGTTGACCCTTTCTTGATTCTTAATCCTAACTCCCCCCCCCCCCCCCCCCACACACACACAGACACTCACACAATAACCCTCACACCTGACTCCAACTCCCCTCCAAAATTAACCAAATTGATGTCTTGTCTACCCTTAACATCTTATATATAACCTCCCACTCATCTGTGCTTGACAAACCTAGCCAATATTTTCCATTGTGTTTTAGCTAACTGCTATCGGCTTGCATCGGGGCTCCCCCTGCACTCAAACCGTGCACACTATATCAATAACATTTTTAGCTTCAATCGTTTTTATTGTATAAAATGGTCAATAAAAGTAACAACATCCAAAGCGCGTGGGGCAGCTACCCACAGTCATAACAAAACAGCAAAAAGTAGAGCAGAGTCTAGAGAATACAATTATACAGGCTCATGCAGGTCAGATTATCACTATATTCTACTGGAAATATCTCGCTAGTCACGGCAATAGTGATAAAAATATATCAGATAAAAGAGTACTGTTCCTACTAGAGAGATGATGATGATGATATCCCTTCAGTCGTATCGGACTCTTGGCGGTATTATAAGTTAGCTCCCTCCATGCTGTCCGATCTTGTACCGTTTCCACCAGTTGCCTTTGGCTCTCTAATGCACCAGAGAGAAGACAACCTCAATTGCCAGGCCATTTCATCCAGTGAAACCTCCCAGGCCAAGTTTGTCCAACGGATATAAAAAGAAAAAGCCAGGGAGAACCCAAGCCAGGACTAGCGGGGGTGCAATAAGAGTCTACCACGCCTCACCCTGCAAAGCACTTCATCTGTGCATCCATGTGTCCCAAGTTTTATAAAAGATTGGCAGTTTATCAATAACATTCTTAATGTATGACATCCAAACTAATCAGTAGTGCCAGGCTTAAGGGCTTTGCACAAACATGAACTGAACACGGACTCATTTCTGTTTTGCTTTCTTTTTTGTTTAAATTTGTTGTTTCATAAATGAAGTTCCAGTTCTTTGGTTTTTACAGATTATAGACTATAATGTTTGAATAATAAATAGTCAGGCATGCCAGAGCACAGCATGTACAGCAGATAGAGCACATAAAAGAGATTTAGAGCGTAAGTATGCAGTGCGCACATTGGCAGCTGAGGCTACTGTAAATAATGGCCATTTCACTATCAACAAATGTATAAAACACTCAGAGCGTGATGTCATTGGGCCTTGTTTATAAGGTACCGTGTGTTTATACTTTGCCGGCGGTCTGTGCATTAACCACTGGCATTATTTTACAAGCTTAATGTTGTTATAAAGTCTATTCTACCCTTGGCAAGCAGATTGCAGGGTGTTCAGATGTTATTCAGTGAAACGCCCAACTCCATAGGCATAGAAAACATTTTGTTCTCTAAATTTGCTCTTGAACCCAGCCTCTTCGCTCCGTAAGGCCCATACCCACTTAGTGATTTCCACGTATGATTTTGCACGACGAACATTTTTTTTCACGACATCGCGCAACATCTTTTGATAAAAATGTTTTTGAACAACCGACATGTCTGTTCTGTTCATTGACTTATGTGGATTTTACAGCAATCATTGAAATGATAGATTGAGGAAACAGTCTTTCGGAAACGGACATCCCCAATCTATCTGGCCGCATCTGCTGGTGGGTACGTAGCTTCAGAAAGAAAAGATGTACACAGAGCCGGGCCGAGGAAGAGGCAAGAGAGGCTCCAGCCTCAGGGCGCAGTGTCGGAGGGGGAGCACATCTCACTCAGCTATCATTCTCAGAAATAAGAAAAGGGGATACATGGCAGTAAACACAAGCCATATCACTAAAGATTAAGGTGTTGGGGGCCCTGGGGCGCCTCTTAGTCAATTAGCAATCAGTGTGTGAGGGATAAAGGGGCGCAATTTGGTGTCTCAACCTTGGGCAAGGCCGGGCCGAGGCAGAGGCTAGAGAGGCTCCAGCCTCAGGGCGCAGTGTAGGAGGGGGAGCACAACTCACTCAGTTATCATTCCCCTATTGTGTTTGAAGCAAAGAGAAATAAGAAAAGGGATACATGGCAGTGACTGCAAACCAGATAACTAGAGATTAAGGTGTTGGGGGCCCTGGGACGCCTCTTAGTCTAATAGCAATCAATGTGTGATGGCTGGGGTGGGAGGGATTGGGGGGGACTTTAATGTCTCAGCCTTGGGTACAGGAGGACCTTGTCCCAGCTCTGGATGTACAACATGCCTCCCTTTTTCCTGAAGCATGTTTGAACCTGGAGAAACTGCATTCAATAAGCAATGCGCAAACAGTAGCTATATTATGCCAGTCAAATATAAACCGTTCAAACAATAAATGGACATAGAAAGGGAAAAGAGGACAATGTAAGTGAGGGAGAAGAGAAGAAATAAAAAAGGAAGAGTGAGATAGGAGAAGGTCCCAAGGTCTGTATGGGTCCAACCGCTAGGAATGGTTGGAAATGCTATTTCCATTTCCACAGAAAATCTGATTTTTGCAGATACTGATTCTACGGATTTCCAGTTTTCGAGTTGTCTTTTTTTTTGGTAATGTTTTTGCATTCTCTGATTGGCCAAATTCTTCCGGGTTGACTCTGCATTCTCTGATTGGTCCAATGCTTGTGAGTTCGGCGAATGGGCTAAAATTACCGAGTTGCGGTAATGTGGTATTGCTACAGAAATCCGATGTCCGAGTTTGGAAATGCGGAAATTTCACTTCCGAGGAATCCAAATGAGCATCCCTTCCAACCGCGTCAAATCGGCTACTGCAGGAGTGTTGGAGACATACTGTATTGGCCCCTATTCAATTCACTTTAGCTACTAATTTATCTCCTAGGAGATACTTTTTCATCTTCTGTTTAAAATAACTTTTCAATACTTTGCAATTGAATGGTACTACAAAGTAGATGGACGAGCTCAGCTCGTCCATTACTGCCAGAGGGTGCCGCTCAGGCCCTGCTGGGCCGATTTAGACCAAATAAAAAGCAGCACACGCAGCCGGCACTTTGCCAGCCGCGTGTGCTACCTGATCGCCGCCGCTCTGCGGCGATCCGCCGCAAGGAGCGGCGAAAGAGGGTCCCCCAGCCGCCCGAGCCCTGCGCAGCCGGAACAAACAGTTCCGGCCAGCGCTAAGGGCTGGATCGGAGGCGGCTGACGTCAGGACGTCGGCTGACGTCCATGACGTCACTCCGCTCGTCGCTATGGCGACGAGGTAAGCAAAACAAGGAAGGCCGCTCATTGCGGCCTTCCTTGTTAATTCTGATCGCCGGAGGTGATCGGAGTTACGCTTCCGGAGCGCCCTCTAGTGGGCTTTCATGCAGCCAACTTTCAGTTGGCTGCATGGAATAGTTTTTTTTTAATTAAAAAAAAACCCTCCCGCAGCCGCCCTGGCGATCTTAATAGAACGGCAGGGTGGTTAAAAAGTACTGTCAAAATTATTATTGAGTCATTTTTTGCTTGCTTGTGGTTTGAAAGGCATTTTATTGACAAGGTTTGAAAATATCACCAGAGTTATATCCACCGTCCTTTGCTCATTGTTAAGCTCCAGGAAGCACTCGGATACGGTAAGAGTAGCAGTGGATTTTAACTTTCTTGCAATCTGGATTTTGGCTGCTTTAATCAGTTGCCTCAAGAGGGATTATTTATAGTGCTTAATACTCCACTTTAAAGAACAACAGAAAGAACAAGGGATCATCCGTGGGTCACATCCAATCAACTGCCTAACCGGTTAAAAACTTAACTCTAACCCAAAAGTGAACAATATTCTCCCAGCCCCAGGAGAATTTTTTTATACTTTTCCATTATTATTTTCAATTAGACTTTTCATTCTGCAACTCTCATTTGTCTTTTAAATGTCTCATTCTCTTAGAGGCCTAAGTGAAAACAGCATGCCCTTGTCACTTATCTGCCCAGGGTGCTCCTCCTTCTTCCTACAGTGTCCTACTGTCTCCATCCCCGTGGATTGTCTCTGTCCGTGTCCTGACAGCATGCTACATAATATTCAAAGTGTACAATTGCTCCAACAAGTCCCCAGAGTCCTATTCACAATCTCTCCAATAAATTCACTCTCCAATAAATCCACTTCATTTATCTCTATGCGCTCACCAGACAAAAGCCACCTTAGCTTCCAGATGGATCTTAAGCTTAATCATAAACCTCTTGCTTGTACTCTCATCCTGACTGGGGTACACGCTTAGCCAGGCGGGGCCAGGTCTAGATAGAATAGGACCAGGGGCAGACGTTAACATGGCGCCCCCCTGATCTTCCCCACATAGTGGTATTAGGAGCCCTCCTCAAATAGGGGCATTAGGTGGCCTTAGTTCCGCCCCCTCCCGGACACAGTAATAATTGGTCTCCCCAAGGCTCCATATGTTCTTGCATGCACACAGCGGAATGTTCTCGCTCATGGTGCATGCTGACGCTCTCGCTTATGTAGCATGCTAATCCAATAATTACTGCTGCGCTCTCCGTGACCTGAAAATATAGATAAAGAGACTCCACATAGGGTGATAACGTTCTGTCTGCAAAATGTCTATAGCACACCACCTCCGTGCTTGTGTATTCGTGAAACAATGGGTGCCACTCTCCAATAAAGCCACTTCATTTATCTCTATGCGCTCACCAGACAAAAGTCACCTTAGCTTCCAGATGGATCTTAAGCTTAATTATAAATCTCTTGCTTGTACTCTCATCCTGACTGGGGCACACGCTTAGCCATTAGCTTGGACTCCCACGTGCAGGTTCATAAGTTCTTCCTACTTGCCATGCTTAAAGAACCACGCCCACATACGTGTTACGCCCACAAACCACTTGAGCTTCCTCAATGTGATCACATTGAGGAAGCTCACGTGGTTTGTAGGCGTAACACGTATGTAGGCATGGTTCTTTAAGCATAGAAAGTAGGAAAAACTTATGAACCTCATTGAGGAAGCTCACGTGGTTTGTGGGCGTAACACGTATGTGGGCGTAACACGTATGTGGGCGTAACACGTATGTGGGCGTGGTTCTTTAAGCATGGCAAGAAGGAAGAACTTATGAACCTGCACGTGGGAGTCCAAGCTAATGGCTAAGCGTGTGCCCCAGTCAGGATGAGAGTACAAGCAAGAGATTTATAATTAAGCTTAAGATCCATCTGGAAGCTAAGGTGACTTTTGTCTGGTGAGCGCATAGAGATAAATGAAGTGGCTTTATTGGAGAGTGGCACCCATTGTTTCACGAATACACAAGCACGGAGGTGGTGTGCTATAGACATTTTGCAGACAGAACGTTATCACCCTATGTGGAGTCTCTTTATCTATATTTTCAGGTCACGGAGAGCGCAGCAGTAATTATTGGATTAGCATGCTACATAAGCGAGAGCGTCAGCATGCACCATGAGCGAGAACATTCCGCTGTGTGCATGCAAGAACATATGGAGCCTTGGGGAGACCAATTATTACTGTGTCCGGGAGGGGGCGGTACTAAGGCCACCTAATGCCCCTATTTGAGGAGGGCTCCTAATACCACTATGTGGGGAAGATCAGGGGGGCGCCATGTTAACGTCTGCCCCTGGTCCTATTCTATCTAGACCTGGCCCCGCCCTTCACTAAAGTAGCAGCATGTTCGTTCAACATTTTTAGGTTTTCTGTGTAATTTTCTTGCATTTCAAAAAGTGATGCGCTTGTACCAGAAAGAGTTACTCCCAGGATGTAAACCCTAAATTGTCGCAGACAGTGCAGCTCCTTGAAATTTGTGGGCAAAGTATATACCTGATAAACACAAGGACAGCTCTATAGCATTTTAAACGTTTAATAGAACTGCAAATACAAGAATAACACTTACAGACTGTGCAGTCTCATAAAAGCATATAGCACAGCGTGCATTAAAAAAGGGCGCTGTGAAAAGATGGCCCGGCCGGATAATGAAATGGCACCGCTGAATAACAAAATCTGATAACAATAAACATTGTTGTCAAACTTGGTTAACGATAAATACCATTGTTAAAGAAGACGAGAGATAATAACAAAAAGATATTAACGTTAAAAATCGTTAGGTAATTCAACAATACAGCTTAAAGAGATACTCCGACCAAGAATTGAACTTTATCCCAATCAGTAGCTGATACCCCCTTTTACATGAGAAATCTATTCCTTTTCACAAACAGACCATCAGAGGACGCTGTATGGCTGATATTGTGGTGAAACCCCTCCCACAAAGAAATTCTGAGTACGTACTCTTGGCAGTTTCCTGTCTGTGAACCCTGTTGCATTGTGGGAAATACTGTTTACAGCTGTTTCCAACTGCCAAAACAGCAAGCAGCAGCTACATCACTTGCCAGTAGTAAAAATGTCACCATGTGATAAATGTCAGAATATAAATCAGGGATTTAAAATATTTTACAATGGGCAAACTCTGACTAAATCATTTATACATAATTATTGTAAAAATGAAGCACTTTTTTTTATTACATTATTTTCACTGGAGTTCCTCTTTAACCCAACCCTACTCTCACTCAGGATCCTCCCCTGGTGGTGCCTAAAACTAACCACTCCCCTGGTGGCGCCTAACCCTAACCACTCCCTCTGCAGAAACACCCTTTTCCACATAGAAACGATAATATCATTGATAAAGTAAAATCTGTATATACAAATGAAATAATATGATAAAAACTATAACAGTGCACGCTTCTAAAACGATAACATACTTAAAAATCTTTAATGTTATGATGTTGTTAACGATATTTATCACACTTCTTTCTGCTTTTTTCGCCGTATTAACGATAATTGCATTAAAGTCTATGGTGGCACCCTTTTCGTCCATCCTCAGCCGCCACCCTTTTTTCCTGCTACCTATAGCACTAATGTGCAATTTCAAGGACCTCCTCGGATGGACACACCAGTAGCTTGTGGCCAGCAGCGCGAACTTCCATATCAGGTGATTGGGGGAGCGACAGTGGAAGTGGGCAGGACCTGGAGCATTATTTTTTATTGCATTTGTCTGCTGAAAAAAAACGACAGAATTTATTCCCTAGTGACTTCAATTGTGTTCATATTTGATTCCTTTCGGAATTTGTAGCACCTCGACCTGCTTGGCCAAACTGCCCACAAAACAGAGTCAAATTTGAGCAACACTTTTGCACATGTCCTGGCTGATGTTCATCTTTTTTCCTTGAAAGCGAAGGCTACACGGGTACTTAGGCGGTAATGATAGCTTCACCGATGAGAAAGTCATCTGTAGATAATCCACGCGGAGAATTATGTTGGATCTCATTCCAAACCAGAATGAAGTCATGCTTTATGCCTAATCACTTTACCACCAGTGTGACTGAGTCACCACCCGTGCCTGCTGCTAATTGTTCAGAATGACACATGTGGGAAATGACAGCTAAAGCAAGGCAGAGCAAGACCTCACAGGTGTCAATGCAGAATTGCTCATTCAGTTTCGATGTATTAAAGTCTTCATCTATGTTTGGTATAAGTACATTTCAGCATAGCTTATTAAAATGAGTGCAAAGAAAACTGCAGCAAAAGTGATGCAGATACATAGATTAACCAATTAGGGTTGAGCTGTCATATGAAACAAGCTGCTCCAGTTTTCCTTAGCCTTTCAATCCCCCATCTCACGAAATCAGCCCCAGTATCATTTGATGTGTCCATAAATCATACATGTCAAACTCCGGCCCGCGGACCAAATCTGGCCCTCAGAGACATTTAATTTGGCCCCCAAGTGGTTTCTCCACTTTGCATTATGTTTGGCCCACTCTAGACTACCAGGGAAGCTGTATTGGAAGTGAAGCCCTAGGTCGCCAGAAAAGCCATATGGGGAGGTAGGGGGAAAGCACTAGACCCCACGCCACGATACTGTGTAGGGGAGGGAGGGGGCTTCTATACACCAGGGAGCAGTAGAGGGGAGTAAAGGACCACTTAGACACCAGGTAACTGTACGGGGAAGAAGGACCACTAGACACCAGGGAACTGTATAGGGGAAGAAGGACCACTAGACCAGGGGTGCTCGGATGTGCCTCATCCACGAATTCGGCAATCCGCGTGGTTGCAAAAAAAAATCCGCATTCGGCCCCGTCGCATGCGGATTTTCGTCCGCGTCCACGCAACCACGCGGATTTTCTGCCGTGAATGGCGTAATCACGCGTGGATTCCCGCCCGGAGGCGGAATTTCTTTTAACGTTAATAACAAAGCCCCCATACATGCTACAATCCCCCAAATTGCATGGATTAGGGATTTTTTTTTTAATGGCTTTTAAAGACAAATCACCACTGTAAATGGGGCTATTAATTGGTAATACGTGGTTTTAAAAAGGATATACGCGTTAAGCAATCAAAGAGGTGAAGGCGAGTTCCAATGGCACTTGGCGATGAAGGTACCGCTGGAGGAGGATGAGTGGCTGACGCCAAAAAGGCCCCAGAGAGGTTTTTGTAATTTTTTTTTTTTTTTGCAGCAATTAGCAATGACATCGCAGCAGAGTTGTCAGTGGACACGGGCAGTGTGAACGCAGAGTGCAGTGGTGGTAGCGACTGAGTCAGGAGAAGGACTATGCGGGCGGTCAGTTCAGCAGCACAGAAGGACCACGGCAACATACTGGTAGTAGTAGTAGCAGCACAGCGTCATAGTGCTGGCCAAAAAATTAAATGCACCGGTGACCCGGGCAGTGTGAACGCAGACAGAGTACATTGGTGGAAGCGATTGAGTCAGGAGGAGGAGGACAATGCGGGCGGTCAGTTCAGCAGCACAGAAGGACCATGGCAACATACTGGTGGTAGTAGTAGTAGCACAGTGTCATAGTGCTGGCCAAAAAATTAAATGCACCCAGTGACCCGGGCAGTGTGAACGCAGAGTGCAGCAGCGGGAAGCGACTGAGTCAGGAGGAGGAGGACAATGCGGGCGGTCAGTTCAGCAGCAGCAGCACAGAAGGACCATGCCAACATACTGGTGGTAGTAGTAGCAGCACAGCCTCATAGTGCTGGCCAAAAAATGAAATGCACCCGATGACCCAGGCAGTGTGAACGCAGACAGAGTACAGTGGTGGAAGCGACTGAGTCAGGAGGAGGAGGACAATGCGGGCAGTCAGTTCAGCAGCACAGAAGGACCATGGCAACATACTGGTGGTAGTAGTAGTAGCACAGCGTCATAGTGCTGGCCAAAAAATTAAATGCACCCAGTGACCCGGGCAGTGTGAACGCAGAGTGTAGTAGCGACTGAGTCAGGAGGACAAAGCGGGCGGTCAGTTCAGCAGCTCAGAAGGAGGACCATGGCAACTTAATGGTAGTAGTACCATAACACCAAAAAATTAACCAAGGTAGGCACTAGGCAGGTAGTAACTGTCTTTATAAAGGCAGGCATAGTTAACAACAGCACATGCAGCAGCCACTTCATGTCCCCCTGTGTCCGACAATAGGGGCCAGGAACTCACCTTCCACCCAAGCCTGGTTGATTTTCAGGAAGGTGAGTTTGTCCACAGAGGCGTGGGAGAGACGAGAGCGCTTCTCTGTGACCACGCCACCGGCCGCACTAAAGCATCTCTCTGAGAGGACACTGGAAGGAGGGCAGGATAGGAGTTCCAGGGCGTACTGGGAAAGCTCGCTCCAGATGTCCAGTCTCTTGACCCAGTACTCCAAGGGGTCCACGGGGCTGTCGGTGTCATTGAGCCCACTGGATGACCCCATATAGTCAGACACCATGGTGGTCAGTCGTTGCTTGTGCTGGTTGGTGGTGGATGCTGTGGCAGGCACCTCTGTTCTGGGCTGCTGCACTGCATACAGGCTCTTGCTTAGGCTCTTCAGGTCTCCAGGGCGCCAGTTGCTGCTGCTGGTGCTGGTGGTTGTTGTTGTGCTGCTAGTGGCAATGGCAGGCAGCTCTTGCTGGCTTGGCAGAGCAGTTACAGTGGGGGTGGAAGGCTGGGGGAATGCTTCCAGTAGTCTGCGCACAAGGGCCTCCTTCAACTCCCTTGTGCGTTGCTCGGTGGTGGATGGCGTCATGAAGTCTCCCAGCTTCCCCTTCAGACGGGGATCAAGCATCAAGGTAATCCAGATGTCCTCCCTTGAACGCATCTGGATCACCCGGGGGTCCCTGCGAAGGCAGCGCAACATGTGCACAGCCATGGGAAACAAGTGGGCCCTGCCAGCAAGATCTTCCTCGTCAGGGGAGGACTGGCCAGGGGGGAGGGGGGGAAATTTCCCCCCAGGCTGCCTCTCATTTAATGTTTTAGGGCTGGTACAGTGCTTGGTACATGTTTTTGTATAAGACTATGTGAACCACTAGAATGGCCGAGGGAAGTCAATGCCTAATTACAGAGTAATTAGAGGGTGGGCAAGTTGGTAAATATAAACAGCATGATGCAGAGCAGAGGCTTTCCTGCAGGTCCGTGGGAAAATATCTGTCTGATTTCAGGTGGAAATTGGTTGAAAGTATCGATCTGAGAGGCTGGGCAATCTCGGGCTGATGAGGTCGATCCAGTGTGATAATCACGAACAATGAACGCGACGGAAACCCCGGCCATTGTAACTCAAAATGTTTTATGTGCCCCCCCCCCCCCAATTGCCAGTGCATTATACTTTACCTGTCACGCTGTTCCTCATTTGTCCTTGCTGTATTTCCCATAAGACTTTTGGCATATAGCACGTGGGGCACGTGTGTGATGTAATTTAGGGCCCGGGCTGCCGTGAAAATGGGCCTCTAGTTTGTGTTTTCCCTCCAGGCCAAAAGGTCCCAGTCCTCCCCTGTTCCTCGTCCTCGCCATTGTCTCATAACGCATGCCTGTCCTCTTCCTGTGCCATGTCGTTGTCCTCCTCAAACCGCCATCCACATACAATGCCTGCTGCACTCTGCTCCTCCTCCTCCTAATTCAGGTTAGGGACCTCCAACTCTTCCACTACCTGCTGTGAGCCCTCCTCTGAGCTGGACTGTGCTGCCATCTGCTCCTGTTCTTCCAACTGCCTCAGGGCTTCATCCCCATGCTCAATTAAATTGTCCATTGCCTGCTCCAGTAGACAAACCAAGGGCACCCACTGGCACACAGAGGCCCGCTCCTCACTGACCATCTTGGTTGCCTCCAGGAAGGGAATCAGCACCAGGCATACTTGATGCATCAGTGTCCACTGAGTGGCAGTAATCATGGGGACTTGCTGGTTGCTGGGGACACTTGGGTCTAGCATGTAGGCCCTAAGAGCCAGCCTGTGCTGACACAGCCGCTCCAACATGGCCAGAGTCGAATTCCAGCGAACTGGCATGTCGATGATCAGCTGGTGTTGTGGCCTTCCATACTGCTGCTGTAAGGTGGACAAGAGTGCAGAGGCAGTGGCTGACTGGCGGAAAAAGCGTACCACCGCCCGGGCATCCTGCAGCAGCTCGCTCATCCCCTGGTAGGTGCGCAAGAAGCGCTGCACCACAAGATTGAGCACGTGGGCCAAGCAGGGGATGTGCTGGAGGTTTCCCTGCTGCACTGCTGCCACCAGGTTGGCCCCGTTATCGGCTGCCACATACCCCACTTCCAGGCCTCTGGGGGTCAGCCACCTCCGCTCCTGCTTCCTGAGGGCGGCCAGGACGTTGGTGGCTGTAAGCCTCTCCTTCCCCAGGGTCACCAATTGTAAAAGGGCTTAGCAGTGCCGAGGCTTGGCGCTGCTGCTGCCGAGGCGGGCTTGCTTTCCGGTTGCAGAGGGAGTGTCGTGACAGGACCCTTCTGCATCCTCCCTGATCCCGCGTGGTGGCACCACTAGCTGGGCTGATGCGCTCTTGTCCTCCCTCCCTTCCATCAGTGTCACCCAGTGGGCCGTAAAGGACAGGTAGCGACCTGTCCCAAATTTGCTACTCCACGAGTCCATGGTCACGTGGACCCGCTTGCCCACAGAGTAGTCCAGGGAACGGGCCACGTTTTCCACCGCAAACTTGTGGAGTGCTGGGATCGCGCTCCTGCTGAAATAGTGGCGACTGGGGACTTGCCACTCGGGGATGCCAAATTGGAGCAGCGTCCGCATGGCGCTCCCCTCCTGCACCAGGGAGTAGGGAAGCAGCTGTGATGCCATGGCCCGGGCCAGCAAGCCATTTAGTTTGCGGATCCGCCTGTGGCTTGGAGGCAGAGGCTTGGTCAGACCCTGAAAGGTGTCGCTCAGCAGGGTCTGACGACGCTGGGATGCAGGGGAGACAGAGGAGAGAGACGACCACTGGCTGCCAGCCTCAATGTCTGTGTCCTGAGTAGCCGAGGTGGAAGAGCGCTTGCGTGCTACTACTGCTGCTGCTGTGGGGGATTCACGACCCTGAGGGAGGGATGATGCTGCTGCGCTGGTGGGCCTTCTGCTCTCAGGAACCCCTGCCAGCAGTGCCTGCTTCCTCTTAAACTCTGCATACTCGCGGCAGTGGCGGCTTCTCAGGTGGCCCTGGAGGGATGAGGTACCCATCTTCAGGGCCGGATTTGTAATTTTTACCGCCCAAGGCCAACTATACTGTCTGTATGGTTGTTATCTCTGTGTGCCCCAATGAGAATTCTACTTACTTTCCATCATTGGATGTCACAGACAATAACTATTTTAGTAATATGCGTATAGATCATAAGTTATGTTTTGAACTTTTATGTTATGTTTGCTATCTTGTTAATGATGGACCCATGGTGTCACCATGAGAGTTAGGCTGATGTGTACCTGCAGGATAGAGCTTACAGGTCTTGCAGGGAGGACACAAGTACAGGACAGAGAGTTCAAAGGTTACAGCTGTCCTTGTAGATAGGGATGGCTGCATAGATCAACTTTACTGCCCCTAACTGAGCCGCCCCTAAATTTCTGGTGCCCTAGGCCATGGCCTATGTGGCCTTGCCAGAAATCCGGCCCTGCCCATCTTGCTCAGACTTTTCCCACGGCTCAATCTTTTGCTGCATAACCTGCACACCGCATACCTTTTGTCATCAGTACATTCGTCAAAGCAATCCCACACTGGTGACTTTAATTTACTGCGGCCCCCACTAGCAGAGGGTGCAGCGGAACAATGTGTGGTAGTAGTTGCCGGGGGTTGCATGGTGGTGGTGCCGGCTGAAGCAGTGTCCTGTCTACTTCCTTCACGCCCACTGCTGCCGATGCCCCTGCCCCTGCCTGACATATGGCGATATCCTTGCCTAGGCCGAGGTGACTCATCATCCTGCTCTGACCATTCTTCCCCGGACTCAGCAGGCTGCGCATAGTTAGGGTCCACAACGTCGTCATCATCAGCAGCATCATCATAATCCAGCTCTTCCTCTGACTCCCCCGCCTCCTCTTCTGTCTCTACATCCCCAGACACAGACCCCTCTTCTTCATCACCAGAACTCAACAACGCTTGTGATTGTGGCCCGATCTCAATCTCTGCCACATCAGCCCCCAGTAAGTCCTGAGCTTCTTGCATCAGCAGGTTCCCAGATGCCGGACTGAGGGACAGAACGCTGTCATCCTGGGAGGGCTGCTGACCAGTGGGTGCTGGGGTGGATGTCACAACAAGCGTGGGACGTTGGCTGCTGCTTGGAGTGGTGCTCACAGTAGAGGTCTGGGAGGAAGTCATGATGTCCATGAGTACGTCAGGTTCCATTTGCTCAACCACCACACGGGGACCAGAAACTTTAAAATATTTGGACAATGGCGTCCGCTGACTCGGCCCAGGCTTTGCTGCCTCCCTTTCTGCTGCATCACGACCACGTACAGCTGGGCGTCCTCTCCCTGGACGTGGAGCAGTCCCAAAAGTGGCTGAGGCAATTGAACTCCCTTTCCTCTCACCCCGCGAAACCCTGCCAGACATGTTGCTAGTAATGAATCACTGGATGCAGTGGGCACAGTACAAGGTCACTGAAGGATGCACCAGGCACAGTACAACGGCACTGAAGGATGCAGTGGGCACAGTACAAGGTCACTGAAGGATGCAGTGGGCACAGCAGTGGGCACTGGATATACAACTAGGTCACTGAAGGATGCAGTGGGCACAGTACAAGGTCACTGAAGGATGCAGTGGGCACAGCAGTGGGCACTGGATATACAACTAGGTCACTGAAGGATGCAGTGGGCACAGTACAAGGTCACTGAAGGATGCAGTGGGCACAGCAGTGGGCACTGGATATACAACTAGGTCACTGAAGGATGCAGTGGGCACAGTACAAGGTCACTGAAGGATGCAGTGGGCACAGCAGTGGGCACTGGATATACAACTAGGTCACTGAAGGATGCAGTGGGCACAGTACAAGGTCACTGAAGGATGCAGTGGGCACAGCAGTGGGCACTGGATATACAACTAGGTCACTGAAGGATGCAGTGGGCACAGTACAAGGTCACTGAAGGATGCAGTGGGCACAGCAGTGGGCACTGGATATACAACTAGGTCACTGAAGGATGCAGTGGGCACAGTACAAGGTCACTGAAGGATGCAGTGGGCACAGCAGTGGGCACTGGATATACAACTAGGTCACTGAAGGATGCAGTGGGCACAGTACAAGGTCACTGAAGGATGCAGTGGGCACAGCAGTGGGCACTGGATATACAACTAGGTCACTGAAGGATGCAGTGGGCACAGTACAAGGTCACTGAAGGATGCAGTGGGCACAGCAGTGGGCACTGGATATACAACTAGGTCACTGAAGGATGCAGTGGGCACAGTACAAGGTCACTGAAGGATGCAGTGGGCACAGCAGTGGGCACTGGATATACAACTAGGTCACTGAAGGATGCAGTGGGCACAGTACAAGGTCACTGAAGGAGGCAGTGGGCACAGCAGTGGGCACTGGACATACAACTAGGTCACTGAAGGATGCAGTGGGCACACAAGGATGTCACACTGTGTAATGAGATGCTTATATGCCAGCGAGCGAGCAGTGGGCACTGGGCACGGCACAAGGTCACTGACAGAATGAATGAACAGCGCTGGCAGAGAGTGGCGGTGCCGGCGGTGTGACTGGCTGCCTGCAAATAGTACAAGTGAAGTGTATAACTGTCACTGAAATAATATACAAGTGTGTAATAAGATGCTTATATGCCAGCGAGCGAGCAGTGGGCACTGGGCACGGCACAAGGTCACTGACAGAATGAATGAACAGCGCTGGCAGAGAGTGGCGGCGCCGGCGGTGTGACTGGCTGCCTGCAAATAGTACAAGTGTATAACTGTCACTGGAATATACAAGTGAACACTGCAGCTGCACTAACCTGCCTGCCTGCACTACACACAGATAATCCCCACTCCCACTACACTGACTACACTGCAGCACTGAACCTGCCTGCACTACACACAGTTAAATAATCACTAGACTCCCACACTCCCACTACACTACACTGACTACAACTAACTACAGCAATCACTCACTGACTAGCTAACTGTGTACAGTATAAGAGCAGTGTTAGCGAAAAAAAACGCTTTATTTTTAACACAATAAATGCACTTGCTCAAACAACAATGGCCTGGAGATAATCCTCCCAGCACCACAGTCTAGCAAGGACAGAGCTTTTCCATCATGGCCGCCGCTTCATATTCAGGAGGGGAGGGCATAGCTCCCCTCCTGTGATTGGTTGCTAGGGCCTGGCTGGGGCCCTCTGATTGGCCTGCAATGCGTCACTTAGTGCATAGTTTGACGCATTTCCGCTAACCATGACTTCAGCGCTGGGTTTCACGAGCGTGAATGCGGATTTCTGTCTGCATTCACGCGAAGCCGAAGCAGATTTTCGTGGGTTGAAAATCTATTGACGGCTTAGCGTGTCCGAGGCGGAATGCGTCAAAATGGTCGTGAATCCACGCGTAAGCGTGATCACGACCTGGCGGTGAGCACCACTGCACTAGACACCAGCGAATTGTATAGGGGAAGGAGAAGCATTAGAAACCAAAAAACTGTATAGGGGAGGGAAGAGGGCCAGAGAGTATAGACGGGAACACCAGTGCCTGGAACCATAGGTGAGTCTGTGTGTGCTGCTTTTATTCCTCCCCGCTGTGCTCTATAATAGTGCGGGGAGGAGGGGAGATGCCGAGGGGGGAATGCTTCAGCCTGTGGGGCCCAAGATGGCCCCTGCCAGGAACAGAATTCTCTTAGTTTACTATATAAAATTCACTGAAATCAAAACGTGAGCAGTGCAATACATCTGTCATGTAAGTAGAGCAAGTAATTATCTACTTGCATATGTGTTGTTGTTTTTCCAGGCATAGTATGGCTAATAGTTGAGAGATATTTTTCCAAGCCCCTACAAAGGAAAGTGATAACCACAAACAACCAATTAGATTTCATGCATTCACATCAATGGGAACATTTTAAACGTTGGGTGGAGCCAACAACCAAATTTTTACATGGAAGGATTTAAACTACAACCATTTTTACACTGTTAAGGGCAGGAGTTTAAAACTTATCACAGTTGATCATTGGATGATTGGGATTAGTATTCAGGAAAGTGGATGAAGCTAATCAAAATTCACCTATTGGTTTTCAAGGGGAATATTTAAATTGCTGCCATTCTTAAACTGTTAACCACCTTATGAACGCCTAACGCCAATTGGCAGTCGCAAGGTAGCTCCCCAGGACCACGTAACGCCAATTGGCGATCGCCAGGAATTGATGTTACGCGGTCCTGGGGGAGTGGTTTGCAGGGGATCGTGAGCGCTCATGCGCGCGCATCCCCGCTTGAATGACGGAGCTCTGCTCCATCAACAGTCTCGCAATCGCCGCTATCAGACTGTTAGACAGCAAGTTTAACTGTCTATTTACATTGTACAGCGCTGCGATCTACGGCAGTGCTGTACTGGGGACAGCTCTCTCACTCGGCTGTCCCCTGGGGAGGCTCAGAGAGTGACTGGCTATGAGAGCTGATCGCTGTGATTGGCTGTCAGGGAGGGGGGGGAGGCATAAATAAATAAAAAATACATGTTTTTATCCAAAATTGAATAACATATAAATTAATAAAAAATTCAGCAGCAGCGATCAGAGCCCACCAACAAAAAGCCAGTTACTGGGGCTGATTGAAGCTGAACGGAGGAGCGCGGGAGGACGGCGAGGGACTCAGCAGTACTTGTAGGGCTGGAAGAAACCCCGGGTAAGTATCAAATCTTTTGTTATCGGCGTCTCTGGTTTTCCTTTAAGCCGCTTCCATTCTCACATTATTGATGCCAAGGACCCCAAAGCTCACAAACTTGAGTGACTGTGTGTCAAGGTTAGAAAAAGTCGCCGGACCCAAAAAAACCAAATACACATCCAATAAACGTTTTCAGCTGGTAATTTATAAAGTAATTTATAAAGTAATATCGTAGTGAATGTAGCTGCATGTTCAGTACCTAAAGAGAAACCCTAACCAAGAGTTGAAATTCATCCCAATCCGTATCTGATACCCCCTTTCCAATGAGAAATCTTTTCCTTTTCTCAAACAGATCATCAGGGGGGTCTGTATGGCTAATATTTTAGTGAAACCACTCCCACGGTGGGATGTCAGGACCATGGTTCTCACAGTTTCCTGTCTGTGAAACTCATTGCATTGTGGGAAATAGCTGTTTACAGCTTTTTCCAACTGCCAAAAAAGAAAGCAGCAGCTCCTTCCACTGACATCACCTGCCAGCAGTAAAAATGTCACTATGTGATAATGTCAGGATGTAAATCAGGGAGAGAAAGATTTTTACAATGGGCAAACACTGACTAAATCATTTATACATACTTTTTGTAAAAATGTAGCACTTTTTATTACATTATTTTCAGTTCCTCTTTAAATAGGAAAGAGAACAAGTGGTTATGTGTTTGGGGTTTGCAGAAATTCCAAGGAAGGCGCCGCTCACACACTTTTCAGAAGCCAAAGAGATTAATGCAGGCAAGAAAATAAAAAAAATGAAAATCCTACTAATATAATAAATGGGAAAGTTCGGATATTTTGATGTTTGGATGTTTGTTACTCGATCACGCAAAAACGGCTGAACGGATTTGAATGAAGTTTGGCACACACATAGCACATTGCCTGGAATAAAGTATAGGATACTTTTTATTCCCATAACCAAAAAGGGGACGGAGACAAATACAAATTTCACTGGAAAATGTAAACAGCAGCCATTCTTACACTGTTAATGGTAGGGTTCTCAAACTTTGCACATTTGGTCGCTGGGTGACTGGGATTAATATTCAGAAAGGTGGGTGGAGTCTATAAAAGCCAATCAAAATTAACCTATTGATTTTCAAGGGGAATATTTACATTGCTGCCATTCTTGCACTGTTAATGGCACAAACCTCAAACCTGGTACAGTTGATCATTGGGTGACTGGGGTTCAATTTGAGAAAGGGGGGTGGAGCCACAAACAGCCAATTACATTTGTTTCATTCCAATGCAAATTATTGATGCCAAACACAGCAAAGCTCACAAACTTGGTAACTTAGTAATTGATTAGTTGAGCATGAGGGTTAGAAAAGTGGGCACAGCCAACACCAGCCAAATACATAACAACGCAGGGTCATAAGTGGGCGGAGACAAATACAAATTTTACTGGGAAAATGTAAACTGCAGCCATTCTTACACTATTAATGGCAGGGTTCTCAAACTTTGCACAGTTGGTTACTGGGTGACTGGGATTAATATTCAGAAAAGTGGGTGGAGCCTACAAAAGCCAATCAAAAATTACCTATTGATTTTTCAGGGGAATATTTCATTGCTGCCATTCTTGCACTGTTAATGGCACAAGTCTCAAACCTGGTACAGTTGATCATTGGGTGACTGGGGTTTAAATTGATAAAAGGGGGTGGAGCCACAAACAGACGATCTTATTTGTTTCATTTTAATGCAGGTTATGGATGCTAAAAACCGCAAAGCTCACAAACTTTGTCATTGAGTAATTGTGTGTTAAGGATAGGAAAAGCGGGCACAGCCAACGCCAGCCAAATACATAATCGGGCAATACCGGGTCATCAGTGGGCGGAGACAAATACACATTTCACTGAGAAAATGTAAACTGCAGCCATTCTTACACTTTTAATGGTAGGGTTCTCAAACTTTGCACAATTGGTCACTGGGTGACTGGGATTAATATTCAGAAAAGTGGGTGGAGCCTACAAAAGACAATCAAAATTAATCTATTGATTTTCAAGGGGAATATGTAATTGCTGCCATTCTTGCACTGTTAATAGCACAAGCCTTAAACCTGGTACAGTTGGTCATTGGGTGACAGAGGTTCAAATTTAGACAAAGGGGTGGAGCCACAAACAGCCAATCAGATTTGTTTAATCTCAATGCAAATTATTGATGCCAAAGACCGCAAAGCGCACAAACTTGGTCATTGAGTAATTGTGTGTTAGGGTTAGAAAAAAGTAGGCGGAGCCAACACCAGCCAACTACATACCCGAACAATGTCAGGAAATCAGAGGGTGGAGAAAAATACAAGTTTCATTGGGAAAATGTAAACTGCAGCCATTCTTACACTGTTAATGGTAGGGTTCTCAAACTTTGCACAGTTGGTCACTGGGTGACTGGGATTAATATTCAGAAAGGTGGGTGGAGCCTACAAAAGCCAATCAAAATCCATCTATTGTTTTTAAGGGGAATATGTAATTGCTGCCATTCTTGCACTGTTAATGGCACAAGCCTCTTGCACTGTTAATCATCTGTACCTGGTACACCTGGCCATTGGGGGATTTGGCTTCAAATTCAGAAAGGGGGTGGAGCCACAAACAGCCAATCAGATTTGTTTTATTTCAATGCAAATTACTGATGCCAAAGACCGCAAAACTCACAAACTTGGTCATTAAGTAATTAAGTAATTGTTTGTTAGGAGAAGGGGGCGGGGCCAACATACAAATACATACCCGGGCAACGCCGGGCGTCCAGCTAGTATGTAATATTGAGAACAATGGTAAAGCCAATCGCAAACACCAAATCATTAAATAAACAAGGTGATATCACATTGAAGGGCCATATGCAATTCACTTTTTCTCCTGAGTTTTCTCCTAGGAGATAATGTTTCATCTTCTCTTTAAAGTAACTTTTCAGTACTTGGCAATTGAAAAAGTACCAAAAATTAGGTGAAAAAGTACTATCAAATCGATTTTGAGTATTTTCTTGCTTGCCGGTGGTTAAAAAAGACATTTTATAGACAAGTATGAAAATTTCACTTTAGGAGAAAAAGTGAATCGTATATGGGCCAAAGCGTCTGAGTATAAGAGAAGGGTCCATTTGCAATTCATTTTTTCACCTGCTTTTTCTCCTAGGTGATATTTTCAAAATTGTCAATAAAATACATTTAAAACCACCAGCAAGCAATAAAATACTCAAAACAATTTTGATAATACATTTTCACCAACCGTTTGGTACTTTTTCAGTTGCAAAGTGCTGAAAAATTATTTTAAATAGAAAATAAAAAAGTATCACCCAGGAGAAAACTCAGGTGAAAAAGTGAATTGCATATGGGCCAAGATGTCTGCATAGACAGACACGTCAGAAGGGATATTGCAATGCACAAAGAATGTTAGACATTTAAAAAATTACCGTATAGCAAAAAATAGGGAAATGGGATCGAGAGTCCTCTATGGTGTAGTATGTTAAGACCAGGGGCCATATGCAATTCACTTTTTCACCTCAGTTTTCTTCTACGTGAAATGTTCAATCTTATCAATAAAATACCTTTTAAACCATCAGCAAGCAAACAAATGCTCAAAATAATTTTGATATTGCTTTTTCGTCTACTTTTTGGTACTTTTCTTATTGCAAAGTGCTAAAAAGTTATTATAAAACGAAGGTGAAAAATTATCTCCTAGGAGAAAACTCAGGTTAAAAGGTGAATTGCATATGGGCCCAGGGGCCATATGCAATTCACTTTTTCACCTGAGTTTTCTCCTAGGTGTTAATTTTAAACTTGTCAATAAAATGCATTTTGAGCCACCAGAAAGCAAGAAAATACTAAAAATAATTTTGAGAGTACTTTTTCACCTACTTTTTGGTTCTTTTGCAGTTGAAAAGTGCTGGAAAGTTATTTTAAATCGAAGATGAAAAAATATCTCCTAGGTGAAAACTCAGGTGAAAAAGTTAATTGCATATGGGCCCAAAATCATCAAAAAAGTACTCCAAAGTTGCAACGCTTTTTGAGGGTCGCAGCCCACTTCTTCAGTCAATAAAATCAGGAGCAGATACTTACTGTCTCGTAGCAAATGTGGCGCCGTGCCATTGTATTGGGTCCCCTCCTTATCTTTTTAATATACATATTGTATGTTTTATTCTTTTGGCACCTCTGTTTCCACCACGTAAAACATTTAAAAATTATAAGATCTGTACCAACTTCAATCAGTCATAGTAATCTCTATCGTGAATGTCCCTACTGTGGGCAAGAACTCTTTATTATTGTTGGGTTTGGGGTAGATGGTTTACGGTAGTAGGTTTTCTTGACTGTTAGTTGCTAAATGTAGAGCGGTTGTGTAATGTTTGCGATTGCACAGATCACATCTCATTGTACGTATCTCTGGTCAGCTGGGGCTTTGCAGGGAGTGGTGGCTAACTTGGCACTGACAATTCTGCAGTAAACAGGAGAATATTTTGTCCCCTGAAGTTGAGGACATCTCAGGAAATTTGGGAGCCAGAGAGGATTAGCAACCTTTTCTTCATAAAATTGTAACCAAGTTCAACTTTTTTTCCTCTACAGGTCTAAAACAAACCTGTATGGGTACCTGAAATAATAAAAGCGCTGTCTACTTTTTTTGTGAGCAAGGTGTTGAAATCTGGAAATAAAGTCACATACATCACAGCCAATTTGTCTCGCTAATAGTGTTTTTTTAATTCACTAACCTTCCCAATGAAAAGGGCTGGTCTGGGTGGTACAAGAAACTGAACAGAAATGTAAAGCAAACCTGTGACAAAGATGTGCTTAAAGCGGAATATAACCCTGCATTTCAACTTTGCTCTAAAACATTATTTACAGTATATTATATGCAACCAGCATTTTTTTTTTACTAGACCAGCATTGGAAGGGTTACACAGGGCTTTAAAGTCCCTAGAGATTTCTGCAGACGCATCCGAACTTCAGTTAGATACTTTTTGTTTACAAATATGTATCTTTTAAGTGTTTATTGTGACTCATCTCTCTCACTGAGAAGGAGCTTGGAGGACAGCCAAAGAGTGTGTAACTGTTTATCAATAGATACATCTAACTAAATAGAATGTAACTATCTGAACGTCTGCACGGAACTTAAAACCTCTGTGTTTAACCCTTCCAATGCTGGTCTAGTAAAAAAAAAAATGCTTTTTGCATATAATATGCTGTAAATAATGTTTTAGAGCAAAGTTGAAATGCAGGGTTATATTCCGCTTTTTAATAAGTTGAATGCAGATATAACGGGTGATATAATTTCCAACATTCAGAAGGACAGTCCGTCTTTTGAAACCAAATCCCTCTATCTTTCCTTCATCCTTTTTTCCTTCCTACTAGTTTGTCTACCTTTCAGGACTGTTGTAAAGATCTGTTCAAATGTATGTATTTCTTTGCTAAAAATATTTTTTTAAAACAAAATATATATATATTGTGCTTATGTTATTATTTGTATAATGTACTTATACCGTGTTTCCCCGAAAAATAGGACAGTGTCATTAATTTTTGCTCCAAAACATGTGCTAGGGCTTATTTTCAGGGGATGTCTTATATTTCTATCAGGAAGTGTCTCTTAGCAGAACATTTCCTGTTCCTTTGTACTGTGCTGTTCCTGTGCTGTGTGTCCTCCTGCCTTCCCCACTGTGCCGCCGCTTCTGCTGCTGGATCTGAAGGTATGCTACTGTACTAATCAGGCACCTGCCCTGTCATCCCTGCACACAGAAGAGTGTAACCACTCACGAAAGTCCCTGCGACCCCCCCCCCCCCCCCCAAAATTTTTTTTTGCCAATTTGTGGATACGATAAGTCTCATTCAGAAACGACACCTCAATCAAAACTAAAGTCATTTAAAGTGAACCTCCGGACTAAAAATCTACTCAGCAGAACTGAAAAGGCTTGGTGTGTCTCAGTTTCACAGCATCAGAACTTTGTTTTGTTTTCTTCTCACCAAAGCATCATATGTAACTGCATTTTTAGCTAAGCTCCACCCATCAAAGAAAACTGCCCGGGCTTTTTTTCCCTGTGCTGTGCAAAGCATGATGGGATTTCATATGTTGTTATTCACGTTGCCTAGCAACTGGGAGGGGTGATCAGCACACAGGACAGTTGGAACTGTGTCTCATGCTCCCTGTCACCTCCTTTCAACCAAAAAGATGGCTGCCCTCATGAAATCACAAACCTTTGCCTGTTCTTTTAAAACAGGGTGGGTAAGGGATTATATTACCTATCTATTTTAATTAACATAACTAATGTAACTTAATGACAGTATTTTTGTTTAGGCTGAAGTTCCACTTTAAAGGTCCGTACACACGCCGGACTGCTGGCAACGATTGGTCCGTCATCACCTCCCGCTGGGTGGGCATTTCAGCGACAGTCCGGCGTGTGTACAGTCTGTCTGCAGACTGATACGGCCGTTTCTGAGCGATCCGCCCGGCGGATCGCTCAGAAACAGCCGTATCAGTCCGCCGACAGACTGTACACACGCCGGACTGTCGCTGGAACGCCCACCCAGCGGGAGGTGACAATGGACCAGTCGTTGCATGCAGTCCGGCGTGTGTACGGAACTTAAGGATAGCACCCAGCATATACAAAAATCTCAATATTCACAATGTATATAGCTCCTGCAGCTGTCCTGTGCCCACCCCATGACTTACCAATCCTTTGGTCGCCTGCAACGACTCAGTTTTGTTTTCGGCGACTCAGCCAGACGTTGTCCGGCCCTGCCCGCATGTGTCCTGGATCACGCTCCTATTGCTGGGAGCATCCTGCTCATGTGCAGTGCGGGATTTCCCCTGCTACAAAAATCCCCCAGCAAAACCAATAATTATCAAAACTTCAAAAATGATAATTATCATTGCCCCATAAGTACATATACAAACTGCCACAGATTTCATAGGAGTTCATAGTAGTTCTAAACACATTTATGGATAATATCCAGAGACTTATGACATTGTAAATTGCCACACTTAAAGTGGAATTGTCAGCCACAAAATCACATTCCATTTACCAGCTGTTCAGTGCTTATTATGCAGCCTGCAACCTAACTTTGCATTGCTAGAATTCCAATTTCTATTCAGAAATGTTTCTGCTGTAATAAATCTTATCTTAGTCAGCCTCACTCTATTTGGTACATTGCTGATGAGAAGGAAGCTTGTTATCTCCCATCTCCCATTCCTGCTCCTCGCTGATTGGCTGAGGGCAGTTCAGAGTGACACAAGGCTGAGAAGGGAGAAGCTGCTGAAATCTGACCTATGCTGTTCTCAAATGTATTTACAAAGCAAGTTAGATATGACAGTGCAGTTTCTAGGAGGGAAAAAAAGAGTAAGTGAGGAAATTACATCAGGATTGGCTTCAGTCAGAAGTAGTAAAAATGGAAAATGCCAGGAACAATTTTCTCTTTATTTACTATATAAAATGTACTAAAATCAAAATGTGGGCAGTGCAATACATATATTATGTGAGTAGAACAAGTATCTACTATTTATATATGTGTTTTTTCCCTGAGATAGTATGGTTGACCCTGCTGCTTTAAAAAAAAATATTGCTACAGTGCCATTGCTGTGTGCTGCATTGTTTCACCTGTGGTTCAGCTTTCTGCTTATCACCCGGAGATCTGTTAGATGCAGAAAGCACTTGGTAGAGTGTTACTTTAATAGTTCAGCCCTGACCTTATCCGACCGGGCAGCCGGTTCCTGATAGGGCCGGGATTAACCACGGCTTTATTACCCGGCCCCAAGCAATTTATGAAGGCTAATTGAAGCTGGAACAGGAAATGAAGGGCCCCCGGAAAGCAACCTTTTGGCCTTTAATTCCCCTTTTTTAATAAAATCATTAAAAGCGGCCTGCTCTACGAGACGCTACGGGAAATGCCTCAACAATTCATTTAGACAGAGAATAAACAAGTCATAAGTTTCTGCTAAATCCACCAGCATGCTGCAGCAGATTGGATCTGGTGATGGGAAGGGGGCTTATATTTAATGATGTCGGCCCCCAACCTGAGTCTGGCCCCTGATCAGACAGCCCAGTCCCCTATAAAACCCCAGGAAGGTTTGCCCGAGCTCCATCCTGCTTGGCCAGGTTCTAGGCATTTAGCACACACTAGTGTACTAATAACTCATTGTAGGAGTAATCTTCAATTTAAATTAAAACTCTCTATAATGGCACAGCTATTTAGATGTGTAGTTCCATGCTGGGAAATGCATAGCTCCCAACTGTCCCTCTTTTGGAGGGGTGTCCCTCTGTCCCTCTTTCCTCCTCATTTGTCCCTCTTTCTATGTAAATATATATATTTCTCTACTAAAAATGTGTTTGATTGACTCTAAACTTTATTCCCATCTTAATTATTATCATTATTTATCATTAAAATGTTAATATGAAGGAAAATGAACCAGGATAGAAAGGACCAATGTGGTTAGAATGATAAAACAACATATTCTTCTTAAAGGAGTTATCAGGCAAACTTTCAGAAAATAACCGCTACTTACCGGGGGCTTCCTCCAGCTCCAAGCTCCCAGCACATTCCTTGCCGCAGCTCTCCCTTCAGCCGTTTGCCGCAGGTCCGTCCTGGTCCCCGGCGATGACGTCAGAGCGACCTCCAGGTCGCTCTGTACTGCGCCTGCGCGATCGGCGCTGTTAATCACCGCCACGTGGGCCAGAGCGAACTGCGCAGGCGCAGTACAGAGCGACCTGGAGGTCGCTCTGACGTCATTGCCGGGGACCGGGACGAACCTGCGGCGAACGGCTGAAGGGAAAGAGAGCTGCGGTGAGGGATGTGCTGGGAGCTTGGAGGAAGCCCCCGGTGAGTAGCGCTTATTTTCTTAAAGTTTGCCTGATAACTCCTTTGAGAAATCTTTATGGTATGCGTGACTAGGGGTGTGACAGGGGCGTGATCAGGGTGTGGCAGGGGTGTGGCTTAACTGCCCCTCTTTCTCATCTCAAAAAGTTGGGAGGTATGGAAATGGTATTGACTGAATTATGGCCATGCTGAAATCCAACAGCCTATAATTCTTAGAAATGGTTTTCATTGAGGCCCCTTTCACACTAGAGCGTTTTCATTGAACTGTGCTACCTTTTTACCGCAGGGTAACGCTAAAGCCACAAAAGTCTATGGGACATTTCACACCTGATGCGGTGCGATGCGCCGGAAGTATCGCATCTGACACAAACGCATCAGCGCATTGTGGCTCTACATCCGCTGTGACTTGCTTTGACTGGAAGTCATGTAAGTCAATGGCGCCGCAGATATTTTACATTGGTTTGCATTGTGGTGCGCATGTGTGGTGCGATTCGTATTTTGGCCACAGGAAGTAAGCACTAGAGAGCCTGACTTAGAGTTTGGTTTGCTGCCGTAAAAAACATTACTGCGCATCAAAGCAGGTGTATACGAGGCTTCTTTTTAGCGTTGTGGTACGGTGCGATCATGCAATTGCACCGCAACGTGAACGCAGGCTGCTAAGGTGAAACCGGCCTGAATCTTGTAGGTATCATCCACATACCTCTGTACACATGTGCATGTGCCTGATCTCTGACCTCTCCCATCTGAATACCTTCTCAGTGGATGAAGTCAGAGAATGCCCTACCAGCTTCAGCTCTGTTTGTGGTTATATCCCTTTCAGAGATGGATTAAGCTTAATTGGGGACCTGGAAAGCCACGACTTCGGGCCCACCCCTGATGGCCGTTGGCCACCTGGCTTGTTTTGGCATGATTTGTCAGGGGCTAGCATACATCGGGGGCCCCTACACTATCTCCAAGCCCTAGGCAACTACCTAAGTTTGTGGATGATCCAGCTCTAATCTCTTCTGAGTGTATTTACATTATTACCTTGTGAATCAGGCCTCATTTTGACTTGTGCGCTGCTTGCAACGTAAGTGGCCCTTGCATTGCTCCACGATCCAGTGAAGATATTATTAGTTTATAAGAAATGAGATCTGTGTTTGCACAAAAATGCATGCAACCATACATTGTAATACCGCACTGAAGCAGAATGCATAGATGGAAACATCAGACAGGGCAGTCTATGCACTACTGATGTCCTGCTAACATGTCATACACACGGGCCCATATGCAATTCACTGTTTTCTCCTAGGTGATATTCTTAAACTTGTCAATAAAATGCATTTTAAATCACCAGCAAGCAAGAAAATATGCAAAATAATTTTGACAGTACTTTTTCACCAACTTTTTGGTACCTTTCTAATTGCAGAGAGCTGAAAAGTTACTTTAAATAAAAGACGAAAAATTATCTCCTGGGAGAAAACACAGGAGAAAAAGTGAATTGCATATGGGTCACGGGGCCATACACAATTCACTTTTCCACCTGAGTGGAAAAGTGACCTTTTACACCACCACAATAAGTGTGAACCCTGCCTTAGGCGGAAATCTACAGGAACATAGATATGATCGTAATGTGCATGGGCGTCCGCAGAAAATTTTCCAGGGGAGGGGGCAAAAAGGTAGGGAAGAAGTTGTGCGCCGCGCGTAGCTTAGATTAGGACAGTGGCGGCGAACCTTTTGGAGGCCGAGTGCCCAAACTGCAACCCAAAAGTCACTTTATCTATCACAAAGTGACAACAGCAATTTAAACTTCATACAAACGTTTTAACTCATACATGAACATTATGGAAAATCCAAGTTGAAAATAAACTGTGAAGATAAACAATTTCATTCATCCTACTACTGAAAAATGTATTCTTTTTTTAGAACCTCCCACTTTTATTTTCCGTTTTAAAAAGCTAAAAAGTAGGTTTAATGCTATTGTCTCACAGGATGATGATTCAGCTTTTCCCAGAGGCCCCCAACAAGACAAATTTAGCAATCATGAGGCCCCCAACAAATCATCAGGCTCCCAACAAGACACATTCAGCAATCTTGAGGACCCCAACAAATCATGAGGACCCCAACAAGACAAATTCAGCAATCATGATGCCCCTAACAAGACAAATTCAGCCATCATGAGGCCCCCAACAAGACATTCAGCAATCTTGAGGCCCCCAAAAAATCATGAGGCCTTCAACAAGACGAATTCAGCAATCATGAGGCCCCCAACAAGACAAATTCAGCAGTCATGAGGCACATAAATAGACAGCATTTCACATAAATAGGCAGAATGCCCCCTTAATATGGTAGACACCTCTCACCTGGCTTCTCAATTCACCTCTACTGGCTGCTGTGCCTGGCAATACTGTTTTTGGCTGGATTGGGGATGATGTGCGGGCTGAAAGGCCTTGCTGTGATGCTGTGGCCGGGCTGGCTGGCGGTGATGCTGTGGCCGGGCTGGCTGGTGGTGATGCCGTGGCCGGGTTGGCTGGCGGTGATGCTGTGACCTGGCTGGCAGTGATGCTAGGCTGTGCTTGGCTGGTTGAAGTAAATGCTGCCCCCTAGTTTAGGTAGTGCCAGGAACCCCCAGGTTAGGAAGTGACAAGGAACCCCCCAGTAAAGTAGTGACAGGGACCCCCAGTAAGGTAGTGACAGGGGACCCCCAGGTTAGGAAGTGACAGGGGACCCGCAGGTTAGGCAGTGAGTGACAGGGAGCCCTTTAGGCAGTGAGTGACAGGGAGCCCTTTAGGCAGTGAGTGACAGGGAGCCCTTTAGGCAGTGAGTGACAGGGAGCCCCTTTAGGCAGTGAGTGACAGGGAGCCCCTTTAGGCAGTGAGTGACAGGGAGCCCCTTTAGGCAGTGAGTGACAGGGAGCCCTTTAGGCAATGGGTGACAGGGAGCCCTTTAGGCAGTGGGTGACAGGGAGCCCTTTAGGCAGTGAGTGACAGGGAGCCCCTTTAGGCAGTGAGTGACAGGGAGCCCCTTTAGGCAGTGGGTGACAGGGAGCCCCTTTAGGCAGTGAGTGAGTGACAGGGAGCCCCTTTAGGCAGCGAGTGACAGGGAGCCCCTTTAGGCAGTGAGTGAGTGACAGGGAGCCCCTTTAGGCAGCGAGTGACAGGGAGCCCCTTTAGGCAGTGAGTGACAGGGGCCCCCTCCCTCCCTCTCTCTAGCCGCCGCTCTTCCCCCTCACCTTGCAGCAACTTCAGACCCCGACCAGTACGAGCGGGCGCCGGACGCACCCGCTCTATATGCGGAAGTGATGTCACTTCCGCATATCAGTGCGGTGTGCTAGGTCCTAGTGCCCGCACTATTGGTCGCCGCCTGATCGAGGTCTGACGCGGCGGCCAGGAGGGGGTGAGCGGCGGCTACAGGGGGGGGGGGGGGTGAGCGGCGGCCAGGAGGGGGGGCAGCGGGCGGCCAGCGGGAGGCAGCGGCACCCCCCTGGCTCTATGTGTGGACACCCATGGTAATGTGCTAATTACGATTTTGCAAAAATGGGTGTATTTTTTTGTAATTATGATTATTATTGTAATGGAAAAATAGTAATCACGAAAAATTAAGTGAAATGTCACTTAATTACATACACAAGTACATACATACATTTTTTGTAATTTCAATAATTTTCATAATTACAATCCTTTTTTGTGATTACATTTTCGTAATTACTAACATTTTTGTAATTATGAATATTTTTCAGCGTAAATTTTCATTTCATGTAAAATATGTAAAAGTTACAATTTCGTGATACCAGTGATTTTGCGTAATTTTTTCTTTTTTTTTTTACAAGTAACACGAAGTTACAAAGTAACAAGAAATTATGATTTAAAGGGAACCTTAACTAAAAAGAAAAAAAGGATTTCACTTACCTGGGGCATCTACCATCCCCCCTGTAGCCCCCCCGCCCCCCCTCCCCTGTGCCCGCGCTGTCCTGGAACGATCCTCTGGTGCCCTCTGACTCCATCGCAGAAAGAGAAATCTCTTCCAGTGCATGCACAGGCCGGCAACTGAGACATGAGCGAGAGCAGGGATGCGCTCACCCAGGGCCGCGGAGGTGTAGTGTCGAAAATTAAACTTAGCCTCTGCGGGGGACCGGAGGATCGTTCCAGGACAGCGCAGGCACAGGGCGGCTGCAGGGGGGCTGGTAGAAGCCCCAGGTAAGTGAAATTATTTTTTTCTTTTTAGTTAAGGTTCCCTTTAACGTGATATTACAACACAAAATTATGAAAGTATAAAATAAAAAAAATTACGATTGTTCTGATAATTAACGAATTACAATTTTGTGTTGTAATTGCAAATTTCATGTCGTAAAAAGCGAAATTTTGGCCTATCACTACTGGGACAATCTATCTGGAACTCCATTGGTTAGTATTTGTCGTTTTACCTAAAACAAGGTTAAAAACTGAAATAAGGGCCAGTGCACACCAAAAAACGGTAGTGGATCCACAATGCGAGCAGTTTTTGAAGCTGTTTTCAGAGCGATTCTATTCATGTTTAGAGCGATTTTCTAAACATGCCTAGCATTTTTTGGAGCGTTTTTGTGTAGCAGATTTTATATTTTGTTACAGTAAAGCTGTTACTGAACAGTTTCTGTATCAAAAACGCTTGGGAAACCGTTCTGATCTAGTGTTTTTCAGAGCGATTTTCCACTTTCCTGTAGTTTACATTGAGGCAGAAAACCGCAAAAATGCTGCAGGACCCGAGTTTGCATTTGGGGAAAAAACAAACTGCTCTGGTGTACACCATCCCATTCACATTCATTAGTCAGGCGGTCCCCCCCCCCCCCCCCAAGCCAGGCGGTTTTCCGCCCGCACGCGTTTTAAAAGATGCCCAGAACCGCTCTTGATGTGCACCAGCCCTTAATCAGCTGGTTTTATGCATGATCTTGTTGTTCAATAAAATGTATACTTTGCATACTATCTTGGTGGTGCAGCTTATATATACAGGATTGCTTTTGCTTGCTATACAGTATATACAGTAGAGTTGACCTGCAAAGTTTTGCTTTCTTTTGCCAACAAAAGTGAAGTTTGACCTGAAGAGGACAGAAAGGGAGCGCTTGTGTTAATTTTAGAACATGGCGTAACCATCATTTGCTCCACCATAAATCCGTCACAGTGTTACACAAGTTCAAGTTCAAGTTATCAAGTCTGTCAGTAGAATCCGTATCCTGAACGTCATCTAGATCTACTCCCTGACTCTGTCCTTCCTCTCCCGGGGGAGGTGGGCGATGAGAACTTGTCAGATTTTACCTAGCAATCATTTATTTTGAAAATATGGAACTAGAAGAGTATATTTGTGTAAGCACTGGGTTCCCCTTTTTCCTGAAAGGTCGCCCGGTCTGTGCTGTAAACAGGACGGCACCTATTCCAGAACCAGTGCCTGTGTCATAGGGGGAGAGAGGTCAACGCCCTTCTCGGCTATTCCTGTTGTTTGCAGCACAGAAATCGACTCAAGGTTGGCATTCATTATATTTTTTATCAATTGAACAGGGACTTGGCGTTCTATTCTATGTATAGGACCCTGAGAAACAACTATTTTTCATCAAAAACAACCTGATATGAATCTGCAGATAAAGTTTATTTCCTTTGGGTCATAGTGCAAGAAAACTTTATGCTAAATTCGCTTTTTTCAGCAGTTATACTTTTTTTTAAAGATTTCAAGTTGTCCCAACAATAACCAGAGAAGGTCCTGCAGTGAGAAACAGACGTGGTAAAGAACTTCATAGCTACAATATTGGACAATGAAGGTGCTGAACCACAGGTGGGTGGTGTCAGTCATACAACATTAGGTAGTTTATATAGGTTGCAGCACACTTTTAAGGTGCAGATTCAAAAGTATCCTTTATTGGTCATCAAGTCAGAATTTCACGCTGTATCCCACAATTGTTTCACACTGGAGTCTCTTCATCAAGGACATGGTTGGAAAAGACTATAAACTGCCCGTGTGGAAAGGTTTGTCCTGGACACTGTTTATAAAGATATCCCCTAAAAAGGATTTAAACAATAATGCTGGCTAGCCTCCCTGCCCGCTACACAGTTTTTTGGCAGATGGACCGCCATCTGTACATAGCCTTTGAACCAGCAAAGTGTGAAAAAGCACCCTTAGCCAGTTCAGTTTCTGGTGAAAGGCCATCCAGGCAACGGTCTGGGACACCCTCTAATATACAGGGCACAATGCTGCAGCCTCTGTATCAAAGAATACTATTTACTATTTCAGAAAGTCTGTATTGCACAGTATACTCCAATAATTTTAGCTTTCCAGTGTTATTTGTAGTGTAATCACTAGCTGATGCCATTGTAGTTCCCACAGTAGGTTACCTTGCCTCAGAAATGGCTCTGCCCAGTAGTACCAATGTCCAAAAGAGACATTGGTTCCACATATTACAATACATGCTGGTAGGGTCCTACCTGCCGGCTATCTCCTTTCCAGCAGCAAACTATAATATCAGGATATGTTTGGTTTAGGCTTTAGAGCACTTAAGTTTCTCCCTGTGCAGTGTACCTACAACTCCTATTTCTAGTAAGTTGTTCCCAAGCCACTTAGCATACTTGTTCACAAAATTGGGTAACGCTCAGGGGAGGACTGGCCAGGGGGGAAGGGGGGCAATTTCCCCCCAGGCTGCCTCTCATTTAATGATTTAGGGCTGGTACAGTGCCTGGTACATGTTTTTGTATAAGGCAATGTGAACCACTGGGCTGGCCGAGGGAAATCAATGCCTAATTACAGAGTAACTAGAGGGAGGGCAAGTTGGTAAATATAAACAGCATGATGCAGAGCAGAGGCTTGCCTGCAGGTCCGTGGGAAAATATCTGTCTGATTTTGGGTGGAAATTGGTTGAAAGTATCGATCTGAGATGCGGGGAAATCTCGGGCTGATGTGGTCGATCCAGTGCGATAATCACGAACAATGAACGCGACGGAACTCGAAATGTTTTATGTGCCCCCTCCCCCCATTGCCAATGCATTATACTGTACCTGTCACGCTGTCCCTCATGTGTCCTTACTGAATTTCCCATGTGACTTTTGGCATATAGCACATGGGGCACGTGTGTGTTGTAATTTAGGCCCGGGCTGCCGTGAAAATGGGCCTCTAGTTTGTGTTTTCCCTCCAGGCCAAAATGTCCCAGTCCTCCCCTGGTAACGCTTGAGAGTGGTTAGGTTAGGAGGGGACATGTAACAACCTGCACATGGCATGGTGGACCTGCTAAGATGTATCGCACTACGTGGAACCAAAGTCTTATTGGCATTTGTATTTTAGCTCCTGGTGTATTTGGAGCCGTAGTTTTATAGTAGGTGCCTTTAAACTTGCTGAGAAGCCTTCCCTATAGCCATACATAATACAGTCATGTGCTGGTTAGTTTAGAGCACTCTTTCTTTCCCCATGGTATATACAGTTGCTGGGATAGCTCATGTGGTGTTGGCTAAAGATGGTGGACAGAACAGAGTCCCCCAGCAGTGCAGGCTATTAATGTGCCTCTCTCGTGTACAGAGAAGCTTCAAAACACATCCACACGCAGCACAACTCACAGAACGTTTTTCCAGGGGTCCTACAAAGGTCAAGCAGATTTTTGCTATTGAAATCCTGGCATCATACCCTAGTGCCGCTCTGACCAGTAGCCAACCTGCCACAGGGAGCACAAAAACACCCTGAAATGGGATCTGCTGAACCTGTTCTCCCATGAAAGCAGAGATTAAAAATAGACTTTTGGAGCGTGGAACATTATCCTGGCCTCGCTTCTCTGATAGATCTTTGGTTTCTGTTCAATATGTGAGTTCCGCTGTGCCAAGATGAGATTTTTGGGCTGTGGATGATCGGGACGTGGCATTATGTAACCTCTCATGGTAATAGCATTCTAATCCTCTATTGAAAATAGTCTCACGAGTCATGTGTGTGTGTGCAGTGCACTGGCTCCAGCCTCCAGCACTAATGCTACTTGGCAGTAACTCACCTTCTCACAACTGAGATGTGGCTAAAATACTATTGCAAAGTTGAGAGCTGATGTAGATTAAAAAGAATGATGTTTGACTGACTGATTGAATAATCAGTTAAAGGGAAACTCCTCTTTTGCTATCCTTTTATTTTTATAACAGTGACTCTCTGCGAACATTGGTGTAGCAATAGGAGTTGCAGAGGTCCCGACCGCACCAGGGCTCTTGGGCCAGAGGGGCCCCGTAAGGCCCTCCCTCAAAATCAATATTAGCTCTTTATTGGCCCTGTGCTGATAATAATCACTTCTATAGATGCTTTGAATAGTAGTAATCATTAACAAGCTGTTCCCCATCCCCTTATTGCACCTCTGACACTGTGGTTGTCCTTGGCAGGTTTTAGCACCCCGTATAAGTTGTTATATATAGAGTGCTTGGGGGGACCCAATGTAAAACTTGCACTGGGGCCCATAGCTCCTTAGCTATGCCACTGTCCGAAAACTATTCAATTAAAGGATATGCGTATTGACAGATAAAAACTAGCTTTACTTAGATGGGGCCCTAGAAGTCACATGTGTCCCTTGTTGCAGCTCTGGTCTTCTCTTGGTCCTGCTGGCAGCCTCTTAAGTACCCACCCCTGATGGGCCGGCGTCTTCTGCGCATACAACGACATCTGCCCACGGCACGTGTGAATGTGCCCATGTCACTGGGAGCTAGCTCACACTCCCTAGCTCACACTCCCTAGCTCACACTCCCTAGCTCACACTCCCTAGCTCACACTCTCTAGCTCACACTCCCTAGCTCACACTCTCTAGCTCACACTCTCTAGCTCACACTCTCTAGCTCACACTCCCTAGCTCACACTCCCTAGCTCACACTCCCAAGCTCACACTCCCTAGCTCACACTCCCAAGTTTTTCAATAACACTGAATAGGGAACTCTCCATTACGCACACAATTTTGATATTATATGCAGCCTTGCCAGTAAAAAGTAAGTGATTCAGTGACCCTGTGCAAAAGCTTGCAGCTGCCAGGAGAGTGTGTGTTTTTCAGCCAGGAAGCAGTTGTCACAGCTGAGCTAACAACCACCTCACACACATCTTCCTTGGTTTAGAAATTAATCACCTCTGACCACATGACAGCTACAGCAGATTACTATTATTATAAAACTCTGCTGCAGCTGCAGTGCTGGCCGCAAAGAGTTAATCTCTTACCAGCAGCTGAAGGAAATATTGCCCTGCCAGGGAAGACTAAATGGTATCCCCACCCCTAATTACTTCATGTGGGTTATGATAGGATGGGGGAGGAGCCTGGACAGCATTGTGTCCATTAAAACTGCACAATCACCTCAATTACCTCAGCAGATCAGGACAGTTCCTTCCCTGGGCGTGTTTAAATCCAGACTGAAAACCCACCTGTTCAGTTTGGCATTTGCAGCCAGAAATATAATTTTTGTTGTATGAATACTTCATCCTACTACCAATTACTGGATCTGAGAGAGCCTAAGCACTTTGAGTCCTATGGGAGAGAAGCACTATAGAAATGTTATTGTTATTATTGATTGAAAATGAGGCTATAGGAAACATCCAGACATATAATTTAAATATACTTACTGCATAAAATGTAGATGTACAATGCCCAAAACATGGTGGATTGTTAATTAATGCCAATTTGCAAGGCTAAAGTAGGTTGTTTAAAAAAATAAATACTTGGAAAGATGATTTTAAAGAAAACCTGAGGCAGATTTAAATAAAAAAAATGAGATGCTTACCTAAGATGAGGGAAGACTCTGGATCCTTCAGAGACTTTTTGTATCCTCCTAGAGATCACTACCGCTGCCCGGAACCCCCTTTAAAGTAAACCAGAGATCTGAACATAGGCAGAATCGTTACTTATCCGGGGCTTCCTCCAGCCCCATAAACACGTGTAAGTCCCTCGTCGTCCTCCCACGGTCTGCCGTTTAGCTGCAATCAGCCCCAGTAACAGGTTCAGTGGCGTCAGTCTGGGTCTTCTGCGCATGCGCGGGAGGTCTGCACATGCGCAGAAGACCCGGACTCTACCTGTCTGAGCCAGTTACCGGGGCTGATCGCGTCTGAACGTCAGACCGCAGCAGGACGTCGAGGGACTCACATGTGTTAATGGGGCTGGCGGAAGCCCTAGGTAAGTTTTGATTCTGCCTATGTTTAGATCTCTGGTACACTTTAACATTGCGACCCATCGTGTATGAGCATAGCTGTACTACGCAACTACGGGCGCCTGGAGCTGCTCACATACGAGCAGCTTCAGGTAACTGCGCAAGCATGGCCGCACTCGTGCAGGGGCTGTACAGCCTCACTTGTATAATGCAGGGAGCACGGCCACGCGAACATATTCCACTAACTCTTGTTGGATATGTTCATTGCCAGGACAATGTGCGAAGTCTGTGGAGGAACCAAAGGTTTTTCTCTTACTTAAAGGATACCTGAAGTGAGAGGGATATGGAGGCTGCCTTGTTTATTTCCTATTAAGCAATACCAGTTGCCTGGCAGTCCTGCTGATCCTCTGCCTCTAATACTTTTAGCCATAGGCCCTAAACAAGCATGCTGCAGATCAGATGTTTCTGACAGTATTGTCAGATCTGGCAATTAGCTGCATGCTTGTTTCTGGTGTAAGTCACACAGTACTGCAGCCAAATAGATCAGCAGGGCTGCCAGTGCCAGGCAACTGGTATGATTAAAATGAAAATAAATATGGCAGCCTACAGATCTTATTTTTTTACTTTAAAGAGACTCTTTAACAACATTTTCAGCCTTAGTTCTTCTATCCTCTAAGTTCCTTTGCCTGTTCTAATGTGCTCTGGCTTACTGCAGCCTTTCCTAATTGCACAGTTGTTATCTCTGTTATATGATCTAATCTGTTTTCTTCTGTCGGCTCTGTCGGCTAAGGCTGGAATGTGTGGAATGTGCAGGGCTGCTTGTGATTGGATAGAAGTGATACACACCCTCTGCAGGCCCCCTGCAGGCTCTGTATGACTCACACACTCTGCTTATGTGAGCCTATCACAAGCTGGTTAGTTTGTTTGTAAATACTGCCTAAAACTGTTAATTACAAGCCAGGATTGCAGCAGGGAGTGGCAGAAACAGCACAGAGGGGCCCAGGAGAACATAATGCATAGAATGGTATGCTTTTTGCTGTAAAATATTTAGAGTACAGATTCTCTTTAATTACCTTGGGTACACTTTAAAAGCCGTTAGTTAGTTCAGATATCTCATATGCTGCTTATTGCAGGCCAGTGGCGTGTCTGTACGAAGCTCGACCCCCCAACTATTGAGTAAGGAATCGAGACCCAATCCCTGGGCGACATGCCCTGTAGGTCTATATGAACCGAGAAACTGTAGTGAAAATAACATAATTAATAAAATTGCTTATTGTTTACAATATTCATTTATAGGTTATTTAGTCAGTGTTTGCCCATTGTAAAATCTTTCCTCTACCTGATTGACATTCTGAAATGTATAACTGGTGGTGACATCTTTAGTACTGCCAGGTGATCGGTACGGAATATTCGGTTACTGAGGGTGCTATGCACAGAGGGAGATGCTGCTTGCTTGGCAGTTGGAAAAAGCCATTATTTCCCACAATGCAACGAGGTTCACAGTTGTCAGGATCTGGGTCATGACATCACACTGTGGGAGGGGTTACACCACAATATCAGCCATACAGACCCCCCAGATGATCTATTGGAGAAAAGGCAAAGATTTCACATTGGAAAGGGTGTATCAGCTACTGATTGGAATGAAGTTCTAGTCTAGAGAAAAGATAAATAGGAGACTTTTCTAAACAAAGATATTTCTTAGAGACTCGGTTTTAAAGAAGCTGTTGAACTTTTCCTCTAACAAGAAGACAGAGAGGAATTCTGAATATGGCTTTACCAATCACATATGCCCTCGTCTGATTTACTGCTATTTTGATGGCAATTTCTGCCTCTTGGTGGAAACGCCTGGCTTCCTCAGTAAACTGATATTTCAGCAAAGCCACCACCTTGTTTGTATAATGGGACATTTTATGGGAAGAACTGAAGCAAGAAAAGGATAATTATTCCAAATGCTATCCAGACTGTGCTTACAATACCCACCCAGGAACTCCATGGAAGATCTCAGATGTGGTGAGACTAAGAATATCTTAATGCCATTATTAATGGAAATTTTTTTTATTGTTTTTAAGTTTACAACTTTACCCAACAAATGTCCAAGTTTACTAGGAGGAGATCCCTATTAGTGGCAGTAACATCGCAGTCACAATCAGGCGCTGTGCTCCCAGACCTCGTGACACTACACTGCAAAGTAATGGCAGTGGGGTGCAGTATTTTGTTTTCATACCTGTCCTGCTTGTAACCTTCTTTCCAATCACTGCCTAGGCCTATACCTGGATCCCTGCTCTGCAATCACCACTTAGGCCTGTACTCAGATCCTTGTTCTCCAATCACTGCCTAGACCTGTACTCAGATCCATGCTCTCTGATCACTGCCTTGACCTGTTCCCACTTCCCAGATCCCTGCTCTCCAATCACTGCCTAGGCCTGTTCCCACTTCCCAGATCCCTGCTCTCCAATCACTGCCTAGGCCTGTTTTCAGATCCATGCTCTCCAATCACTTCCTAGGCCTTTACTCAGATCCCTGCTCTCTGATCACTGCCTAGGCCTGCTCCCACTTCCCAGATCCCTGCTCTCCAATCACTGCTTAGGCCTGTACTCAGATCCTTGTTCTCCAATCACTGCCTAGGCCTGTACGCAGATCCCTGCTCTCCAATCACAGCCTAGGCCTTTACGCAGATCCCTGCTCTACAATCACTGCCTAGGTCTGTACCCAGATCCCTGCCCTCTGATCACTGCCTAGGCCTGTACGCAGATCCCTGCTCTCCAATCACAGCCTAGGTCTTTACGCAGATCCCTGCTCTACAATCACTGCCTAGGTCTGTACCCAGATCCCTGCCCTCTGATCACTGCCTAGGCCTGTACCCAGACCCCTGCCCTCTGATCACTGCCTAGGCCTGTACCTGGATCCCTGCTCTTTGATCACTGCCTAGACTGTTACCGGATCCCTGCTCTCTGATCACTGCCTAGGCCTGTACCTGGATCCCCACTCCCAAATCACTGCCTAGGCCTGTTCCCGGATCTCTGATCACTTCGTAGGCCTGTTCCCAGATCCTTGCTCTCTGATCACTTCCTAGGCCTGTTCCCAGATCCCTGCTCTCCAATCACTGACTTGGCCTATACCCAGATCCCTGCTCTTCAATCACTGACTAGGCCTATACCCGGATCCCTGCTCCCCAATCACTGCGTAGGACTGTACCTGGATTCTTGCTTTTCTGATCACTGTTCATGGCTTTTCCTGGCTCCCTGTGTCATATAAATACTGGTCCCCTCACACAATTGTTTGATCATGCTGGGTCAGGAACAATGAGGTGACGTGGTGGGGAACCATGATGGGGTTCAAGCAGTGGTCGGATAGTAGGGGCAGGCAAGAAAACGAAATACTACACCACCATTGCTTTGTACTAGAGAGTGGGAAGAAGGCAATGGAGGGAACTACAGTGGGACATCTAAGGGTGCTACAGTGGACTAGGGACAGCACAACAAGTGGGCAATGGTGAATGCTAAAAAGAGGCTAAGGAATACATATGGAGGGTATGAAGGATACTACAAGGGGGAAATTAAGGACACTAAAGAATAAACGAAGGTTGATAATTGATTGAAAGGTGTTATGGGGGGCACAAAAGAGGGCAATGAAAGGCCCTGCAAAAGGCTTTGGAGCTCAATATAATGGAGTATCTGAGGGCACTACAGAGGGAATGAAGAGCACAACAGGGAACAGTGAAGGGCAATACAGAGGGCATCTATAGAGGTCACTAAATGGGGTATTTAAGGGCACTAAAGGGGCTATGGAAGGCCCTACAAAGGGGTAGCTGAGGGCACTACAAGGTGCAATGGACGACACTAAAAGCAAGCTTTGGGGAACACTAAAATATTACAAAGGTGGATACTAAAAGGGAGCTATAGAGGGTACTACAAGGGGCAATGGAAGAACCTTAAAAGTGAAGTGGGGCAGGGGAGGGTTGTTGTTGTGGCAACCAAAATTGTACTATATGTCCCCGTGATTTATAGTTACGCCACTCTGGTAGACTAAATTACTTTGACATTGATAGCACAGGTAGTGAGTAGTGTTGGGCGAACAGTGTTCGCCACTGTTCGGGTTCTGCAGAACATCACCCTGTTCGGGTGATGTTCGAGTTCGGCCGAACACCTGACGGTGCTCGGCCAAACCGTTCGGCCACATGGCCGAACTAAGAGCGCATGGCCGAACGTTCCCCGAACGTTCGGCTAGCGCTGTGATTGGCCGAACGGGTCACGTGGTTCGGACCCGAACGCGCTCTGATTGGCCGAACGGTCACGTGGTTCGGGTAAATAAATACCCGAACCACGTCATATCTCCGCCATTTGTCTGTGGGTTTAGCTTTGGGTAGGCAGGCAGGGTAGTTCGCGCTCCAGCCACGCTAGCCAGGGTCCCCCCTGTCATTGTGTCACTGCTGGGAACAGTAGTACACCGCTTGCTCAGCCACACTATATAGCATTCTGTTTACTGCCACTCTGTGTACCTCGCTCAGCCACACTATATAGCATTCTGTTTACTGCCACTCTGTGTCTGCTGGGAATAGTAGTACACCGCTTGCTCAGCCACACTATATAGCATTCTGTTTACTGCCACTCTGTGTACCTCGCTCAGCCACACTATATAGCATTCTGTTTACTGCCACTCTGTGTCTGCTGGGAATAGTGGTACACCGCTCGCTCAGCCACACTATATAGCATTCTGTTCACTGTTCTGTGTCTGTTTGGAATAGTGGTACACCGCTCGCTCAGCCACACTATATAGCATTCTGTTTACTGTTCTGTGTCTGCTGGGAATAGTGGTACACCGCTCGCTCAGCCACACTATATAGCATTCTGTTTACTGTTCTGTGTCTGCTGGGAATAGTGGTACACCGCTCGCTCAGCCACACTATATAGCATTCTGTTTACTGTTCTGTGTCTGCTGGGAACAGTAGTACACCGCTCGCTCAGCCAGAGTATATAGCATTGTGTTTACTGCCACTCTGTGTACACCGCTCAGCCAGACTATATACCATTGTTTACTGACACTCTGTGTACACCGCTCAGCCAGACTATATACCATTGTTTACTGACACTCTGTGTACACCGCTCAGCCAGACTATATACCATTGTTTACTGCCACTCTGATTCTGCTGGGAACAGTAGTACACCGCTCGCTCAGCCAGACTATATAGCATTGTGTTTACTGCCACTCTGTGTACACCGCTCAGCCAGACTATATACCATTGTTTACTGACACTCTGTGTACACCGCTCAGCCAGACTATATACCATTGTTTACTGAAACTCTGTGTACACCGCTCAGCCAGACTATATACCATTGTTTACTGCCACTCTGATTCTGCTGGGAACAGTAGTACACCGCTCGCTCAGCCAGACTATATACCATTGTTTACTGACACTATATAGCAGACTATATAGCATTGTGTGTACACCGCTCAGCCAGACTATATACCATTGTTTACTGACACTCTGTGTACACCGCTCAGCCAGACTATATACCATTGTTTACTGCCACTCTGATTCTGCTGGGAACAGTAGTACACCGCTCGCTCAGCCAGACTATATACCATTGTTTACTGACACTCTGTGTACACCGCTCAGCCAGACTATATACCATTGTTTACTGCCACTCTGATTCTGCTGGGAACAGTAGTACACAGCTCGCTCAGCCAGACTATATACCATTGTTTACTGCCACTCTGATTCTGCTGGGAACAGTAGTACACCGCTCGCTCAGCCAGACTATATACCATTGTTTACTGACACTCTGTGTACACCGCTCAGCCAGACTATATACCATTGTTTACTGCCACTCTGATTCTGCTGGGAACAGTAGTACACCGCTCGCTCAGCCAGACTATATAGCATTGTGTTTACTGCCACTCTGTGTACACCGCTCAGCCACACTATATAGCATTGCGTACTCTGCCAGTCAGTGTGTATATTGCTGGGATCAGTAATACTCCACTCACCGTCAACCACTATATGAGCTCAACATGAGTTCCCCAGAGACCTCCGCTGTGAGCAGCACTCCCAACAACAGCAACAGCCAACGCCCCACGCAAGCTATAACATCCACCCCAGCAGCCAGTGGTCAGCAGCAGCCCTCCCCGGAGGAGAACGTTGTGTCCATCAGTCCGTCGCCAGAGCGATTAATGAGGGCTGCCATTGAGGAGATGATGGGGCCTGATGTGGAGGAGGAGGTCTGGCTCAGGCCAGCATCCCAAGTTAATGTTGAGGACGATGAGGGGTCTGTGTCTGGGGATGTTGGGGTGGCAGAGGTGGTGGGTGGGTCAGACTCAGGAGAAGAGTTGTATGATGAGGATGATGATCGGGACCATCTGTATGTGCCTCAGAGTCCGACCCCGGAAAACATGTTGTATCGTGTGTTTAGGTACTAAAATCTGCGTTCCCTCCCAGTAGTGTTGGGCGAACAGTGTTTGCCACTGTTTGGGTTCTGCAGAACATCACCCTGTTCGGGGTGACTATATAGCAGACTATATAGCATTGTGTTTAATGCCACTCTGTGTACACGGCTCAGCCACACTATATAGCATTGTGTTTACTTCCACTCTGTGTCTGCTGGGAACAGTAGTACACCGCTCACCCGCCACTGTATAGCATTGTGCTCTGTGTCACTGCTGACAATAGTGGTACACCGCTCACCCACCACTGTATAGCATTTCTGTACTGCCACTGTACTGCTGCCAGTCAGCGTGTACTTTAAGGATAAGTGAAATGAGGAAGAAATCCGGTGAAAGAGGGAGGGGCAAGGGAAGAGGTGTTTCCCCTGACGGTTCACGTACAGGCCACAGGGGAGCACCCAAGAAAACCCACTCAATACTGCCCATGTTGTCCAGGACAACAACCCTCACAGATCCAAAAGAACAGGACCAGATAATTACTTGGATGACCTCTCAAGCGTCCAGCAGTGGGTTAAGCAGCACCAGCACATCACGCACGAGGTCCGAGTCCTCAGCCAGTTAAAGTCTGGGCTTTCTTTGAAGACTGCACTGAGGATGTTACCATGGCGATTTGCAAGGTGTGCAAGACCCGCCTGAGCAGGGGGAAAAGTATTAACAACCTCTCCACCACCAGCATGAGCCGCCACATTCTATCCAAACATCCCACTCTGTGGGCAAACGCGGCAGGACAGGGTACCACCAGCAACACTGCCTCCCTTGGGTTCACCAGACTCACCACCAGACCCGCCTCAGCAGCAGCAGTAGCCCAGCCATTGCGTGGTTCACAACATTCACAAACATCAGACGATGCTGACACTGTCACTTTCCGGACTAGTGCTCTTGAGGTCTCCCAGTGTTCATCAAACACAACAACCAACAGCCCTTCGGTGTGCAGCGCTACGGTTGAGTTGTCTGTCTCTGAGATGTTTGAGCACAAGAGGAAATTGCCAGCAAATGACCCCCGGGCCGTGGCAGTAACAGCCAGCCAGCATAGCCAAGCTTCTGGCCTGCGAAATGCTGCCATATCGAGTGGTGGAGACAAACAGCTTCAAGGGCATGATGTCAGTGGCCATCCCACGTTACGTGGTTCCCAGCCGCTACCACTTTGCGCGCTCTGCAGTGCCTGAGTTGCATGAGCACGTGGTCAGCTAAATAACCCGAAGCTTGAAGAATGCCGTTGCCTGCAAGGTTCACCTCACCACTGACACCTGGACGAGTGCGTTCGGCCAGGGTCGATACATCTCCCTTACCGCGCACTGGGTGAACCTTGTGGAGCCTGGCAGCGATTCCTCACCTGCTACGGCGCGGGTGTTGCCCACGCCGCAAACAGCTGGATAACAACAGCAGCACCTACCTCTCTGACTCCTTCTCCTCCAACGCATCTCAAAGCTGTACCTCATCCGGAAATGCTAACCCAGCACCAGCAGCAGTAGGATCGTGGAAGCAGTGCAGCACAGCTGTTGGCATGCGTCAGCAAGCGTTGCTGAAGCTGATCTGCCTTGGGGATAAGCAGCACACAGGGGAGGAAATTTGGAGGGGAATAAAGGAACAGACGGATTTGTGGCTGGCACCGCTGGACCTGAAACCGGGCATGAAGCTAGACACCTGGCACGAACTGGCAATGTACGCAATAGAGGTGCTGGCTTGCCCGGCAGCCAGCGTTATGTCGGAACGCTGTTTCAGTGCTGCCGGAGGCATCATCACAGATCGGCGTATCCGCCTCTCCACAGAAAATGCAGACCGTCTGACTCAAATTAAAATGAATCAATCCTGGATTGGAAACGACTACGCAACACTCCTGGACCCCAACCAAGTAACATGACCGATGAACATCTGGGATGGTTTAGCGTTTCCGGTCCCTGTTTATTGAACCTCTCATCTGTATTACATTTATGACTGCATGGCGGCAAAAAGCATTGCTGCTATATCCGCACGCTTTTTGTCCTCATGCAAGGCCTGGGTTGTTGTGTCTCACAAAGCGTGGCCTTCTCCTCCTGCGCCTCCTCCTGTTCCATCACGTGTGCTGCTGCTGCTGCTGCTGCTGCTGGGTTACCGTTGCCGGTCCCTGTTTATGGAACCTCTTATCTTTATTACATTTATGACTACATGGCGGTACAAAGCATGCTATCCGCACGCTTTTTGTCCTCATGCAAGGCCTGGGTTGTTGTGTCTCACAAAGCGTGGCCTTCTCCTCCTGCGCCTCCTCCTGTTCCATCACGTGTGCTGCTGCTGCTGCTGCTGCTGCTGGGTTACCGTTGCCGGTCCCTGTTTATGGAACCTCTTATCTTTATTACATTTATGACTACATGGCGGTACAAAGCATGCTATCCGCACGCTTTTTGTCCTCATGCAAGGCCTGGGTTGTTGTGTCTCACAAAGCGTGGCCTTCTCCTCCTGCGCCTCCTCCTGTTCCATCACGTGTGCTGCTGCTGCTGCTGCTGCTGGGTTAGCGTTGCCGCGTGGTCCCTGTTTATTGAACCTCTTATCTTTATTACATTTATGACTACATGGCGGTACAAAGCATGCTATCCGCACGCTTTTTGTCCTCATGCAAGGCCTGGGTTGTTGTGTCTCACAAAGCGTGGCCTTCTCCTCCTGCGCCTCCTCCTGTTCCATCACGTGTGCTGCTGCTGGGTTAGCGTTGCCGCGTGGTCCCTGTTTATTGAACCACTTATCTTTATTACATTTATGACTGCATGGTGGTACAAAGCATGCTATCCGCACGCTTCTTGTCCTCATGCAAGGCCTGGGTTGTTGTGTCTCAAAGCGTGGCCTTCTCCTCCTGCGCCACCCTCCTCCTGTTCCATCACGTGTGCTGCTGCTGGGTTAGCATTACCGGTCCCTTTTCCTGGAACCTCTTATATGTATTACATTTATGACTGCATGCCGACAAAAAGCATGTTACCTGTGCAAAGAAAACAGACATTTCCCGCATTTAAAAGACAGTTTTCCCTTTGAAACTTTAAAATCGATTTTCTCAAAAACTATAAGCTCTTTTTGCTAAATTTTTTTTCCTCTTGTACCCACTCCCAAGGTGCACATACCCTGTAAATTTGGGGTATGTAGCATGTAAGGAGGCTTTACAAACCACAAAAGTTCGGGTCCCCATTGACTTCCATTATGTTCGGAGTTCGGGTCGAACACCCGAACATCGCGGCCATGTTCGGCCTGTTCGGCCCGAACCCGAACATCTAGATGTTCGCCCAACACTAGTAGTGAGTCCCATGACCTCTTTCATCTTTCCAAACTAAAAGGGAGGTGGCATTGTGGAAATGTGTAGGAATATTCTACCCTCCTGAGGTGCTTACAAGGCAGGATTTATACTCTTAGTGCCCCTAGGCCAACTTTCTTGTTACTTCCCTTCCATGTGCTGCAGCCCTCCTCCCATTTCATGCGCAGCCTCCCTTCCATATGTAACATCAATGCACAGCTGCCCTCCTCTTTCATGTAAAGCTCTTCTATGTGGTTTTCCCCTTTTGCAGTCCTTCTTTTCAATTTGCAGCCTCCTCCTCCATATGCAGCAGCCCCTCTTCCATGTCCAGCCACCCCTTTGGCTGCAGCTGCCCAAGGCCCGGGCCATTGTGGCCTTCCCATAAATCCGACCCTAAGTGTTTATAGTTATGAATTGTTTTCCTGCATGGCTTAACTCCGTACTGAAAACACGTACTAACTAATATATGTAGCATAATAAGGAATTTATGAACATCTGGGTTCCATAACTACATGTATGGATGCTGGATGCCTTTGTATTACCTAATTCCACCTATCCTTCTATGTAAGTATGCATTGCCATAACAAACATTAACCTTTAATTAGTCCAACTTCATCACAAGCAAACTTGAAAACAGGTCATTAGGGTCTGCGGAATTCCACCTCCATCATAATGCAACAGTACCGGCGATTGAGCCTGGCTGCAAAAGCCACAGAAAACGGAAGCTTAATTTGAGTTCTATTACTATTTGTTTAAGTTTCCAGTGGCTTCCAGCAGTAGTCCATCATCCCCCTCAGTACTGCCGGTTGGAACGGGCGCATTAGGGCCCCCCGGGGAGAAGAACACATAGAAAAACTATCTAACTACGTCCTTTTTATTTGTTCCGTCATAAATTTTATACCAGTGTGTATGTTGGAGTATTTTTCTAGGAAATGATTGTGGAAGTCAAATTTCATAGTTACTGTTCTGTTCCAGACGGAAATGTTCCTGTGATAACATTAATTTCACCATAAAACAAACTCAAATGAGTGTGCAAGACGGTTTCATTGTAATCTGAAAATGACTGCAAAGATGCCATAAAGCTGCAACGTGATTGAAGGCAAATCTGACGACAATAAACCACAAAGACTGGGGAGATTTAACAGATATATATGATAAACTATATTTTCAGTTTAACTATGGTATATATTTTGGCATTCCAAATAAAAAATATCTATTTATCCCCTATCATTCTCTTGGAATTACCTCATTAACAACTCACTGTATTTATTCACTAGAGGTCAGTGACTTCACTGAGGATGCAACTTATATCCATTCACTAGAGGCAGAGCTGAGACAAGGTCCTCTAGCACCCAAGGCTGAGACACCAAAGTGACTGATTGCTATTAGACTAAGAGGCGCTCCAGGGCCCCCAACACCTTCATTTCTAGTTATCTGGCTTGCAGTCACTACCATGTATCCCCTTTTCTTATTTCTCTGTGCTTCAAACACAATAGGCTGATGATAGCTGACTGAGTTGTGCACCCCCTCCTACACTGCGCCCTGCCTGAAATCACTGAGGGTGCAGCCTATCCATATATCAGGGACATCACTCAGTATGCAGCCTATCCATACACTAGAGACATAACTGAGTATGCATCTTATCCATTCACTAGAGGCCGGTGACTTCACTGAGGGTGCAACTTATCCATTCACTGGAGGCTACTGACATCACTGATGCCTATCCATTTACTAGAGACCAATGACATCAATGAGGGTGCAGCCTACCTATTCATTAGAGACCACTGACATCACTGAGGATGCAGCCTATATATTCACTAGAGACCAGTGACATCAATGAGGATGCAGCCTATCCATATACTAGAGACCAGTGATATCAATGAGGGTGCAGCCTATCCATATACTAGAGACCACTGACATCACTGAGGGTGCAGCCTAGCCATATACTAGAGACCAGTGATATCAATGAGGGCGCAGACCACTGACATCACTGAGGACAGGGCCGGTTTAAGCAACAATGGGTCCCCAGGGCAAAATAAACCTGGGGGCCCCCCCCCCAACAGATACCCCGGAGCAAAAATTGGCATTAAGGGACCTTTTTTGCAGCTGGTATAGTCAGGGTTTGAAGCCCCAATCGGTCGGAGCTCCACATTCTGGCTACCCCAGCCTGCATGGGGGACAAGGAGTTAAAAAGTTTCAGGAGAGGGGCCCCCACATAATTTAAAAAAAAAAATTCTCACACTCTAAACATAAAAAAAAAATTGGGAAAAAAGGAAAAAAATGCCAGGGATCTTCATACAGCCATATTGCGGCTGTGTAGCGATCCCTGGCCAAAGCGCTGCAGCTGCGTATGGACCCCCTGGAAACCCCGTTAGGAAATGTATTGCTCTTTCTTTTGATACATGTAAAATTACACTACCGTTAGGTACTAAAAGTGACATTTACCGCATTTAAAAGTATACTTTTTTCCTTCAAAACTTTAAAATCGATTTTCTCAAAAACTATAAGGTCTTTTTGAAAAATTGTTTTTTCTTCTTATTCCCAATGATCTCCTTAACATATCCTGCAAATTTAGGGTTTCTAGAATTTAAGGTGGATTTGCTATTAACCATTAAAGTCGGCTGGTTTTTAAATGTGTATTTTTTTCCCTTTGAAACTTTAAAATAGATTTTCTCAAAAACTATAAGGTCGATTTGAATTTTTTTTCCTCTTGTAGCCACTGGGCTACACTCAGGATGCAGCCTATCCATTCACTAGAGATCCGGGATATCACTGAGGGTGCAGCCTATCCATATACTAGAGACCAGAGACATCACTTTGGGTGCAGCCTATCTATTCACTAGAGACCAGTGACATCACTGAGAATGTAGCCTATCTATTCACTAGAGACCAGTGACATCACTGAGAATGCAGCCTATCTATTCACTAGAGACCAGTGACATCACTGAGAGTGCAGCCTATCTATTCACTAGAAAGACATTGCTTCCTATCCATCTGGATTACAAACATCTTTGAGAACTGTAATACCCGTTTACATGTCAGGTTCAAACTGTTTTTTTTTCTGATCTCAAAGCCATGTGGTCCTTTCTGGTGACACCCAGAGGATATGGTCTTATTCATTGTCACAATTTTCCCTTCCAAATATTAATTGGCCTTTGCACCTGATGAGTCCATATTACTTTGAATGGGTGATCTCACATCTCCTTGTGTGTCTCATAATGGAGTAATTGCGCATTACGGTCTCATCAGAGGCTGAGTATTTATCCAGCCTTGGCCTGATTGCTCCCCTGGTGAAGTGTGAGCATGTCCTGGTATAATATCACATGATTAGGATGACTGGAGAGGTCGGAGAGACAACCGTTTACTAAGCGTAGATATTACTTACATCATGATTACATAAGAGAGTCATTTCCAGCTTCAGACTTTCTGCATTAGACTGAAGAATGGTTCTTGCTAGGAAAACAATGAGATCATTGGCACCCCAGCATTGTGATGTTCTTGTTAGAGGAAAAGTGGTATTCTGTAACCATGGTACATGGATACTCAGTGATGCATTGTTCTTATTTTTGTAGCCTCCAGTATCCGTAACACTAACCATAATGATTTCCTAACACTAATGGAGGCTTTGGAACTCTAATAAATGCCTAATCTGAGCCTGTTAGAAAACTGCACAGAGGACCGGGGATGACCACAGTTTTCGGAAATACTGAGACAATGAATAATGTAAAATAAAGTTTATTGCAAGGCACTTCAGTGCAAAAACGTGCATACAAGAATATCACCGCCTATAACCATGCAAATAAAGTGCAAACAACATGTAGTCAATCAGGGCTGGGTCAAGGTTCTCCAGCACTAGAGGCAGAGATCTCGAGGTGTGACCCCCAGAATTGTGCAGGCCCCAGTTAGTTAGCAAATGTGCATCCAGTATTAGGAAGACCCCCTGCCCAGTTTAGATAGCCAGATGTACCCCCAGTGTTAGGTAGGTTCCTTCACCCCAATATAGGTATACATGCTCTATGCTGTCATCAGAGGTATGTAACCTCTGATGACGGTATAGAGGCAAAACTGTTCAGGTCTACAGAGTGGGCATCTTGAAAGGTTTCACCTAAGGATATTATGTATTCCTGGATAAATCTACTAGGACCGCCTCAAACACTTGAATCACAGGCCCCTAGCCACCAACACCAGCTAAAATATTGGCATACATATATGTATATTGGCAGTTTCAGAAAGGGTCGGAAGTTTTTCGAAGACCTTGTGAGCATGCCACCGATGATTAGCCTGACAATTAACTGGCTAATTGGGGGACTAGCAAGTTTCCAAGCAACTCAATTCAAAATTTTGCCATTTGTGGGCTAGGCCTGTGCTCAGTGTTAAGAGCAAACTTGCTCCTCAGCTGGCTCATTGAGAGGCAGGATGGGGGTTGACTGGTTATCTCTTTGCATGGGAAGAGATCTTGCAAAGCGGTGAGTAGTCTTAGGGCCTGATTCACAAAGCGGTGCTAACAGTTAGCACGCTGGTGAAAAGCCCTTTATCATGCCTAAACTCAGTTTAGGCATGATAAGTTTAGGTGTGATAAGTTTAGGTGTGATAAGTTTAGGCATGATAAGTTTAGGTGTGATAAGTTTAGGCATGATAAGTTTAAGCACCAACTGCGTTAGCACCGCAGTGCACAGCTGATCAAAAGTTTTGCGCTAGCAAAGTCTGGTGCACTTCGCATAGAGTTTAATGGCGCTGCTTTGCGTTCGGGACTTTGCACGCTATCTACACTTATCTAAACTTAGCATGCCTAAACTTATCACACCTAAACTTATCACACCTAAACTTATCACACCTAAACTGGCTTTTCACCAGCATGGTGCAATGGTTATCATGCCTAAAGTCTTTTAGGCGTGCTAACTGGGTTAGCACCGCTTTGTGAATCAGGCCCATGATCTTAATCTGCTAATTACAATTACACAAAATTTCATGTAATTTTTTGCAATTACGGACATACGTAAGCTGCCAAAGGTGTATCGACAAACTATTGAGCAAAGTCTGTGAATACTTATGTACATGTTATTTCCCGTTTATTTATTTATTTATTTTTTAATTTTAAATAAATTTGCTAAAACCACAAGTAAACTTTTCTTCATGTTGTCATTATGGGGTGTTGTATGTAGAATTCTGAGGGGGAAAACATAATTTAAACAATTTTGGGATAAGGCTGTAACAAAGCAAAATGTGGATAAAATGATGTGCTATGAATACTTTCCGGATGCACTGTAGATATTTATAATAGATGAGGATGGCATTTTGCCATTAAAAAAGTTGTGAAATTACATTTTGCATCTTCAATCCCATATTATAACTTAGCTGCATTGTGCAAAGTTTATACTTTAGTAAAAAAAAAAAAAGAAAAAAAAGAAAAAGGTAAATAAAATAAAAACAATGCATGTAATATTACCCTATGATACATTTTACAAAATAATAATAAAAAAAAAATCTTTTTGTTTTAGGGAACATCTGTTTTTCTTGTTTGTGTTTAGAAACACCAGCTTTCTGTTATGGTAAAGTTTGATTCTTGCAAGACCAATAATTTTTTTTATATGCCAGAACCTGGCAGACATTTGACTTATAAGAGGATTTTTTTTTTTAATGGAGAAACATCGTTTTCTGCATACAGCGTTTTTATGAAGCATCGAGGCACATATGGTTCCACTTCGTCTCACAGAAGGAACATTTTAGTGAACATAAAATATTTTGGGATTTTTGTATAGCCTTAAAGGAGAACCGTTAGTTTGTACTGCTATGTTTACAGTTTAGAGCATCCCGATTTTTTTTTCAGGACTATATTATGTCTTATGCATAGAAAACTTAAAGAGGAGCTGGGGGTCACCGAAAGAAAGCCAAACAACCACATGGTTCTGGCCAAGAGCTGGTGCCATCTGATCTTCACAGTCAGTACATGTACGCTAGTGATGCTGTGGGTGCTGCCTGCTGGTCTGACATCTTCCCTATTCCTAACTGTTAATCTCCAGCAATGGAATTTCTGCTTTCAGATAAGCGTTTTCCAATTTCCGTAGAATTACAAGGAAATCCGAACTTCCGCAGAACGATTTACGCTGAATGTGTATTTTTTTTTGTCAATAAAGTTAGTTAACTGTAAATATATATATTTTCAGAATCAGCTATGTTTTGCAGATGTACGCTATTAGCTGAATGAGCATTTTCAACCGGCAACCGCGGTAAACTTCTGCATTGTCTGATTGGCCTATTCTTCCAAGTCTTCTAATTGGCCTAAAACGTGCATGGTAATCCGATTTACATGGTACAATACTGATATCTGATTGGTCCAATGCTTCTAAGTCTTGTGGTTGGCCTAAAATTTACAAATCTTGGTAATGCTCTATTTCCACGGAATTCTGATTTCCGCATACCGATGTTCACCCTGGAAAGATGGTTTCTGATCAGAGACTCGGAAATAAGAATTTTGCAGATTTTGGAAGTTCATCCCTAAAAGGGGGTTTTAAAAAGTGAAGACAACACCCTCAGCTCTGCTAGTATACAGACTGCTGATAGCATGGTGACATGTAAACAAAAGTCAGCCAGTGAGTTCTCTGATTTCTTCAAAGTCCAAGATAAGTAATTCATTAATTTACAATTTGGCATATACATACTGTAGATAAACTCTGTTTTGGCTTTTGCAAACCACTTTTCTTCTCTGTGCAAAATGTGTCCCTTTTCATCTGTGTCCAGGGGCGTAACTAGGCCCCACCGGGCCCCCCTGCAGAATTTCAGTGCGGGCCCCCCCCCCCCCCTCCCTGGGGCCCGCTTCTGACCGTTTTGTAGGGGCTGGAGAGGTGGCAGCATGAGGGGAAAGCCTTGGCCACAGTCGGCGGGGAGAGGGGAAGTCCCCCCCCCCCCCTCTCCCTCACCTTGGGGCTCTCCCCTCTGCGCTCCCCTCCAGCTAGTTACAGTGTGGGCAGCGGGCAGATACATACCTTCTTCCGTGCGTTCCACCGCATACTCCTCGCTCTAGCGGCTGACGTCACTTCCGGAAGTGACGTCAGCCGCTAGAGCGAGGAGTATGCGGTGGAACGCACGGAAGGTATGTATTTGCCCGCTGCTGCTCGCTACCCACACTGTAACTAGCTGGAGGGGAGCGCAGAGGGGAGAGCCCCAAGGTGAGGGAGAGGGGGGGAACTTCCCCTCTCACCGCCGACTGTGGCCAAGGCTTTCCTCTCATGCTGCCACCCCTCCAGCCCCCACAAAACGGCCTGAGCGGGCCCCCCCCCCCCCACGGGAGCAGGGGCTGCAGGGCCTATTGTTACGCCAGTGGGTGTGTCCCTATTCTTTGGGTTGGAACACACTAGGCAGAATCGCATTTGCGTTTTTCATAGCACATAGTGGAATTTGCATAAGCGATTCTGCCTAGTGCGTTCCTACCCTTTCAGATGAATTAGGGTGGGAACACACTAGGCAGTGCGTGAAAGTTAGCGTTTTGCTGCAAATGCGTTTTCAGTGAGATTTGCGTGCGTTTTCAGTGCATTTGCGTTTTTGTTCCGCACATGCGTTTTTCTTGCGTTTTGTGTGCATTTTAATGCATTTGCGGTTCGCATATATAAATCGTGTATGTGTTTTGTATGCATTTTGTATGCGTTATTAATATGTATTTTATGCAAATCACTAGGAAGTCAACAGAAAGCGGAAATACACCATCAAAATTGTTTGTTGTTTTTTTTTTTTTTTTAAACGCATAAAAATGCACTAAAAATGCATTTTAAAAATATTTCCCTATGTGCATATGTATATCTATAAAAAAAAAAAAAAAACCTTTTAGCAAAAATAAAGGGCCACAACAGATGAATAGGGAAAAATACAGAACATGTTGCGGTGTACCAGAGGCCACGGGTGCCAGGAGGGCAGCACGCCAAGACAGCATGTTTGAAAATGGTGTGTGGGTCATGCTTTGGCACATCCCTTTTTTCAGTGATATTATTTGTTTGAAGGTTCTCATTGGCTGTCATTGTGGGCCAAAGAGAACTCGGCAGACAGAATCTTTCTGGTCTATATGGACAAGGCATCAGAAGCCAGCATCAAGTAAAGAACATCCCACAGAGAGAGGGTGTATGATCACCAGGGGGAGAGTTGGAAAAAAGTAAATGGTATGATTAATATTTTTAATTAATATTTATTAGTTTTATGCCATGCAGGGCTGCAGGAGTTTGTTCTTTTACCCTATCTGACTTGATGAAGCCCATTAGTTAGTGTTGCAACATCTGTTAGAATACAAAAAATAAAATGCATCCACATAACTGCCTCATTTGTTTTTTTCTTTTTCCACTGTACGGTGACCTGAATATGTAAGAGCTTTTACAGACATTGTCAGTAGAATATTTTTTAGTCCTCTCTAACAGACAATTGACTACCCAGGGAGCAATGTGATTTGAAAAGTTAAGTTCTACTTTAAATGATCCCGATTGGTGGACAGCACAAAGGAAATGAGCTGATAGCTGACTTCAATAACTCTACACCTCAATTCATAAATGACAAGAAAGAATTCGGACACAGGACACCATCTCCAAATTCTGCAGTTGATAATTCAGAGTGAGGTTTGCCCAGTGCCGTGAGATGAAGTCTTTAGATGTAGTGTTTGAGACAGAGCTCCATGTTAAAACAATTAAGCAGACTTTTTTGGCAAAGGCTTTGATGAAGTTTAGTCGTTTTTGGATGCTTGTTCATCCCTTAAAAAAATAAAAATAAAATAAGATTAGAACAGTCTGAACGTGGAGAAGGCGCTGGCGCGTTGCCCTGCAGCGGCATACGAGAATCCATAGATTAAACAAAAAGACGGGTTTGACATCAAAGGTATAAAACACAGAGTATGCACGATCGGAGCATTATTCATGCCTCACCTAGTCTAAACATTTTATTGTAGTTTACTCTCTGTGCCGCTAATCACATTAACTGTATCGGTCTGGATTCTATCACCAATGTAAATATGCCACACCGCAGTGTTTTTATATCACTGAGCAGAGTTTATGGAATGGAACATATGTGTCAAGGTGGAGATGGAAGAATGGCCTGTGTTCAGGTCCTTCGCTTAAGCACAAAAATGGAGACCTGCTTGCGAAGCAGCATTTTAGGGACAGCAATAGCCTGAAAAGTAACTATGACATCACATCTATGGAATTATCTATCTACAGTTTGATCCGCAAAACTTATTTTATGAATTATTTGTCTTCATCTGTCTCAATTCACATTTTATCTTGCCTTGAAGTTGATCCAATAAACCCCAGTAAAATTGCTGTTTGCAGGTAGTGCACAGAAATGTTGTACCGGTGTTTACACAAATGAGTTAGCATGCATTGCGCAAATAGCGCAATCTGGCTTATCTAGGTCATGGGTGCGCTGTTAGTGTTACACATGTAACGCTAATTGCATAATGCCCGTTACACTAGTAACATGCATTAGGTGACAAGAATTGCGCTATTTGCGCAATGTATGTGCAATCTAGATTTTGTTACATATTAACGACCGACCACTTGATCTCATTAAAAAGGGTAAAATGGGTAGATTTACTTACAAATAAACAAATGTACAACCAATGCATATGAAATATAAAGTCCTGGTTAAGGGAATGGGGAAAATACAATGGGAGATGTCCTATCTACTCTATCTCATCATACACACATGCACGGGCCCTACTCCTTCTATATCCCATTCTTGTAAGCCAGAATTAGCTCCTCTGAATTTATCAGGTGAAGAAGACCTCTCCTCCATGGCATACAGCAAGTGTCTATAGCAGTTGGAGTTGGATGTTAGCTGAATCGTTCCTCTGTGGTAAGAAACACCAGATTAACAGGTTCCTGTGGCATCTCCAAACCTAGTGTAATAGGTTAAATATATCATATAGGAGACACACACAGTGATATTTGAGAAGTGAAATTAAGTTTATTGGATTTAAAGAAAGTGCGCAATAATTGTTTAAATTAAATTATGGCAGGTGCATACATTTGGACACTGTCATTTTATTGATTCCGAAACCTTTAAAACTAATTATTGGAACTCAAATTGGCTTGGTAAGCTCAGTGACCCCTGACCTACATACACAGGTGAATCCAATTATAAGAGAGATTATTTAAGGGGCTGAATTGTAAGTTTCCCTCTTTTAATTTTTTCTGAAGAGTAGCAACATGGGGGTCTCAAAACAACTCTCAAATGACCTGAAGACAAAGATTGTTCACCGTCATGGTTTGGGGAAGTATACAAAAAGCTGTCTCAGAGATTTCAGCTGTCTGTTTCCACAGTTAGGAACATATTGAGGAAATGGAAGACCACAGGCTCAGTTCAAGTTATGGCTTGAAGTGGCAGACCAAGAAAAATCTCGGATAAACCGAAGCAGCAAATGGTGAGAACAGTCACAGTCAACCCACAGACCAGCACCAAAGACCTACAACATCAACTTGCTGCAGATGGAGTCACTGTGCATCATTCAACCATTTGGTGCACTTTACATAAGGAGATGCTGTATGCGAGAGTGATGCAGAGGAAGCCTTTCCTCAGCCCACAGCACAAACAGAGCCACTTGAGGTATGCTAAAGCACATTTGGACAAATCAGCTTCATTTTGGAATAAGGTGCTGTGGACCGATGAAACTAAAATTTAGTTATTTGGGCATATCAAGGGACGTTATGCATGGAGGAAAAAAAACACAGCATTCCAAGAAAAACATCTGCTACCTACAGTAAAATATGGTGGTGGTTCCACCATGCTGTGGGGCTGTGTGGCCAGTGCAGGGACTGGGAATCTTGTCAAAGTTGAGGGAGGCATGGATTCCACTCAGTATCAGCAGACTCTGGAGAACAATGTCCAGGAATCAGTGACAAAGCTGAAGCTGCGCCGGGGCTGGATCTTTCAACAAGACAACGACCCTAAACACTGCTCAAAATCCACTAAGGCATTAATGCAGAGGAAGATGTACAATCAGGGGCGTAGGAATAGGCTCTGCAGCCCCTGCGCCCGCGGGGGGGCCCGCCCCCCCCCCTGGGGCCCGCTTGGGGCCGTTTTGTGGGTGCTGGAGGGGTGGCAGCATGAGGGGAAAGCCTTGCCCACAGTCGGCGGGGAGAGGGGTAGTTCCCCCCTCTCCCTCACCTCGGGGCTCTCCCCTCTGCGCTCCCCTCCAGCTCGTAAGTGTCTGTGGGGCTGTGGTGGGCAGCGAGCGGCGGGCAGATACATACCTGCTTCCGTGCGTTCCATCGGAGACTTCTCCCTCTAGCAGCTGACGTCACTTCCGGAAGTGACGTCAGCCGCTAGAGGGAGAAGTCTCCGATGGAACGCACGGAAGCAGGTATGTATCTGCCCGCCGCTCGCTGCCCACCACAGCCCCACAGACACTTACGAGCTGGAGGGGAGCGCAGAGGGGAGAGCCCCGAGGTGAGGGAGAGGGGGGAACTACCCCTCTCCCCGCCGACTGTGGGCAAGGCTTTCCCCTCATGCTGCCACCCCTCCAGCACCCACAAAACGGCCGCGAGCGGGCCCCGGGGGGGGGGGAAGCCCGCTCAGAAAATCTGCAGGGGGGCCCGGTGGGGCCTAGTTACGCCCCTGTGTACAATGTTCTGGAATGGCCATCTCAGTCCCCAGACCTGAATATAATTGAAAATCTGTGGTTTGAGTTAAAGGGAACTGTCCATGCTTGGAAGCCATCAAACCTGAATGAACTAGAGATGTTTTATAAAGAGGAATGGTCCAAAATACCTTCAACCAGAGTCCAGACTCTAATTGGAACATACAGGAAGTAGGAGGATCTACTAAATATTGATTTCATTTCTTTTTTGCGGTGCCTAAATTTATGCACCTGCCTAAGTTTGTTTAAACTATTATTGCACACTTTTTGTATATGCAATAAGCTTAATTTCACTTCTCAAATATCACTGTGTGTGTCTCCTATACAATATATTTAGCTGACATTTTTTATCATAACAATCAACGATTTATACTGAAAAATCATGACGATTAATTAGGTTGCCCAAACTTTCGCATCCCACTGTATCTATTTCTATCTATCTATCTATCTAATTATGAGTTTCTATGAGGATCATCCAGCACAAGCACATGTAAATTGTCTATTAAAATTGAGAGAGCACCACACCTACAACCAGTGGATACACACACGAGGAGAGGGAGGCCAATGCCTCAAGCCACAGTACCATGTGACTTATAAGCAACAAAGTCCACAAGGGCTGGCACCACTGTGTAAAATATAGCTCTTTATTCAAAAAATATTAAAAAGTCATCCTGTAAAAATGACCACAGTGACAGCCCGCTGCTTCAAGCTTCCAAGCTCTTTCTCAAGCCGTTATGCCATATGGCATAATGGCTTGAGAAAGAGCTTTGAAGCTTGAAGCAGCGGGCTGTCACTGTGGTCATTTTTACAGGATGACTTTTTAATATTTTTTGAATAAAGAACTATATTTTACACGGTGGTGCCAGTCTTTGTGGACTTTGTCCCTACAACCAGTATGAGTGCAAATCCACAACAACGTGACTACAATAAATGCAAAATTATGTAATGGACATGCCAATTTTCATTGAACACATTGCTGCTCCAAACATCAATGATAGCCCCACATACTCTATAACTAATAAACAAATTCAGCACAGGCAGTGCACAGCAATGTTACGGGGACTTATATCAGTTACATAGTCCAATTAGTGTAACTCGTGTTATCTATGTAACGTGTATTATGCTACTTGTGTTTCATAAACCCATAAAATATGAGCCTGCTGGGGATGCAATGGAGGGCAGTTCCATCTACAAAGCCTCTTACACATGATAGACAGTCTTAGTATAGGTACACCTGCCTCCCTAGACATAGTTTAATACAATACAATACAATAACATTTGTAAAGCTCAGTATTGGGAGAGACAAAAAAGGCACGTATTCTGGCATGTATTAAAGAACAACTGTTAGCCATCATATGCCCCCCACAAAAATACATACATATGTAAGTAGATAAATGCTTGCTCTACTTATATATCAGATGTAATGCACTGTCCATGTTTTGGTTTATTTTTGTTTTCAATTTATATTATTTTCCTGGCATGGGCCATCTTGTGCCCTCCAGGTTAAAGAATCCCCTCCTCTGCATCCCCCTCCTCCCCGCACTGACTCTGAGCACAGCGGGGAGGATAAAGGCAGCTGGCACAGACTCACCTAATAATGTATCCAAGTGCTGGCGTTCCCATGTATTCTCTGCACAACCGCTGGCGGAAGGGCAGAGAGTATAGAAGGGAACTGCAGAGCCTGGAACCATTATTCCGGGAGTCTGTGTGCACCGCCTTTATCCTTCCACAATATTCAAAACGGGGAAGAGGGAGAATGCAGCAGACGGCAGGCGGCAGAAGGGAAGAGGGAGGGCACGGACATGCCACTGAAGAAGGTGGGCAGAGGACAGTGACAGGAGACAGCCTCTGGCCCCCCTCCCTGTGCTCTAACAGAGGTTGAAACATAGAGTGTGAAGAGGAGACCAGGCGGCCAATCACAACGCATAGAGTTGAGTGACAGTGGCTTCAGCCAATCAGGCTGATACAGCATAGCATGTCACTTCTCTTTTGCGTCTGTGTTAGTCTGCGTACCATCTTAGAGCCTGGGGCATGGGAAGAGAAGGAGCACAGTAAGATTGATTTTAAAGTTTGGATTTGCCTGGTTAGCATCCTCTTGACTATTGTAACAACCTGCACTTGAAAATTAATTTTGTATTTAATGCCTAACAGTTACTCTTTAAGGCACGTACTTTGACCTGAGGAAGCGGCTTACACCGTGAAACTCATTGTCCAAATGCTACATAAAAGTTGAAGCTTTCTTTCATACAAACTACTGTGAGCCTAATTGTTAAGGTAGAATATATATTATCTATCTCGTATACAAAGTGACAGCTATTTTTGTTTTTATGGGCGCGTCCTGTTTTTGTGTATACAACATTTGTAAAGCGCTTTTCTCCTATAAGACTCAAAGCGCTTAGATTTGTCTCAGATCAATTCAAGGTTGCAGGCTTTACTGTGTTACAGAGAAAATCGTCAGGTCTTCATTAATGCCAAACTAAGCAGGTGGATTTTCAACTTGGACTTAAATGCTTCCAGGTATAGAGATGCTCTGATTGGGTGTGGCAAGGAGTTCCAAAGTGTAGGGGCAGCATGACAGAAGGTTCTGTTATTGGATCCTTTTGATCTAAAATTGTGTGTGCGTGTGTGACGAGTGGTGGTGGTGGTGGTGGTGGTGGTGGTGGGGGGGGGGGTGATGCAGTTGCAGCAACAAGTTCCACCCTGACCCTGTTATTTAGCCAACCCCGCGATGGCAGGGTTGTCTATATAACAGCCGTTATTTAATTGCAGGCATTGCAGGTCTTTGCTTGGAAGGCCTGTATAGAAAACATTGCTGTAGTCCAGCCTTGATGAGATGAAGGCATGAACCAGGGTTGGAAGATCTGCTGGAGTTTAGCGATCTGGCATGCCTGAGCACTAAACAACAACTGAGTGAAAATGATCAAAAAAATTGTTCTTCTGCTCAGCCCACCTGCCACAAGCTGGTTAGTGCACCTCACAGTCCCTCCTACACTCTCCACTGAACAGAACACATCTCTGGCTATACCTGAGCACATTGTTTGTATAGTGCTTGTGCTCCAAGTTGTCACCATGACCACTGATGCATGATCATTAAGGTCGATCGTTATTGTGCATGTGTGTGCTTTTAAGCACTCCTGGAGTAGACCTCACATAATTAATTTATTTTTAAACAAATGCAAATTGCCTGGCTGTCTTGCTAATCCTCTGCCTCTAATACTTTTAGGTCTTTTCCATGGACTGTTGATCATGAAATGCCTCTTAAGCCCCCTCTACACCATCCAATTCCAGGCGCGATTGATCAAATTCAATTGGATTGAATTCGATTACATCGATTAAATCCGACATGTCCGATCGGGATTCGATTGATCGTGTGATCAATTCTGGCTAGTTTTCGATGCAAATCGATCACACGATCGATCGAATCCCGATCGGACATGTCGGATTTAATCGATGTAATCGAAGTTGATCCAATCGAATTCGATCGATCGTGCCAGCCCAGGAATTGAACTCTCACAACTGCTTGCTGCTGCCTGGTAACTGCTTGCTGAGCACACAGTTCAACTGCTTGAGGAAAAGAGGCCTTAGTCATAGACCCTGAATGAGCATGCAGATCGGGTGTCTCTGACCGAAGTCTGACTGGGTTAGCCACATTTGTTTTTCAGGTGTGTGATTCAGACACTACTACAGCCAAATAGATCAGCAGGGCTGCCAGGCAACTGCTCTTGTTTTAAAGGCAATAAATATGGCCGTCTCCATATCCTTGTCTGTTACAAAAAGATACATTTGCTATATCAGAAATGATACTACTTCTACTGAGTGGTTTTCACCTTAAATGACCCGATCTAGCAGAACACGGCAACCCAACCAATTGGTTTGCTGAGAAGGCTGCCAGCAATTACCCCTTTCATCACTAGCATACAAAGTGCACCCCGCATTGCAATTTAGGGATTTTGGAAGTTAATGCAGTCCACATTTTACAAGCTGGCTTCGGTTTTTCTCACCCCTCTTCTGCAATTTACACTGCGGATTTCCTCTCTATGAGAATAAAACGCCAGAGCAGAAGTAATATCGCTAACAGCAATTGGTTCTGTCGTTATGTATTTGAATCACGCTATTGCCAAGCCATGAACCGTAATATCCACTTTTGCTTGGACTTTCATTGTAGATTTAAATGAGAGTTTCAAACAGAATTAAATTCAATTGAAAAATTCAAAGTAAAAATAAGCCTGTCTTTCTGGCAGCCTTACTGACCATTCTTCGGTTTCCATGTTAAAAAATTACACCCTGTTGAACACCAGCAGCCAGACAGGTCTCATTAAAACCCACATTTTTGGACAGGGAAAGGGCAGGTCATTTTCTGACATCTGTTCCTCTGCAGAGGGTGGATAGGCATCACATGGGAGGAGGAGATGGGGTTCTGAGGTTACAGTCACGGAGAACCAGGAAATGTGAAGGAAAGAAGCTTTATTGTTATGTTGGACATTTATTTAATTGTATTCAGGCCCACAACACACAATTACAATTTTTTTTTATTCTTGGGCGTTAAGAAAAACTGGATGGACAAGGGTTCAAACCAGAATTCATACCCTGGTCTCCATAACTGGTGGTGCCCATGAGCATAACTACAATTCATGGGGCCCCCCAGAAAAACATTGATGGGCCCCCAATGTTCACACACCTATCCTTGCCTTCCCTTGGTGCCCTTAAAGGCCTTGGGGCCCTTCTGACAAGGGTCATAAAACAAGTGTGGCCATCATGAGGTTCACACCCATAATAAGTATAGCCACAAAAACATCTGATCTGAAGGATAGTCCCCGTTATTAGAGGAAGGGAACATTAATAGTTGGGGGGAGGGGGAGAGAAGCTATAGTTTAACCTCCCTGGCGGTAAGCCCAAGCTAAGCTCGGGCTATGCCGCGCAGGAGGATTTCTCAGGCCCTGCTGGGCCGATTTACTTACACTTTTTTTTTTTTGCAACACACAGCTAGCACTTTGCTAGCTGCGTGTGCATTCCGATCGCCGCCGCTCCGCGCTCGATCGCCGCTGTTCGCCTCGCCGCGCTGCCCCCCCCCCAGACCCCGTGCGCTGCCTGGCCAATCAGTGCCAGGCAGCACTGAGGGGTGGATCGGGACTCCCTTAGACGTCACGACGTCCATGACGTCGGTGACGTCATCCCGCCCCGTCTCCATGGCGACAGGGGAAGCCCTTCAGGAAATCCCGTTCTTTGAACGGGATTTCCTGATCAAAGATCGCCGGAGGCGATCGAAGCAGGTGGGGGGATGCCGCTGTACAGCGGCTATCATGTAGCGAGCCCTAGGCTCGCTACATGATATAAAAAAGAAAAATGTAAATAGTGTTGCGCTGCCCCCTGGCGGTTCCTAATAGACCGCCAGGGAAGTTAAGGAACCACTGGTGGTGACTTAATCCCCTCAATCATGCCCCTAAGCCTAACTCCTGAAACCTATACCTAGCGTAACTTTTCTAAACACTGACTAAAACCTAGTAGACACATTTGATGGAACTTGAGAGTGTGTACAGGTTCTAATTTCTTCCATAGTCATATGTGTATGCTCCTACCATGATGAAAGGCCAATTTTGGTGCCAAAAAGTTAACATACCGGAAAATGTTTGCCATGAGTGAGGAAACCGTAGTGCCTTTAGGAAACCCACAAACAACAAATTCTTTAATTTGGAGAGAGGAAGAGGGAGGATGAGAAAGTAAAGAATGCACTGCTGTCCACTGTGGGTGGACACACAACTGCAATCAGCCAAGGACTTTCCAATTTAGTAGATTGCAGAGGAGGAGGCCACTGATATTGGGGGACACTTTTACATACAAAAGTCCAGCTTGGTCACCTCCTCTCACACTCGTATCCAGGACTTCTCACGAGTGTCAGCTCTCCTTTGGAACTCTCTCCCTCAGCCTGTCCATCATGCTCCAAGCCTGGAAAATGTCAAACGTACCCTCAAGATACACCTGTCAACAATCTTATAATTTGCAATCTTATAATTTGCTAAAGCTATAATTTAAAGCTCACTGCCTCTACTGTTAATCCCTTTATCTACTCCCCCAGTGTCTCCACCCCACTACCCTCTAAAATGTAAACTTGCAAGGGCAGGTACCTCCCCCTTTTGTTTCCTGTTTCTGTGCTTTTTATCAAATGAACATCCATCAGCATTGGTGATGTTTTTCAAACTACACATCAAGTGTACGTATCTGTACTTGTATCACTGTTTGTCCTGATTGTTTAGCATGTTGAACTGCTCATGTATCTATGCTCCCCATTATTGTATGTTTTTATACATTGTGCAGCGCCATGGAAGATGTTGGCCTTATATAAACAAAAAATAATGATAATAATGATGGTCCCCTTAAATGATTGAAAACTAGTCAGACATGCTTTTTGAATCACTGACTCACAATGGCTGCTTGATTGTTCAACGTGTGTGACTCAGAGATACTAAAAACTAATAACAGCCAGAATACTGTCATTTTCATTAGGTCAACAAAGGCAGCATGCATGTATCCCTCAAGATTTCACATCTCCTCTTCTTAGACATCTGTGTCATGTAGTAATTGATTTAATCAGAAGAGCGTGTCAACAAGACAAACCGTGATCAGAGCTCGAGTTTTTGAAAGACATATTGCAGGGTTGGTTTCATTGTTTGCATGGTCTGTTCGTTATACTGCTACTGATCCAAGATGATTCACTCTAAGTGCTCCACCATCTGCCATGACTCTTAGTGCCGTGCATGAAACTCTCTGCAAAATGTAAAAATTCTCTTGTTGCAGCTGTGTGGCCAAGAATGATGACATCATGTGTTTAAAGAGTTTGGTGACTCAACTGGCGCAGATTTAGACTTATAAACAGCGCAGAGGTTTGTGTATACACGTGAGCTATTAGTTCGTGTGTCATGGAGTTCATCTTTTGGGTAGGAAGATGTTGTACCTTGTTCACCATCAATTTCAGATAAACACAGACTAAGATTGTTTTGTTTAGCTTTATACAGAGTTTGGAAAGCTTTAAACCTTTGTATTCTTGTTTGGTGCATGCTCCTCTTTATATGCGCTGTTGACACCTTGGACTTTCTTATACCGTAATTGAGAGTCTGTAAAAAAGTATTCCCAACATCAAGGAAACTAATCATCTGGAGAGCGACCACCAGGAGTGACCATCTTAACCCGAGCGTAAGTGAGAATTTTCTGTGCGTCATCTGCTGCAACCTGCAAAACGTGAGTATAACACCTCCATCTTATACTGTAGGTGGTTTTGACAGTTTTCACTCTTGTCTTCTGGCCTTTTTCCCTTTGTCTTTTTTTTCAGTATCCTGGGAGCTACGGGACAACCCAGCAAGCTTTTCTTATAATTTGAACTTCTTGTTTCCCCTCTTCAGAGTTGTTTTGTGAGAGATTTTCAAACTAAGATCCTTTTTAATTTTAAGTTTGTGCAAATAGCATAATGTTCTGTGGTTATTTGGGAAGCTGGTCCCAGAGATCATCTGAGGCTACAATAAATACATGTCTGGAAGGGTCTTTGACATAAAGTGGGTGAACGTAGTTAACTAGAAGAGCAATGCTAAGGCCCCATGCTGTGTTGTCTGAGAGGTATAAACAAGTAAATGGAGGCACCCAAAAATATAAAGATTTTTTAAAACTTTTTAAAAAAGAGAAGTATAGTTGGGTTACCTCTCCTGTAGCATTCCAAACGCCACTATGACTCCTCTGTAAGCCTTATAGGCGGTTGCAACCTGAAAAGTGTGAGTAGATTTTATTAACCTCCTATATATCCTGGTATACAGGCATATTGCATTATTGGATCTTGGTGTTTTTCTTGTCTCCATTGTGTCTTTTTGGTCTATGGATTATCCTGACCCACCCTCTTCCAAATCTAAGTGCTATGAGAAACTTAACTTTCCCTTTGTGTTTTCGATCTTGAAAATGCCAAGTGCTACATCTGCTCCCCAATATTGGTGTTTCCACCACTGAAGTTATGCTTTAGATGGGGACGCAATGCAAGAGGTGCAGCATGGACATTGTGTGTCATCGTCTAAGAGTGAATCTCAGAGCCTAGGATTCTGTTCTGCTTGTTTATAAGAAATAACAGGAAATGCAATACCAGTAATGGAAATGAGCAGAAGCTGTTGGATAAATCAGTATATATGTGTGTGTAGCACATTGGTGGAGATGAAGGGTTTGCTAGCATGGCTAAAACAACTTTCACTTCATACAATGAAGTTCAGCAATTCACAACCAGTCTATAAGACAATTGTGCCACCAGTGTCCCAGGGCAGTGAGCCCAGGGCTGGATTTCTGAAAAGGTCACAAAGGTCTTGGGCAGTCGATGTCCAAGGTGCTGATGGATATGAAAGAGGGGGTTGTTGTATGTGTTAGATGGAGGGTACAGATAGAGAATCCACAGAGGAGCTGCGGATAAAGAGAAAACGGCTGTTGTATATAGATGTTACACATGGAAGAGAGTGCTGCATTTGGAATGGGAAGGGGCCTACAGAATGTGGAAAGGGAGCCAGGATAATGTCAGCCCAGGGCAATAAAAAGTATAAATCTAGCCTTGCATGTGCCCATCACCAAATACAAATGCCCAAAAGCAGAGTCATGTAGATGCATGCGTATTGTTGCATCGCCAGTGAGTTGGGCACCGGGAGAGCCGAATGACAGCTCTCCCTGCTGCTGCAAAACTTCCCGACGGCGTTAAATACTATTCCCCCTACTGAGTTGTCGCAACCTGGAGGCAGATGTAATTCAGGTCTGGCAGCTGCCGGATCCTCAAATTACCCTTATGCTGCTGGGGGAGGGGGGGGGCCTGGTTTCAGCGCCTGGCGGTGAGCTCCGTGAGCCATAACCTCAGGCTTCAATGTAGATAACTCGCCAGTGGTGGGTCAATGATGCTGATGCCATGCTTAGGTTTAGTAGAAGCCATTGGGCTAGATTCACAAAGCGGACTTTTGCGCGCGCAATTTGCCACGATTCACGTGAATCGCGGCACATTGTGCGTGCAAAAGTCAGCGATCTCGCGAATCGCGGCAAATTGCGCGCGCAAAAGTCCGCGAACAGCACTTCACGTGCTAACTGTTTAGCACACCCGTGCTAAACTGTTTGCACCGCTTTGTGAATCAAGCCCATTGTCTGTTGTACTTACTGTAATAGTGGGTTTCGTACCTTGCCAGTCCTTACAAGCCACAACTTGCACCCAAAAGTGGTGTAAGGGCATCAAGTACATGTAGGTACAATGAGAATCTGGACTGCGTTGCTATTTAGGACTGTACCACAAAGGTTACCAAACTGTTCAGTGATCTGTTCAAGGGCAGCACGGTGGCGTAGTGGTTAGCTCTCTCGCCTTGCAGCGCTGGGTCCCTGGTTCGAATCCCAGCCAGGGCACTATCTGCAAAGAGTTTGTATGTTCTCTCCGTGTCTGCGTGGATTTCCTCCGGGCACTCCGGTTTCCTCCCACATTCCAAAAACATACGGATAAGTTAATTGGCTCCCTCTAAAAAAATTGGCCCTAGACTACAGTACTTACACTACATAATATAGACATATGGCAATGGTAGGGATTAGATTGTGAGCTTCTTTGAGAGTTTGAGGGACAGTTAGTGACAAGATATATATACATACTGTACAGCGCTGCATAATATGTTGGCGCTATATAAATACTAAATAATAATAGTACGGTAATCTGTTCAGTGACCCAGAGACTGGATCTGCAGGGGCCGTTTGGCCACTAATATAACTAGTTCATTCTAACATTGTCATCTTTTTCTGCACCACACCAATACATCCCATGAAGAACAACATCATGTTTACCAGACTTTAAAAAACGTACTTTTTCTAGCTAACAAAACAGTCACAGTCTTCCTCTGTGGACTGATGTGCTTTTTTTGCCTTACCTCAAGCTTACAGTGGATCTGAACTCTTGCACAGGACAGAAGGAAAACAGAGAAATGCACCCTGTATGTATTTAGAGAGGTTAGCCTGTCTAATTCCTCCTCATCTGCAGGGGTGTAGCAATAGGGGTTGCAGAGGTAGCGACCGCATCGGGCCCTTGGGCCAGAGGGGCCCTTATGGGCCCTCACTCAACTTCAATATTAGCTCTCTATTGGTCCTGTGCTCATAATAATGACTTCTATAGATACTTTGAATAGTGGTAATTATTAACAAACTGCTCTCTATTCCCTTCTTGCACCTCTGACACTGTGGTTGTCCTTGGCAGGTTTTGGTATGCCGTATCAATTGTTACGTATAGAGTGTTTGGGGGGCCCCAATGTAAAACTTGCATCGGGGCCCACAGCTCCTTAGCTACGCCACTGCTCATCTGAGACTAATTACGAGTGTAATTTGATCTCTCAGCTGGCACAGCAGCTACTTTATAAACACAGGATGTTAACCCTATGTCTGCTTCCATGAAATAAAGAAGTAGACACACTGCAGATTTATTGCAGGACTTGTACCAGCTGTAACAAAGAAATGTTTTTATTTAAAGGTCATTATGCTTTTGCTTACATTTTAGAGCAGAGAAGAAGTTCTGAGTTCAGGTCCGCTTTACAAAACAAAAAACAAAAACAGAAAAGGATGGTCTAGAGAGGCTGACTGTGCCCCCCATTGCATTTGTGTACATCCTCTTTCTCTGCATCTACTTTTGGAAAGATCATGTTATAAACTGACTTGGCATCCTGACGCATGCAGCATGTTTCTGTTTATAAATGGGTGTTCTGTCCTCGGGCTTTGGCGATACAGAAGACTGCTTTGATAAGATCATGCTTGTTGTTGCTGAGAAACTGTAAATAGACGTTCATCTTGGAAAAAGGATATTAGCGTTCACCTCAGATGACATCCAGAGGAACTCTTGTTTAGAAATCATCACGCAAAACTAAATAAGGATAATATTGGGCATGGAAATGATATTATTATTCCATGCCTTGTAATCATGCAATAAGACTCCAATATGGATTTTGCTCCTGTTCACCGGTTTGATAAGGCAACAGCTGCCCTTTGTTTACATGTTGCTGGCAGCTCCCCAGAAGCTATCGCTGTCCACATATGCTGCAATTATTATTGCTTTGTCTGCATCATGTGCTCAGTATAAGGAAAGAGCAGAAACATGTTTCTGTAGCTCTTTATTCATAAGCTAATAAATGGCAGAGGGGATTGTGGGTGCAGCTGGGTGCACATAAAAAAAATAACATACTTCCTGTGATCTCTACTCAGAAAAAAATCACTTTTCCATTTGAATGATGGCACAACTTGTGGGTTTTTTTTGTGTGTGTGTGTGTGCAAATGATTTGCACCGCACAGGGGACAATCAAATAAAATTTTATTGGCCAAGCACGACGAAACCAATTATGAGCACAAAAGCAGCACATACAAACAGGGGTGACAGTGCTGGAACCAGGTGTGATGATCCGCTCAGCTGGCTGCACAGGCAGACAGCTGTTTGTCCATTCCTCTAGTCTGTGGGCTGCAGGTCTCTGGAACAGAGACCTGTCTTTCCATTGCAAGTTTCTGGTCTGTTCTCTTGCTGGGGAATTTGCATGGGTACTGTGATGATCCGCTCAGCTGGCTGCACAGGCAGACAGCTGTTTGTCCATTCCTCTAGTCTGTGGGCTGCAGGTCTCTGGAACAGAGACCTGTCTTTCCATTGCAAGTTTCTGGTCTGTTCTCTTGCTGGGGAATTTGCATACATTCGTTATGCAAATCCCCTACCTGCCTTCTTTGATGACTGGCACTATAAGAGCTTTATGGTTCCCAGAATGCTTTGCTGGACATTTCCTTTCCATGGTCTGTTCCTGATGGACACTGCTGGAGTGTCAGCCATTGCTATCTAGTATAGTTAATTCCTGGGGGTTGCTTTAGGCTTCCCTTCTAGCCCAGTCAGGTTGTATTATCTGTATTGCCTGTTCTGTCTTGTCTTGCCTGTTGCCATTGTCCTGCCCCAAAGGTGGTCGACAGGAAATGGTTCTGATCTCTGTTCTTGGAGTATAGCTGGTGCAGCGGTTGCTACCAGCTATCTTTTCTGTTCTGTCTCCTGGGATCGCGCTAGCTACTTTTCGCTAGCGCTGGGGATCCTTCTGTTCTGTCTTCTGGGATCGCGCTAGCTACTTTTCGCTAGTGCTGTGGATCCTATCTCTCGTTTGTCCCTGTTTTCGTGTGTCTGTCTTGTCCGCTACGCTTGCTGCAGGCTCGGTGAGGTAACCGTTAAGCAAGCGCTCGCATCCTCTGTTTCATGTTTGTCTGTTAATGGTTAGTTAGGCGTGCTTGTCTCTATTGTGCTTATCACGTGGAGATCGCGCATAACCGCGTGCACTGTTGCGAATGAGTGCGGTGTTCGCGGTTAGCTAGCGTTGTTATTTTCCGTATCTCCTTATTGTATTTGCTGTGCCTTTGCTACCCTCGTATTCTATTCTGATCTGCCTTGTGTCACGTCTGGCGATCGCACCTCTCGCGATCGCGTTCCTATTTCGTATCTGCTGTTGTGTGTGCGCGCGGTCGCGGGGTGGTGACTGGATTGGCGCACACACATACAACCTATCCCTTTGCTCAATCTCATTCGCAATCGCCTCTCTTGCGATTGCGTTCTGCGCTTCGTACAATTCCTGTCTGGCACTTGTGGAGGTACAGAGGATTGGTTCCTCTGCACTCCCCAGCGCCATCTGCCGACAGGAATTTCCCTCTACAGGTGCGTAGCACCTTTTGCTGGGTGCCTGCAAATATACGCTTGTGGAGGATTTCCGCCGTGTCAGCGCACGCGTTGTGTGCTGATCACGGAGAAAGTTCCACAATCGTTACCCCAGGACACTGAGGAGAGAATGGGAAGTGTCCAGGGGCATAAAGACAAACACTTATATAGCACTTTTCTCCTGGCAGACTCAAAGCGCCAGAGCTGCAGCCACTAGGACGCGCTCTATAGGCAGTAGCAGTGTTGGGGAGACTTGCCTAAGGTCTCCTATTGAATAGGTGCTGGCTTACTGAACAGGCAGAGCTGAGATTCGAACCCTGGTCTCCCGTGTCAGAGGCAGAGCCCTTATCCAGTACACTATCCAGCCCCTTAACTATGGGGAAGAAGCCCCTGTGACTATAGGTGGGTCCAGAGGTGTGGGAGGAGCCCCAACTACTAACCTTTCCTTTCTTTGACACTGTCTTAGGTATTATGTACCCCATGTTCGTTTCTTACTTCGTACAGCGCCATGGAATATGTTAGCGCTTTATAAATCAATAATAATAATACTCCAGATCAGGTGTTTTTCTGGCTACTAATGTTATGGATGTAAAGATCTTGATGGCCACACTTGTTTTTATGAGTCTTGTAAGATGAGCCCTCTGGCATACAATTGAAAAAGCCACTAGCTAATTTAGGCACAACATTAAATATTACTAGCAATTTCAATAAAAATGTATTGAGAAGAAAAGAAAAAAAAATATTACTAGCAATATCAGTAAATAACAATTTAACCCCAACATAACAATTTAATTGCGGTATTACATCTCATTACTCATAGAGGCGCTCCCTGCTTGCAAATCGCTAGTATTGAGACACTTTTGTTATTTGATCTGAGGAAGCGGACTGCAATCCAAGAAACGCGTTATCATTCAAGTTTCTGGTTTCTAAAAATTGTATTACTTTTTTTGGGCTACCCCCTTCTTTTAGGGGAAAGCCTATTTACTGTATGTATATTTTATTCAGCTTACATTATTCATTCCACACATCACATCTTGGGGCGCCTACCCCCTCCCAGTAATATCCCGCACTAACCCCCTCAGCTCGGGGTGTTGGCCGTGTATGTCGGTTCCTTGGATCCCTTACACCCCTTTTTCTTTTCCTGGAGAGCGATCTACATTGACGTAGACCAAAGAACCCGAGTGAGGACGGGCTTTCTGCACCAGCCGTTACCCTGTGGTCGCTGGTCTTGCAACCTATCCTTGTAAGTATTCTGCACATACTGTTGTTGAGTGTCTCATACCCTCAACGTGCTACACTATCAGGGGCTCCTCGTGTCCCTCTCTCGTTTTTTGTCTCCTTTGGAAGGTCCTCGGGCTCCATTGGTACCACACCCTCTTTAGGATCCAGAGTCTTCCCTCTCCATAAGTAAGTATGTGACTTTTTTCACTTCAGTATCTTTTGTTTTGGGTGAGCAGATACTTTAACAATAGTTGATGTTTTCAGTGCACTTCTGCTTTCTGTTAAAGCAGCCTTTCCAGCTTTGGACATGAGGTCACCTTTATTATTATTTGAAGAGAACTGTGGCCACTATAAATTCATTTCAGGAACAATGCTTTAGAGATACTGTTGTCCTTCAGCTATCAGATGTGTTTTAACTATGTTAACTTTATGATCTGAGTTATTGTGCTGCTTTTGGTAAATGTTTTCCTGCAGCTTCTAACTTAGTCCAGAAACAGGATGGAATTTGGTTCCTGGACAAGCAGCCATATGTTTAATGATTTGTGTTTTTGGAATATCTCATATTTTTGAAAAAAGGCAGGTACACCAGAGACAGTGGAGGAGACATCAGACTCCCAGTAATTCAGTCAGGTCCCACCTACAGATGAATTGGGCTGCGCTTGGAGCTATACTGTAAATAACAATGTGTACAACAGCAGTCACCCTCCCTATCATGCTGCAGTGTCCAGTCTTCTCCTGTTCAGCTTTCTCGCAGAGTGTTGGGGATTTTGTGTAGCTGGCAGACTATTTTGCTCTGCAGTGCCATATTTAAACTGGCACTGACAGCTTTCAATACTCCTCCCTGCCTTCACCCCCTCTCACTCATCCCTGTGCTGTAAGGATATTAAGGTGGCCATAGATCAGGCGACTTGGCGGCCAATTGACCATCCGATTCAGTTATAATGGGATGAAAATCGGTGCCGCCAAGTGCATGCCCGATCCACAATGCAACCAATTTTAGGCCGCATTGTCCCCCCTAAAATGTAATGTGCCCCCCCTGGTGCCCAGTGCACTATACATTACCTGTCCATGGCAGCCGCTTCTCCTCTGCTGTCTCCAAGTGCACTCCTTGCTCCATACATGTGCCCCACATGGTTTCTAGCGTAACGGAACTGTGATGTCACACACGCGCCCGCCTAAATGTCGGCAACCACGTGGGGCGCGTTTATTGGGCAAGGAGTGCGCTTGGAGACAGCAAAGGACAAGCTACGGACAGGTAATATACAGTGCACTAGGCGGGCACATTACGCATTAGGGAGGACAGCGTCGGGCCGGTGAGGCGTCAGATGCGGCATCACAAGGCCGATTCTGGGTCAGTTTCAGAATGAAATTGATCAGGAATCGGCCTGCCTTGTATGGGCAGCTGACAGATCTCTCTCTAATCAGTTCAATTAGAGAGCGATTTGTCTCTTGGTTGAATCTACGAATCATTGCTAGATGTATGGCTACCTTTAGGCATGCCCACCTGTTGTGCAGGTGTGTAAATGCTACATTCTCAGTCAAGACAACCTAGAACAAATGTATCTGCCAAGTTTTCTCCCATGCAGAGCCACAAGAGCCAGGGTCTTGGGCAGCTGCTGCCCAAGTGAGTGGCTTGATATTTAAAAGGGGTTGCTAAATATGGTAGAGAAGCCTGATGATGGAAAAGGGAGACTGCACATGGGGAGCAATATAAAAAAGGAGAGATGCTGCTCAAGGGAGCTATACATGAAACAGCTGGTATAAACAGATTGATGCTACACACCATATAGGGGGCTGGACATGGATGGGGGGGAGCTGTTGCACATGGGCAGGAAGCAAAAGGAAAGTTGGCCTAGAAGCGGAAAAAAATTATAAGGCCTCTTGCACACTGCAAGTGATTCCGATTCAGATTCCGCTTTTTATTCAGTTTTTACATCCGATTCAGATTCCGATTTGCAGTGTGCAGGGAGCAAACTGCAAATCTGAATCTGAATCGGAAGTAAAAACTGATTAAAAAGCGGAATCTGAATCGGAATCACTTGCAGTGTGCAAGAGGCCTAAGTGCGGCCTTGTTCCAGTGTGTGCTCAATGAGGCTTTATATTACTAAGTAGTAGACCCAAACCCGTTTAAAAACGGGTTCTAGGTTTTTTTTCTACCACGGCCGCCGCCAGTGTGCGCCCGCACCCGCCTATCTCGCTCGCAGACATAGCTCGCCCGCCTCGCTCCCTGGTCCCGTCCAGCTGTCCCTACTGCGCACATGCGCAGTAGCAAATAACAGGGACAGCTGGACGCAGCGACACAGGGGGTTTATTATAGAGGATGCATGATGGAAGTTGAGTATTTTATAGAGGATGCATGATGGAAGTTGAGTATTTTATAGAGAATGCATGATGGAAGTTGAGTATTTTATAGAGGATGCATGATGGAAGTTGAGTATTTTATAGAGGATGCATGATGGAAGTTGAGTATTTGGAAAGCAATTGGCTATTGGCTATTTTATTTCTCCCAACTTGTTGAATTTTGAATTTCATTGGGCTTGAACTGGAATCCCTTCAGGCTGATGGCACACATGGCTGTGCGTGAAAGGTTGAGTTTTAGGTCATGCGCTTTTTTTTTTTGTGTGTGTTCGTTTTTAGTGCGTTTGCGTTTTGCATGCATTTTTATGTGTTTGCGGTTCGCACATGCGTTTTGTATGCATTTTTCACTTGCGTTTTATGCAACTTACTAGGAAGACAACAGGAAGGCAGTGGAAATGCATCACAAAACAATGTAAAAAAAACAATGCATATAAGAATGCATGGAAAATGCATGAAAAACGCATACCATTGCGTTACCATTGACTTTCATTATGTGCAGTTTTGAAAATTATGCAACAAAACCAGCGTTTTTAAATACGCATGTTAGAAAACACATAAAAAACTCATACGTTTTTTATATGCTTTTTTTATGCGGCCCATTGACTTGCATTAGTGGCAAAAAGGCTGCTTTTTCCGCAACGCTGGCGTTTCTGCTCTGTGTGTTCCTAGCCTCAGACTGGCTTATTTAATGTCAGTTGTGCCTCTTCTAGCTATGTACTGAATCATGAAGTATAAAATAATGTAGCCATTGCTTGGGTACCACTTCTGCCTGACTTCCCTTTCCTGTGGTGACTGGATGGTGTAATGGTTAAGGGCTCTGCCTCTGATACAGGAGACCTGGGTTTGAATCTCGGCTCTACCTGCTCAGTAATCCAGCACCTATTCAGTAAGAGACCTTAGGCAAGTCTCCCTAACACTGCTACTGCCTATAGAGCGCGCTGCAGCTCTGGTGCTTTCAGTCCGCCAGGAGAAAAGCGCGGTATAAATGTTATTTGTCTTGACCTGTGCTCCTGGTGGCTTTGCTCAAGTAAAAAAAACAGGCACTCGGCTTAATCAGGGAAATGCCCTGGTCATCAAATGATTTTTTGTTATATTCAGACAAACATCATACTCATTAAAAATAACAAGCTATTTGTAAAATTGCAAAAATGTTTTGCCGTAGATGTAATGTATCTCAATGACATTGCATTATATTGCCCATTTTGTGCGAAAACTGCATCTGCAAAAATATTCCGTATTTAAATGTTCATAGAAAAAAACCGTAATGCAAATTTCAATACAGGACTTATAAAAAATGTCAATAACATGCACAAAATTTCATAAAAAAAAGTATACAAAAATCACAAACGCAGAATCGCATGCATAAAAAGCTAAAGACAAGCGGGAATGGACCTGGAGACGCTTTGGCTTACTTTGACCAAGAGAAGCTTCTGTTGTTGGCTGAGGAAGCGTGAAGATGCCAGTGAAACGCGTTACATATAACTGTGGAGTGTTTTGAATAAATAATTTTTCAGTGAGTAAACACTGTTGTTTGTACTGGAGGGGGGTGGGGGGTTCACCACTACCTCCCTATTTAAGTTTTAAATATTTTATCCTGAACTGGTGCCTCTCTTCAAATACGCTGTTTACATTAAGGACCCTCAATGTTTTTTTTTTTTTTTAATCCAATTTATATTCCTTTAGATGCATCTCACAGTTTATGCCTCACTTTAGTGAATTGTTTGATGTCTCTGTTATGCCTTGCGGACAATGTACCGGGGTAAATAAACAAACCTAATAATATTTAGTGAATAATAGTTGACACAAACAGTCATGCGGAAAATGGAAATCCCACTGTTTTTGTGTGTTAATTAACTGGTTCGACTCTTTAAAAGTGGACCTGAACTCAGATCTTCCTCTCTGTTCTAAAAGATGGGCAACAGCATCATAACCTGTGCAAAAAAACAACAATCTGCAGTGTGTCTACATCCTGCTTTCATGAAAGCAGACTAAGGGTTAACATCCTGTGTTTACATATTAGCTGCCTCTGCCAAGGACTGCTGAAATTCTGTGCTGACACAGCTGAAAGATCAAATTACACTTGTGATTACTTACAGATGAGGGGCAATTAGCCTGGCTCTACTCTCTAAAAACACACAGGGTGCATTTCTGTTTTCCCTGTGTCCTGTGCAAGAGTTCAGGTCCACTTTAATAGGCTGAGCAATCTCTGCTCCTCTTACCCATTCCTACATGTTGTGAGTAACAGTTCTTGGGACTGCTGTCAATCCAGGTGGTCTGAAATGTTTGCTGCTCTCTCCATACAGACACCCTCACTATGGGCAGCTGTACAGTGAGAAAACAAACCCACAGCTCTGTGTACACAAGAGGAAACCAAAGTAACAAATGACTAGGCGGGAGGGACTGCACTGGCCTGCAAACAGTGCCCTGTGTACATGTGATGATGCCATTCACATGGGTCTCCCCTGCCCCTCCACGCACCATTCACAACCAGGCATGGACTCTTGAAAAGACACATTGACTTGGTAACACAGCTTGATGGCACCAGGCAGCAGAACAGGAAACACTGATGCACGAGGAGCATCGTGCCGAGTCTTGCTAGAAAGAGTCCCTGGATTGTGCTGGAGACCCTAAAATTGGGCTGTTTATTTGGAAAGGAGGCACAGTTTAAATGATTGTGTTTACAATTCGCAAAGGAGCCCATGTTACAGTATAGAAGGAAATGACTCGTATGGAGGCTGCTCCTGCAATTCAACTATCCTCAAAGCTTTTTTCATGCTGTTCTTTCTACTGTGCTATGATGCCATAACTTGAGTTATGATCTAGGTTAACTTAACTTTGATCTATGTTATTATATATAATTATAAACCACAGCTGAACACCAGGAAAACAATAAGGCGAGATTCACAGTGGTCTGTTGCATTACGCAAATACGCACGTGTTAACATGAGGGTGAACTGCAATGGAGACTGGACATAGACTTTTAAGGGTGCCTTATCCCTGCAAATTTCAGATGCATTTTACCATGCATTTTCTAACTGAGATTCTGCATTTTTGCAATCATTTACATCCGATTCTTCTTTTTTGCGTTTTTATGCAAAATTTCACATTCTGATTTTTTCCAAGCATACCATTGAAGTTCATTGATATTTACCATTTACTGGTAGTTAATTTACTTTGTTCCTTTAGATTGTAAGCCTTTGGCAGGGTCCCCCCTTCTTCCCCCCTGTATATTTCCACTAGCCTGTTGCATTCTACATCCATTTTTCTGGATGCAGATTTCCGCATTGTTTCCACAAATTTAACATGGAAATCTGGATGTGGCTATCGATCATTGGGCTTGATTCACAAAGCCGTGATAACTGTTATTACGGCTTTCAAAAGGTGCTTTGCGCGCGTTTTAGCACGGTTTTATGTGAAAAACGGTTATCGAAACAACGCACATTTATGTGCATTAGTGTACACGCGATAACGCAAATTTATTGTGTGAAAGCGGAATGTTAACGTGCAAAAAATTTGCGTTATCGCGCGAACTCGAATTTTTGCACGTGATAACCGTTTTCACGCTAAATTTTGCGTGAAACAGTTGTCACTACTTTGTGAATCAAGCCCATTGTATGGGAAACAGATGCATGCTGCAACATGCCATCCATAATCATTCTGCATCGCATAGGAAAAATCGCGTTTAGTGGAAATCGGTACACAAGCATTCATTGGAGTCAGGTTGGATGCGGAAATTAGCATACAAAATTTGCATGTATTTGCAATCATTAACAAACTGTTTCCCATCCCCTACTTGCACCTCTGATAGGCCCAGCGCACACCAAAAACCTCTAGCAGATCCACAAAACGCTAGAGGTTTTTGAAGCAGATTTCAGAGCGATTCTAGGCATGCTTAGAGAGATTTTCTAAACAAGCCTAGTGTTTTTTGGAGCGTTTTTGTGTAGCAGATTTCATATATTGTTACAGTAAAGCTGTTACTGAACAGCTTCGGTAACAAAAACACCTGGAAAACCGCTCTGATCTAGCGTTTCTCAGAGAGGTTCTCAACTTTCCTATCCTTTAACATTGAGGCAGGAATGCCTCAGAAATCTAAAAACTGCTGCAGCCCCCGAGCTTGCATTTGTGCACCATCACATTGAAATACATTACCAAATCGGTTTTCAAACCACTAGCGTTTTAAAAAACGCTCCAGAACCGCTCTGGTGTGCACCAGCCCTTACTGTTGTTGTCCTTTGCAGGTTTTGGTGTATCAATTGTTATGTATAGAGTGCTTGGGGGGCCCCATGTAAAACTTGCACTGGGGACCATAGCTCCTTAGCTATGCCACTGCCAACATAGTTCCCTATTCAGCTTTACCAACAATGAAAAACGTGGGAGGGTGAATTGGAGCGTTAGGAGAAGTTATACGGTGAAACAAACTCCAACTGGAGCAAAGGGTGCAGCATTGTTGGTTCTGTTATTCACCTCAAGAATCTGAGTGACTCACTTCTATTTTGCAAGTGACTAAACGCTGAAACTCTGTACAAGATTCTTTCCATACATTGCTCCAATATTTAGAGAAATTTGGAAGCGATTACTGTAATTCCACATTAGTAATATTTTGGAAGAGTGAATATTTTCGTATTCAAACCATATGCCTCAAGCCACAGCTCCAGCCCTCTCACGAATCATCTGTTTATTAAAAAACAATCCCGGATTGAAGAGTTTAGTAACGCCATCCGTGCCATTGGTCCTGCCGTCCCTGCTCGATTCTCCCTGTTGTATATAAAGCTTTTGATGTTTGCCCAGGGTTTCAACATGGAGAGCATTAAACTCATATACGTGTCCTTGATTTTACAGCAGCCTAGGGCATTGAGCTATTTACATAATTGACATCAGGGTGTAACTACAAAAACTGTTAGGGGCTCAGCTATGGGGGAGCCTAAAAGGTCAAAGTGCCCTGACATGACTACTTGGCCATTTTCCTCACAAACTGCACGCTCATATTCTGTATAGAATGGATGGATGGAATAAAGAGAAATGTATTCTTTATTAAAGCAAATTAACAGCAGACAATGCTGCGAGGAAAACTTGCCGACTGGTTAGGAAATCTACATTACCAACAGAGAACTCCTTTGATATGCTAAGGAGGAGGAAGGGGCAGGACTTTAGAAAGTGGAAGCTGATTGGTTATGACACAGTGGACAGATGCAAGAGGAACTTTAACCAAGGGTGAACTTCATGCCAATCATATAACCCCTTTCCCACGAGAAATTGTTACCTTTTCTCGAATAGATCATGGGGGGGGGGGGGGGGGGGGCTGTATGGCTGATATTGTGGTGAAACCCCTCCCACAGTGTGATGTCATGACCAAGGTTCTGACAATTTGCTGTGAACCTCGTTGCATTGCGGGAAATAACAGCTTTTTCTAACTGCCAAGCTAGCAGTATCTCCCTGCTTGAACTCTCAGTAACGAACATTCTGTACAGATCACTTGGCAGAACTAAAGATGTCACCACTATTGATAAACATCAGCATGTAAATCAGGGAGAGGAAACATTTTACAATGGGCAAACACTGACTAAATAATTTATAAATGAATATTGTAAAAAAATAAGCAATTTTATTATTTGTTATTTTCACTACAGTTTTTTTTAATTAACTATGAATATTGGCTGCTGATGTTAAAATAAAGATCTCTTCCATAGTATGTAGGAATCATAGCCTATGTAATGCAGATATTACATTATTTCAGTGAATGAAAATTCTGGTGTACTATTTTCCAATTTTTTTTATTGCCCTTTGTTATGAGCATTATCGTTATGCAGTTAAAGGGTCCTATTTATTGGTCCCTCCCAGAGTGCACCCCAAAACCTTTGGAGACAGAGCTTTCTGTCATGCTGCCCCTAGTCTTTGGAACTCCCTACCACACTCAGCAAAGACAGCCCCATCCCTGGAGTTATTTAAATCAAGACTGAAAAGCCACCTGTTTAGACTGGCATTTCCGGACTTATAGAATTCTTCCTCTGTTCCACGACTTACCAATCAACCAATTATTGGTCTGAGCCATGCTTACCCGATTTGAGTCCTACGGGAGAAAAGCGCTTTACAAATGTTATTCGTTGTTGTTATTTGTTGTTATTTATAAAAGCCACGGAAAGCCATTACAGGAACTCGTGTTAAGGTGGCCATACATTGCTTGATTTGCACCATCTATATCCAGCAGGTTCAATCATAATGATTGAATCTTGCAGAGATCGATGCCACAACGTGGCCAGCATGCTGGAAAGGTCTCGCTCTAAAGGGCTCGGTTGGGAGAGCAGCAGTAGCGGAGTTTGATTTCCCGATAAACGACTCCCTCTCATGTGTAATGTGTTCTTTCCAGGCCCATGGTGAGTGTTGAAGCGGTGATTGGGCTCACGTGCCTGCTGCTGCCCACCAGGCATCTGTACTACGTGACCTAATGGCATATACGAGGTCACACACATGCCACATACATCAGGTACAGGTGTTCCAAATGTAGAGGAGACACACGGGGAGATGTGCCATTGGACAGCTTTACCCCTCTGCCTACCGAGGTTAGTTGGTTAAGGGCACTGCCTTTGGCATGGGAGACCAGGGTTCGAATCCTGGCTAGAATTAGTACCTGTTCAGTAAGGAGTTCAAGGCAAGACTCTCTAACACTGCCAGGTGTCCTCTTCAGCACGTACCAGGGCTGCAGCTCTTGAGAGCTTTGAGTCCGAAAGGATAAGAACACTGTACAAATGTTCCAGTTCAGATAATTGCTACCTAACACGAAGCACAAGCTAAACGAGTACAATGGCGAGGATTATTCTGTTCCATTATCCCCAATATCAATGATTTAATATGGACAGCATACATTTCTCAATAGAGCTTGAGTTAAAAAAAATAGCTCCTAACACCAATTCTACTCTTCTACACAGTTGATCTGCGTCATTACATTAGCATGCTGCATTATTATCAGGAAAAGCTGATGTAATGACGCAGGTAAGCTGTGTAGAAGAGTAGAATTGGTGTAAGGAGCTATTTTTTTAACACAAGCTCTAAGGAGAAATTTGTGCTGTTCATATTAAATAACTAATGGCGGGGATAATGGAACAGCATAATTTTTGCCATAGTGCCCCTTTAACCTTTCCAGAATCTAACCCTTAAATTAACCTATTAAAGGGAATCTGAAGTGAAAATTAATTTATGATATAATGATTTGTATGTGTAGTAATGCTAAGAAATAAAACATTATTAGCACAGATATGTCTTATATTGTTTCCAGTACAGGAAGAGTTAAGAAACTTCAGTTGTTATCTATGCAAAAGAGCTTCTCTAAACTAAAGTCCTGGACAGCACTGCCTTTTGAAGCACTTATCTGTCTCTCATTGTTTCTTCTTTGTTTATTGTTTTTCTGAAGATAAATTTTCAAAAGGTCACTAGACTGCTCTGTGAAATCATTTAAAATGCTGAGTGTATTGCAGAAAGTGCAATTATTAGAGAATGATGCATAGAACGCTATATACCTGAAAGTAAAAATACGACACTATTTTCTTTGCTACTAATATTCTATTAATTATCCGTATTACAAAACCAGTTCATTATATCTTAAAGAGAACCCGAGGTGTGTTTGAAGAATGTTATCTGCATACAGAGGCTGGATCTGCCTATACAGCCCAGCCTCTGTTGCTATCCCAAACCCCCCTAAGGTTCCCCTGCACTCTGCAATCAGACATAAATCACAGCGTGGGCTATGTTTACATCTGTAGTGTCAGTCTCGGCTGCTCCCCCGCCTCCTGCAGAGCTCCGGTCCCTGCCCCCATCCCTTCCCTCCAATCAGCAGGGAGGGAAGGAACGCAGGCGGGGACGGGAGTTCTGCAGGAGGCGGGGAGAGCAGCAGACTGACACTATAGAGCTAAACACAGCCCGCTGTGACACGCTGCGTGTCTGTCGACAGCGAGGCTGTGATTTATGAGGGATTGCAGAGTGCAGGGGGACCTTATGCTGGGCATACGCGGACAGTTTATGTGCTGGTATCGAGCCAGCGTCTCAATGCCGGCACGTCACCGTTCGTCCGCGTGTCGATCCCCGCTCGTCCCCGCGGGCATGCCTTGTCAGCCGCTCGATTCCCCGCTATTGTTCGCCCGCGGGGATGGAGCGGGGAATCTATCCGGCAGGTCATCGGACCTGTCGGATATGATCAATCGAGCCATCAGTGGCTCGATTGATAAGGACACAAACTGTCTGTGTATGCCCAGCATTAGGGGGGTTTGGGATAGCAACAGAGGCTGGGCTGTATAGGCAGATCCAGCCTCTCTATGCAGATAACATTCTTCAAATCACCTCAGATTCTCTTTAAGGTTTTTTTTGTTGCTTCAGTGTCACTTTAAGTGGAAGGTAAAATGTGAGAAAAATGTTAAAAGTTATGAATACTGCATAATCTCTAAGTTCCTCTGACAAAGCGTGGCCCTTTATTAAGCCTGGCCTCGAAATAGGTGGTTTAGAGCACCAAAGCTGGGCATCGCTATAGCAATAAAGCTATAGTGTGCAGGCTGCGTACGGGTTCTATCAATCGCCAGGCCCCAAATTACTTCTTCCTCCCAGTTGCTACGACTTGGAGGGAGAGGAAATAGCAGCAGCTTTGCACAAATGTTGGGGAGCATGTTAAAGTGGCCCTGAACTCTTGGACAGGACAGAAGGAAAACAGAGAAACAGTATTTAGAGAGTTTAGCCTGTTCCCTCTAATCTGTGACAAATCACAAGTGTCAGCTGATTTGATTCAATTTCTCATTTGAACTCTCGCTGAGCAGCTTATTTGTGAACACAGGATGATAACCCTACGTGAAAGCAGGAAGTAGACACACTGCATATTTATTGCAGGGTTTGTATCAGCTGTATCAGAGAAATGTTTCTCTTTAACGATTATTTAAATATTATAATGCTGTTGTTTATCTTTTAGAGAGAGGAAGTTCTGAGTTCAGGTCCTCTTTAACCGAGGGTGTATGGCATGGACAGTGCAGGCGCCCAGCCCCCACTTGGAGTCATAACATGTCAAATTAACCACGTAAGGACTACAGGCTTTACATCCCCTCCCCCGCCCCAGGCTATTTTTTTTTTTTTACAAATTAGGGCTCTGCAGCTTTAATGGCTCGCTGCAGAGCCACACAACCGAGCACTCAATTGGAAACCCCCCCCCCCCCACACACACACACACACCTTTTCTGCCCACCTACAGAGATTTCTGTTGGTGGGCTCTGATCGCTGCTGCTGCTTTTGTTTTTGTTTTGTTTTTTTATTAAAGGATACCACAACTGACATGTGACATGATGAGATAGACATGAGTATGTACAGTGCCTAGCACACAAATAACTATGCTGTGTTCCTTTTTTTCTTTCTCTGCCTGAAAGAGGTAAATATCAGGTATGTAAGTGGCTGACTCAGTCCTGACTCAGACAGGAAGTGACTACAGTGTGACCTTCACTGATAAGAAATTCCAACTATAAAACACTTTCCTAGAAGAAAATGGCTTCTGAGAGCAAGAAAGAGGTAAAAAGGGGGACATTCTTATCAGTGAGGGTCACACTGTAGTCACTTCCTGTCTGAGTCAGGACTGAGTCAGCCACTTACATACCTGATATTTACCTCTTTCAGGCAGAGAAAGAAAAAAAGGAACACAGCATAGTTATTTGTGTGCTAGGCACTGTACATACCCATGTCTATCTCATTATGCCACATGTCAGTTGTGGTATCCTTTAAGTTAACTGTGTTTTTTGTTTTTTTTTTCTAATAAAAATGTGTATTTTATTATTATTTTTTTATTTCTGATCCCTCCCTCAGCTCACCAGCCAATCACAGCCATCAACCTATGAGAGCCGACCGCCCTCTGTGCTTCTCCAGGGGACAGCCGATTGACACGGCTGTCCCCAGTACAGAAATATGTAAATAGATGGCAAAACAGTCTAACAGTCTCCTAGCGGCGATCGCCGCAGGTAGACTGATGACGGAGTGGAGCCCTGTCAGTGCATCGGCGGGCGATCCCCGGAAAAACCCTGCCCCAGGCAGGGCCGGTTCAAGTAACAATTGGGCCCTAGGGCAAAATTAGCCTGGGGGCCCCCCAACAGACACCTCCCCCCGACCAAAAAGCGTCATTAGAGGCCCTTTGTTGTAGCCAAATTTCCCTCCTGGGCCAGAGAGCTGGCTGCTGACCCTCCCCCAATCACCTCCCAACTTAACAGACTCTGCAGAGTCCCTGGGGAGCAACAGTTAAGATGGGGGAGGGACAACTTAGGGCCCCTACAAGCTCTGGGGCCCTGGGGCAATTGCCCATTTTTCCCTATGGTAGCTCCGGCCCTGGCCCAAGGACTTGACGCCTTTCGACATTAGGCGATCCTGGGGCTGCCACCTTTCCGATGCCTATCGGCTTTGAGCGGTCAGGAAGGAGTTAAAGGAAACCAGAGATGTCGGCATTAAAAAATGTGATACTGACCCAGGGCTTCCTCCAGCCCTATGAGCACCGATGCATCCCACCCCGTCCTCCTGAGTGCCTACGTTCAGCTACAATCACTCCTGGTAATCTGGCTCAGTCGCGCCAGTCAGCTATTCTGCGCATGCGTGGCCAACTGGAGCAACTGATCCAGATTACCGGGAGTGATTGCGGCTGAACGGAGGCACTTGGGAGGACGGCGTGGGACGCATCAGTGCTCATGGTGCTGCGGGAAGCCCTGGGTAAGTATCAAATCTTTTAATGTTGACATCTCTGGTCCACTTTAACCTTCCAGGTAAGACTATTTGACAGGTATTTTGACAGCACAATGTCACTGTTTCACAACGCAATCCGCTTGCTTAAGGTCCCTGAGCTGTGCTATAGTTCTATCCAGAGATGCACTCTGTGATTTAGGATTTACAAATACTTCCATCCGTGCAAATGTTCTGTTTGAAAATAATAAACAGAACACAATTCTGCATCCTGCCAGCGACATCGGAAGCCGCGCTGAGCGTAAACATTGTGGCCGTGTTTTCCTAGTGGGCTACAGGGCAGCGGTCTGCTCCACTCCAAACAAACAGCTCTGTCAGGACAATGGCTCGTGGCAGCAGCCGAGATCCCTACAGAAGCTTGTGAACCAACAGTCCGTGTGCCGCACAGTGGCGTCTGAATTATGTGCTGGGAGGAAACTGGATGCTGCATTATCCAGGCTAAAGTGCAGTGACAGATATCTACTGTACTTATAGCATCAACACGTTCCACAGTGCTGTGCAGCAAGGGGGCAATGGCCTGTCGTATGACTCTTTGGGTCTACTTATCCATGAGTGAATGATGAAATCCATGTTTAAAGTGGACCTGTCCTGAACTCCTGCACAGGACAGAAGTAAAATATAGAAATGCACCCTGTATGTATTTAGAGATTTTAGCCTGTCTATTCCCCGTCATCTGTGCCAAATCATAACTGTAATTTGATCTCTCAGCTGTGTCAGCTGGCTGCCTCTGCAGAGCAGCTAATTTGTAAACACAAGATGTTAACCCTACATATGCTTCCATGAAAGCAGGAAGTAGACAGACCAGATTTATTGCAGGATTTGTATCAGCTGTAACAAAGAAAGGCTTTTTTCTTTAAAGGTTATTTTGCTGTTGCTTATTTTTTAGAGCAGAGAGGAAGTGTTGAATTCAGGTCCACTTTAATTCATAGTAAATTCACTGTGGAAGAAATTCATCTTATTTGTAAATTCTCGTTCTCTGCCATCATTCATCCTAAAATTCCCCACTTTCAACGAGACTCACATCTTTTTTTTTTATTTTTATTCTAAAGTTAAAACCTAATTCCAGATGCAGATGTAAATAATCAAAAACCGAGGAAGTAGAAGGAAGCATCTTGGCAGATCGAACCCCCACCAAGCTTGCAAAAAATACCCGTCTCTTTTGCTGGACTGCTGAAAAAGTCTGTCCATGGATGGGGTGAGTCCACCTCTGGAGACCTGCTACACCAGCAATGTGAATGTTTTGGTGGCTGCGGTAATACTGTCGGATCACTGACATTGCTGGTGTAGCAGGTCTCCAGAGGTGGATTCACCCCGTCCATGGAGAGACTTTTTCAGAAGTCCAGCAATAGACGGGACGGGTATTTTTTGCAAGCTTGGTGGGGTGAGAAGAGTTTTTCTGAAGTTCTTTTGGCAGCTGGCCAGATCATTATTTTAAACAGCATGCCCTGATAAAGGGACCCTGCCTGGTCGCAAAACGTTGACATTGGCTGATTTTGTTGTATGAACAGCCTTTGTGGGATATACCCAGTATGGATAGCTATACAGTAAAGATGGCCTCAGTCTCCGTTCTGGGAGCTAAGTAGCCATATGGTCTGTACCGGCTTCAAGTAATGGAAGGGAGGTGTCCTTTCCCTGGAGTCCATCCAAGTAAAAAGAAGTACTAGGCTCAGGGGCATAACTACAAATCATGGGGCCCCCCAGCAAAAATGTTCACACCCTTTCCTTGCATACGCCTGGCAGGACCATTTCTTGGTCAGGGCGACTGCCCTGGGCGCTGACCAGAAAGTAGAAGGGGGCATAGACCACAGGCAGAAGGACATAACTGCTAGGGAGCTGGTGGTGCGCAGTGCAGCCAAATGGAAGAAGATTACCAGCGTGATCACCTTCCTTGACTCCTCCTAGGCTGCCTGCGTCCGACGTCAAGTCATCATTACATCACCACCGCGTGATGACACCTGATGTCCTGTAGCGGTACTGCAGGCTGTCAGTGCGCGGCGCCCATGGAGGAGGCTTTCTGGGCTCTCTTCACCTGTGTGGTTTCCCGGTCCCTGCTTCCTCCTGGATGAGCAGCAGGTCACTAGTAAGTAAGCAGATCTACTTGTGACCTGTGGCTGTGTGACTGACCCTGAAGAGTAAGGGTTCGTGAGTTCACAGGGGTGGGGGGGGGGAGGGATGGGTGCAATTTTTACACCCTCACCCTGGGTGCAATTAAGCCTAAAAACTGCACTGACCCCTGGTGACCATCACAGACTGGGGCCCATCAAGTAAGTGTACTAAAACAAGTGTGGCCATCATAATCGTCACATGAATAACAGGTGCAGCCACAAAAACACCTGATCTGGAGGATGTTCCCCTTTATTGAAGCACGAGAAAGTTAGTAGATGGTGCCCCCTCACAGCTCTGGGCCCCCCTGCAATTGCAGGGGCTGCACACCTGGAGTTACACCCCTGAATAGGCTCCACTGGATGAGTATATATATATATATTTCAGGTGAGAGACCCAGTGAGGTGTGAGTGGATCATCTGTCAAAACGTTTTCACACATCCCATTAATTATCTCTTTTTTTCCGTTCAAGATGTTGAATTATCTCACCACATCTGTTTTAACATTTATCTCAGTTTACCTGTTTATCTCATTTTCCACCTTTATTGTGAAAGGTGCGTACACACGTCCAACTTTACGCCTGATTGTCGTTTAAAATGGTCACTTGATGACCTGAAGTGGAAACAACAAGTCGTTCAAAGGTCATGTACACACTGAACAACAAAGTGTCTAATATGCTAATTTACCTAATTTACATGTCGTTTAACCAACTTGATAATGGTCAATGGACTGGATAGTACAATGGACTAGATTAAACGACTGTACTTTTGAATGTCTATTAGTTTGAACAACAGTTGGTCCAACGGATCCGCTAAGCGGATCGGGCAAACCGCTTGTTATCAGTACAAACGACAAGTCGGATGACAAGTTGGTCGAAGAAGTTGGATGTGTGTATGTACCTTAAGTCACAAATAAAATAATTCATGAGATAAGCTTTGTGAATCTACTCCCTGGGAAAGGAGGGAATTCAGATGAATGTTCTCACCAGGATTTTCAGAGGCCTCTCTGTACCGTGAGTTGCATATTTTTAGATCCACTGCTTGAGATTTCCTCCGTGTCCCGGGATTTGAATAGCTGGCTGCTGCTGTTGCTGGAACCATAAGGCTGGCTGAGAGAATAAAATGGAAGGTTTGCTGAGGTACTGATAGCAAATTGGAAAATTCACTCATCCCCACATATGTCCACAAAGAAAAGATGGGCAATAAAGTTTCATGACAGTACAAGACGTGTCTCCTGTACAATCCCTTCTATAAACAGGTGAGATTTAGGTGCCAAATGGAGCATGGCAGCAGCCTGAGATATTATGGGGAAGGGAGAACAGATGAGGCGCACTCGCGGGCTGACGCTCTCCGTGCAGGAATACATACTTCACCTGAGAGTGTTTATAGAGAGACCAGGCTCATTTAATCAACGGTGAATATTGTATGTGCACCAGCGAGGCTGCTCATGCCAGCTAGGAGGAGAACTTGGATTTTACAATATACAAATCACATTCCAGATCTACTGAAAAGTACCAGATCTTTAACCCCTTTATTACTTCTTCTATCGCCATTGAGACAAGCTTCTAGTCTAGTCTGAAGGTTTTCTTTGTGAAAGGAGTGGTCAGATGCTCCTGTTTCGGTAGATGCTACTGACTGTCTAACAAGCGTCCCAGGGTAATTTCCGTCTAAAACATTTCCACGCAAAACAGATACCCCATTATTGCTGCACAAAATATCACACTGCAAAGCAACAAAAAAAGATGGCGTCAGTTCTTGATGTTTTTAAATAGCAGTTTGAACCAAGCCAAGTAGTGATGACCGTAATCTGTTAATTAATGATTATGCAAAATTTTGCGTACATTTTCACAATTACGGAAATACGTTATTACGATTTTGACATTGAATTGATCTTGTGTAATCTATTCATAATTTCATGTAATTTCGAAGTCATTTTGTTCTGACTTTAGCTGTTAATAGCAAAACCCCCATACATGCTATCGTCACCAAATTCCTAGGTGTGTTAAAGCGGTATAAAACCCTGACATAATATTCAATAAAAACATGTTTTCCTACTTTTTATATGCCATACGGTTAGCATATTTGCTTCTGTGCATAAGTATTATTATTCATTTAGAAATTACAAGTTCCCAAAGTACACTTATTTTACTCTGAGAGCTGATTTTGCATTTTATTCATAACTGCTTTATTCATCTTCTGATGTAAGCAGAAATGCTTTCTGAGTGTCACAAGATAACATTATCTCCAGTTCGGATGCGTCCAACTTTCCCGACAGGGAGCTTGTAAGTCCTGTGTTTAACCGTTTGAATGCTATTCTAGTAAAAAAAAAATGGTGGTAGTATATAATATGGTGTAAATAATCTATTAAAGCAGAGAAGAAATGCTGGGTTTCATTCCGGGGTATAGTAGGAATAAGTCAAATAAATAATTTTACAAAACGACAGTGTAGTTTTTGAGAAAAAATGTTTTATGAATGCAAAGGAAAAATGTTTTTTTAAATTCAGAAAAAAATTTCCTTTGAATGTTTCAAAGCAAGTTTCTCAAAAACTACACTGTCTTTTTGAAAAATTATATTTACCTTGTTCCCACTATTCCCCTTAAAGAGACACTGAAGCGAAAAAAAAATGATGATATTATGATTTGTATGTGTAGTACAGCTAAGAAAAAAAACATTAAGATCAGATACATCAGTCTAAGGGCCCTTTTCCACTACAGCGTTTGCGATTGCTTAATCGCAAAACCGCAAACCGCTAGTGATTTGTCAAATCGCTACAGTTTGCTTTTAGCATAGGAATCGCGGTAGGTCATTTCCACTACCGCGATTCGTTTTTGACCGGATCGCGATCGCGCGGCGGAGCGATTATTGCCGCGATTTTGCTATGCAGTGCATAGCATAGCAAAATCGCGGCCGCGAACGTCGGGGAATCGCCGGTAATTGCGATTCAGCAATCGCTAGCGTTCAGCGTGAACGCTAGCGATTGCTAGTGGAAAAGGGCCCTAATTGTTCCCAGTGCAGGAAGAGTTGAGAAACTCCAGTTGTTATCTCTATGCAAAAAAGCTATTAAGCTCTCCGACCAACTTGGTCCTGGAGAGGGCTGTTATCTGACTTTTATTATCTGAACTGTAATTGAACTGTTTACTTTTCCTCTAGCAGAGAAGAGTTTATTACTTCACAGACTGCTCTGAAAGACTCATTTTGAATGCTGAGTGTTGTGTAATCTGGACATATTATAGAGTGATGCAATGTTAGAAAAAACACTATATACCTGAAAATAAAAATATGAGAATATTTTCTTTGCTGCTAATCTTCTAGTAATTATTCATAGTACACAACCAATTCATTATATCATATATATTTTTTTCGCTTCAGTGTCTCTTTAACATGGCTAGCAATTATGGTGATGAAAGCATGTTTGGAGGCTTTGCTATTAACCGGCCGCAGTCGGTTAATTAAGTCAGCACAAAGTTACGCAAAAATTATGTGAAATTTGACATTAAGAGTTCTAATTATCAGTAGATTAAAAAATTAATTATGAATTTTCCAGAAATGTTGCATTATGATTTTGCATTATAAATGCAAATTATGATGCAAAATTATTTATGCAAAATTTGGGCTCATCACTACCAAGTAGCAGGAGGGTTTTGGAAACTGGCAATGCCCAGCTTGCTACTTGCGTGTAAAATGCAGGAGAACAGAGGCGCCAAGAGGATAAAGGGAAGTTAGATGAGCTTAAAAACCAAATTCTTGGTAAATAGAGGAGGTAGTGGTGGATTTACCTCCACTAAGTAGACACACAACGACTGTAGTAAAGACAGTCAATATATTTTATTTATGAACTCCAAATATGCAACGCGTTTCACAGGTTTGATCCCGCTTCATCAGGCAATAACAACGGAGCAATAGCATATGTGGTCAGTAGAAGAGCCAGGCACCTCTGTCAAACAAAACAGAGGTGCCTGGCTATTCTACTGACGACATATGCTATTGCTCCGTTGTTATTGCCTGATGAAGCGGGATCAAACCTGTGAAACGCGTTGCATATTTGGAGTTCATAAATAAAATATATTGACTGTCTTTACTACAGTCGTTGTGTGTCTACTTGGAGGAGGTAAGTCCACCACTACCTCCTCTATTTACCAAGAATTTGTTTTTTAAGCTCATTTAGCTTCCTTTTATCCTCTTGGCGCCTCTGTTCTCCTGCATAATATTGAGTCCACCCTGGGTGGAGGGTTGAACCCCCTTTTTCTCATCTACAGAGAGCGACTTCTTATTCCTGAGTGGGGTCAGGAAAATCTCCCCACCTGCCTTTACAGTGGTTGCCTAATGGTAACCCTGGTTTGTGAGTATTAATATTTACTCTATCTGGTAACCATTTACCAGTACATATTAAACTACACAAGCCCTATTTAAGACTTTGTGAAGGTGAAAAAATAATGTGGTAGGTTTATTGATTTCTAAATAGGAAATGAGTTGTATTTGCTCTGGGGAGTCAGATCGCCATTAATCGCGACTCAGAATAGAGGAGGACACAGCTGATGATGAGCTAAATGCAGGGTGGATGTGGGTGACTCTGCAATGAGGAAGAGATAGAGCAATAAGTCACTCTATCATTTCCTAGAAGTTTGTCTGAGCCGCATCACTTGCGACTACAAGAGGGGAGAGGAAACCGCCGAACATGAATCACCAACATGATAGGGATGTGACTAATCAGGAACCCTCCCTGAACTGTACTGTGTATGTAACATACTCTACAGCTGCTAAAGGCAAACCTGTCAGCTATTTGGCAATTGTGCTAATTTTTTGTCTTTTGTAGTTCTTAAGCTATGCACCTGAAACACACGTGTAACTAGAAGAGTTTGCAACATGGGAGGAGGCGCCCCAATTGTGATACAATATGTAGTGAGTATTGGTAAGTTAATAGGAGCAGTCTTACCTCGTGATGAGAGGTTAAAGGAAGGCGCATATCTAGACTTAAAGCGGACCCAAACCAAACATTTTTATTAATTAAAAATATTTTAGTTGCACCACTCTGACACATACAAAGATAAACACTCCTTCAAGCCTATGAGCATTTCAGTGCATGCTTTTCACCCTTCTCTTTTCATAACTAGGGTTATACTGGGGGCAGCCATTAGCAATTCCTCCATTGCTGGACACCATTTACTCCACCAGTTTGCCAGATTTTTTCCCGGCAATTTGAAAGGAAGGGAGGGGTTACTCCAATAAATGTAAAATATTTAATATTTGTCATCATGCAGCTGAAAAAAGGCTGCTATTTATTATTATAATTTAGAAAATCGATTTTATTTCTGAAATCTTGTATTTTTAATTTGGGTCCACTTTAATAGGCCCCCACTGCAAAGTCATAGCATGGGGCCCCCTTGAGGGTCCTAGCGAATGGCAGTAGTGAGTGTTCTGCCGTGAAGCAGCGTCTGGAAGCAGGAGAAAATTACGGACTCACCTGTTACGCGCTACTCTGCATGGCAGGAGGAGGTAGCAGGGATGGTTTTTGTGAGCGAACGGGAGGTTTTCTTGTTAATTGGCTGCGCTTACGGTTGGGGAGAGAGGGGAGGAGGGGGTCCCAAAGCCTACCGGGCCCCCCTGCAATGACAGAGGTCACAGGTGTGATTGTTACGCCCATGGAAAGGGACCCTGAGCACTACAGTGCCAAAAAAGGAAATCTGGACTTACCCGGGGCTTCCTCCAGCCTCCCGAAGCCCGCGAGGTCCCCCGGCATCCTCTTGGTCCCTTCCATGGTCCTGCTGGTCGGCTCCGGTAATCCAGCGACTTTGGCTGAACTCGTGCATGCATGCAGGGGCGGCGAGCACTAGGAGCGTCATTACGACAGTCGCTGTAAGCGCATGTGCGGTTCTCTAAAGACAGAACGCGTGACTTCAGTCAAAGTCACTGAATTACTGGAGCCACCAGCAGGACCATGGAAGGGACCAAGAGGATGGTGGGGAGCCTCATGGGCTATGGGGGTGCTGGAGGAAGCCCCAGGTAAGTCTAGATTTTCTTTTTTTGGCAGTGCTAAACCTGTAAAGAAAAAAAAAACCCTCTAAGGGATACTTACCTCGGGAGGGAAAAGGTTCTGGATCTTAAAAAGGCTTCCCCCGTCCTCTGGTGTCCCCGCAGTCCAGCGCTGCAGCCCCCCGAACAGCAGCGAGGTAAATATTTACCTACCATCATCCTGCGCAGACGCACTAGTCGCTCTTTGTTTGGGTTAAGCCGGAATAGCCGAACCCGATCTTATCCGCTTTACTGCGCAGTAGAATGGATATGATCGGGTTTGGCTATTTCCGCCTTACCCGAACGTACTTGCGCAGGCGCACACTTGTTATCCTTTGTCGAGGGACTTTTGAGGGAGCCAGCGCTGGATTCCACCAAGCTACGGAGGAGGGGGAAGCCTCATTGGGACCCTGAGGCTCCCCCCTCCCTTCCTACCTGTGGCTTCCGCCAGCCCCTGGCTGCCGTTCTGTGTCCTCGCCGCAGCTCAAGTGGCTCCTGGTGTCCTGCGCTGCAGAAGCCAACTTCATGAGGTCGGCTGCCCTATTCGCTCCATGGCACTGGTCACCTGGTCCTGCTGAAGTCATTAGGTCTGTACTGCACAGGCGCAGAACTACTGCGCCTGTGCAGTACAGAACTAATGACGTCAGCTGGACCACGTGACCCGCACCGTTGAGCGCACAAGAAGCCGACCAGGAAGCCTACCTGGCGAAGTCGGCTTCTGTGCAGCGCAGGACACCGGGAGCCACTTGAGCTGCGGCGAGGGCAGAGGACGGCAGCCATGGGCTGGAGGAAGCCCCAGGTAAGTGGATTTTGTTTTCTTTCCAGCTTGAATGTTCCCTTTAAGATTTTTATTGATAGACACCAATAAAAAGACAGTGCGTTTCATGGGATCTGCCTGCTTCCTCGGGTCAATATGAGACAGTGTCTGAACTATGTATCGCCATTTCAGAGCGCCAAATGCCTCCCATTTAACACTCTGAAAAGGCGATACATAGCTCAGACACTGTCTCATGTTGACCGGAGGAAGCGGAAGGTCCCGTGAAAGGCAAATCTCCTTTTGCTCATCTTACTGCGCACTTAGCTTATCAGAGTTAATGTGTCTTGTAGCGCTCAATATGCTACTCTGATAAGGCACGCTAATTCTGATAAGGCATGTTAACTCGGATAAGGCATATTAACTCTGATAAGGCACACTAAGCATGCAGTAAGGGGAGCAAAAGGAGATAGCAAGTGTTACAGGAGGTAAAGCTTGCTATTTGTTATAGTGAATCAACCCCATAACCTCTTAACACAATGTAAGACTGTTCCTATTTACTTACCTCCACTCACTACATGTTGTATCACAATTTGCATTCTTTTGGATTATGAATACAAAGACTTCATTGCTTACTGGACTCCAACATGGTATTTTGAACTTTCAGACATTCTACCTCATTTCTCATCTCTTTAAGGGAACCAGAGACAATCTAAAGAAAAGATTTTATACATACTGGGGGCTTCCTCCAGCCCCATACGCACGGATCGCTCCCACGCCGCCGTCCTCCGCTGCCTGCAAATACTAGAAACGGCTCCCCGCTCTGCCGCCAGTCGGACTCGGTCTAACGTAGGAGAAGTGCGCTGTTTGCGTATCTCTGCAGCAGCCGCTGGAGAGATACGTAGAGGGCGCACTTCTCCTGCGTAGCCTGGCTCTGATGACATCAGTGATGGAAGCCGGTTCTCGTAGTTGCGGGCAGCGGAGGATGGCGGCGTGGGAGCGATCCGTGTGTATGGAGCTGGAGGAAGCCCCCGGTATGTATAAAATCTTTTCTTTAGATTATCTCTGGTTCCCTTTGAGGTAGCCATACATATAGCAAGATTAGTCGATCAAGCAGGATGCAAGATATCGGCCGATCGCGCAGGAATCGGCTACTGTTCACATGTAATTCGATCGCCTCTGAATCGATTTTTGCATTCAGAGCATGGAGACACAACACGGATCAAATCAAATGTGAAAATGAATCGTGGAGGATATCGTTTGTAGTGTGTGGGATACTAGTCGATGGCCTTTCGATCAACCATACAGAAGTTGATTCCTTAATAAAGTCGATCGCTTTGTTGATTGAATCAGAATCCCTAGATGTATGGCTAGCTTTACTTATTCTATCCAACCAACCTGTTCAGCTGCCAGATATATTTATTTGCCAGCTCCAATGTATACAGTATTTGTGTGTATAGTTTTTACAATAAAACTAGCAATTTAATTGTTCCAGTTTTTCCCTTGTTACTTGATTATTCTGATCTATGCTAGAACTCTACGTCCTCAAGAAGAGACACACTACCGCATTGTCTTATCTTTATAAACTGTTGATTTGGCTAGTTAGGTTGCAATTAACCACTTTCTAGGTTTTTTAGGTTTAGCTAGTTTTGAGGTCTAGTCTCTGCCTCCTTAATTTAGAGAATGGTTGCAGCAAAATAACCAACTTCCAGCGCAAAATTGGTAACTTTATTTTACCAATTATACATACAATCGAGATTGTATCATGTACTGTATGGGCACACCAACCAATCTTAAAGAGACTCTGAAGTCTCTCAAAATACAAGTTTTTATTTTAAAAATCTCTTTAAAGAGACTCCGTAACAAAAATTGCATCCTGTTTTTTATCATCCTACAAGTTCCAAAAGCTATTCTAATGTGTTCTGGCTAACTGCAGCACTTTGTACTATCACAGTCTCTGTAATAAATCTACTTATCTCTCTCTTGTCAGACTTGTCAGCCTGTGTCTGGAAGGCTGCCAAGTTCTTCAGTGTTGTGGTTCTGCTATGAACTCCCCCATCCAGGACCCTCTATGCACACTGCCTGTGTATTATTTAGATTAGGGCAGCTTCTCTCTTCTCTCTTATCTTTTACAAGCTGGATAAATTGTCCTCTGAGCTGGCTGGGCTTTCACATACTGAGGAATTACAGACAAGGGCAAAGCTGTTTGCAGGAAGAAAAGAGCAGCCTGAAACTTCAGTGCATGGGGGAAAGAAACACACAAATGATCTCTTGAGATTCAAAAGGAATGCTGTATACAGCCTGCTTGTGTATGGATGTATTTTCTATGTGTGGACATACTGTACATCAACCTACTTCCTGTTTTGGTGGCCATTTTGTTTGTTTATAAACAAACTTTTTAAAACTGTTTTTAACCACTTTTAATGCGGCGGGGAGCGGCGAAATTGTGACAGAGGGTAATAGGAGATGTCCCCTAACGCACTGGTATGTTTACTTTTGTGCGATTTTAACAATACAGATTCTCTTTAACATCAATGCCCTAACTGAAACGCCGCATCCCTACGGCTGAACACTAACTAAATCACCCCAAACTCCCCAGCAAAAATCCGCAACTTTCTTGGTCATGGATTTTGCTGCCCGGGGTGGCAGAGCTTTGGGCTGTAGCTCTGCCTCCAAGCGCGTCAATCTGGGTGGATCTCAGCCTCTCCCCGCCCCTCTCAGTGAAAGAAGACTGAGAGGGGCGGGCGGAGGCGGTAATCCGTGCTGATGGACGCGTGTAGAGGCAGAACTACAGCCCAAAGCTCTGCCTCTTTATGGAAGCACTCCCCGCAATGTGCCCCCGGGAGTTTGGGGGGATTTAGTTAGTGTTCAGCCGCGGGGATGCGGTGGTTCAGTTAGGGCATTGATATTAAACAGATTTTTAAAATAAAAACCTGTATTTTGAGAGACTTCAGTCTCTCTTTAACCTGCCTGGCGTTCTATTAAGATCGCCAGGCAGGCTGCGGGAGGGTTTTTTTTTAATAAAAAAAAAACTATTTCATGCAGCCAACTGAAAGTTGGCTGCATGAAAGCCCACTAGAGGGCGCTCCGGAGGCGATCTTCCGATCGCCTCCGGCGCCCAGAATAAACAAGGAAGGCCGCAATGAGCGGCCTTCCTTGTTTTGCTTACATCGTCGCCATAGCGACGAGCGGAGTGACGTCATCGACGTCAGCCGACGTCCTGACGTCAGCCGCCTCCGATCCAGCCCTTAGCGCTGGCCGGAACTTTTTGTTCCGGCTACGCTGGGCTCAGGCGGCTAGGGGGGCCCTCTTTCGCCGCTGCTCGCGGCGGATCGCCGCAGAGCGGCGGCGATCAGGCAGCACACGCGGCTGGCAAAGTGCCGGCTGCGTGTGCTGCTTTTTATTTGAGCCAAATCGGCCCAGCAGGGCCTGAGCGGCAGGCTCCGGCGGTACTGGACGAGCTGAGCTCGTCCAGACCGCCCAGCAGGTTAAATGTTTTATTTGCTCACAGTGGATTTGCTACAAGTGCCTTTAGTGGATGAGACCTGTATGACAACTGTGGCATAGCAATACGGGATTGGCGGGTGTTTGTCACACGCCAGTCCCTTAAAGTGGACCTGAACTCAGAACTTACTCTCTGCTTTAAAAGATAGGCAACAACATAATAACCTTTAAAGAAAATCATTTCTTTGTTACAGCTGATACAAATCCTGAAATAAAACTACACTGTTTCTACTTCCTGCTTTCATGGATCATGTGCTTTCAAATGAGCTTATCTGTCTTATCTGCCCTGGCAGTCAGGTGACACAGGGGAGAGATCACATTACAACGTATGATTAGACACAAATGAGGGAGAATTAGACAAGCTAAACTCTATAAATACATACAGGATGGATTTCTCTCTGTTTTCCTTCTGACAATGCCGAGACTCCAGGTCCACTTTAATAATAAATAAGTTAAATTTTCCCGTTTATTCCACCGAAACGATCGCATCAAATGAAAGTCAAAAATAATCCTTTTTTTTTCTATCAAGAAAAACAAACGATTATTCAGTTTTTTCAATAAAAATCCGATTGGACATGTTGGAAAAATCTTTATATTTGATCTAATGGAATAACTGAACTAAATTATCTAATCGAAAAAAATGAAAAAATTGTACCATGTATGCGCACCATAACCCTAACCTTCCCCAAAGCAAGTCCTTCCTGACAATTAACCTTAAAGGATACCCCAACTGAAATTTGACATAATGAGTTAGACATGTGTATGTACAGTGCCTAGCACACAAATAACTATGCTGTGTTCCTTTTTTTCTTTCTCTGCCTGAAAGAATTAAATATAAGGTATGCAAGTGGCTGACTCAGTCCTGACTCAGACAGGAAGTGACTACAGTGTGACCCTCACTGATAAGAAATGCCCCTTTTTTACCTCTTTTTTGCTCTCAGAATCCATTTTCTGCTAGGAAAGTGTTTTATAGTTGGAATGTCTTATCAGTGAGGGTCACACTGTAGTCACTTCCTGTCTGAGTCAGGACTGAGTCAGCCACTTGCATACCTTATATTTAACTCTTTCAGGCAGAGAAAGAAACAAAGGAACACAGCATAGTTATTTCTGTGCTAGGCACTGTACATACACATGTCTATCTCATTATGTCAAATTTCGGTTGGGGTATCCTTTAAAGTGAACCTAAAGCCTGTTAAAAAAAATGAGATTAACTCACCTGGGGCTTTCCTCAGCCCCCTGCAGCCGATCGGTGCCCTCGCAGCTCCGGTCTGATGCTTCTGGACCCGCCGGCGAACACTTCTGGTTTGGCCGTCACCGGCCGACAGGCATGGGAACGCGAGTGATTGTTCGCGTTCCCAGCCTGTATATCACCCCCTATGCTGCTATTGCGACCTCCTGGCTGCAATAGCAGCATAGGGGGCGATATACAGGCTGGGAACGCGAACAATCACTCGCGTTCCCATGCCTGTCGGCCGGTGACAGCGAAACCAGAAGTCATCGCCGGCGGGTCCAGAGGCATCAGAGCGGAGCTGCGAGGGCACCGATCGGCTGCAGGGGGCTGAGGGAAGCCCCAGGTGAGTTCATCTCATTTTTTTTAACAGGCTTTAGGTTCACTTTAACCTCATAATAACCATAATTGTTCAATCTAACTCCATCTTCCTTATTCCCTACCACCAACCTTCCTTAACTCTAGCCTAACCCTAACTACTAACCCTATCCCATGCACATCTTCCATTGTATTCCTCATTAACTCATTGGCAGATGCTAGCTGATTGTATAAACGAGTGCCAGATATTAGTACATAGCAAGGAAATGAACAGCGCTACTTAAAAACAGGCAAGTGCCTACCTGCAAAAGAGTGCAAGCCCCACTTGTGGGATATAATACACACCGAGCATACACATGACCTGTCTACCACTGGAGGAGGATATTAGTTTCCTTTAACAGCTTGCATGCAACCTATTAAGTACTCGTCCCTCCCACTGCGAAGAAGTCGATCCTCCATGGGAGGAGAGTGCCAGATAGTGCCTACAGCCCAAAAATTAGGTGTTTATGTTTGGCGATTCAAAAGTCAGGTTCTGTTACCCACTGATTCCCCCATACCATTCTTGTTACAGGTTTCCTTGCCTTTTTTTCACTCGGAATCCGAGGCAGGGTCCAGGCTTATGTCTGCGGAAAGCAACAGCGGTTTTCCTCAGACGATTTTTTGCATATAGTGTACTATTAATACTTTCCTTGTGCTGAAACAGGTCTGGAGAAAATGCTAACTAACCTCAGCAGTGGGTCTGTATACTGTACAGTACATTTCAATTACCTCATTTTTCTAAAGGGTCAGGAATGGATACACTGAGTTGTTATGGCATCTGCTGGCTATACCAAGTTTACAATCTAGGGCGGTTTAAAATATTTGAAAGCCTTCTGCAAATATAATAAACTCAATGTTTTTTGTTTTTTTTTTATCTACACCTTCAGTGAGCACTTCAGGTGATGATAGTAGATATGCAAATAGCAGAATTTGTGTTAAAAAAAAGGAACATGTGCGTTGTTCATCTAGCGCAAGTTCCACTGTGTGTGCAATGCACATTAGGTTGATGGCATACTTGGGGCCGGATTTGTACTCTTTACCGCCCTAGGCCACTGTCACCAGCCGCCCCCCTTCAGTAGAAAGCAAGATGACCCCTCCCCCTTCCCTCTAGTATAGGTATCCAGATAACTCCTCCCCCTTTCCCTCTAGTATATGTAGCCAGATGATGTTCCCTTTTCCCTCCAATATAGGTAACCAGATGAATCCCTTAATCCCTCCCCCTTTTTTCAGTGTAGGTAGCCAGCTTGCCTTCACACCGCAGCAGCCATCTGTGTCACTCATTTCTCCACTCTCCTCTAGTGCAGAAGCTTCCTCTTCCTTCCCATCTCTAATGCTGCCCAAGTCAATAGCCGCCGACTACAATACAAACATGCACAGAGAGCAAGGTGGCTGCTGCACAGGAGGCTAGCAGCAGAGTACTGCGGTCAGACGCTTGCCTGATCTCCCTGCTTTGCAGCATTTGCAAGCTTGCAAATGCTGCACCAGTTTAGCATGCTGCTTTGGTGCCTTTGCTCCTGTGGTGCCCTAGGCCATGGCCTAGGTGGCCTTGGCCTAAATCCGACACTTCACGGATACAACTGCTATGTGTGGTCTGTGCATGGCTATTGTAACAGAGTTTAGTGAATCATCTCCAAGTAGAGCTACATCCTGAATGAAAGTGTACCTGTGATGAATGAATGAAAAAGTTTTATACTTGCCTGGGGCTCCCACCACCCCCCGTGCTCTGCCTCCTCCAACCTCCTTTATGGTCTTGGTGACTTTGAGCAGTCAGGGCCAGTCGGCATAGGCACAGTGCTCTTCCATTGTGCTCCCAAATATGGGGGGGGTGGGGGGTAGGCACGCATGACCAGGCCATGCATGCGCAGTAAGCCCCAACTCCCAAAGTTACTGGGGCCGTAGCGGAAGATGGAGGAGGCGGCGGACAGAGGCGAGGGACTGATCAGGCTGAAGGTATGTATGAAACTTTTTCATTTATTTATCTCACGTTTATTCCAAGTCAGATAAGGAGAGATAAATATTGAAATAAGTTTTTGTCAATCAACCCATGCGTAATAATGGCCTTGATTCACTAAACTACAGTAAAATTGCTGTAAGCAGACAACGCATAACTATTTTACATGTGTTAAAGGACACCTGTGATGAGGGGAACAAGAGGATTCTTAATTACCTGTGGCTTCTACCAGCACCTTGTAGTCTGTTAGTTTGTCAGCTCCCTCTGTGTCCTCCATATCTCACTTACCAAGCAGGGTTAGATGAAGTTTAGACAGCCTGGACTTATTCAGCCTGGAAAAGAGATGACTATGCGGGATATAATTAACATGTATAAGGCTAAATGAAAACATGACAAATGACCTCTGTATAAAAGACTAGAGAACATGCACTGTGTATGGAGAAAAGGAGATTTTTTTTCACCTTTTTAAAAAGTGTTTTTTTGCACAGCAAGTGTGGATAAAAGAACACCATTGTAAAAATTTGTAACATTGAGAATACATGTGTATGCATAAAATGTGTATTTGTTCAAGGATACTAGGCAGCTGTTGGCTCACCCAAATCTTTTCTTTTTGTGTGTTGTCAACTAGGAACTTATACAACGACAGCTGGTTTTCACTAATTTTGAGGATTTCATGGAAATGCAACATTGTACAGACCCTATACTCAAATTACTGTAAGTACTATCCTGTAGCGTCAAAGAGAAGAATCATCAGCTCAGACGTGGTGCCGTGACACAAGTATACATTCTGGACTTGTACATAAAGATGTTGCTTGCTTATCAAGTCAAAATGTCATAACTTTTGACAGTGATGAGACACTCTGCAAACCCTTTAAAATATCTGCACATTTTGAACTACTGTAAGTAAAGGAACGTTTGTGTCTCCACATTTATGCAGTTCACGTTTTCCTTTTTTTTCCGACAATCATCCTCCAGCCCCATAAACACCGTCCTCCCACAGTCTGCCTTGCAGAGGCAATCAGCCCTGGTAACTGGTGCAGTCTGGGCCTTCTGCGTATGCACGTATGCATGCGCAGGAGACCCAGACTGACGAGACTGAAGCAGTAACTGGGGCTGATCGCAGCTAAACAGCAGACCGGGGGAGGACGGTGAGAGACTCATACGTGTTTATGGGGCTCGAGGAAGCCCCGGTTAAGAATCGATTCTTTGTATTTTCTAATCTCTGGTTTACTTTGAGAGTAAAGCTTCGTACACACATGTGACAACGATCGTTCGTTGTGAACGACGAACAAACTTTTAATTGACGAAAGAACGACCTAAGTAAAGTTAGTTTTTAAATGTGTGTAACGATCTGATCGTTAGAACGAATGTTACATCACATAAAGCAACTATTGCGCTTACGCATAAAAATGAAAAGTTCCATGGAGAAATAGCGAAATGCGCATGTCAAGCCTAGTACGAACAACCGTTTCCAACGAAGTACTACTTTTGCAAACGATCGTCGTTGGAAAAAATCCACCAAGCTAGATCGTTCGTTTTTTAACGATCTAGCTCGTCCGTCGTTAGACTTAATGTTAGTTGGCTGCTTTTTTTTAAACGATCGTAGTTTGAAACGATCGGGGAACGATCGTTTCAAACTACTATAGTCGCAAGTGTGTACGCACCTTTGTGGTGCAGAATGACATCAAGCAGGAACGACGCCCACTGACATCTGATAGGTCACTGCCACTGAGCGTGTGCAGTGACTGGCCTGGCCCTAATGATGGTGCCTGGTCCTGCCCGCGAGGCCATCGGCGACCGGTCCCAACATGTTTGCTTGTCTTGCAAAACGCTTGCAAACCAAGTTACTTGCAGTCCAAGATTTTACTGTAGTTAATAAAGGAAAATCAGTGCTAAGCAAGAAGACCAGTGTGATAAGGAAAAAAAATAAAAATCTTTTGCTTTTGGAATCCTCACAGTCTCCGTGATTGGGTGTGTGTAGGATGCTTTCATTTCCCTATAGATAAAGCGTTAATATTACAGGATTGATGTTACTGCTCCCCAGCTAGAATATACGTTATGCTGTGGCTATGGACCATCTCTGGGGGTCACTCTTATATCTATGGATATTTAGAACCAGCAATACATCTTATTTGGAAGGGTTGCGTGAATTTGTGGGCTTTACGTGAGTTGCATCGTGTTTTTCATTTTTTATTATTTTCATTTTTATTTTTTGCTGTCCAAGTAATGTTTTACAGGAGTGACATCATTACATTCCAGATAAATGTAAGGTCATGCATGTCGGTCGTGCCAGTGGAAAAGCACCATATAAACTAAATGGGATACAGCTGGGGACATTGGACTTGGAGAAGAACTTGGGAATACTGGTTGATAATAATAAGTTAGGCAGCCATATTTAATGCCAAGCAGCAGCAGCCAAAGCAAATAAAACTTTGGGATGTAAAAAAAGGGAAATAAAATGACGAGACACTTGTATACTGCTGTCCCCTGTATAAATCAGTTGTGAGTCACATCTTAAATATAGAGCACCACCACATTACAGTTTTGGGCACCACATTACGGAACAAATTTGGAGCTTCAGAATAGGTACAGAAACAGGAAAATAAATCAAACGGTTGGAAGATCTAATTTACCAAGAAGGGTTATACAAAGTTTAGACAGCCTGGACTTATTCAGCTTGAGACAGAGATTACTTGGCGGGATATAATTAACATATAAGGCTAAATGAAAACATGACAAAGGAGCTCTGTATAACAGACTAGAGAACATGAACTGTGTATGGAGAAAAGGAGATTTTTTCACCTTTTTAAAAAATGGTTTTGCACAGCAAGAGTGGTTAACCACTCGACCCCAAAGGTTTTTTTACGGACAAGAGCGATTTTCACCTTTCAGTGCTCATCCCTTTCATTTGCCAATAATCACTACTAATCACAATGAAATTATCTATATCTTGTTTTTTTTACCACCAATTAGGCTTTTTGGGGTTGATATTAGTTTTCAGTAATTACTTTATTTTCAATGCATTTCAAAGGGAAAACCAAGGAAAAAATTAAAAAATACACTATTTCTCCAATTTAATCCCCTATAGCATGGGTCCCCAACCTGGGTGCCGCGGCCCGCTGGGGGTACTTGGGCAGATTTCTGGGGGGCCGCGGCTTCTCCCTCTCCCCCCGCGGCCGCGGTTCCCATGGTAACGGTGATGCGTATCGCCGCTACAGGAAGCCACTGCTCCGCCTCCTTCCCTCCTTAGAGCGCAAGGAAGCGCTGCTGTAATACGACATGCTGTGAAGAGGATAGCCGCGGCTGGCGGAATATAAGGAAGGAAGCGGCCGCCCTCTCATAAGGTAACAGGAGCGGCGGCCGCGGGGTGGAGAGGGCACCTCTGCTAGCTGCACTGGGGCAGCTATACTGGAGTAACTACTGGCTACACTGGGCTAACTGTACTGGCTATACTGGGCTAACTGTACTTGCTACACTGGGCTAACTGTACTTGCTATACTGGGCTAACTGTACTTGCTACACTGGGCTAACTGTACTTGCTATACTGGGGTAACTATACTGGGGAAACTATACTTGCCATACTGGGCTAACTGTACTTGGTATACTGGGCTAACTGTACTTGCTATACTGTGGTAACTGTACTAGCTATACTGGGCTAACTGTACTTGCTATACTGTGGTAACTGTACTAGCTATACTGGGGTAAGTATACTAACTATATTGAGGTAACTATACTACCTAACTAACTATACTGAGGCAACTATAGTCCTTATACAGGCGCAACTGTGTTAGCTACCTATACTGGGGGCAACTGTACCTAGTTACCTTCTCTTACCTATATACTACAATCAAAATCAGGGAAAAGAGGGCGGCTGCCACCGCCACTAACCACGCCCCCACGCCCCCAGAGAAAAGTTTGGTTGGGATAGTGGGCCCCGGGCTTAAAATGGCTGGGGACCCCTGCCCTATAGTTTTAATATGAATAATGCTACTGTACTTAAAACCCACACATTTTATCTGCCTATTTGTCCTGGTAATCACAAGATTATGTCCCTAGTTCAAAGTATGGTGACAATATATTATTTGGAAATAAAGGTGCATTTTTTCTATGTTTTTTTTTCACTAATCTCACGTACACGCGCTCGGGAACGCACACGTGCACACACAGGAGCGTGCACGCACGCACGTTCACAGTGGCAGCAGTGCTGTTTGACTTATAAAAACATCCTGGAGCTGTTAAGAGGCTCTAGCAGGACGTTTTTATAAGTCTGCTTGTCATTATGTAGTTAAAGGACCTCCACTGACAACATTTCTAAAATTTAAAATACATGTGTATGTACATTTGTTGCAGCATAGAATGCACTATGAATTTCCTTTTCCTGTGTCAATGTCACTTAAAGTACTTAGTAAAAATCTGACAGATCTGACCTGTTTTGGAATAATCCATCTCCTCATGGGGGGTTCTCAGGGTTCTCTTTCTTTTCAAAAGCACCTACTGAATGGCGGTTGCACAAACTGCTAAAATATTATGCAGGTGAATAGAGGACAGCCGGCATTTCTATTGATCCTTTTCAAGGAGTGTTTTTGTAAAGGAAAAAGTAAATACTGAGAATCCCCATGAGGAGGTTGACTAGAGGATTTTTACTTGCCCGAGGCTTCTTCTAGTTCCCCTGTAGTCCCTCAGCTTCCTCCCTGTGCTGTTGTAAACAAAATTAAAATAAGCGACCCGGTTGAGCCTTGGGCTACTGCCCATGCGCTGTCCCAGCCGCGTGCCTTCTCAATAATGCCAGAGAGCATGTTGCGCATGTGCAGTTTGTACAGACTTGTAACTGCGCATGTACAGAGCTCTCCTGGCCATGGGAGCACTATCAAAAAGGTGCATGTCCCGGCAGATGCACAGAAGCCCCTGGGTCTCGAACTTTCATTTGGCTGTAGCAGCACAATGGATCAGACTGGGAGGACACTGAGGGAGCTGGGACAGCCTACAGGGGGCTAGAAGAGGCCCCAGGTAAATAAAAGTCATCTTGTCCCAACTGTTTCAGGTTTGCTTTAAAGTGATATGGAACTCTGCATTTTCTCTTTGTTCTAAAAGATTTATAAAATGTACTACCACAAGAAAAGAATTGTAGTAGAACATCATTCAAACAGTTAAACACAGCACTTTGTTCTACTACCACAAGAAAAGAATTGTAGTAGAACATCATTCAAACAGTTAAACACAGCACTTTGTTCTTCAGTGGAAAGCTCCTTGCTTCAGTGGAAAGCTTTTGGCCACATCAGAAGAGGTGATAACATTATCTTTGGTTTACATTACTTTGTCAGATACATTTAATAAACATTAGCAAACTGCCGAAACTGAGTTGTACTGAGCGGAGAAGCAGAGAGAGCTGAGAAGTGAGCACTAGATAGATTTGTATATATGCTTTGACTTGACTCTTTCTTCAGTATTCTATGCGGAGCACACGCCCAGTGACATTCAGTTATGAAGTGCATGTAGTGTGGCATTCAGTTGATTTCCTGTGTAGCGAACACTAAGGATTGTCTAAATGTATGTGGGAACTGCCTTTTCTTCTTTATTGAGAGGTATATATAAATACAGCAGCTATGAAATAAAATGCAATGTCAGCTTTCAAAGCAGATAAACTGTACTTTGGGAATTTGTAATTTGTAAACAGACAATATTCCTTGTGTACTAAAGCAAATACGATAACATGGGTAATAAAGAGTTGGAAAACACATTTTCATTGATGTTCAAGAAGTTGACCTTGATGGACACACGTCTTTTCTAACCTAGATGTCACAATATATGTCATAATTTACTGTAGTGACCCCACTGCTCTTCAAATGTTAGTAACCACATCACAGCTCTCTGAATATATGGATTTATTTTACAGGGCACACATCTTTTTGTCCACTGCTGTACATAAGTTACATAACCTTCACCTCTGTTTCCTATTTAGCTCCACAAGTCTGGGGGGCCCTCCGGGGTCTGAGCAGGGTCCCCCGGCACTTCAGAAGCCATCTGTGTCTGATGCTGCCCCTCATGTTTTAAATTTGTAGCATACGGCCGGGAATTACACAAGACGTGTGTGTGTGTTATTGTGCAGCTTGGACATCTGGATCGCGTTCCAAGTCCGGCACAATAAAGAACGGCGTTCCGCAGGAACCCGCTCCATCAGATAATCGCTACAATGTGTGACAATGTACCGACTGGTCTACAATTCTGGGAAGGTGTACATATTATATCTGAAAATAAACTGTACCTGTCCAGACAGCTAGGCCCCACATTTATTATAGTTCTGGAGACCACAATTAAAGGGTTAGGTTACAGAACAAGATTCTATCCGACGATGAGCGCCAGTACAATATCCGGAGCGATAAGATAATAGAATAATCTTGTTTTTGTTTTTATAGAATGAACCGCAGAGATATAGGAAATCCAGAAATAGAATAATAATAGCATAATAATAGCAAGTATCCGGAGACCACAGTATCTTCCTCTTCCTTACACGCGATTGGCTGACCTATCATGTGACCTGTCATGTGTCATTCTTCTTTCTGAGATAGGCTTCTAACAGTCAGCTATATCCACTGCCTTTTGACGTCATGTTTTTGCTACATTGCTTTGATTTACTACGGTTACAAGGACTGGAAGTTGCTGGAAAACAGAAGCAAGCCTAAAGACTTGGCTTGAGTTTATTACAAAATAAACTGCTTGTAGTGAGAAGCAAAAAGTAATCCTAGAATGAAGGTTTCCACAGACCCAAGAGGAAAACTTAACTGTAGTTCACACTTGTATGTAATACAAATATATGTATGCATTTTTATTTCCATAAGTAGGAATGCTCATTCAAATTCCACGGAATTTAAATTTCTATATTTCTGATTGCTAATTTTAGTCCAATCACGGAACTCGGAAGCATTGGACCAATCAGAGAATGCAGAATTTTGCCGTAAAAATTGGATTACTGCTGTAATTTTAGACCAATCGCAAGATTCCGTTTTTCCAATTTACGGTTTTCAGTTTTACTTTTTTTTGTCATTTTTGCTTTCTCTGATTGATGCAAAACATGACAAATAAATTTCCTTGGAAATCAGGAAATCTACGGAGGCTGTACCAAAGTTTCTGCGGTGGTACAGCCTCTGTAGAATCACAGACTAGTGCAAAACGGCCGTCAGGCTTTCCGTGTACCCTGCACCCACCGCTACATCACGTGCCTCTGATCAGGGCCGTGCCGAGACATAGGCTGGAGAGGCTCCAGCCTCAGGGCGCAGCGTAGGAGGGGGCGCACAATTCATTCAGCTGTCATTCCTAATTGTGTATGAAGCAGAAAGAAATAAGAAAAGGGGATACATAGCAGTGACTGCAAGCCAGATAACTAGACATTAAGGTGTTGGGGAGGTTGTGGGCCCTGTGGCCCTCTTAGTCTAAGACACTTTGGTGTCTCAGCCTTGGGTGCTGGAGGACCTTGTCCTGGCTCTGCCTCTTATCATCTGTATGGTATGTCATGCCTTTCAATTGATGATGTTTTTGCACGTTTGATGCATAGTCACATCCATTAAAGAAGTTCAGTGCTTTACAGCAGTGCCAGCTTTCTTTCTTCTACAAGTTGATACATGTTCTCATGGTTAGGAAGATGGATCAGGGAACATTCTTCGTTGGAAGATGTCACTGTGAGGTTCCCCGCTCCATCGTTAGGGGAGTATTTCATTTAAAGGGGAACTGAAGAGAGAGGTATATGGAGGCTGTCATGTTTATTTCCTTTTAATCAATACCAGTTGCCTGGCAGCCCTGCTGGTGATTTCTCTGCAGTAGTATCTGATTAAAACCAGAAACAAGCATGCAGCTAGTCTTGTCAGATCAGACTTATAAGTCTGAACCACTGAAACACCTGATCTGCTGCATGCTTGTTCAGGGGCTATGGCTAATAATATTAGAGGCAGAGGATCAGCAGGGCTGCCAGGCAACTGGTATTGTCTAAAAGGAAATAAACATGACAGCCTCCATATACCTCTCTCTTCAGTTCCCCTTTAAGTTGTGCTGCTCAATTTATGTAAGAGTAACTTGGTCGCAGAGTGTGGAGGGCATGAACAGTAGGGATGGTCGGAAATGCCAATTTCCGATTCCGCGGTAAATCCGCATTCCACCATTGCCAAATACCGTTTCCGCTTTCTGCTACCAATTTCCGCATTCCGATGCGGAATTTCTGCCGGAAATCGCGGAAATTCCGCCCAAATTTAACATCGATTTTCTCAAAAACTATAAGGTCTTTTTGAAAACTTTTTTTGCATCTTGTTCAGGAGATTCTGTTTAACAAACCCTGAAAATTTGGTGTTTCTAGGACTTACAGGGGCTTTGCTATTAACCGCTTTTACTGTAATGTAAATGCAGAAAATAAGCAGATGCAGATTTTCTGCATTTTACATTACAGTAAAAATCCGCCTAATGCACTTGCATTACCGATTTCCGCATTCCGATGCGGAAATGCAATTTCCGATCGGAATTTTGGAAATTGCATTTCCGCGGAATCCGAATGAGGCAGCTTATTGACAAACTGGAAACCCAAATCCTGGGTTCCACATCTCCTATTATGGCTATTCCTACATTCTTCACTGTCTAACCCCCACTCCCCCTATCCACCTACCCACCCGAAACCCTGAACAGAAAGGTGTGTTTGCAACTTGAATGTCCTTAGAAAAATAGTTGGCTGGAACTTTGTAGAGAACTATTAGAATATACACCAGAGAGAAACTGGATCCGGGTCTTCTTGGACATGATCCTTATGAATCAACAATGGGCTGAGATGGGATGAAGTTGCTTGGTGGTCTCTCATTACTGATTTGCTGGAATTTACTTAAAAGCAACTGAAAGCGATAGACAGTGAGACATTCGATAACTGAAGAGATCTTTGTTCTTTCTGTTCATCAAAGTTGAATTTGAAAGAAATAACCTATCCAGAATAGTTTGCAGAGCCTGTCTCTGTGTGCTAGAATGACCTCTCTTCTTTATGTAAGATTACATGGCAGACATCAAGGTTGGACTATTTATTACTTAAACCATGTAGATATTAGAGTTTCGTTACCAGGAACGTTCTTCGATGATAGTTTTGGATAACAGTTCATAAATGATTATTACTGAACAGGCAGCCTGCTGAATCCCATAGGGGCATCCTGCATTACAACTGGAGTTGTTAGGAAGAGGACAACATTGGGGACATCTGTACTCATCTGTAACCTCTCACCCAAAATAATTTTTATTTTGAGCAATAAGAATGTACTGTGTGTCCGTAGCTCTGATCCTGCTATATCCGTGAGTGCACAGTCAGAACTTCTGGAAGTGAACATTCATGCTTGTCCACAATCCAAAAATGCTATGATGCCTGCTAGCCTATTGAAGGCCCTTTCACACTTGCAGGGCAAACCTGAATTGCGTTGCCCTAATCTGCTGCACCATGCCGCTAAAGCAATGAAAGCTTTTCACACTTAAAGTGTCCGCGTAGCCACTCATGGATCCTCCAGTACCCCCGCCACGAGCTAGTTTCGTTTCCGCCACTGTACATGCACAGCCCTTGCCATGCGTATCCTTGATCACGCTCCCATCACTTACTTCATTACAGGGGAATCTGATAGTTTTTCCTCCAACCAGCAATGTTATCAATTAGCTTTATTGGAGTGTAAATATGCCTTCAAGTGGCATTAACCACTTAACGGTTAACTGGTCTCACCTGTGTTTCTATGGAAACGGCAGCTCGAACGGCCGTTTCCTGTCAGTTCACGGAGCGGGACTCCGTGAACAGTCTGCGAGCTTCCGATCGTGGTTTGCAGGCTAAATGTAAACACCCGGGGATGTAATCACTACAGAGGTGGGCTTTGAGGCGCCCCCCCCCCACCCCCGCTAGGCACAAATAGCCGGCAGCGATCAGACCCCCCCCCCCCAACAGGACATCCCCCTAGTGGGAAAAAGGGGAGGGAAGTCTGATCGCCCTGCCTGCCACCTGATCTGTGCTGGGGGCTGAAGAGCCCACGCAGTGAAGATCATAAAAACATGGGCTGGTCGTTAAGTGGTTAAACCAGTCTTTTACATTCATTTTTTTTTTAAAGTTTTCGAGCAAGAATACAATTTAGAGTTTCAAACAATTATAATTTGTTTCCCTTTTTTAAACCAAAAAAAAAAAAAAGCCAGCCTGACTGCCCACTCCTGCTTATGATAGTGTAACTTAGGTTAAAAAACAAGAATTACATCTTGGTGTTTTGTGGTTTTCATTTGCGCTTTAATGAATTCAGCCAGCCCAATGAGTCATTTTTCTTGGAGAAGGTCTGTTTGTCATTACGCATCGCGGTATCTCCTTGCGGCCACTTAGCGGTTTGTTACTAATTATTTCGGGTAAGCTCAAAGGGCAGAGATGTAAAAAAAAAATGACGGCTTGAAAAACAATCCTCGCAAAATGTAAATTTCATTAATCCGAACACAGTTTGGGATTTCCAGAAGAAGAGAGGCAGGCTTCTGAGGACGGCTTCTCGTGTTTCCATCGCCTTTAAGTTCCTATACTGTCCGTGTATTTTATGCTTGTGTCCCCAGGCGCCCTGCCGAGCTCCCGCTGCTGCAAAATGTAACATTTCTCACATTTCTCAGCCCTTGCAAAATAAATATCGGCCACGGTGCTGATTGCGTTTATTATTCTGATAAATACTTTTTCGGATCACGTGATGCTTTGAGACAATCCAAGCTGCTTCTCCTCAGATTTATTTCAAACTCTCATCTCTGTACAGAGATACAAATGGTGAGGAGGGATTTCAGCGTTATTATAATCCTTTAGGACCTGAAATCAGATCAGCAACACCGCTCAGTGTGTGATACGCATAGAGATGCATAGACAGCACTGTCTGATGGACACACTGATGCGCTGTACAGCAGTGTGTTGTCATAGGTATAGGATGGCCCAAACAGTTTGCTAGCGGGCAGTATTCTGTGAACATTGACCTTTTCGCCCTTCGCGTTGAACACAAATAAAAAAAAAACTGCGTTCGCATTTTCCCATAGACTTTAATGGCAGGCGAGAGTCAGCCAACTTTAGCGGTTAATATCAAAGCCCCTTACATGCTAGAAACACCAAATTTGCAGGGTATATGGTACAAGAGGAAAGAAAAATAAAAAAATACCTTATAGTTTTTTTAAATTGATTTTAAAGTTTCATAGGAAAAAAGTATACATTGAAATGTGGTAAATGACAGATAATGTAGCTAACCTAATGGTAGTGCAAATTTACATATATCAAAAGAAAGAGCAATGAATTTCATGACAGGCTTTCCAGGGGTCCGTGCATACGGACCCTTGGAGACCCCTCCGGAGCCACAACACTTTGGCTAGGGATCGCTATACAGTCGCAATATGGCTGTATAAAAACCCCTGGCAACGTTTCCTATTTTTTAAAACTTTTTTATGTTCAGAGTGTGGGAAATTTTAAAAAAATGATGTGGGGGGGGGGGGGGGGGGGGAGGGGCCTCCCAAGCCTCTTTAACCCCTTGTCCCTTATGCAGGCTAGGATAGCCAGAATGCAGAGCCTTGGATAAGTTCGCCTGAGCTATACCAGCCCACATGGTCCATGGTATGGGAAGGCAGAAATGAGTATAGGGGTGCCCCTTACCCATTTCCACAAAGGGTTAAATGAAATAAATTAATCCTTTATTAATCTTAATTAACCAGAAATACTTACCTGCACCTTTAAAAAAAGTTTCCACACCAATATCCTGGGAAAAGGTCCCATGCCAATATCCTTTAACTTGCAATCATCTTTAAGTTGATTGAAGATCTCCGCGCACCGCCGCCACACACGCCGCTCCCCCGCACATTGCTCTCAGCTATACAATAGCTGAGAGCAAAAGTATCTTTACCTCCAAGGCAAGCAAAAGTACCTTTCCCTCCAAGGCTCCCCATTGGTTTCTTAACTGACCAATGGGGATCAGGAGGATTCTCATTGGTTGGTTAAGGAACCAATGGGGAGCCTTGGAGGGAAATTTAAAGATGCTTTTACTCTCAGCTATACCAAGTATAGCTGAGAGCGCTTCCTATGCAGACACTTTGCTGCCAGCTTCCGCTGTCCTCTCCACCTTCCCACACTTATCACCCTAATCCATGCTGGCACCCAGTGCTGCTTCTGTCTCTTTCACTCCTTCCCCCTAGTGCCGGCTTCCTAAAATGTTCGCAGAACAGGCGAATCTGGCTAACTGCTATAGCCTAAAGACTTCAATGGGCAGGCGAATTTGAATACCTACAAAGACAGTTTCTAGCCACAAAAATGATGAAAAAGTTGTTTCAAGGGGTCTAACACCTCGAATGTTGAATGCTTGATGGGGATTCATGCCAAAAGTCTCACCAAAAATTACGAAGTTGATGCAAAGTAGGGTTTAATCCCTAAAGGGAAGAAATCACATTATGCACAGCTCTGGGTGTCAGAGGGCTGTGGAGTGTCACACACACACAAAAAACACAGGACCACCAATGTGCTATCCCTCAAAAGGGCTGTTTGGGGTGCTTTCACAGCACAAGGAACAAGAAACAAGGACACAGGCCTAGCTAATGCTTTCCCTACCTATCTGCAGCAAGTCTGACCCTGCTCTCACTAACAGTCAGCTGCCAGCAGAGAATTAATCTAATATGGCCACCGCAACTGGTTTTTGATAGGGGGGTGAGGGGTCCAGGAGGGGGTGCTAGCTGATTGGCTGCCATGTGTTTGCTGACTGTGAGGTAAGGGGTCAAAGTTCAGCTCATTGATGATGTATAGGGGGCGAATCGAACATGCCAAATGTTCGCTGTTCGCCGCAAATGCGAACAGCCAATGGTTGAAGAATACTGCTCGCCGGCGAACTGTTCGGGCCATCTCTAGTGGCTGCAGCTTATTGTGCAGACACTGCTGTGCTCGCCCAGGTGTAGTACGGCCGCACTCGTGCAAGAGGAGCGCAAACACAATCAGAAGTCTGACAAGCTCTTGCCGGAATTCTTTCACGCGCTACAAAAGGTGGTGAACAGGTGGCAGCATCCAGGGTCGACAGTAGCAGTAGACAATAGCAGTGTAGAGAGTCTTGACCAAGGACTCCTTACTGAATAGGTTCTGGCTTACTGAACAGGAAGGGCCGAGATTCAAACCCTGGTCTCCTGTGTCAGAGGCAGAGCCCTTAAAGTGGACCTAAACCCAGTACTTCTCTGCTCTAAAAGATAAGCAACAGCATAATAACGTTTACAGAAAAACATTTCTGTAAAGCTCCTCAGAGAGGCTGCAATGTAGTTACTTCCTGGTTTCATGGAAGCACATACAGGGTTAACATCAGTGGTGTACCTAGGGAATTTGACACCCAGTGCTGATTAATTACAGATAAACTCTCCTCTCCCCCATCCCAAAACAACCAATTTTCTTGATGGGAGGTTTGATGGGTTGGGGCGCCGAGTGTGTTGCTACAAATTTTGGGGGAAATTGAGTCGTCACAATGTGGATGGAGCTAACCGTTATGAAACTCTGTACTCTATACAGTGCTGCAGAAGATGTCAGTGCTATATAAATACACAATAATAATATGGTAGGGCATTAGACTATGACTATGGTAGCATTAGATTGTGAGCTCTTCACAGGACAGTCAGTGACATGACTATGTACTCTGCAAAGTGCTGCAGAAGATGTCAGTGCTATATAAATAATAATAATAATATGGTAGGACATTAGACTATAACTATTGTACGATTAAATTGTGACCTTCTCTAAGGACAGTCAGAAAAGGGGGAGATACAAAAGACCGGGAAGCATAGGAGGAGGGGGTGGATAAAGAGGTAGAGGCACAAGACAGAGAGCCTGGTGTGAGTGGAGAAATAGCAGGAAGGAATCTCATCAGGACTGCATACATCACCAGTGCTGTTTGGCAAGGACATGCTGTTAAAAGAAGTCACTGAAATCTGAAAAGAGGAAAGGGTCATGGGGGAAGACAACAGGGTGGGAGGGGGAGCTGGGAAAAGAGATAACATTACCTGGATTCAAGCTAATCTAAATTGCCTGGAGCTTGCTTCTCTGCTCATTACAGAAGTTGGCTGTCAGCAGCACCTGACTGCCCTGCATTATTGATTAACTACTCTGACCAGGATAGTCCAGGGGACTCTGGTATAACAGCAGCAAGTGCACATGGCTACTAATGACAGCCAACTTCTGAAGCACTAAACACGTCTTGCCACCTCTCCCTGCTAACGTCCCAGCTGAAGCACAGCAATCATTCTCTCTACTCACCCCTCTCCTCTGCACATTCACTCACTGCAGGCTGTGTGGAGAGAGCAAGGAAACACATTGCCCGCGGGACAGAAAGGGGGAAGGGGTGCTACATCTAGAGCAGGAAGTAGTACAATCCCCTGCACTGCCTGCTGTTATTTTCCTGATTGTTGTCTGAACTATGAGAAAAGGTCCCAGGTGGCAGAACACAGTGACTGAGCACCACAGCGGCACCCCTAGCCATGGCTACACCCGGTGCTGTGAGCGCCTGCAGCCCTGTGGTAAGTACACCACTGGTTAACATCCTGTGTTTACATAGAGCCTGTCTGAACGGCGCACCACGGAAAGAGTTGACAGCTCAAATTACAGTGGCTCATTACTTCCAGTTAAAGGGAGAATTAGGCTGTTATCTCTAGATACACACAGGGTGGGTTTCTCTGTGTATTCCTTCTCTCCTGGGGAAAAGTTTAGGTCCTCTTTAACCATTACACCATCCAGTCATGACAGACAGCAGTAAATATTCTAAACCATTTCCACGCTTTTCAAAGCAAAAAGATTTTATTTCTTTGTTGTAGTTGGGTTGGAAGCACGGAGCTCTGTCAGGCTGCCTGTGCCCAGTTCCTCACATTCCACAGAAATGATAGTCATTGTAATGGGAAAAAGCTTGGGGAAAACAGTTTTAAATTCTTATCAGAATCTTAATCTCTAGAGGCAGCCGGACTAGAAGTGTGCATGGGAAAATGTCAGTTCAGAGGAAAGAGCTGCATCCAATGCCAATGCATCCATCACGGGCCATATTCCGTCATGTGTCAGCTGACAGATAGAGCAGTGCGCATCGCATTATACATGGCTCTGGGCAGAAATACAGCCAAAATATCTTTTAACACGAGCCAAAGTATCTCTCGGCGAGGAGCTCACAAGCTCTGCATCGTTATATAAGCTGTTATGGGAGGACTCCTGGTGCATGCTGGGATGATTAAGCTTTCCACTGGAATATGTTCTAATGCTGGCTGGGTTGTAAAGTTTAAAGTACTCTAGAAAATGCACTTTTTTTCTCAGCTCATCTAAAAAAGAGCACCAAGTCAATGAAACTTCTGTGATACTGATCTGGTCAGACAGGTTGTAAAATAGTTTTAGCTGCTTTGGTGTTAATGAAATTCAAAACAGGTGCCATAGAGAGGAATGAGGCAGCCACTAAAAACAGGAATGCTTTAACAGGTGGAGGCCACTGAGATGATACCTGAACCCTACAGGGGTTGCACAGGTGCTCGAACTCCTGCAGGATGGCATATCAATATTGTCATTGCCAAAGGGTTTGCTGTGTCTGCCAGCAGTCTCAAGGGTATGGAGGAGACACCAGGAGACTCTAGTAGTACTGAACAGGGTCATAGAAGGTCCTTAAGCCATCCATCAGCAGGATCGGTATCTGCTCCTTTCAACAACGAGGAGCAAGATGAGCACTGCAGCAGGCCACTGGTGTGAATGTCTCTGACCAAACAATCAGAAGCAGACTTAATGGGGGTCACCTGAAGGCCCAACTTCCTCTAGTAGGCTCACTTCTCGCCCGGCACTTTGGAGCTTGATTGGCATTTGCCATAGAATATGAGAATATGCAGGCTCGACACTGACACCTAGTGCCCAGAGCCGTAGCTGGGGTTTTCAGCGCCGGGGACAAAGACAGTTTTTGCGCCTCCCCTCTCTGGGCAAATTGGGCATGGCCACACATCAGAATGTGGACGTGGTCATGGATGAAGTCAAATGTACAAATGCTGTCTAGATAGCCAAATGTGCCCCCTTCCCCTGTTCATATAGCCAGATGTGCCACCCTTTAAATAGCCAAATGAGCCTCCCTTCAGATAGCCAGGTGTGCCCCCTATAGATAGCCAAATGTGCCCCCTTCCCCAGTTCATATAGCCAGGTGTGCCCCCTATAGATAGCCAAATGTGCCCCCTTCCCCAGTTCATATAGCCAGATGTGCCACCCTTTAAATCGCCAAATGTACCCTCTTATTGATAGCCATATCTGCCCCCCCTTCCCTTATTTAGATAATGAGGTGTGTGTCCCTATAAAAGCCAAATGTGGCCGCCTTTAGATAGCCAGACATGCCCCACTTTTTCTGCTGCAGTTAACACTTCTACACTCCTCTGCTGCGGCGGGGAGAGAAGCAGGGGCCCTTCGGGCAGCCAGCAAGCCTCCTCTCATGTACCAGCCGTGCTGAGCCCCCTTACAGTGCTGTGTCTGGGGATATGTGTCCCCCCCTTGCCCACCCATAGCTACTCCTCTGCTAGTGCCTTTAGAGGAGAGCATATTCACTCATTACTTTCAACCCTTGCACCCCAGTGCTGGGTGTAATGGAAAAAACTACGCTTACGGATCATTACGCGTACATTTTACGCTATTACGCATTACGGAATTACGCTTACGGCGTAGACATTTATTTTACGGTTCATGTCTGTAATTACGCATAGCCCTTACGCAATTACGCGTAAGAATACCGTAATGCAGGTTGTTACGTTATTGCCTTACGCGTAATTTCCTACTAGCAATTAATGCGTAAGGCCATGCTCCCAAGCGGAAAAGTTGACGCATGGATCAATGTTAGGTAGCCGCCGACTTTAAGGGTTAATAGCAAAGCCCCCTTAAATGCTAAGAGCCTCAAATTTGGAGAATATATTAAGGAGATCAGAAGGAATAAGAGGGAATTTTTTTTTTCAAAAAGACCTTATAGTTTTTGAGAAAATCGATGTTAAAGTTTCAAAGGAAAAATATATACATTTAAAAACCCGCCGACTTTAACGGTTAATAGGAACACCAAATTCCCAGGGTATATTAAGGGGATCAGTGGGAATAAGAGGAAAAAAATTTTTTTTCAAAAAGACCTTATAGTTTTTGAGAAAATCGATTTTTAAGTTTCAAGGGCAAAAATGTCTTTTTAAATGCGGAAAATGTCAGTTTTTTTTGCACAGGTAACAATAGTGTTTTATTTTCATACATTCCCCCAAGTGGGAAGAGTTTTACTTACTTCGTTCTGAGTGTGGGAAATATAAAAAAAATATAAAAAAAAAAACGACGTGGGGTCCCCCCTCCCAGACCTCTTTAACCCCTTCTCCCCCATGCAGGCTGGGATAGCCAGAATGCGGAGCCCCGGCCGCGTGGGGCTCCGCACCCTGACTATACCAGCCCGCATGGTCCATGGATTGGGGGTTCTCGGAAGGGGAGGGGCAGCCAAGCTTTCCCCTCCCCTCCGAGCCCTTGTCCAATCCAAGGACAAGGGGCTCTTCTCCACCTCCGATGGGCGGTGGAGGTGGAGGCCGCGATTTCCTGGGGGGGGGGGGGTTCATGGTGGCATCTGGGAGTCCCCTTTAAAAAGGGGTCCCCCAGATGCCCACCCCCCCTCCCAGGAGAAATGAGTATAGGGGTACTTGTACCCCTTACCCATTTCCTTTAAGAGTTAAAAGTAAATAAACACACAAACACTTAGAAAAAGTATTTTAATTGAACAAAAAACATAACCACGAAAAAAGTCCTTTAATATTCTTAATTAACCATTAATACTTACCTGTCCCTTTAAAAGCCAGTTCCCACGCAATATCCTCGGAAATTGGCTAATCAGTTACAATGTAACAAAGTTGTTACAATGTAACAACTTTGTTACTTTGTAACTCCACCGCACCCGACGTCACTCACCGCTCACCCGCCGGCCGCCGCATACACTTACACTAAGTCCCCGCCGGCTCCCACCGTCCACTCCGCCCACACCTGTCACCCATATACATGCTGGCACCCATGGGTGCCAGCATGTATATAGGTGACATGTGGGAGAGGCGGGGAGGGCAGCGAGAGCCGGCGGGACTTAGCGTCCTGCACGGACCACAGAGCTCTGAGCTATATAGCTCAGAGCTCTCTAAGCATCTTTGTATTTGGGCTCCACGGAGCCCTATTGGTCCTTAGCAGACCAATGGGGTTCCTTCAAATCAGAAGGAACCCCATTGGTCTGCTAAGGACCAATGGGGCTCCTTGGAGCCCAAATACAAAGATGCTTAGAGAGCTCTGAGCTATATAGCTCAGAGCTCTGTGGTCCGTGCAGGACGCTAAGTCCCGCCGGCTCTCGCTGCCCTCCCCGCCTCTCCCACATGTCACCTATATACATGCTGGCACCCATGGGTGCCAGCATGTATATGGGTGACAGGTGTGGGCGGAGTGGACGGCGGGAGCCGGCGGGGACTTAGCGTTAGTGTATGCGGCGGCCGGCGGGTGAGCGGCGAGTGACGTCGGGTGCGGTGGAGTTACAAAGTAACAAAGTTGTTACATTGTAACAACTTTGTTACATTGTAACTGATTAGCCAATTTCCGAGGATATTGCGTGGGAACTGGCTTTTAAAGGGACAGGTAAGTATTAATGGTTAATTAAGAATATTAACCACTTTACCCCCGCGCGTACGGATTTCTCCGCCCCTTTTTCCATCCTTTCACCCCCAGGGACGGAGAAATCCGTACTTTGCGCACTCCCGCCGCTGTCCGCGCTCCCGCTCGTAAACACGCCGCCCGCCGCTAGTAAACACGCCGCCGCCCGCTCGCCCAGAGATCAACGAACGGGAAAATCCATTCCCGTTCGTTGATCTAAGCCCCGCAATGATCTGCTGCCGCTCGGCTGAGCAGCGCGATCATTGTGAAAAAATAACAAAGTCCCAGCCTCTTTCTACTTCCTGCAAGCGTCCGGAAGGACGCTTGCAGGTCGCATGAAACAAATTGGTAATGTTGCCATCTTGTGGCCAAATAGTAAAACTACACCCTAACCATTTTTTACACACAAATAAACTTGTTTTACACAAAAAAATTAACTCCTTACCTCCCACACTCCCCAATTTGTTTTTTTTGTAATTAAAAAAAAATTTAAAAATTTACAATTTAAAAAAAATACATAAATAGTTACCTTAGGGACTGAACTTTTTAAATATTTATGTCAAGAGGGTATAACACTGTTACTTTATAAACTATGGGCTTGTAATTAGGGATGGACGCAAAACTGAAAAAAATGCACCTTTATTTCCAACTAAAATATTGGCGGCAAACATTGTGATAGGGACATAATTTAAACGGTTTTATAACCGGGATAAATAGGCATATACATTTAATGGGTTTTAATTACAGTAGCATGCATTATTTAAAAACTATAAAGGCCGAAAACTGAAAAATAATAAATTTTTTCCCACATTTTTTTCCTATTTTCCCATTAAAACACATTTAGAATAAAATTATTCTTGGCATAAAGTCCCACCTAAAGAAAGCCTAATTGGTGGCGAAAAAAACAAGATATAGTTCATTTCATTGCGATAAGTAATGATAAAATTATAGACGAATGAATGGAAGGAGCGCTGAAAGGTGAAAATTGCTCTGGTGGTCAGGGGGTAAAACCCCTCAGTTGGGAAGTGGTTAAAGGACTTTTATCGTGGTTATCTTTTTTGTTCAATTAAAATACTTTTTCTAAGTGTTGGTGTGTTTATTTACTTTTAACTCTTAAAGGAAATGGGTAAGGGGTACAAGTACCCCTATACTCATTTCTCCTGGGAGGGGGGGGTGGGCATCTGGGGGACCCCTTTTTAAAGGGGACTCCCAGATGCCACCATGAACCCCCCCCCCCCAGGAAATCGCGGCCTCCACCTCCACTGCCCATCGGAGGTGGAGAAGAGCCCCTTGTCCTTGGATTGGACAAGGGCTCGGAGGGGGAGGGGAAAGCTTGGCTGCCCCTCCCCTTCCGAACCCCCCCAATCCATGGACCATGCGGGCTGGTATAGTCAGGGTGCGGAGCCCCACGCGGCCGGTGCTCCGCATTCTGGCTATCCCAGCCTGCATGGGGGACAAGGGGTTAAAGAGGTCTGGGAGGGGGGACCCCACGTCGTTTTTTTTTTATATCTCCCACACTCAGAACGAAGTAAGTAAAACTCTTCCCACTTGGGGGAATGTATGAAAATAAAACACTATTGTTACCTGTGCAAAAAAAACTGACATTTTCCGCATTTAAAAGACATTTTTGCCCCTGAAACTTAAAAATCGATTTTCTCAAAAACTATAAGGTCTTTTTGAAAAAAAAATGTTTTTTTCCTCTTATTCCCACTGATCCCCTTAATATACCCTGGGAATTTGGTGTTCCTAAATTTTAAGCAGGCTTTGCTATTAACCGTTAAAGTCAGTGGGTTTTTAAATGTATATATTTTTCCTTTGAAACATTAACATCGATTTTCTCAAAAACTATAAGGTCTTTTTGCAAAAAAATGTTTTCCTTTTATTCCTTCTGATCTCCTTAATATATTCTCCAAATTTGAGGCTCTTAGCACTTAAGGGGGCTTTGCTATTAACCCTTAAAGTCGGCGGCTTTTTTATATTATACGGGAGCGTAATATTACGCGATTACGGCAGACTGTGTAATTTCAATAGGAGTTTACTGTCTTACGCGTAATTTGTTACGCGTAATAACGTAACCCACAGTCTACGCGTAATTAATTACGTGTAATACCGTAACCTTACACGTAATGCTTACGGTGCATTTGTAGTGAATTACGATGCGTAATTACGCTAATGCGTAATTTCGGCCCAGCACTGTTGCACCCATGATCAGCCCTAATTAGTGGGTCCAAAACTATAGGCAATGAGTAAAAGTATACTGTCTGTTTTATTTTAAAACAACGGTAGCATCAAAATGAGGTGATCCAAAAGCATTGAGACTGCAAGAGGTGAAATGAGCACAAGTTAATCTTAGAGTTAGTATACAGCCAATACAAATATGCTATGTAGAGAGATGTACAGAGGCGCCAGAAGGGTAAAAATCACTAAACACGTTTAAAATGTTAGGGTGGCCGTGGTGGACCTGCCCACCCTAATAAAGACACAACTGCTGTCGATTGAAGTAAAACTCAATTTATTTACATACTCCTAAAACAAGTGGCAACGCGTTTCGCAGGTCAGTGCCCTCTTCATCAGGCAATAAGCAACAGGAGTATCACACAGCATGGGGTCCAATCAAAGCTTGGCACCTCTGTAATACAAATATGCTGCTGTATGCAGTTTGCTGGGTCAGGTGGCAATACTTGGCTTTGGCTATTGTATAGCCAAGTTCCGGCCATTGGATGAAGTCCACCAATGCATTGTAATCTGGTTGCACATCTGTGGAACCAGCAATTTCAGTTTTTGTAGATGTGTTTCGCATTCACTTGATGAAAGACATCTCAGGTACCATACGTACCTGGGGCTTCCTTAAGTCCCCTTGAGGTTGCTCGTCTGTCACCGTCTCCCTGGGTGGCTCCTGTCCCCCGCAATATGGCTGAAAGCCTGGGCAAGTCGCGCGTAATACGTGGCCCAGCTGTGCGTAGCAGGCGCAGAACGCTCCCAGCGGCGGAAGTCTGTCTAAGACAGGCTACCGAGACACCTTGTAGAAAGATCCAACAGAAAATAGCGCCCAGATATGCCTGCACTGGGTATCTCCAGGTGCCTGGCCACGGCCGGATTGCTCTATGGTCCAGGTACTGTATATTCCAAAAAATGAAAAAAGAGGCGGCACTCAACTGGCTGCAAAAGATGCTGTATTACAGAACAAACACTACATGTTACGGACAGGCCTTCATCAGGTGTTTTTGTTCCGCAATACAGCATCTTTTGCAGCCAGTTGAGTGCCGCCTCTTTTTTCATTTTTTGGAAGCTACCGGGACGTCCTGCGGGGGACAGGAGCTACCCGGGGAGACGGAAAAGGAATGAGTGGCCTCAAGGGGGTTGAGGAAGCCCCAGCTAAGTATAGAACCTGAGATGGCTTTCATTTCAGGTTCGCTTTATTGTGAGTTTGACAATTTTGCAATACATTTTTGCATATCTTTGTATGCACAAATCAGTCCAATCTGTCTCATTCTGCCGGGAGATTATGGTAGTGCTTTTCATGATCAGCTCCAGAGGACAGAGCAGTATGTCTTTATAATGCTGCAATGCCCTCAGGTGTCACATGACGCTGCAGTTGCCACGGAGATCGCCACTGGAAAGTGCGATTGGGAGAGTTAAACCCAATCATTCCTAGCCTGCACACATCAGGAGGAAGGGCGGGAGACAGAGGGACAAGCCAAGGGCCACATTCTAGAGCACAGGTGTCGAACTCCAGGCCTGGAGGGCCAGATCCATGCCAGTGTTTAGGATGGACTAAGAAAGAGGATTGTGTTCTACCTGATGTACCACACCTTTCCTGATTCAGATCCATCAATTAATTTGAGCTGTGTCAAAAATGTGTGATGACCTCGGCCCTCGAAGGACAGGTTTGACATCCCTGTTCTAGAGGAACGTAGCATGATCCTACAAATGTTTGCCCACCTGAGTCCTAGATTGTAAGCTTATTTGGTAGGGCTCTCCTCCCTATGTGCTCTTCTCCACTACCATATGGACTCAGTGACGCGTCTGTTATATTTACCAGTGCCATGTTACATCAGTATTTTGTGTACCATTATTTAACACTGTAATGTAATGCCCCTGTGTAACATTGTTTGATGTTGGAATGTCTCCCCTGTCTACTATACAGCACTGCATAATATGTTAGCACGTATTCAATTAAGTATAATAATACTACAGTGTATTTAGATGCTTGCAATATATGAAACGGATTTGGTGAGTATTATTTTTTGTTAGCTAAAGCACAGATCCACTTAAAAGTGTACCCGAGGCGATTTGTGACATGATGAGATAAACATGTGTATGTACAGTGCACAACATATTAATAACCATGCTGTTTTACTTGCTTTATTTTGCTGCCTAAAAGAGTTAATTTCTAGGCATGGAAGTGACAGCTTCTGTCTTGTCGGTAACTTGTCGGGAATATAGTAAACATCACTGATAAGCAAAATACAGCCATAAAAGTTTTCTTGACAGAATACAACTTCTGAGGGCAGGGGGAAACAGAAAAAGGTCAATAGTTCATGTATTTTCACTCAGGGACACTTAGTAGGCGGCAACTGAGCAGAGACAACAAAACATTAAATCTTCTTTGTAAATGTTTAAAATAAAACAAAACCATTAAATATAAAAACAAGAAAAAAAAAGTCATTTTTAGTAGTAGGAGCATTAATACAGTTGTTTATCTCGTCAGTTTATCTTCACCTCAGGTTCACTTTAAAGGGACCCTGAGCATGACAGTACTGTGCATGCATGGTTTTCTAACTCTGAACCGCGCATGCGCAGGACTGTCACGCTGGCCGGCGTGATGACGCATAGCTTCCGGCATGATGATACGTACTGCCACCATTAAGGAAGTGTCAGGCCGACTATCGGCACGAGTGTGTCCAGGCAGTGAAGTCTGCAGTGGGACCCAGAGAGGAGCCTGGAGGACACCGGGGGAACTCGCAGCCTTCAGTGGGCTGGAGGAAGCCCCAGGTAAGTACCGATTTCATTTATTTTTACTGCTCATGGTCCCTTTAAGTCTTGATGTGAGGATCGGCCTGTAAGTTTCATCCACTTCTTTGCAAGGGAGAGATTCACCTATAGAGATGTGCCATAGTGATGTTGCCGTTTCCGTCTGCTACCTTTCATAACCGGGATGAGGTCATGCTTTTTGGCACTTTACCAGCGTCAAGCTACTATTCAATTTGGTAGAACAAAGCCTAACCGGAACAGCAGACAAAGCGTGAGTCCTCTCTACCTGGTCCAGTAAGTGGATCTATGCTATGCTATGAGGTAACGGAGGTGAGCCTGGTGTTTCCATTGCACTCAGATGGTAAGGAAACGTTGACAACTCCTGAAACCGATCTTTTCAGAGTTGCACTTTCAGGAAACGTCTGCCTTGATTATCTTGATATTAGGCGTAATAAGTGCTCTGATGAGTTCTGCAGCTGTTGCAGCGCACAGGGAATGCTCTACCTCTCGCCACTGCTGTGCATTGGGCTGTTAGAAGCACTGCCAATACATTGCTATAAAGTCCAATATCACATTCGCTAAAAAAAAAAAGAAATAGCTACTAAACCTATATCAGTGCTGCACAAATCATTGTGGAACATAAAGGTAACAATTATCTCTGCTTCCATTTGCAGACAGCTAGGATATTGAAAAACAGACCAAATTTAAATTGCACTTTTTTGTAAGTATAAGGGCTGATTCCCACTGCAAGCACTTTTCTAAGCACTTGTGATTTTAAACGCTCTTACTAATGTACTCCTATGTGTGTGTTCTCACTGGAGCAATGTTATTTTGTAAAAATCCCCCATAGCATTGCAAATCATTAGTGCATACAGTGTGAACCAACCCTCAAGAGGAACTTTAAGCAAGGATTGAACTTCATCCCAAGCAGTAACTGATCCTGCCTTTCCTTTCCTACCTTTTTTTGATTAGATCATTAGGGGGAACTTATGGCTGATATTGGCCTCAATTCACTAAGCTTATCTCCTGTCTTTAATATCATTTCTAGAGTTATCCCCATGGTGATGAGGCATGTAGTAAACGTAACTCTTCTGTCTTTAAGGTAAGGATAGTTCACTAAAGTTAACATTTCAATCCTTAAAATAACTACAGAATTCTAAAGTTAAAGACAGGCGGTTAATTAACTGCATGTGAAAATAACTACAGAGGAGGAACTCCAGTGAAAATAATGTAATAAAAAAGTGCTTAATTTTTACAATAATTATGTATAAATGATTTAGTCAGTGTTTGCCCATTGTAAAATATTTTAAATCCCTGATTTATATTCTGACATTTATCACATGGTGACATTTTTACTGCTGGCAAGTGATGTACAGCTGCTTGCTGTTTTGGCAGTTGGAAACTTCCCCACAATGCAACAGGTTTCACAGACAGGAAACTGTCAAGAGTACTCAGAACTTTGTGGGAGGGGCTTCACCACAATAAATAAATGTTTTCCAATAGGATCTTTTTGGTGAGTCCAATCATCGGGAATCAGGGAGGATATGACATCACAATTGGCTTCATAGGAGACAGACAAACATGGAACCTGCCATGAGCTGTCAGGAGCATCATTCTCTGCAAATACTATATAAAAATTCTGTGATATCCAAACGTGGACAGTGAAATGCATATGTAATGTAAGTACAGCCAATATTTAGCTACTGATATATGTGTTTTTTTTCTCGGAGACTTTATACCTAACAGCTCCTCTTTAAGGTGTAGAGGTAAGTTTTCTCAGTGAGAGAGTTATCTTATCACTTCAGTCCTTAAAGAGAAACTCCGACCAAGAATTGAACTTCATCCCAATCAGTAGCTGATACCTCCTTTTACATGAGAAATCTATTGCTTTTCACAAACAGATCATCAGGGGGCGCTGTATGGCTGATATTGTGGTGAAACCCCTCCCACAGGAAACTGTGAGGACCATGGTCCTGGCAGTTTCCTGTCTGTGAACCTCGTTGCATTGTGGAAAATAGCTGTTTACAGCTGTTTTCAACTGCCAAAAAACCAAGCAGTAGCTACTTCCAGTGACATCACCTGCCAGCAGTAAAAATGTCACCATGTGATAAATGTCAGAATGTAAATCAGGGAGAGAAAAGCGTTTACAACTGGCAAACACTGATTAAATCATTTATACATAATTATTGTAAAAATGAAGCACTTTTTTTTTACATTATTTTCACTGGAGTTCCTCTTTAAATGTGGTAAATGGCAGTTCTTAGTGAAACAATTCCCACCGACTTTAGCAGTTAATAGCAAATGCCCCTTACATCCTAACAACACCAAATTTGCAGGATATGTTAAAAAGATAGTGGGAAACAATATATATTTTTTAATTTTTAAAAATTTTTATTTTGTTTTTGTTCAGAGTGTGGGAAATAAAAAAAAATTATGTGGGGTCCCCCTTCCTGAGCCTCTGTAACTCCTTGTCTCCCATGCCGGCTGGAATAGCCAGAATGCAGAGCCCCGGCCGACTGGAGCTTCGCACCCTGAGCTATACCAGCTCATGGTATGGGGGGGGGGCCTCCGGGGGAGAGGGGATGCCAAGCCTCCCCCCCTCCCCCGGAGCCCTTGTCCAATCCATGGACAAGGGGCTCTTCCCGGTGCCCCAGGGGGGCATTGTGACATCGATTCCATGGGTGGGGTTCATTGTAACATCTTGGAGTCCCCTTTAAGAAGGAGCCCCCCAGATGCCTACCCCTCTCCCAGGATAAATGAGTATAGGGGTACAAAGTACCCCTTACTCATTTCCATAAAGGATTAAATTAAATAAAAATGCAACGACGAAAAAATTATTTTATTAATCTTAATTAGAAAAACTTACCTGTACCTTTAAAAAAAGTTTCCACGCCAATATCCTCGGGAAAAGGTACCACGCCAATATCCTCTATCTTGCGACCTTAACAACTTGACTGAAGATCTCCCTGCAAATATTAGAGAATGATGCAGTGTTATAAAAACCACTATATAACTGAAAATATAAATATGAGAATACTTTGCTACTGATGTTCTAGTAATTATCCGTACTACACATACAACCCATTATATCATCATTTTTTTTCGCTTCAGTGTCTCTTTAAAAGTGTCACAATGTGCTGCAAATGTGTTGGGACACGTAATTATTCTGCGCGACACTGGGACGCGGCGTTCCAAGCTAATGCCAAAAGAACAAAAAAATTATTCTAAAAAGTGGGAAAACAAAGTAGTGACCTCATTTCACTCGGGGAATGAATACCATGTGCACCAAGCTTCACGGGCTGGAAAACTTGTCCCATTCTCTGGCCTAACAACAAATAGCCATCCCCGGTCCCCAGCGCCTGTTTGTTATGCAGCATTCAGCGGCAGCCAAACACAGCGCTGACATCACTGTCATTTCAGCTCGCCTCTTCCCTGGTGTGATCGGGCACACTGACCAGTGCTTTGTGCAAGCAGCCTCGCAGGACTGTGAGAAAATGTCAATTAAATAGGAATTCATTAGGAGAATGAACGTCATGCATTCACGGATAGAGTCGGGATTTTTTGTAGCTTGGAACGTTTTAGGACTTTTGCACTGGTACAGATTAGCTTACACAGCTGCACGCTTACTTCAAAGACACCTTTTACAACAAAACACCCCATTTAAGTTAATGCTGCATATTGTTAAGGCAGCCATACATATATAGTGGGCAGATTCGACCAAGAGACAAATCTCTGATCAAATCTGATGAAATCTCTCTGAAATCGGCCGGGTTTGCCACCTCGGCGCAGCCCCTGTAGTGTATAAATGTGCCCCCTGTGTGTGCATTTATACATTTCCTGTCCTAAGACGCCCATCACTAGGGGTGGTCGGAAATGCCAAATTCCGGTTCCACTGAAAATCCACTTTCCGCCATTGCTAATTACCGCTACTGCTACCGATTCCGCTTTCTGCTACCGATTTCCGCATTCTGATGCAAATTTCAGCTGAAATTTTTGCCGATTTTAAGATAAATTTTCTCAAAAACGACAAGGTCTTTTTGAAAAATGTGTTTCCTCTTGTTCCCACACTTCTGATTAACATACCCCGAAACGTTGGTGTTTCTAGGACCTATGTGGGCTTTGCTATTAACCGCTAAAGTCGGCGGATTTTGACTGTAATGTAAAATGCAGAAAATTCGCATTACTGATATAAATTCATTTAATGACAATCAGAAGACTCAGAATGAATACACCAATCAGAGAATGTGGATTTAAGCGGAAATTTCCGCATTCTCTGATTGGCTTATTCATTCTGAGTCTTCCGATTGGCTTACAATTATTAAATATCAGGTAATTTTACATGGCAGTCAAAAGCCGCCGACTTTAGCGGTTAATATCAAAGCCCACATAGGTCCTAGACACACCAAATTTACAGGGTATATTAAACCGAAGAGTGGGAACAAGAAGGTGCCTGGCTCTCCTACTGACCACATATGCTATTGCTCCATTGTTATTGCCTGATGAAGCGGGATCAAACCTGCGAAACGCGTTGCATATTTGGAGTTCATAAATACAATATATTGACTGTCTTTACTACAGTCGTTGTGTGTCTACTTAGAGGAGGTAAGTCCACCACTACCTCCTCTATTTACCAAGAATTTGGTTTTTAAGCTCATTTAGGTTCCTTTTATCCCTTTGGCGCCTCTGTTCTCCTGCATAAGAAGACCTTGTAGTTTTTGAGAAAATCGATGTTAAAGTCCACGGAAATCCACCTACCGCACTTGTATTACCAATTTCCGATGCAGAAATGCAATTTCCAAATGGAAATGCGGAAATTGCATTTCCGTGGAATGCCTACCCACCACATGGTGCCCATCCGATTTTGGGATTCCCAGCTCTATTAGCAATATACACGCCACCAGCACATAGCACATGGGGTGTGTGTGACGTCATACACGTGCCATGCTGGCGGCTTCTATACCGCTAATGGAACAGCAGGGGATTCTGAAGACGGATGGGCACCGCACAGTGGGTGACACAGGACAAGTAATGTATAAATGTACACAAGGGGGGTGGGGGACATTTATACATTAGTGGGAACAGCATCAGGGGTTTCGTCTCATTCGTTGCTGGTCCTAATATTGCTCGCTGTTACCGCCAACCAATTGACCACGAGGGTCTGACATCTTGGCCATTAAGTCGAGAGATGTATGGCCACCTTTAGTCTTTGCCGTAAAGAAAGGCTTTTTGTCTCGTATCAGATGTGATCCTGTCTCCAAAAATCAGCCTGTCACTTTCTGGATAACTGATTCACATTGGGACTAACCATGTGCAAAAGCAGAAACTGCCGTTGTTGGTGCTGTTAGAGGCCCAGTGCACACCAAAACCGCTAGCAGATCCTCAAAATGCTAGAGGTTTTTGGAGCAGATTTCAGAGCGATTCTAGGCATGTTTAGAGACGTTTTCTAAACATGTTTAGCATTTTTGGGAGCGTGTTTGTGTAGCAGATTAGAAGTATTGTTACAGTAAAAGCTGTTACTAAACAGCTTCTGTAACAAAAACGCCTGGAAAACCGCTCTGATCTAACGTTTTCCAGAGCGGTTTGAGCTTTTGCTATACTTTACATTGAGGCAGAAACGCTTCTGCAAACCGCAAAAGTGCTGCAGGACCCATGTTTGCAGTTTGCACAAACCGCAAACCGCCGGTGTGCACCAGACCATTGAAATACATTAGCCAAGCGTTTTCACAGGCAGAAGCGGTTTGCAGATCGCTTCAAAAACGTTGTGCACCAGGCCACAGGCCAGAGATGCAGTTTGATCCTTCTGTAGCACCCAGTCCAGACGACAAAAGCAGCTCTGAACATTTGGAAATCTCAGCAATATTGCCCTTACTACCTGCAGTTTAGCCGATTCCCTGCCAGAAATAATGGCTTGGTTTTAAATCACAGGGTAAAATGTATTAATTGAGAAAAATATGTCTCTACAGCCAGGCACTAACTTTGTTAATATAGGTGGGACTGGGTGGGCTGTTCCCAGAATGTTTTTTTGCCGAACTGATAAATGGGTTTTGGATCCATTTCCTTTGGATAACTTTTGTGAAAAATAATAACATTTAAAATACTTATTTATAAGAAATGCATTTCTCCTAGAGTAATATTCCTAAGTTAGTAAAAATCAGATCTGACAGGTTTTTGACTGGTCCATCTCCTCAAGGAGGATTTTGAGTATCTGTTCAGTTCTTTACAAAAAGCACTCTATGGAAAGGTTCTATATAAGGATGCCGGCTGGTCTGCCTACTAATTTGCATGCTATTTTGGCAGTTGGGTTGAGCAATTGCGATTCAGTAAGTGCTTTGAAAATAGAGAAAACACAGGAAATCCCCCCCATGAAGAGATGGACTAGTCCAAAACATGTCAATGCCTATTAAAAAGTAATTTATAGGGCATTTTACTCTGGAACAAATGTATATATTATACAGTGGTGTGAAAAACTATTTGCCCCCTTCCTGATTTCTTATTCTTTTGCATGTTTGTCACACTTAAATGTTTCTGCTCATCAAAAACCGTTAACTATTAGTCAAAGATAACATAATTGAACACAAAATGCAGTTTTAAATGATGTTTTTTTAATATTTAGTGAGAAAAAAACCCTCAAAACCTACATGGCCCTGTGTGAAAAAGAAATTGCCCCCTGAACCTAATAACTGGTTGGGCCACCCTTAGCAGCAATAACTGCAATCAAGCATTTGCGATAACTTGCAACTAGTCTTTTACAGTGCTCTGGAGGAATTTTGGCCCACTCATCTTTGCAGAATTGTTGTAATTCAGCTTTATTTGAGGGTTCTCTAGCATGAACCGCCTTTTTAAGGTCATGCCACAACATCTCAATAGGATTCAGGTCAGGGCTTTGACTAGGCCACTCCAAAGTCTTCATTTTGTTTTTCTTCAGCCATTCAGAGGTGAATTTGCTGGTGTGTTTTGGGTCATTGTCCTGCTGCAGCACCCAAGATCGCTTCAGCTTGAGTTGACGAACGGATGGCCGGACATTCTCCTTCAGGATTTTTTGGCAGACAGTAGAATTCATTAGGGATGCTCGGATGTGCCTCATCCACGAATTCGGAAATCCGCGTGGTTGAAAAAAAAAAAATCCGCATTCAGCCCCGCCGCATGCGGATTTGCGGTCGCGTCCACGCAACCACGCGGATTTTTTTCCGTGAATGGCGTAATCACGCGTGGATTCACGCCCGGAGGCGGATTTTCTTTTAACGTTAATAACAAAGCCCCCATACATGCTACAGTCCCCCAAATAGCATGGATTATCGAGGTGATAAGGAGCAACATAACTTCAACATAAAAAATTCCCCAAAAATTTTTTTTTCTAGAGAAAATGGATTTTAAAGTGAAATCAACACTTTAAATGGGGCTATTAATTGGTAATAAGTGGTTTTAAAAAGGGATATACGCGTTAAGCAGTCAAAGAGGTGAAGGCGAGTTCCAATGGCACTTGGCGGCGAAGGTACCGCTGGAGGAGGGTGAGTGGCTGACGGCAAAAAGGCTCCAGAGAGGTTTTTGTAATATTTTTTTTTGTTTTTTTTGCAGCAATTAGCAATGACATCGCAGCAGAGTTGTCAGTGGACACGGGCAGTGTGAACGCAGAGTGCAGTGGTGGTAGCGACTGAGTCAGGAGAAGGACTATGCGGGCGGTCAGTTCAGCAGCACAGAAGGACCACGACAACATACTGGTGGTAGTAGTAGCAGCACAGTGTCATAGTGCTGGCCAAAAAATTAAATGCACCCGGTGACCCGGGCAGTGTGAACGCAGAGTGTAGTAGCGACTGAGTCAGGAGGACAAAGCGGGCGGTCAGTTCAGCAGCAGCAGCACAGTAGTAGTAGCACAGCGTCATAGTGCTGGCCAAAAATTTAAATGCACCCGGTGACCCGGGCAGTGTGAACGCAGAGTGTAGTAGCGACTGAGTCAGGAGGACAAAGCGGGCGGTCAGTTCAGCAGCAGCAGCACAGTAGTAGTAGCACAGCGTCATAGTGCTGGCCAAAAAATTAAATGCACCCAGCGACCCGGGCAGTGTGAACGCAGAGTGTAGTAGCGACTGAGTCAGGAGGACAAAGCGGGCGGTCAGTTCAGCAGCTCAGAAGGAGGACCATGGCAACTTACTGGTAGTAGTACCATAACACCAAAAAATTAACCAAGGTAGGCACTAGGCAGGTAGTAAATGTCTTTATAAAGGCAGTCATAGTTAACAACAGCACATGCAGCAGCCACTTCATGTCCCCCTGTGTTCGACAATAGGGGCCAGGAACTCACCTTCCACCCAAGCCTGGTTGATTTTCAGGAAGGTGAGTTTGTCCACAGAGGCGTGGGAGAGCCGAGAGCGCTTCTCTGTGACCACGCCACCGGCCGCACTAAAGCATCTCTCTGAGAGGACACTGGAAGGAGGGCAGGATAGGAGTTCCAGGGCGTACTGGGAAAGCTCGCTCCAGATGTCCAGTCTCTTGACCCAGTACTCCAAGGGGTCCACGGGGCTGTCGGTGTCATTGAGCCCGCTGGATGACCCCATATAGTCAGACACCATGGTGGTCAGTCGTTGCTTGTGCTGGTTGGTGGTGGATGCTGTGGCGGGCACCTCTGTTCTGGGCTGCTGCACTGCATACAGGCTCTTGCTTAGGCTCTTCAGGTCTCCGGGGCGCCAGTTGCTGCTGCTGCTGCTGGTGGTTGTTGTTGTGCTGCTAGTGGCAATGGCAGGCACCTCTTGCTGGCTTGGCAGAGCAGTTACAGTCGGGGTGGAAGGCTGGGGGAATGCTTCCAGTAGTCTGCGCACAAGGGCCTCCTTCAACTCCCTTGTGCGTTGCTCGGTGGTAGATGGCGTCATTAAGTCTCCCAGCTTCCCCTTCAGACGGGGATCAAGCATCAAGGTAATCCAGATGTCCTCCCTTGAACGCATCTGGATCACCCGGGGGTCCCTGCGAAGGCAGCGCAACATGTGCACAGCCATGGGAAACAAGTGGGCCCTGCCAGCAAGATCTTCCTCGTCCTCGCCATTGTCCCATAACGCATGCCTGTCCTCTTCCTGTGCCATGTTGTTGTCCTCCTCAAACCGCCATCCACGTACAACGCCTGCTGCACTCTGCTCCTCTTCCTCCTCCTCATTCAGGTTAGGGACCTCCAACTCTTCCACTACCTGCTGTGAGCCCTCCTCTGAGCTGGACTGTGCTGCCATCTGCTCCTGTTCTTCCAACTGCCTCAGGGCTTCATCCCCACGCTCAATTAAATTGTCCATTGCCTGCTCCAGTAGACAAACCAAGGGCACCCACTGGCACACAGAGGCCCGCTCCTCACTGACCATCTTGGTTGCCTCCAGGAAGGGACTCAGCACCAGGCATACTTGCTGCATCAGTGTCCACTGAGTGGCAGTAATCATGGGGACTTGCTGGTTGCTGGGGACACTTGGGTCTAGCATGTAGGCCCTAACAGCCAGCCTGTGCTGACACAGCCGCTCCAACATGGCCAGAGTCGAATTCCAGCGAACTGGCATGTCGATGATCAGCCGGTGTTGTGGCCTTCCATACTGCTGCTGTAAGATGGACAAGAGTGCAGAGGCAGTGGCTGACAGGCGGAAAAAGCGTACCACCGCCCGGGCATTCTGCAGCAGCTCGCTCATCCCCTGGTAGGTGCGCAAGAAGCGCTGCACCACAAGATTGAGCACGTGGGCCAAGCAGGGGATGTGCTGGAGGTTTCCCTGCTGCACTGCTGCCATCAGGTTGGCCCCGTTATCGGCTGCCACATACCCCACTTCCAGGCCTCTGGGGGTCAGCCACCTCCGCTCCTGCTTCCTGAGGGCGGCCAGGACGTTGGTGGCCGTAAGCCTCTCCTTCCCCAGGGTCACCAATTTTAAAAGGGCTTGGCAGTGCCGAGGCTTGGCGCTGCTGCTGCCGAGGCGGGCTTGCTTTCCGGGTGCTGAGGGAGTGTCGTGACAGGACCCTTCTGCATCCCCCCTGATCCCGCGTGGTGGCACCACTAGCTGGGCTGATGCACTCTTGTCCTCCCTCCCTTCCATCAGTGTCACCCAGTGGGCCGTAAAGGACAGGTAGCGACCTGTCCCAAATCTGCTACTCCACGAGTCCATGGTCACGTGGACCCGCTTGCCCACAGAGTAGTCCAGGGAACGGGCCACGTTTTCCACCGCAAACTTGTGGAGTGCTGGGATCGCGCTCCTGCTGAAATAGTGGCGACTGGGGACTTGCCACTCGGGGATGCCAAATTGGAGCAGCGTCCGCATGGCGCTCCCCTCCTGCACCAGGGAGTAGGGAAGCAGCTGTGATGCCATGGCCCGGGCCAGCAAGCCATTTAGTTTGCGGATCTGCCTGTGGCTTGGAGGCAGAGGCTTGGTCAGACCCTGAAAGGTGTCGCTCAGCAGGGTCTGACGACGCTGGGATGCAGGGGAGACAGAGGAGAGAGACGAACACTGGCTGCCAGCCTCAATGTCTGTGTCCTGAGCAGCCGAGGTGGAAGAGCGCTTGCGTGCTACTACTGCTGCTGCTGTGGGGGATTCACGACTCTGAGGGAGGGAGGATGCTGCTGCGCTGGTGGGCCTTCTGCTCTCAGGAACCCCTGCCAGCAGTGCCTGCTTCCTCTTAAAGTCCGCATACTCGCGGCAGTGGCGGCTTCTCAGGTGGCCCTGGAGGGATGAGGTACCCATCTTGCTCAGACTTTTCCCACGGCTCAATCTTTTGCTGCATAACCTGCGCACCGCATACCTTTTATCATCAGTACATTCCTCAAAGCAATCCCACACTGGTGACTTTAATTTACTGCGGCCCCCACTAGCAGAGGGTGCAGAGGAGCAATGTGTGGTAGTAGTTGCCGGGGGTTGCATGGTGGTGGTGCCGGCTGAAGCAGTGTCCTGTCTACTTCATCCACGCCCACTGCTGCCGATGCCCCTGCCCCTGCCTGACATATGGCGATATCCTTGCCTAGGCCGAGGTGACTCGTCATCCTGCTCTGCCTCTGACCATTCTTCCACGGACTCAGCAGGCTGCACATAGTTAGGGTCCACAACGTCGTCATCATCAGCAGCATCATCATAATTCAGCTCTTCCTCTGACTCCCCCGCCTCCTCTTCTGTCCCTACATCCCCAGACACAGACCCCTCTTCTTCATCACCAGAACTCAACAACGCTTGTGATTGTGGCCCGATCTCAATCTCTGCCACATCAGTCCCCAGTAAGTCCAGAGCTTCTTGCATCAGCAGGTTCCCAGATGCCGGACTGAGGGACAGAACACTGTCATCCTGGGAGGGCTGCTGACCAGTGGGTGCTGGGGTGGATGTCACAACAAGCGTGGGATGTTGGCTGCTGCTGCTACTGCTTGGAGTGGTGCTCACAGTAGAGGTCTGGGAGGAAGTCATGATGTCCATGAGTACGTCAGGTTCCATTTGCTCAACCACCACACGGGGACCAGAAACTTTAAAATATTTAGACAATGGCGTCCGCTGACTCGGCCCAGGCTTTGCTGCCCCCCTTTCTGCTGCATCACGACCACGTACAGCTGGGCGTCCTCTCCCTGGACGTGGAGCAGTCCCAGAAGTGGCTGAGGCAATTGAACTCCCTTTCCTCTCACCCCGCGAAACCCTGCCAGACATGTTGCTAGTAATGAATCACTGGATGCAGTGGGCACAGTACAAGGTCACTGAAGGATGCAGTGGGCACAGTACAAGGTCACTGAAGGATGCAGTGGGCACAGCAGTGGGCACTGGATATACAACTAGGTCACTGAAGGATGCAGTGGCCACAGTACAAGGTCACTGAAGAATGCAGTGGGCACAGCAGTGGGCACTGGATATACGACTAGGTCACTGAAGGATGCAGTGGGCACAGTACAAGGTCACTGAAGGATGCAGTGGGCACAGTACAAGGTCACTGAAGGATGCAGTGGGCACAGCAGTGGGCACTGGATATACAACTAGGTCACTGAAGGATTTAGTGGCCACAGTACAAGGTCACTGAAGGATGCAATGGGCACAGCAGTGGGCACTGGATATACAACTAGGTCACTGAAGGATGCAGTGGGCACAGTACAAGGTCACTGAAGGATGCAGTGGCCACAGTACAAGGTCACTGAAGGATGCAGTGGGCACAGCAGTGGGCACTGGATATACAACTAGGTCACTGAAGGATGCAGTGGCCACAGTACAAGGTCACTGAAGGATGCAGTGGGCACAGCAGTGGGCACTGGATATACAACTAGGTCACTGAAGGATGCAGTGGTCACAGTACAAGGTCACTGAAGGATGCAGTGGGCACAGTACAAGGTCACTGAAGGATGCAGTGGGCACAGCAGTGGCCACTGGATATACAACTAGGTCACTGAAGGATGCAGTGGCCACAGTACAAGGTCACTGAAGGATGCAGTGGGCACAGCAGTGGGCACTGGATATACAACTAGGTCACTGAAGGATGCAGTGGCCACAGTACAAGGTCACTGAAGGATGCACTGGGCACAGCAGTGGGCACTGGATATACAACTAGGTCACTGAAGGATGCAGTGGGCACAGTACAAGGTCACTGAAGGATGCAGTGGGCACAGCAGTGGGCACTGGATATACAACTAGGTCACTGAAGGATGCAGTGGGCACACAAGGATGTCACACTGTGTAATGAGATGCTCATATGCCAGCGAGCGAGCGAGCAGTGGGCACTGGGCACGGCACAAGGTCACTGACAGAATGAATGAACAGCGCTGGCAGAGAGTGGCGGCGCCGGCGGTGTGACTGGCTGCCTGCAAATAGTACAAGTGTATAACTGTCACTGGAATATACAAGTGAACACTGCAGCTGCACTAACCTGCCTGCCTGCACTCTACACACAGATAATCCCCACTCCCACTACACTGCAGCACTGAACCTGCCTGCACAGCACTACACACAGTTAAATAATCACTAGACTCCCACACTCCCACTACACTACACTGACTACAACTAACTACAGCAATCACTCACTGACTAGCTAACTGTGTACAGTATAAGAGCAGTGTTAGCAAAAAAAACGCTTTGTTTTTAACACAATAAATGCACTTGCTCAAACAACAATGGCCTGGAGATAATCCTCTCAGCACCACAGTCTAGCAAGGACAGAGCTTTTCCATCATGGCCGCCGCTTTATATTCAGGAGGGGAGGGCATAGCTCCCCTCCTGTTATTGGTTGCTAGGGCCTGGCTGGGGCACTCTGATTGGCCTGCAATGTGTCACTTCCGCATAGTTTGACGCATTTCCGCAAACCACGACTTCAGCACCGGGTTTCACGAGCGTGAATGCGGATTTCTGTCCGCATTCACGCGAAGCCGAAGTAGATTTTCGTGGTTGAAAATCTATTCACGGATTTTCGTGTCCGAGGCGGAATGCGTCAAAATGGTCGTGAATCCACGCGTAAGCGTGATCACGACCTGGCGGTGAGCACCACTGGAATTCATGGTTCCATCTATCACAGCATGCCTTCCAGGTCCTGAAGCAGCAAAACAACCCCAGACCATCACACTACCACAACCATATTTTACTGTTGGTATGATGTTCTTCTGCTGAAATGCTGTGTTACTTCTACGCCAGATGTAACGGGACACCCACCTTCCAAAAAGTTCAACTTTTGTCTCGTCGGTCCACAAGGTATTTTCCCAAAAGTCTTGGCAATCATTGAGATGTATTTTTAGCAAAATTGAGACGAGCCTTAATGTTCTTTTTGCTTAAAAGTGGTTTGCGCCTTGGATATCTTCCATGCAGACCATTTTTGCCCAGTCTCTTTCTTATGGTGGAGTCGTGAACACTGACCTTAATTGAGGCAAGTGAGGCCTGCAGTTCTTTAGATGTTGTCCTGGGGTCTTTTGTGGCCTCTCGGATGAGTTTTCTCTGCGCTCTTGGGGTAATTTTGGTCGGCCGGCCACTCCTGGGAAGGTTCATCACTGTTCCATGTGTTTGCCATTTGTGGATAATGGCTCTCACTGTGGTTCGCTGGAGTCACAAAGCTTTAGAAATGGCTTTATAACCTTTACCAGACTGATAGATTTCAATTACAGTACTTTTGTTCTCATTTGTTCCTGAATTTCTTTGGATCTTGGCATGATGTCTAGCTTTTGAGGTGCTTTTGGTCTACTTCTCTGTGTCAGATAGCTCCTATTTAAGTGATTTCTTGATTGAAACAGGTGTGGCAGTAATCAGGCCTGGGGGTGACTACAGAAATTGAACTCAGGTGTAATAATAAACCACCTTTAAGTTATTTTTTAACAAGGAGGGGCAATCACTTTTTCACACAGGGCCATGTAGATTTGGAGTTTTTTTTTCTCAGTAAATAATAAAAACCATCATTTAAAACTGCATTTTGTGTTCAATTAGGTTATCTTTGACTAATAGTTAATGGTTTTTGATGAGCAGAAACATTTAAGTGTGCCAAACATGCAAAAGAATAAGAAATCAGGAAGGGGGCAAATAGTTTTTCACACCACTGTACATATGGATTTTACATTTTACAATTTATCATGATAGTGGTTCCTTAATCACTTCAGCCCTCAGTCGTGTTTCACTTTATGCATCCGAGCATTTTTCACCTCCCATTCATTAGCCTATAACTTTATCACTACTTATCACAACAAACTGATCTACAGCGGGTTGCAAAAGTATTCAGCCCCATTGAAGTTTTCCACATTTTGTCATATTACTGCCACAAACATGCATCAATTTTATTGGAATTGCACATGAAAGACCAACACAAAGTGGTGTACACATGAGAAGTGGAATGAAAATCATACATGATTCCAAACATTTTTTACAAATAAATAACTGCAAAGTGGGGTGTGCGTAATTATTCAGCCCCCTTTGGTCTGAGTGCAGTCAGTTGCCTATAGACATTGCCTGATGAGTGCTAATGACTAAATAGAGTGCACCTGTGTGTAATCTAATGTCAGTACAAATACAGCTGCTCTGTGACAGCTTCAGAGGTTGTCTAAGTGAATATAGGGAGCAACCACCCCGTGAAGTCCAAAGAACACACCAGACAGGTCAGGAATCAAGTTATTGATAAATTTAAAGCAGGCTTAGGCTACAAAAAGATTTCCAAAGCTTTGAACATCCCACGGAGCACTGTTCAAGCGATCATTCAGAAATGGAAGGAGTATGGCACAACTGTAAACCTACCAAGACAAGGCCGTCCACCTAAACTCACAGGCCGAACAAGGAGAGCGCTGATCAGAAATGCAGTCAAGAGGCCCATGGTGACTCTGGACAAGCTGCAGAGATCTACAGCTCAGGTGGGGGAATCTGTCCATAGGACAACTATTAGTCATGACATGCACTGTACAAAGTTGGCCTTTATGGAAGAGTGGCAAGAAGAAAGGCATTGTTAACAGAAAGCATAAGAAGTCCCGTTTGCAGTTTGCCACAAGCCATGTGGGGGACACAGCAACCATGTGGAAGAAGGTGCTCTGGTCAGATGAGACCAAAATGGAACTTTTTGGCCAAAATGCAAAACGCTATGTGTGGCGGAAAACTAACACTGCACATCACTCTGAACACACCATCCCCACTGTCAAATATGGTGGTGGCAGCACCATGTTCTGGGGGTGTTTCTCTTCAGCAGGGACAGGGAAGCTGGTCAGAGTTGATGGGAAGATGGATGGAGCCAAATACAGGGCAAACTTGGAAGAAAACCCCTTGGAGACTGCAAAAGACTTGAGACTGGGGCGGAGGTTCACCTTCCAGAAGGACAATGACCCTAAACATAAAGCCAGGGCAACAATGGAATGGTTTAAAACAAAACATATCCATGTGTTAGAATGGCCCAGTCAAAGTCCAGATCTAAATCTAATCGAGAATATGTGGCAAGATCTGAAAACTGCTGTTCACAAATGCTGTCCATCTAATCTGACTGAGCTGGAGCTGTTTTGCAAAGAAGAATGGGCAAGGATTTCAGTCTCTAGATGTGCAAAGCTGGTAGAGACATGCCCTAAAAGACTGGCAGCTGTAATTGCAGCAAAAGGTGGTTCTACAAAGTATTGACTCAGGGGGCCGAATAATTACGCACACCCCACTTTGCAGTTTTTTATTTATTTTAAAATGTTTGGAATGGTGTATGATTTTCGTTCCACTTCTCAAGTGTGTACACCACTTTGTATTGGTCTTTCACGTGGAATTCCAATAAAATTTATTTATTTATTTGTTGTATTTATAAAGCGCCAACATATTACGCAGCGCTGGACATATTACGCAGCGCTGGTGATGCATGTTTGTGGCAGTAATGTGACAAAATGTGGAAAACTTCAAGGGGGTTGAATACTTTTGCAAGCCACTGTATATCTTGTTTTTTCCGCCACAAATTAGGCTTTCTTTGGGTGGTACATTTTGCTAAGAGCTACTTTACTGTAAATGCATTTTAACAGGAAGAATAAGAAAAAAACTGAAAAAATGCATTATTTCTCAGTTTTCGACCATTATAGTTTTAAAATAATATATGCCTCCATAATTAAAACCCAAGTATTGTATTTGCCTAATAGTCTCGGGTATTACACCATTTAAATGATGTCCCTATCACAATGTATGGCGACAATATTGTATTTGGAAATAAAAGTGCATTTTTTACGTTTTGCATCCATCACTTTTTACAAGCTTATAATAAAAAAAAATTGAAATATTTCTTTTTTACATGGATATTTAAAAAGTTTAGACCTTTAGGTAAATATTTACATTTTTTATTGTAATTTTTTTTTCTATTAAACATTTTATTAGGGTATTTTTGGATGGTAGGATGTAAACAGTAATTTTTTTAATGTAAATTTGTGTTTATTTTTTTTTTTTTAAATGTAGATGTAGTTTCTTTATTTGGCCACAAGATGGCAATGAGTTTGTTTACATTACATGACTATCTAAGCGTAACATGTACGTAACATGTAACATGTACGCTTAGAGGGACGGATGGGGGACGTAGGAGGCAGAAAGAGCGAAGCTTCCTGCCGGGCAAGGGGATCAGTGATCGGGCACCATGTCCCAATTCACTGATTCCCTGGCTAACAAACCGCGGGAGCATGCGGTAGCGCACATGCAGCCTTTTGGACGTATATTATATGTCCAAAAGGCCAAAGTAGTTAACCTATTACTGCAATGTGGATGTACCAGTATGTTCAGATTCTGCCTCACTAACACAAAAAGGATGTACTGGTACGGCCTGTCAATTGGGGGTGGGTGCGCTCCTGCCACTCATTCATGGAGCAATTTAAACGTCGGGGATTGGTGATGGGGCCCAAGCCAATTAAAGTGCCTGTTTAAAAATACTGTAAAATACATTAAAATAAAAATTACTATAGTAAATACCTTTTCTAAAGCAAGCAGCTGTCAGGCCATCAGAAGATTTAAATTGGGAAATCATATGGAAAAGGTTTTAAAGGGTCCCCGAGGTGACATGTGACATGATGAGATAGACATGTGTATGTACAGTGTCTAGCACACAAATCACTATGCTGTGTTCTTTTGTTGCTTTCTCTGCCTGAAAGAGTTAAACATCAGGTATGCAAGTGGAGTTCCTGTCTGAGTCAGGACTGGGTCAGACTACAGTGTGACCCTCACTGATAAGAAATTACAACTATAAAACACTTTCTTAGCAGAAAATGGCTTCTGAGAGCAGGAAAGAGATAAAAAGGATCAATAGTTCATAGATTTTAGCTCTGGCATACTTCAATGAATGTGTTATTGAGCCAAAACAATAAACAATAAAGTAGAAACTTAAAAGTAGATTTAAATATAAAATAAAACTGGAATATCTTAAAAAGTCATTTTTAGGAGAAGGAGGATAAATACAATTGTTTATTTCATTAGTTTATTTTCACTTATGTCCTTTAAGGCACAGTGCATTTAAAAAATAATGTTCTGTTAAATGCATATGGAAGAAAATGTGCCTGAACTAGGATTTGAATCGGCACAACAGGTCTGAACTGATCACTGCTCTCTGCAATCCATTCCATTTCCTGCTTGTGCTCCACCAGATGTTCAGATAACAAATCACAGATATGTGAGACTGATTACAGATACGTAAGTCATGCAGTTATGAAAGCCCCGGCGGCTGTAGGACTCGTGCATGGAGCAGGGAGAGGCACAGAGACGTTGTCAGGCCAGAGTATAGTAGAGTTTCTGGGCAGAGGTCACAGTGTAGGCACTATGAGATGGGGAACAGTCAGCCCCCACTCAACCTTCCTCACCATCTTTCCAGCAGAAGTGTGACCTAGCTATGGGAGCAGTGTTGGCATACCTCCCAACTTTTTGAGATGAGAAAGAGGGACACTTTAAGACACACCCCTGTCACACCTCTAATCACACCCCTGCCACACCTCTAATCACACCCCTGGCACTACGGCATCCTTAACCCCAGTGTATTTAAAATCTACATCCTCCATGTGGCTGTGTGCTCTGACAGGATGTAGATTTCACAATCGCCACAGCACAGTCCTGTAAATCCCGTCATTTGCATCGCTCTGGCACCACTGTGTCCTGCTCAGGACCAGGCCAAGGTAGAGGTGAGAAAGGCACCAGCTTCAGGGCGCAGTGTAGGAGGGGGTGCACAACTCACTCTGCTATCATTCCCCTATTGTGTTTGAAGCAGAGAGAAATAAGAAAAGGGGATACAAGGTCCTGACTGCAAGCTGAAAAACTAGAGATTAAGGTGTTTTAGGGCCCTGGGGCACCTCTTAGTCTAATAGCAATCAGTGTGTGAGGGGTGGGGTGGAAGGGATGGAGGGGAGCACTTTGGTATCTCGTGTTACCTTGGGTGCTAGAGGACCTTGTCCTGGCTCTGGTCCTGCTTGCTCAGCTGTCAGCTGCGAGCCAATCACAGTGATCACAGCTCAATTTCAGAAAAAAAAGGGACTGGTCCTTAAGGGGCCAGAGCCATTTGGTCCAGAAGTGGTTAAAGGGAATGTCCAAGCACACAAAACGTTTCCTCCAGCCCCTTGGAGCCAACATGTCCCACGGAAAAGCTCCACTTTCACCTACCGGCCCGGGGTCCCTGCTGGTGCAGAACCAACCTCGGGAGGTCATCCTCTACTGCGCCTGCGCGAGCGCCGCTGTCAATCAAGTCCACGTTGTCCGGAGTGTACTGTACAGGCGCAGAACTACTGTGCCTGAGCAGTACACTCCGGATATTGTGGACTTGATTGACAGCAGCACTCACGCAGGCGCAATAGAGGACGACCTCGCGAGGTTGGCTCTGCACCAGCAGGGACCCCGGGCCAGTAGCTAAGAGCGGAGCTGCGGCATGGGACATGTCGGCTACAAGGGGCTAGAGGAAGCCCCGGGTAAGTAGATGCTTTTTTTGTGTGTGTGCTCGGACATTCCCTTTAAGCAAGAATGGAAGGCAGCTGCTCAATTAGGAACACTGTAAGCTCTGACCAAGTATTAAGAGTTCGATTATCCAAACAAACAATACAGCGGTGGTCAGCACTGCCAACAATTGTATAGTGCACATTCGATCACTGTGATATTACCTAAGTGAATACAGTTCATTGAACTTGCACATACCAGAAAGGGTGGATGGATGGTGGGTGCCAGGTACTAAGGGCCCGTTTCCACTAGAGTGAATCTGCATGCGTTTCCTGCATGCAGATTCGCATAGACAATGCAAGTGGAAGGGACTGTTTCCACATTTCCAGGGTTTCTGAGCGTTTTTCTGTGCAGAAAAAATCTTCACGGCAGAGCCATCAGAATTTGCATACCGCTATGCGATTCGCATACAATGTATTTAATAGGACATTCGCATGCGGTTTTGGTATGCGAATTTTCATGCGAATTTGCATACGAATTCGCATAGAAACAATGGAAAAGCACACAGGCACTGCCATGGTTAAATTCGCATACATAGTTATTCATGCGAAATCGTATGCGAATTCGCATGAAAATTCACATACAACCGCATGCGAAATTCGCATCCGCTTGCAAATTTTTTTCCACGGCGATTCCCACCGCACAAGTGGAAACAGGCCCTAAAAGCCTGGTGTCCGTTTCACTCAGGGCACTTCATCGGAGGCTGTGACACCAGATGAAGCACCCTGCATGAAATTTCTACCTAGCACCCACCATCCATCCATCCGCTCTGGTATGTGTAAGTTCAATGAACTTAATTACCTCATATAATATCACAGTGATCAAGTGTGCGCTATACAATGAAAGGATAGTTTGCAGTGCCGACCACGTCTCGATTGAAGGTTTTTACTTTGCTTCTTGTTGTCTGTCTCAGGACCACTTGGTTTAATCATGAACAGAAACTGAGAACTCTCCCCAGCAGGTGAACAGGCATTACTAACAACCTGACCAAAATTCCAACCCTTCCCTACTTGATAAAAAACTAACAGTAATGTTTTGGCTGGATAGCGATTATACATTCTCTTGAACTATTAGCTAGTGTTTCAATCATCAAAAGTGTGAAAATACTTTCCTCCTTTATTTTGGAGGAGTCAGCCCAGCCTGCGGTTTCAGGAGCTCCTAATGTCTTTCCATGCAGTCATTTGGCGCCAGGTCAGGAACACATGTAATGCTCTGATCATCTTTCAACATCGTTGATAATTACTTGAGGGTGCCATAGAGCGCCCAGCCCTTCAGACAAGCCCAGGGCTCGGGCATCTCCCGAGAACACATTCCTTGCATCGCATCAGCATCCCCATGACATCACATCCATCAGTCCAGAATATTTCATCACATCTCCAAATCTGGACTGTTTTGCCTTGCACCTGCTAAATCAACAATGACCAGCGGCCAGATAAGGCTATGCAAAGCTGTGCAGGGACTGGGAGCCAAACACTGAGGAGGATCAGAGCCACCGAGGTTCAAAGAAAATGCAACCTTTCATCCCAAAAAGTATATAAAAAAACAAATGAAGACTACATATGAGTCTATACATTCACCTAAAATTACAGTCTACGTCTAATTTTAATTTGTCTAATTTTAAAGACAACCTGCCATTAAAAGGCACCTAAATTTACCCCAAAAGTCCTAAAATAAACATATAAATGTGTCTATAACGGGGTCCTAGTACTTACAGGTGTATTCGTATGTACGAGTTGGGTGCAGGGAAAGCCATATGGCAGCTCTTTCTGCTGCCGCAAAACTCCCAGCATCGCAAATTGGAGGGAGATGTAATTTTGGGGCTGGCAACCGCCGGAGCCCCGAATTACACTTATGCGCCCCGCACAGCATTATATTGCTGCTATGGGGTGCCTGGCTTTGGCACTGGGCTCTGAGCGACGTAACCACCTGCTTCGCTATAGGTCCTCCTGGTTATGCCAACCTCCCTTCCATTGCACTGCTTTGTACCCCATTCATGGGTACTACAGTCCTACTGAAGCTAATAGAATGAAAATTTATGGAACTCTACAGTTTCAGCACATGCAGTGTCCTGCTGCTCGAAGCAATGGCAAATATTGATGTTTTATTAACTTTCAGTTTCAACCCTCTGTGCGAGAAAGCATGAGGTCTGCAAAACTTCTTACTTATTCACTTATGTGGGGGGTGGATATATGGTCCTCTTCATAAAAGGACAGCCAGGTAACGCTAACCCTGCACCCTTTGGCATCCTTCACTGAGCCGATCCTGAGAGCCAAATGCTCCATTATGGTGGGCACTGGTGCTTTGTGAGTGGGGTGGGAAGATTTTCTCTCCATTCGTAAGGTGCCTTATGAAATGTTGAAAGCAGTACCGGCTATGGTGGATCTGCAGGTGGTTTTACATGAGCCATCCTGCACTGAGCAAGGGGTAGGTCCTGAGAGCCAAATGCTCTTTTATGTCTGGCACTGGTGCTTTGTGAGTGGGGTGGGAAGATGTGTTCCCATCCATAAGGAACCTTATCAAATGTTAAAAGCAGTGCAGGCTAATGTGGATCTGCAGGTGGTTCTACATGTCGGCCCTTTCCCTGCTAACCCTCACTCAACACGTCTGGTCACTTGCTTGGATGGAGTCCATGGGGTACTTTTTTTTTAAATATGTACCATAACTTAAAATGTCCACTAAAGAAATTTGAACATTATGACTTCAGACGGTATTCAAAAATGCTTGTTGAATATAAATTCTGGAAATGTGGTTAAAATGCATGCTCAATTCAAATCCAAACCGTATAACTAGTTAGAACACTTCTGCCTGTGCAGTTCCAATTCATGGGCCATTACTAGTGGGAGCTTCCTGGTTTTCATACTCGACTTGAGGATTCCATCAAATATGAAGCGGACTGGGGAGTATGAACGGGAGGAACCCCCAAGGACAATTAGAAGCACCAGGCAAGGCTGTTTTTAGGAATAGGCAAAATAGGCAGGTGGCTAGAGTAACAACTGTAGGAGAGGGCACCACAGAGCTAGTCTTAGCACACAGTAGTTTATGGAATTCTTACAGTCAACTGTTAATTATATTAAGAATGGGATGGATGGTAATTTTAACACCCGAATAGGCACTGCTGTGTCGATTTTTGCAACTCTGAATGGATTTCCAGGACAACATTCTAACCTCGAAAGACCCAGGCTGAAAATAATCATTATAATTTTTATAAAGTGGATACACGCCCCCTCAAACCTGGGCTGCCTGTCAATACTTTGTGCATTCTTTACAAAATTATTTTGAGGAACAACATTATTTCTATGTACGATAAAATATGAATTCCTTATTGGTGCCCACAAAACTAACTGATCTAGGTTATGATCTTCCTGAGCACAAGATTGGTGTGCAGAGAAAAAAGGTGCCTTGCCTTGGGCACCAAAATGGGCAGAAACAGCCCTGGTGCCAGGACACTTCTAAAAAGGTAATCTAGCCCACCATGGGCTTTCGTCATTTTGTTTGTCCCCAGTTCAGGGGTACTTTGAGTATTAAAGGAAATCTAAGATGGGTTTCCTTGATGAATTTATTCTTACCTGGGGCTTCCTCCAGCCCAGGTGATCCATCCGGCCCCACTCTTCTGCCTATGCGCAGCTTGGCCACATGCACACCTCTCATTGCGCTCCTGCAGCCGCGAGCATTCTGCGCCTGTGCAGCGGGGGTGCACATGCATGCTCAGTAGCGTAGGACTGGCTGTGACTGGCCAGATTACCAGGGAGGATTAGAAGACAGCTAAGCGACTATCGTCTATGGTACACTTTAAAGGATACCCGAAGTGACATGTGACATGATGAGATAGACATGTGTATGTACAGTGCCTAGCACACAAATAACTATGTTGTGTTCCTTTTTTTCTTTCTCTGCCTAAAAGAGTTAAATATCAGGTATGTACGTGGCTGACTCAGTCCTGACAGGAAGTGACTACAGTGTGACCTTCACTGATAAGAAATTCCCCCTGTTATCTCTTTCTTGCTCTCAAAGGCCATTTTCTGCTAGAAAAGCATTTTATAGTTGGAATTTCTTATCAGTGAGGGTCACTCTTTCAGGCAGAGAAAGAAAAAAAAGGAACACAGCACAGTTATTTGTGTGCTAGGCACTGTACATATACATGTCTATCTCATCATGTCACATGTCACCTCGGGGACCCTTTAACCACTTAACATCTCAGTCGTTTTCACTTTATGCATCCGAGCAATGTTCACCTCCCATTCATTAGCCTATAACTTTATTACTACTTATCACAATGAACTGATCTATATCTTGTTTTTTCCGCCACCAATTCGGCTTTCTTTGGGGGGTACATTTTGCTAAGAGCCAATTTACTGTAAATGCATTTTAACAGGAAGAATAAGAAAAAAAATGAAAAAATTCATTATTTGTCAGTTTTCGGCCATTATAGTTTTAAAATAATACATGCCTCCATAATTAAAACCACGTATTGTTATTGCCCATATGTCCCGGTTATTTCACCATTTAAATTATGTCCCTATCACAATGTATCGCGACAATATTTTATTTGGAAATAAAAGAGCATTTTTTCCGTTTTGCATACATCACTATTTACAAGCTTATAAAAAAAATAGAGAGAAATATTTCATCTTTACATAGATATTTAAAAAGTTTAGACCCTTAGGTAAATATTTATGTTTTTTTTTTTTTTTATAGTAATGTTTTTTTTGTTTTTTTTTATTAAACATTTTATGTGGGCATTTTTGGGAGGGTGGGATATAAAAGTGTTTTATTTGGGGAAATATTGGTGTAGTGTAATGTTTTTGGGTATTTGCTTGTAGTTTTACTTTTTGGCCACAAGATGGCAATCTCGATTTTTTTTACATGACGTCACTCTAAGCGTACAATGTACGCTTAGAGGGACACAGCTTCAGAAAGAGCGAAGCTTCCGAGAGAAGCTGTCGCTTTTTCAGCGGGGGAGAGGAATCAATGATCGGGCTCCCCAGCCCGATACATTGATTCCGTGGCTACCGACTCCGCGGCCGGGAGTGCGCGTGCACGCGCGCGATCGGCCGCGGGAGCGCGCGGGAGCGCGCCTGTCCTCCTTGACGTTTTTATACGTCAAGGAGGACAAAGTGGTTAAAACCTTTTCCATATGATTTCCCAATTTAAATCTTCTGATGGCCTGACAGCTGCTTGCTTTAGAAAAGGTATTTACTATAGTAATTTTTATTTTAATGTATTTTACAGTATTTTTAAACAGGCACTTCAATTGGCTTGGGCTCAGGCAGAGAAAGAAAAAAAAAGGAACACAGCACAGTTATTTGTGTGCTAGGCACTGTACATATACATGTCTATCTCATCATGTCGCATATCACTTCGGGTATCCTTTAAGGATTCTTCTCCATCTGTACAAAACCAAAAAAGAATTTGTGTCTGATGATGAGTTTTCATTTTTCACTGTATTGATGATTTTAACAGCCCCATTCTGCATTGCACATGTAAAGCAATTTCTTTATGTAAATTCATGAGGTCAAGGTTAAGATGTTCAGACAAGTGAATGGATTTTCAGTATGGTGGGTATTTGGTGGTGATATCCATGATCTGCCAGACAGGAGGATTAATAGCAAATCACCACACGAAACCTCAGCTCTCTGGCTATACAGATGTCTGATCTTACAATTAAGTCTGAAGTCATCTCTCCATTTGCAGACATGTGAATCTACTGACTGTAAGAAGGGTGGAGCTACTGCACACAACACATTCTGTTGCATTATTCTAGAGGGGAATCAAATTCTAATTTTATCTTCAAATAAGCTCTTAATGTCTGTATACAGGCAAGATCAATGTTGCTTGGCAAGGATTGGTACCCGATCCCTTGGGTGACATTGCATGTCCCAAGGCAGACAAACGCGTTACTAGCCTGCAGGCTAGCATCATGTTCTGTTGCTATGAGTGACATCACGCGGCTGCTGGTTAAGTGGGTAGAACAATGGTTTTATGATGGATCGCTGGCCAAGCAGTGGAGAGAGAGGCTTCCTTACACACATTGGATACTCGGCAGAGGCGTTTTTTATTGTGCAGTTCATCTGGCGTGTGTACAGAGCTTTAAAGGTGTATAATACTTACAGACCAGATATTCTATTATCCACTATAGGAAATAGTAATTTTTTCTAATATTTTACTATGTACTAGCCCTATTCTCACAGAACCCTCCCTCTTGGTGCCTAACACTAACCAATCTGCCCAGGTGATGCCTAAAACTAAAACTTCTGGGTGCCTATCCTTAACCCCCCCAACACCTAACCCTAGATGGGTAACTACCCTTACCACCCCCCCACCCCCCCATTAACTCTAGATGGGCACCTTACCTTAACCTGACCACCCTGGGCACCCATTAAAGGACACCCGAGACAAAAATAAATGAATGAAATAAATGATTGTACCTATCTTCCTTCTCCTTAAAATGATTTTTTAAGATATTCCACAGGTTTTTTTTAAGTTTTAACTGTTTTATTGTTTTTGTTCAATGACACATTCATTGAAGTATGCCAGAGCTACAATCTATGAACTATTGGTCCTTTTTATATCTTTTCTGCTCTCAGAAGCCATTTTCTGCTAGGAAAGTGTTTTATAGTTGGAATTTTTATCAGTGAGGATCACAGTGTAGTCACTTCCTGTCTGAGTCAGGACTGAGTCAGCCACTTACATCCTGAGATGTCACATGTCTCCTCGGGCATCCTTTAACCTCCTTGCCGGTTATCCCAAGCTCAGCTCGGGGTAACCTGCGCAGGAGGATTTCTCAGGCCCCACTGGGCCGATTTTCACAACTTTTTTTTATTGCACGCAGCTAGCACTTTGCTAGCTGCGTGCATATTTAGATCGCCGCCGCTCGCCGCCATTTCGTCGCTACCCACCACGCCGCCCCCCCCCCCTCCTGACTCCTTGCGCAGCCTGGCCAATCAGTGCCAGGCAGCGCTGAGGGGTGGATCGGGATTCCCTCTGACGTCCCGACGTCCATGAAGCCGAGCAGGAAATCCCGTTCTGAACGGTATTTCCTGCTTGCAGAGAGCACCGGCGGCGATCGGTATAGGTAGGGGAATACCACTTGTCAGCGGCTATCATGTAGCTAGCGCTAGGCTAGCTACATGAATTAAAAAAAAAAATTAAAAGTGCTGCGCTGCCCCCTTGCCGACACAATTGGAATGGCAAGGGGGTTAAAAACTCAGCTATAAGTGTAAATTTGGGTGCCAGACTCACCCAATAAAATAGCGGGCATTTGGCCACCCACAATGCAAATTGCGGTTACAAATGGAGGGCACCACTATTTTTTGAGGCAAATCCGGTGCCCAAATTTATATTTATAGCTGAGTTTTTAATGGGTGCCCAAGGCAGCGCCCTAATGTGAAGGAGTGCAACAGCAATCCACTTAAAAAAACTAACATGGTTATTTTTGAGATCTGGGTTTGTATATAAACAACTCAGAACAGTAACCAAACATCTTTATGAGGCCTCACCCACCAAGATGCACCACACCTTCAAGCTCCCTCTATTATTAACTTGTTCTCAGCTTCCTGGAAGTGATTTGTTACATTCAGTACAGTTGCAGGTCATGCCGGGAGAAGCAGTAACAACAATATGCCCACAATAAGATTACTGGGTTTTAGTTGTATCAGGCGTTGAGTGGTTCTCCTTCAGTCTGGTGACTAGAAAGAACTTCACAGGCCACACTGACATTATTACCAAGTGAAATCCGACTAATAATATGTGCGCTGTCAATGGGACGTGTCAGGTGAAAATGTCCTTTCTTCTGTCTCCAGTCTACTGGCTTCTGAACAATTGCACTTGTGGAATGTTCTCCAAATATCACATGCTGGCATCAAGCAATGATAAATCTTCTGCCGAATATGATGTGATGATGGGAAGGAAACAGATGCCTTTGTCTCTCATTGTTTTCTTGAATTAAGTGTTTCCAAAGATGGTTGTGAGGTAAAGGTAAACGGAGAAGCCTTCTGCCATGGATCAATCACTGCTTTTCTAGAGAGGGTAGCAGGCCACATCACTAAAATGCAGATTCCTGAATCAATAAGTAGGAAGCAGTTACATAAACTGTAGGGGTGGAAAAAGGGGAGCATTCAGGATTTCTGCAATAAAAGGGTGCTGGATGTAGCCAAATTATGGGGGGGCTATAAAAGGACACTGGATATAGCCGAGATTTTTTTCGGCTATAAAATAGCGCCTCATATAGCCAAGATTTTTTTTTTTGGGGGGGGGGGGGCTATAAAAGGGCACCAGATTTAGCCGAGAAAAATGATGTCAAACATGTTATTTTGAACTGATATAACCAAATTAACTGCTATAACCGAACTAAAGATCCGTACACACGCCGGAGTGCAGGCAACGACGGGTCCGTCGTCACCTCCCGCTGGGTGGGCGTTCCAGCGACAGTCCGGCGTGTTTACAGTCTGCAGACAAGCAGTCTGCAGACAGTCTGTCTGCAGACTGTACACACGCCGGACTGTCGCTGGAACGCCCACCCAGCGGGAGGTGACTGACGACGGACCCGTCGTTGCCTGCACTCTGGCGTGTGTATGGACCTTAACTGATATAACCAAATGTAATCACCTGCTGATATAACCAATCTTGTAGCTGCACTTAAATAGCCAAAAAAAAGCTTGCCTATATCCAGCACCCTTTAATAGCCCCCAAAAAGTCTCAACTATGGCCAACACCCCAAAAAAAATCTCGTCTATAAAAGGGCGGCCTTTTATAGCTGAAAAAAACTTGGGCGCCCTTGGGCTAGCCAAGATTCAGAGTAATATATATAACACTGAAGTCTATGGCAACGCCCTTTTGACACAGATGGCACAAGCCCTTTTCAACTGATACCGAAAGGGATAGGGGGGGGGGGGGGTGTTACCACTATTAACAGTATGAATTTCAGGCTTCAGCTAGAGAAATACTAGTCTCATCACTACTTAGTTGGAAGATTTATAACACGCTAGAGTACAGATAGTATTCTTACTGTCAGCCATAAAATGCTGCCCCCAGATATACTTATCTGGGGCTTCCTCCAGTCCCTTGCAGCCGACATGTCCCACGTCACATCTCTGCTCGCAGCCACTGGCCCGGGGTCCCCGCCAGTGCAGAGGCCAACTTCCTCTAGTGGGCCTGCACGAGCGCTGCTGTCAATCAAGTCCACGTTGTCCGCGGTGTACTGTGGAGGCGCAGTAGTTCTGCGCCTGGGCGGTCCACTGCGGAAAACGTGGGTTTGATTGACAGCAGCACAGGCACAGTAGAGATGGCTCCGAGGTCACTCTCTGCCCCGGTGGAGACGCCGGGCCGGTGGCTGCGAGCAGAGATGCTGGCGTGGGACATGTCGGCTGCAAGGGGCTGGAGAAAGCCCTGGGTAAGTATATCAGGGGGCAGCATTTTACTCATTTAACCTCCTGGGCGTTACGCATGCCGTAGGGCTTGCAGCCGACAGTCCCCCAGGATGATTTTAAGTGATTGCATGGCTGTAACAGCTTCAGCTAGCACTAGGCTAGCTAGCAGTGGTGGCCGGCATCCTCAGATTACTTTTGATCCCCCCCGATCGCCGCTAAATACATTACACAGTCTGGATCCAGCGATTGGCGCAGCCTCCCCGGACAGCTCTGCTCTTCTCTATGGGGAGGATCGAACATGACGTCATGACGTTGGCGACGTCATGACGTCGGCGACGTCATGACGTCATGCGCAGACCCGATCCTCCCCATAGAGAGGAACGGAGATGTGCAGGGAGGCTGCGCCAATCGCTGGATCCAGGCTGGGTAATGTATTTAGCGGCGATCGGGGGAGATCAAAAGTAATCTGAGGATGCCGGCCACCACTGCTAGCTAGCCTAGTGCTAGCTGAAGCTGTTACAACAATGCAATCACTTAAAATCATCCTGGGGGACTCCTGAGGACAGCCGGCGGTACGGCATACCGCTAAGGAGGTTAAAGAAGAATTACAGGCATAACACACTGCAGTGCTGCAAACAAGATAATTCTGCCCCCCTCCCCCAGTGAGGTGGGTGGCTTAGGGCCCCCGGCCGTTGCAGTGGTCTCTTGGACTAATATTATGCCCCTGCATAACATACAATACAAATACAATTCCTTCTTGACAATATAATTATCCTACCTGACTATGTCCCAAAATAATGTTATCTATCTAAGAAAATCAAAATTTTCCAACAGCCAGCCAGTACAGGATGCAACCATATTGCAGGGTTTTTACATATTCATTTCAGGATAAGGGACACTTGTGAGGGGAAAAAAATGTTTTCTGTTTAGGATCAGTGCAGTCACCTACATAAGGTCACTTTTTTTTTTTTTTCATATGCACTTCACTCCCTAAAGCATATATTTTTATTTATTTATTTTTTCAAATAATTTTTTTTCACACATTGCTTGCGGGCAGCCTGAGGGCTTTTTTACACTCTGGCATTGTGGTCAGCTTTTTTTAACGAAAGAGGCCGCTAAGTCAATGAAAGTCTGGGGAGACTTTCATACTCAATGCCACGCAATGTGGTGCAATGGAGGTATTCAAATCGCTGCAATGCCATTGCAAAGTCAGCAGTGTGTTACCGCATGATCCGTGCCTACCACATGGATTAACAGTAATGCAAGTCTGTGGCGATGCAGCCAAGTGTAAACAATGGAGCCCGGTGGACCGACGGGAGTTCTGGTGATGTACTTCCTGTCCAGCAGGAAGTATGTCACTGAGCAGGTGGGGCGGGCCTATGACCCTGTAAATGCACTGTGCTGCAGGGTCATATGTAGTACGGATTTGTGCAGTGCAATGATACCGTGGAGGGCTCTCTTGCCATGGGACCACCACACTGCACAAGTGTAAAAGCAGCCTAATGAAGCCCATCGTAGTTCCCGCTGATCAGAAGCCTTGAAAGTCTGCATATCGTGGCTGCATTGCTGCCTAGACAGGATATGATTGTATTCTACCTGCTGACTGCAGCCAAAAAGAGACTAACTGAGGGCTGGTGCACACCGGGCGGCTTTTTGGGCGTTTTCAGATCCGCTTGCGGCTGCGGATCTGCTTGGTCAATGTATCTCAATGGGGTGGTGCACACTAGAGCGGCAGGCGTTTTGCAGAAACGAAAAATGCCTGGGTGAGGCATTTTTTGGATTTCGGATGCGTTTCTGCCTCAATGTTAAGTATAGGAAAAACGCAAACCGCTCTGAAAAACGCCTGTTCAGAGCGGTTTTGCAGGCGTTTTTGTTACAGAAGCTGTTCAGTAACAGCTTTACTGTAACAATATATGAAATCTACTATACTGAAAACCGCAGCAGCAATCCGCAAAACGCTAGCAAAACGCCTCATAAAAATAAAAAAAAGCGTTTAAAAATCTGCTAGCGTTTTGCGGATCTGCTAGCGGGTTTTGGTGTGCACCAGCCCTAAATAAGGGAGCACAGATTGCAACTTGTAAGGTTATTAAAGAGGAACTTTAGTGAAAATAACACAATAAAGAAAATTGCTTATTTATTTTATTTTTTTTACAATATTAATTTTTAAACTGTTTAGTCAGTGTTTGCCCATTGTAAAATGTTTCCTCAACCCGATTTACATTCTACAGTTCACAGGTGGCAACATCTTTAGTCCTGTCAGGTGATGTCTGTGAATATTAATAATAATAGTATTTTTATAGCGCTTTTCTCCCTGTGGACTCAGAGCGCTGTGACTGTGCTCTGCAGTGTCAATGGCTCTGGAAAAGAGGCGGGTTTTTAGCCTTTTCTTATAGCTGTCTAGAGAAGGAGCCCCTCACACTGAGTGTGGAAGTGAGTTCCATAGAGTCGTGGATGCATGAGAGAAGGAGTACATACTGTGCCAGCTACGCTCAATTCAACACAGGGAGAGGCTAATGACAGCTCTCCCTGCTGCTGCTAAACTCAGATGCAGCGTTAAATACTATTCCCCTCCGAGTCGTCGCCACATGGAGGGAAATTTAATTTGGGGTCTGGAAACCGCCAGAGCCCCGAATTACCGCTAAGCGGGGCGCGCAGCATAGCATTGTTGCTCTGACGCCGCCCAGTTAAGGATTCACTTAACATTTGCGCACCAATGTGAACCAGAGACGAAGCACCTTCATGTATTTTACCATATATATCAGTGGGAACATTAGAGAAAACACCTACCCTGCACTCTGTTTCATTCTTCACTGTTCAGCCTGCTTCTAATGAGCCCTGATAAAATCCCTGACTGAGCATTCAGTATGGCTTTGCTCAGGAATCATTATAGCTGAGTCTGTTTTCTCTGATGTTTTTTCAAGCCCAAGCCTGTCCCCTTCTGCCTCTGCTATAATAACTCAGTTATACTATAATGATTCCTGAGTAAAGCCAGACTGAATGCTCAGTCGGGGATCTTATCAGGACTGATAAGAAGCAGGCTAAAGAATGAAACAGAGAGCAGGGTAGGCGTTTTCTCTAATATTCCCACTGATATATATGGTAAAATACATGAAGGTGCGTCGTCTCTGGTTCACTAAAATGTTAAGTGAATTCTGGGAATAACCAAATTCAACTTATTTGCAGAGCGGAGGTGCGTGGAAGGGCAGGGGTAGTTTCAATAGTTTCAATAGATCTGCTATGTACTTGGGTCCCATGTGGTTTAGAGTCTTGTATGTTTGCTTACTGAGGGATCTAAAGCCAATAGAAAATATATCTGATCTCTAAGAATGCTCTTGGGTCCACATAGACTAGACTAAACATTACTGGGAGGAAAGTGATATATACAGCAATATATAGGATATAGGATGCGTTTCTCAGAAAAATTATATTAAAAGTGGGTATCTTAGACCATTACCTGCATTCCACTATATGTCCACACAGTGACACTGTAAAACATTGCTTTAAGAATAAAAAGATAAAAATAGTAGTAACAATGTTTCACTGTTTTCTCCACCTTTCTAATACCCCCTCTTTTAGGAGTACTGTTGTGGTGTCCCCCCCCCCCCCCCCCCACGGTTATCCTTGCCCCCACGGCACCCCCACCTATTGGTCTGATTGAGCTATTTCCCTGGGAATCTGACATCTGAATTAACCCCTGCAGTACATCTGTTGTCCTAACCTCTAAAAACGTCTCCCCTTAGCAATTACTATTCAGGGCATACGCAACATGCTAAGATCACGACAAATCTAATTATGTCAATAATATTTCATTCTATACCGTTCTCCTTGCTGTCTCCTCTGAGACTATTTTTTTTTTTTTTAACCACAGTTAAAGTTTTTGAAACTGATACTTTTGTTTGGAGCGATCGGGCCAGCTGGTGCTGATTTGACAAGCGATGCGGGCTCCGCATGTGTCATATTATATTTGTCTTAGTCGAGTTGTGCACTAATTTTTCATTTTGGGTTGATGGTATCAAAGCAAGGAATGTAATTAGGCTGAGACAAGAGATTATCCTAAATATAAAATACGGGTAATAAAGCGGCTTGGAGGAGGTCAGTAGGCCGCGGCACAGCGGGAGCGATTCTCCCCCACCCCCTGTCCTCTTTCATATAGTACATTCATTTAAAGGGAATGTATAATTGTAGGGTTTCTTTTTATCATTCGCTGTATTTAGTAATATTTTTTATTAGGAACATATGAAGTATTATCTATAAACTTTTTATTTAACCGATTAATTTTTGTGTGAGTAGGAAGGGGTTGTGCTTTACTGCTGCAATAAGTATGTCACATTACAACACCATGGGATTGTTTTTTTACCTTGAACTTTCTCACTTGATTAAAGGGCCCCTTAACAGACCAAAAAAAAACAAACAAAAACAAAACAGAATCTGTACTAACCTGGGGCTTCCTCCAGTCCCCCCCAACTCCCCCCCCCCCCTTCCTTCCCATAGCCTGCAAGGTCCCTCAGCGTCTTCTGGGTCCCCTCTGTTCTCCCGCTGGTGGCTCTGGTAGCGTGCGTCTTTGACTCCGTAAGCTGTTTAAGATTTTTTGTAGCAGGGGCTGTACCTATTATTTTTTTCTAAATCAGCTTTATGCATATGTCAGTCTCATGTTTATTCAGTGTTTTGTACGATTTTTGAATAAAGCTTGTTTAAGATTTTTTTGTAGCAGGGGCTGTACCTATTCTTTTTTCTTGCCCCCGTAAGCTTTCTGCACAAGCGTGGTTCATTCTTTCGCGTTACAAAGCGTCTGACACACTGCACCACTGTGAACAGGACCTTAGGCTAACTTCATAGCGTAAAAAGGTTCTAAGACAACAAATATAGCAGCAGTGGAGGCAGAACTATTCTTTAACAGACTTGGCGAATTAGCTCTTTCTGGAGCTGTGATATCTTTATTACAGTGCAGTAGAACCAGAAATCCTATATAATAACCTGCCTGTGTCCCTGCGTCCACCTGTGTCCGTGCGTTTAGGCCAGTGCGCATGTGAAGCATGTGGGCAGATTTTGGACAGCACAGGATGACGGGTGCAAGGGGCGGGAATGTGCACATGCGTTGCGACATGCATTTCTACCGCTGTGTTGTTCGGGCGTCTATGTGTCGTGCGCATGCCCGCTGACTGTGCAGGCGGTGCTGCGTTGGCGGAGGTGACAGGCGGGGGGAGGGGGTTGTGAGGGGCATAGCGGCCAAGGCCTAGCACCCGTTATTGTAACGGACCTAAGATCTAGTACTGTATATTCTTCTTACAAGGCCCACCAGTCAAACAAGCATAAGGATCAGTATTTTATTATTATTACCATTATTATTTTATTTACATAGCGCCAGCATATTCCGCAGCGCTTTACAAAGCACAGTAAGACGACACGGGGAACATAGGTACAACCAAAAATGTACAGCAGAGACTCAAGCAGCATATATGGCAACAAAAACAGTAAACATTAGGAGGATGACCCTGCCCTTGCAAGCTTACAATCTAAAGGGTAGTGGGGGACACACTAAGTAAGGAGACGGGGTGGGGGTGGATTAGGCAGTGAGCCTTTGCCTCTGCCTCTGCCTTTTATTTGTAATAGTTCATATTTTCCGATCTTAAAATAAAGCAAACACTCTAAAATTATTCTTATTAAACACTCTAAAAATTGAGTCCGGAGTATACCAGAGTAACAGTGGATGTTATAATATTGTTATTCAACCCCCTTGGCGGTATGAAAAATACCGCCAGGGGGCAGCGCAGCAGTTTTTTTTTTTTTTTTTTTAAATCATGTAGCGAGCCCAGGGCTCGCTACATGATAGCCGCTGCTCAGCGGCATCCCCCCAGCCCCGCCGATCGCCTCCGGCGATAGGCGATCAGGAAATCCCGTTCAAAGAATGGGATTTCCTGGAGGGCTTCCCCCGTCGCCATGGCGACGGGGCGGAATGACGTCACCGACGTCAGCGACGTCGGGACGTCATTGGGAGACCCGATCCACCCCTTGGCGCTGCCTGGCACTGATTGGCCAGGCAGCGCAGGGGTCTGGGGGGGGGTGGGCGCGCGCCGCACCGGATAGCGGCGCGCAGCGGCGGCGATCGGGGTGCTGGCGCAGCTAGCAAAGTGCTAGCTGCGTCCAGCAAAAAAAATTATGTAAATCGGCCCAGCAGGGCCTGAGCGGCACCCTCCGGCGGCTTACCCCGTGTCAAACACGGGGTTACCGCCAAGGAGGTTAAAATGATAGTCGTTCAAAACAAGCTTGCCAAGTACAGCCAAGGTTAAAGAGAGGTATAAACATGGAGAGTAGACCAGTTGCCAGTAGTAACCTTACTTTTCATTTCATTTCAGGTTCTTTAATCAATTGAGTGTTGTCATTTAATTTGCAATTGCAGCATAATGCACCAGACATCAGGTAGCATTGATGATTGTCTGCACAATGTAGCCTGAACTACTTTTAACTATATATTTTTCCATAGCTTTGCACTCAAGGACAGTTTTTGTCATGGCAATAGACTGTAAAATGCTGCAGGGGATATAGATTCTATAGTGATAGAATATTAGCCACACATCAGTAGAAATTAATAATTCCCATTAGTGTATCTTAAATATGTTGGGCCCTCCACCAAATACCCTGTAGGCTGCCACCCCTTAAAGCGGAATGAAACCCAGCATTTCTTCTTTGCTCTAAAAAATAATTTACAGCATATTATATACAACCAGCATTTTTTTTTACTAGAACAGCATTCAAAGGGTTACACACAGGGCTGGAAAGTTCAGTGCAGAGAAATGTGGACACATCCGAAGTGTAGATAATGTTATCTTGTGTTTACTTATTTGTATCAAGTGAGGAATGTGACACATTATCTGACTGTGGAGAAGATGTTGGACGCAGACAGAAACTCAAAGCATTTCTGCCTTCAATACATAATTCATAAATCCAGTTATTAATAAAATGCAAAGTCAGCTCTCAAAGCAAAAGTAGGAAAACATGTATTTATTGAATATTATGTCAGGGTCTTATACTGCTTTAATAGCTAAAGGTAGCTAGTGGATGCTGTACCCCAACCCCCCCCTCCCCCCCAAAAAAGGTGCAGGTGCCTTTTGCATTGCCCCAACCTGATATAGCGGAGCAGTGGCATTGGGTGTGGTGCCTTACCAGCGTTGGAAAAGGTTTTTCTCATTTCTCACAGCTCTGTACAGCTTTGCAGATCCTGTCTCTGCTTATCATTTGTGGTGCAAAGTAGCATTGAAGAAGCAGGTAAAGTATCGCACTCTGCTGCCGTTGCTCCACAACAATGTACACATGCAGACACATTACTCCATAAATAGGATTCCAAATTCCCATTCCTCTCCAACCACTAACTGACTGATGTGTGGAGGCCCAGGGCATTATGGGATAGCTCAATGAATTCTCCCACAAACACAAATATGTTCAATTGCTAGAGCGCCATACTGTGAATACCACTTAGCAGTAAAATGGCTGGGTTTTTAAAGGCCCTGGGTAGACAGGTGATCACAGTTGAGAAGTAGGATACCTACCACAATAAACATGGTGTCTGGAGTCCGTGTGTAAACATGTCACTTCCCAGTTCACACAATGCTACTCCCCCCCTCCCCCCCATAGGATTCTATATTGTCATTATATCCAGCCACTGATGTGCAGGCCAAGTGCATTAGGGGATAGCTCACACAATGTTTCCATGAACATCGCAGTTGCTGGGTACAATAGATCCTATAGCAATTTTTCCCAAACATGAATAGCAACACAGAGGTTACTACATGCTACTTTATGCTGAGTGAGGATCGCATTAATCACTGTGATTTGTTCAAATAAAGTACACCTGAACTGCGAGGCATATGGTGGTAGACATATTTATTTCCTTTTAAACAATACCAGTTGTCTGGCAGTCCTGCTCAACTTATATTGGCTGTTGTAGTGTCTGAATTAATACACACCTCAAACAAGCATGTGGCTTATCCAGTTAGACTTCAGTCAGAAACATCTGAACTGGCAATCTGCATTGTCTCAAAAGGAAATAAATATGTCAGCCTCCATATCCCTCTCAGTTCAGGTGTACTAACTTTAACTGTGGAAACATTATCACTTCTTCAGTAATATCAACAACTTTTCCACTGGAACATTTTTCCTTACCCCTCACAACACAACAGAAATGCTTACTACTGTACTGTTACCTTAGACTGAGCGTAACGTGAAAAACTGGCCAGCATTTGTGTTGAGTTTTTGGCACGCAGTGAAGATGGATGTAGATGAGTACAAAATGTGTCGAATTTGGATGTTTCACAAGAATCTCAGTGCAAATCCTGCACATTCCACAGCAGTGACCTCACGCCAGCTCTGAAGTCACCGCGGTCGTCATTGGATTCAGCGTAATAGATCTGCTTGCGTTACTGGACACCAGTGAAAAGGTGAATGTTGGTGAGTCAGGAGGGTGTGCTCCCTGGAGTCTGGGTACTCAGGGGCTTGGGATGCAATGCATTTTTTTGCACTATGAGAGCAGAATGAATTGGATAAATCCCAGATGTGGTCTGTGTAATAAGAAGTACTCTGTTTTGTTTCACAGTATGAATCAAAGGTCTCTGACGAGATCTGATAAAATATCCATGTTTCATATGTTACAACATCATTGTTTTTCATAGTTAAAGTATAAAGCCTTGTACACTCGCTAGATGGTTCTTGCACTGGAGGCTAGCGATGCATCCTGCTGCTGTGGCAACATGCTGGGAGTTGTGGTTCTACCATGGGGGCATGCTGAGAGCTGTGGTAGTCCTGGCATCACAAACAGCCAGCTTCACGGCCAGCCATCCAGCATCATGTGAAAAATCCCCATTGCCACCAAAAGATGGCAAAAGCTGTCAAATGCTTCTTGGCACACTAGCAGAAAAGCATTTGACTGAGACGCTGCGGGATACCTGCGTAAACTGGGCCTGGGGACCACAAAAAGCTGTGAACTCCCAAAAAAAGTTCTATCCGCTATCCACACTAGCCAAATCCCTCCCCTACTTCCCCACCCACCCAAGGAGAAATACAGGAGCCCCCATGACAGAAATGTGAACATCCTGTCATATTTTTTATACTGGATACAAAACTAATAAGCCTGAACTTCTGCGATGCTTTTTTTCCAGTGACTCACCACTCATCAAGAAGTACCATTCAGGAAAACAGACCTAAACTGAATTAAAACTTTTGAAACAGGGTAAAGGGATTTCTTCTTTCCTTTTTTTTTCATTCTGAGGCCAAGCTCCACCCTGAGCTCTATTTACTGAGGTGAGTTTACTAATACATTGATAAGACCACTCTTAGCATACAAGGTGCAGTTACAGCTATCTCGTGTAATGATTGGTGTCAGCACACAGAGGATCTCTGATTATTGGTGATCTGCAGTATCACCAATAATACAGACGCTATACCCGATTATGTGTGATCTGCAGAATCACCAATAATACCAGTATAGCTTAACACAGGACACCAGTGTGGTAAAGTGTTTGGTGCAATAGTAAGAAAGGTTATCTCCCGAGGAGCGGGAGATACAGACACTACTGCAGCCAAGGATTCCCTGATGGATTGGGAATCAGACTGTACTGCAGCCAGTGGACTCCTATGGGGTAATAATAATAATAATACGAACATTTGTATAGCGCTTTTCTCCTGTCGGACTCAAAGCGCTCAAGAGCTGCAGCCACTGGGACGCGCTCAAGAGGCCACCCTGCAGTGTTAGGGAGTATTGCCTTGAACTCCTTACTGAATAGGTACTTGACCTAGCCAGGATTCGAACCCTGGTTTCCCATGTCAAAGGCAGAGCCCTTAACCAGTACACTATCCAGCCACTACATAGAGCCCCCTGACTGAACTGCAAGAAGGGCTTCCTGAGGAGCAGGTAGCCATTGCAGCTACTTGTCACCTGGAGGGTTAGTGTCACTAGTAGTACAGTAAGACTGATCACTCGATGGATGAGTGACAGCCAGAAGGGTCAGACAGGCCAGGTCAGCAACACACGAGCAGATAAGGTACAGAGACAGAAGGCTGATTCGGTAACCGGGTACAGGCAAGGTTGGCAACTGATAGACAGATGGGCGGAGGTACCGAATCAGAAAGCAAGAGAGAGGTCAGCAGAGCCAGAGGTCATAACAAATATCAATAAGCACAATCCTGGTATGAGATGTGAGGTCCTTGGTCTCGACACCCGGGAACTAGTCTGAAGTACAACACAGTATCCGATGCTAGGGTGTGAGGTCCTTGGTCTCAACACCCGGGAACTGATCTGAAGTATAACACAGTAATGACACAGTAATCCTATACTTGGGTATGAGGTCCTTGGTCTCAACACCCCGGAACTGGTCTAAAGTATAACACAGTAATGACACAGTAATCCTATACTTGGGTGTGAGGTCCTTGGTCTCAACACCCCGGCACTGGTCTAAAGTATAACACAATAATGACACAGTAATCCTATACTTGGGTGTGAGGTCCTTGGTCTCAACACCCCGGAACTGGTCTAAAGTATAACACAGTAATGACACAGTAATCCTATACTTGGGTGTGAGGTCCTTGGTCTCAACGCCCCGGAACTGGTGTAAAGTATACCACAGTAAACTTCAAGAGCGGAATCTGGCTAAGTGTGAATTCCCAGTTCCAACTGATTCTAACACACTGTAGGATCTGACTGAGGCTGAGTGCTCACACGTTAGTATTCGCAATGGCAGACAATCGGCAACTGCCAACCAAGTACTATATATACTCACGGCGCTCCGCAGCTGCAGCCAATCAGAAGTCCAGCCGGGATCAGCTGATCTGCCTGATCAGCTGATACCCCTCCTGCTGGCATAAAGGTCCTGTCTTCTGGCGCGCGCGCGCGTAGCTCCCCATCTGTGTGCACTAGAAGGCCCAGGCAAACTAGACACATGTTGCTGCGCGGAAACCGCCGGCCTGAACGCGGAGATAGCCGCCCTGCCGCTAGACCGCGTGGCGGCATCTCCGCTATTCATTACATCTTGGTGTCAAAGTCAGACCTGATGTGCAGATCACAGATATGTGATCAATCCACAGCAGTGGGTGGCTACACAGCAAGCAGAAAGAGGAAACGGAAGCTGTCAGACCAACAAGCTGTCCCACAGTAGTTTCTGTCCAGTCGTGTATGTGTACAGACGGCTGCTAAAGTTATTTACAGCATAAAATGTACTATCACAAAACATTGTAGCAGAACAGCATTCAAACAGTTAAACACAGCACTTCTTCAGTGAAAAGCTTCTTGCTTCAGTGGGCAGCTTTTGGCCGCATACAAAGAGGTGATAACATTACCTTTTGTTTACCTTCCTTTGTCAGATACATTTAGTAAGCATTAGCAAACTGCCTGAAACTGAGCTGTACTGAGCTGAGAAGCAGAGAGAGCTGAGAAGTGATCACTAGATTGTAATATATAAATACAGCAGCTATGCAATAAAATGCATTGGCAGCTTTCAGAGCAGATAAACTATACTTTGGGAATTTGTAATTTGTAAACAGACAACATTACCTGTGCACAAAAGCGAATATGATAACGTTATGGGTAATACAGAGTAGGAAAACACATTTTTTATTAAATGTTATATCAGAGTAATATTCCACTTTAAAGTGAACCAAAGACGAAGCACCCTCATGTATTTTATCATACAGTGGCGTAGCTAAGGAGCTGTGGGCCCTGATGCAAGTTATACAATATGGCCCCCCAAGCACTCTATACATAACAATTGATACAGCGCACCAAAACCTGCCAATGACAACTACAGTGTCAGAGGTGCAAGAAGGGGATGGGGAGCTGTTTGTTAATGTTTGTTAATGTTATCCCTACTATTCAAAGTATCTATAGAAGTGGTTATTATGAGCACAGGACCAATAGAGAGCTTATACTGTAATTGAGGGAGGGCCCTTTGGCCCAAGGGCCCCGATGCAGTGGCTACCTCTGCACCCCCTATTGCTACGCCCCTGTTACCATATATATCAGTGGGAACATTAGAGAAAACACCTACCTTGCTCTCTGTTTCATTCTTCACTACTCAGCCTGCTTGTTATCAGCCCTGATAAAATCCCCGACTGAGCATTCAGTCTGGCTTTGCTCAGGAATCAGTATAGCTGAGTCATTATAGCAGAACCAGAAGGGGGCAGGCTTGGGCTTGAAAAGACATCAGAGAAGACAGACTCGGCTATAATGATTCCTGAGCAAAGCCTGAATGCTCAGTCTGGGATTTTATAATTATCAGGGCTGCTAACAAGCAGGCTGAGCAGTGAAGGATGAAGCAGAGAGCAGGGTAGGTGTTTTCTCTAATGCTTCCACTGATATATATGGTAAATACATGAGGGTGCTTAGTCTCTGGTTCACTTTAAGGATGAAGTAAACATTATGTAGGCAGGGTGTTCTCAAATCTGTTCATGGAAACAAAATCAGTAATGAATTCCACCCAGAACCTTCACTCCTTCCAGGAGACCCTGTTGTCCTCTAGCTTGGTCACTTCCTTTCCACATCAGTGGCCCTTTAATACCTTGAATTATTACCTCATGCATTTACAAGGTAATATTGTAACTGTATCATGTTTTAGGTTTTCTGTAAACATCATTACCATGTGGCTACAGAGTTCCGGGTTGATTTTATGTTCCATATGAATTTGCATGACATAACGCAGAGTGTACATACATAGCCTGGCCTGACCTGGATTCCCCTCTTCTCTCATTACTCAGCAGCCTGACTGATGAGGCTGTTCTGTAAATGCTGATTAGCAGAGGAGACAGCCTGTAGGCTGCGTAGCCCGGAGTACGGATGGGGGATGTCACGCATTGAACACTACAACAACCTTTACATTAATCATACGGAGGAAGACAAGCCTGCTGCTGAGACACAGTTCAGGGTCATCCACTAAAATGCAGTGCAAATAACAAGGTGCGAATACCTAAATCTGCTGACTGCACAGTTAGTATTATTATTATGCATTAAAAGCAATTGTGAAGTGACCAAGGCCAGGTTTATACTTTGAGTGCCTCTAGGCCAAGTGTGTTGTGTCTCCAGGGCCGGATTAAGGCCAAGGCCAGCTAGGCCATGGCCTAGGGCAGCACAAGAGCAAGGGCACCTAAGCAGCAGGCTAAACTGGTGCAGCATTTGCAACCTTGCAAATGCTGCAATGCAGGGAGTTTAGGCAAGTGCCTGACCGCGGTACTCTGCTGCTGGCCACCTGTGCAGCAGCCACCTTGCTCTCTGTGCATGTTTGCATTGTGGCCGGCGGCTATGGACTTGGGCAGCATTGGAGACGGAAAGGAAGAGGAATCTTCTGCACTGGAGACGAGCGGAGAAATGAGTGACACTGATGGTTGCTGCAGTGTGAAGGTGAGCTGGCTAACTATACTGAAAAGGGGAGGGGTCATCTGGCTACTTATACTGGGGGGGGGGTCATCAGGCTACTTATACTGGGAGGGAAAGGGGGAGGGGTCATCTGGCTACCTATACTGGAGGGAAGGATTAATCTCGCTACCTATGCTGAAGGGGGGTGGCTGGTGACAGTAGCCTTGGGCAGCAAAGAGTACAAATCCAGCCCTGTGTGTCTCCCCTTTTATGTGCAGCAGCGCTCATCCCGTTCCATGTGCCGCCCCCTCGTCCATGTCTATCATGCATTCACTGCAGCCCTTCTCTTCATGGACAGCTCCCTTGGGCATCAGTTTCCCTTTTTCCATGTGTTGCTCCCATTTTCAACCTCCTCTTTCCTATGTAGCAACTCCTCTTGTATGTTCAGGTGCCCCCTTTGAACTGCTGCCGCCAAAGGCCCGGGCCTTTGTGGCCTCTCCAGAAATCCATCCCTGGAAAATAGTAAAGCAGTGTGAAAGATGTCAGACCTATTTAAAGGAAATGTGAGATGAGAAAAAAACGTAGATACTCATCTATGGAGAGTGAATTTTGTGTGCTCAAATAAAAGACAATTTTTTTATAGGCTGGACCAAATTCTTCAAGAGAGGTAAGATTACCCGTATTTTCCGGTGTATAGGAAGACTGGGCGTATAAGGCAACTTCCAACTTTTCCAGTTAAAATATACATTTTGGGATACACTCACCATATAACACTACTCCTCTTGACTCTTGGACATTTGTATACTGTACTGTATGTACTGGTACTATACTGTATAAACAGGTACATATACTGGTGCTGTACTGTATGTGGTACCCAGTATACAACAACCAGCTAATCACGGCAAGCGATGTACCTTACTGGCAGTAGGCTGGTTGTTATATACAAAGCCTGCTTGGATTGGTCAGCTATCCCTGTCTTCAAGCAGGGCCGGTCCTAGCATCAATGGGGTCCGGGGCAAAAGTAACTTGAGGGGTCACTTCACCCCCCCCCCTCCCCCGACCACTGATGGACACCTCCGCCCCGTCTCCATCAGACTGAATGGCCAGCTGTGCTCCCCAGTCTTAAATAGTCTCCCCCCTAGAATAAATGGTCAGCTGTGCTCCCCAGGATTAGGTAGCCCTCCTCCCAGAATAGATAGCTAGATGTGCCCCCATAAATAGCTAGCCTCTCCCCTCCAGTAGAGAGAGCCAGATGTGCCCCCCTCACCCCCCCCCCCCCCCCCACACATGATTAGGTAGCGTAGCCCCCACTTCCCCAATATAGATAGCTAAATGTGTCCCCCATGAATAAGTGGCCTCTCCCCGGATGTAGTAGTATGGTGGGCATCGCAAAAGAAGGACCGAGGGTACTACTCAACTGTCAGCGTCGTGGTGAAGTCCAGAAAGTGTTCTCCACTTCAGACAGTGTTCTCTGACTCCTCCAGTGGTGCAGTACTGAGAGGCGCTACTAGCGGGCAGCAGAGAGGAGACGCTGTGACTGAATTAAATGGAAAAGACTTTCTGGACTTCCCGACAACGCTGACAAGTGAGTAGTATCCTCGGGGTCCTTCTGTTGCGCTGCCCACTGCAGAGCATATTGGGCGGAGAGCACTCAAGGAGGCCCTGCCTTCGCTCCCTGCCTGCCGCTGCCTAACCTCCCTTACCCACACAGCACATGCAGCATACCCGCGGCTGACCAAATTAACTTGCCTGTGGGGCCCCTATGGACTCTGGGGCCTGGGGGCAATTGCCTCCCTTGCCTGCATTGTGGCGCCGGCCCTGTCTCCAAGACTATCAGAGCGGTAGCACAAACATGGGTTTCCTCCAGGCATTCTGGTTTCCTCCAGTGTCCCAAAAACATACAGATAAGTTAATTGACTTCCCTAAATTGGCCCTAGACTATGATACATACACTATATGATATAGACATATGACAATAGTAGGGAACCGATTGTGAGCTCCTTTGAGGGACAGTTAGTGACAAGACAATATATATACTGTACAGTGCTGTGTAAGATGCTAGTGCTATATAAAAATACTAAATAATAATAATAGTTTTATATTATATACATATTTATATATATATATATATATATATATATATATATATATATATATATATATATATATATATATATATATATATATAGGCCCGGATTTACATCAGTGGAGCCTGTAGGCACAGATGTCCTGGCACCCTATACTTCACCCCCCATGAACCTACAAACCCCCGCCGAACCGGACCCGCAAGTCCGGACCGGACCAGCTGTCAATTCTCACTTAGTTCCCTTGCCCCTCATAGATAGCTACAGGTGCCCCTTAGTATTTGAAAGCCAGAGCTATCCTTGGTATTAAATAGCTAGAGGTGCCCCTGATTAAAGGGAGGTCTGGTCAGTGGAATGCCGAGGCCCGGGTGAGTAACCTCTGCAAAGGTAAGGCAGGAGGAAAGTCCTTGGGGAGGGGAGTGAGGCTGCCTTTCCATCATCCATCATCAGGATGTGCCTACAGTGCCTTATGATATATATATATATATATATATATATATATATATATATATATATATATATATATATATATATATATATATATATACACACAGTATATTGCCCAATCCAATCTTTTTCTCCATTGGACGTAGAGCCTGAGGTAAACATGTTTTGTATTCTAGCCTCAATAGAGTTAATAATTTGATAACAACTCTCAATTGTTATAATACAATAACATTTGTAAAGCGCTTTTCTCCTATAGGACTCAAAGCGCATCGATATGTCTCAGATCAATATAGGGTTGCAGGGTGGACTGTGTTACAGAGGATATAGTCAGGTGTTGGTAAATGCCATGCTAAACAGGTGGCTGTTCAGCTTGGACTGAAATGCTTCCAGGGATAGAGATGTCCTGATTGGGTGTGGCAGGGAGTTCCAAAGTTTAGGGGCAGCATGACAGAAGGCTCTGTCTCTAAAGGTTTTGAGGTAGACTCTCGGGGTGACCAAGTTATTAGATTCTTTTTGACCTTACATTTGGGGGGGGGGGGGGGATTCAGGAGGGGGCGTGATGCAGTTGCATCAAGTCCTTCCAGGTATCCAGGGTCCAGATTGTGCATGGATTTGAAAGTCAATAAGCCAATCTTGAACATCTCGATATCTCTTAAGGTGGCCACACACGATACAATAAAATGATCCGATTTTACAGCAATTCGATAAATAAGATCGGATTTCCCGAAAAATCTAATGCTTTTTTTTCATTCGACTGAAAAATCCGATCGGATTTCCTGTTTTTATTCGATAAAAGTTGAATGGGTGTGCTGGATTTTTCTGATCAATTTTTTATAAAAATTGAATGGTGTGTGGTAGATTGCCAGTTTATTATTATATATACTCAAGCAATTTTCTCAGAGTTTCCAATCATTTTTATCATAATTGGGGAAAAATTTAACATAGGTGTGTGGTACGTTGGTCAGATTTTTGAAATGCTAAAATCAGTAAGAAAAATTGATTGCAATTCTTGAATTGAACAGATATTTTAAAAATTGTATGGTGTGTGGCCACCTTTACTCTTGAGCTACATGATCTGTTTTATATGTAAGCAACGCAAAGCTAATCAAAACACACCACATCTATTTCATAATTACACTAAAGTAGGTTGGGTTGTCTCTGGTGGCCGACCTCTCTGATTGGACACAACTCTGACAGCTCTGCATTGTAATGTATGGCCTCAGCAGCCAATTACTTTCACCCAGATAATCCACTTAACCTTCTACATGTTGATACAGATGGAAAAGATACACTTTCTATTTTAACAAGCAATTAATTCCTATTCCGTCCAACTGTCTCACTGGGGTTGATTCTGCACACAACTTATTAACAATATATTTGATTGAAAACAGGATGATGATTCCTGTGTGGATTAAAATATTGCCAGAGGCGATGCTTATGCTCTCAAAAAGGTGTTTTGCTTATAGAATCTTGACATATACAGTATAAAAAATGACAAGCAGATCAGTAGACCCATGAATTTGAGAAGTAATAGGGTTGCGATGTGTGGAATGTGTTTGCACAGTGTGGCTGTAATGACTAAACACAGGGACAGTCCATCTTTATTCTTCATTTCTCCCTCTTTAACGTGTACCTGAGATCTAAGACTATAAAAGAATTATACATACCTGGTGCTTCCTCCAGGCCCCTCCGCACTGATCACTCCCACACCGCCGTCCTCCTCCACCTCCGCATTTGCCCAGTAGAAGACCCTTTAGCTTGGCCGCGCATGCGCAGTGCAGTCCCGACTGGTCGAGCTAACAGTGCTTCTACTGGGCAAATGAGAAGGCCGTCAAGGGATCGATCGGTGCGGAGGGGCCAGGAGGAAGCACCAGGTAAGTATAAAACTTTTATATTCTTAGATCTCTGGTACACTTTAAGGTGCAGTTCTATGAACATTTCTATTAAAATGTATGTATTTATTAACTGAAAAAATGAGTTTGACTGTAAACTTTTATTCCCATCTTTTAACCTCCCTGGCGTTCTATTAAAATCGCCAGGGAGGCTGCGGGAGGGTTTTTTTTTAAATAAAAAAAAAACTATTTCATGCAGCCAACTGAAAGTTGGCTGCATGAAAGCCCACTAGAGGGCGCTCCGGATCCGCACTTTCGATCGCCTCCGGCGATCAAAAGTAACAAGGAAGGCCACGATGAGCGGCCTTCCTTGTTTCGCTTTCCTCGTCGTGGACGTCAGCTGACGTCTGCCGCCTCCGATCCAGCCCTTAGCGCTGGCCGGAACTGTTTGTTCTGGCTGCGCTGGGCTCGGGCGGCTGGGGGGACCCTCTTTCGCCGCTGCACGCGGCGGATCGCCGCGCTGCGGCGGCGATCAGGTAGCACACGCGGCTGGCAAAGTGCCGGCTGCGTGTGCTGCTTTTTATTTGATAGAAATCGGCCCAGCGGGGCCTGAGAAATCCTCCTGCGCAGGTTACCCCGAGCTGAGCTCGGGATAACCGGCAAGGGGGTTAAACTGATATATATTAAAGAGGCATTATTTCAAAGATAAAATTATGACCCTACCATAGTACAATGTATGGCGACAATATTTTATTTGGAAATAAACATGTATTTGTTCCATTTTGTGCTCGTTTATATTAGAACACTATTTGCTAAAATAACAGTAATATACCCTCATGACATAGTGTACATATTACAAAAAAAAATGTGAGTGCCTAAGATATTTTTTTTATTTTAATTTAATGGGGGGAGGGGGGTGCATAAAGGATAACTATATGAGATTTATTTTTTTATGTATTTTAATGTATTATATGTGTAACTTAACTTTTTGTGCACAAGATTCCACCACAGTGTATCCTGTGTACAGTACACGGGAGGTAATGTGTATGTGTTTTGATTTACACTTTGTTAATGACTACCGGCATCATCCTGATCATTCATTACTGGCACCTTGATCAGTTTTGGGAATACATGTTCCCATTCACTAATCTGTGTTATAACGGGTGGCAACGGGGAGCGCAATCGTGGTGGAGTAGTTATATCTACGCCACTAGAGAATGATCTTCCTGATCATTCATTAATGGCACCTTGATCAGTTTTGGGAACACATGTTCCCATTCACTAATCTGTGTTATAACGGGTGGCAATGGGGAGCGCAATCGTGGTGGAGTAGTTATATCTACGCCAATAGAGCTAAGGTGAAGTCTCAAGGGGCGTAGGTATACTGTATCAAAATTCAGGAAGTGGTTAAATGTGTTTGGTTTTATGCTATGTGGAACTGCTTTCTTTGAGGTATCCACATTGGTTAATCTTGACAAACCTGGTACATTTGCCAACTATTGCCGTTCTTGCAGTTATCTGCATGTACAGTATTTTTTACCTCTGTAGGCCAAGTATGTTGTATCTCTCCTTTCATGTGCAGCAGTGCCCATCCCATTCCATGTGCAGCCCCCTGTTCCATCTAACATCCATGTATGTACCCCTCTCTGTCATGTATAGCTCCCTTGAGCATCAGCTGCTCTTTTCCATGTGTTGCTCTCCATTTGCAGCTTTACCTTTCATATGTAGCCACCTCTATTTCATGTCCAGGAGATCCTTTCAGCTGTAGCCACCAAAGGCCTGGGCCTTTGTGGCCTTTCCAGAATCCCCTACCATGTGAGGATGGCATCATCCACCTGAAGAGCTTCGAGCACCCACAGCATTGATGTTTGGTGGGTCCAACAGTTGAGGTGAGCATCAATCCAGAACTTTGTGTGCACAAGGTCACCTACCCTTTCCGATAATCAGCAGTATGTCCATCTTTCCAAATAACCTAAACCTGATCCTCATCAGTTGTCCTGCCTGGTAACAGCTTTCATTATGACTTGATGAAAAGTCCTATAGTGCATTCTGTTCTCTTCCCAGAAATAGATCCCGAACAACTGGAGATGGAAATACTAATAATGAACTTCATGGTGCTGATCACATGGAGGAGAACCAAAGACGCACAGAAACATATACTATTTCCAGCAGTCTCGTATGCATACACCTTCTACTGTCCCATCACCGGGCTTCATTAAGCAGATTCTAATCCTTGACAGCTCTTCGGAATTCCACCGCCGCTGCTGCTAGATGAGAATAGGCCCGGATACTTTCCATGCAGCCGAGGACAGCTCTGCGCTGATATGGAAAATGTCTATGTGCTGACAGACAGGAATGAGGAGGGATTCAGGCCACTGTTAGCAGCTCCAGAGAAGACAAAAGAGGAGCCCATAAAACTGTCAGGACAGGTGAACCTTCTGCTATTTGCGGAATCTGCACTTTTGTGGGTCTTCGGGAAGAACAATGCTCGTCTCTTCCAGAGGAGCCAGGAGTAAAGTTTATTGAAGAGCTTCAAGCAAACCTGACCTGAAAATTAAAAGTCAAAATAAACATACACACGTCATACTTATCTCCAGTGTAGTGTACTCAACCATCACTTTCTCCTCTACTGCGTCCCGTTTGTCCACTGTGATCAATGGAATTCTCCTTCCTCCGTTTTGAAAATGGCCATTACCCCATAACAGCTTTCTGGTCAACACACTGTTGAACTGTAATATATCCTTCATGAGCCATAGCGAAACAGGGACATTACCTTGCTCATCAGTTGTGCTTTCAGTTTTAACTGACAGCAACTGATATATAACTGACAGCAACTGATATATTACAGTTCTGACAAAATCTTGACAGAACTGGAAGTGATCACTGTAAGGAGAAAATGGTGAGCTTCTGAGAGGAACTGGTGGTGAAGTAAGTATTTATTTGCAGGTACATCATGTGTTTATTTTAAATAATTTTACTCGGTTCAGGTTCACTTTAAAGGGAACCCGATGTGAGAGGGAACTGGAGGCTGACATATTTATTTCCTTTTAAATGACGCACATTTCCTGGAAGTCCTGCTGATCCTCTGCCTCTAATACTGTAAGCCATAGGCCCTGTATAAGCGTGCGGATGAGATGTTTATGACAAACCTGACAAGATTAGCTGCATGCTGGTTTCAGGTGTGTGATTCAGACACTACTGACCAGAAAGATCAACAGGGCTGCCAGGCAACTGGTATTGTTTAAAAGGTAATAAATATGGCAGCTTCCATAGGTCTCACACCTCGGATTCCTTTTAAGTCCACCTTCTGTTTGTTCTTCAGTTTCTCAGATTACTTAGGTTGAATCCACAGAAAATCGGGGGAATAATAACCTCCCTGAGAGGTGGATGCTGGGAGCGGTAAGCCTGAGCTACGCTTGGGCTAGCTAAATTAGCTTCTGCTGCAACTTACCTGGGTCCTGCACGTGATCGGCGCTGTCTAGTGGGACTCCAGGCTCCTGTTGCCGGTCACCAGGATCCCCATCTCCTCTCTTCTTCCTGGATCCCGGTGGCCAATCAGCGGCGGTGTGGAGGTACAAAAGCGGCGTGATGTCATCGGGGGCGGCGTCTCATTTTAAAGTGGACCCGATCTCTCGCACAAGACAGAAGGAAAACTAAGAAATGCACCCAGCATGTATGGAGAGAGTTTAGCCTGTCTAATCCCCCTCTGGACCCGATCTTACTTGGCAGGACAGAGGGTAAACAGAGAAATGCACCCAGCATGTATGGAGAGAGTTTAACCTATTTTGGTTCCTGGACGTAGTTTCTACGTCCAGGAACCATGCGCGCTACCGCGAACTCCCGGCCGCGGATTCGGTAGCCACGGAATCAATGTATCGGGCTATGGTGCCCAATCACTGATTCCTCTCCCCCGCTGAAAAAGCGACAGCTTCTCTCGGAAGCTGTGCTTTTTCTGGCTGTTCCCTCCCCGATGCGTCACTCTAAGCGTGTGCTACGCTTAGAGTGACGTCATGTAAACAAACTAATGGCCACCATCTTGTGGCCAAAAAGTAATACTACACCTGAAAGAATAAAAAAAAAAATTAACACACATTTACATTATAAATCTATTGTTTACCTCCCACCCTCCCAAAACTACCTAAATAAAATGTTTACTATAAAAAAAAAACAAAAAAACATTACAATAATAAAAAAAAAACAAAAAAACATTACAATAATAAAAAAAAAACATGTAAATATTTACCTAAGGGTCTAAACTTTTTAAATATCAATGTAAAGATGAAATATTTCTATATATTTTTTTATTTTAAACTTGTAAATAGTGATAGATGCAAAATGGAAAAAATGCACCTTCATTTCCAAATAAAATATTGTCGCCATACATTGTGATAGGGACATAATTTTAACGGTGTAATAACCGGGACATATGGGCAAATACAGTACGTGAGTTTTAATTATGGAGGCATGTATTATTTTAAAACTATAATGGCTGAAAACTGAGAAATAATGAATTTTTCCATTTTTTTCTTATTCTTCCTGTTAAAATGCATTTACAGTAAAGTGGCTCTTAGCAAAATGTACCCCCCAAAGAAAGCCTAATTGGTGGCGGAAAAAACAAGATATAAAAACAAGATATAAAAACAAGATATAGATCAGTGCATTGTGATAAGTAGTGATAAAGTTATAGGCTAATGAATGGGAGGTGAACATTTCTCACGTGAAAACGACGGAACGCGAATGGGTTAACCTAATTCCTCCTCATTTGCCTCTATCACAAGTTGTAATTTGATCTCTCCTCTGTGTTACCTGACTGCCATGGCAGAGATAGCAGATAAGCCAATTTGAAAGCACAGCATGTTAAAGTGAACCTCCGGACTAAAAATCGACTCAGCAGCACTGAAAAGGCTTGGTGTTTCTTTAACAGTTTCACAGCATCAGAACTTTGTTTCTCTTATTATACAAGCCTTATTTTTAGCTGCACAGAAGAAAACTGCCCGGGCTTTTTTCCCCTGATGCTGTGCAAAGCATGATGAGATTTCTGATTTTTTTTGTTCTCGTTCTGCTGTTTTGGTGCAATTTTTTTTTTTTTACATTTTGAATTTGACATTTGAATCCTAGCGTGTGCAGCTGGGAGGGGTTATCAGGACACAGGACAGTTGGAACGGTGTCTTATGCTCACTGTCACCTCCTTTCAACCAAAAAGATGGCTGCCCCCATGACAAAGATGGCAGCCCCCATGAATCACAAACATTTGCTTGTTCTTTTAGTTTCAAAATACTTTTATTAAGGAAAGGTAGAACTGTACATAGTTGGCAAAAAAGACACCATCACCCAACATGGGTGGTGGGTCGGCAGTAGAAAACATTTAAATTCACAATCGTTACAGAAATATAAAACATTGCAGTAATTATGACGTGGGTGGTGTTTAGTTGTAGGACTACGTCAGAAAATTCTATATATAAGTATACATATTCAGATATTCAAAAATACAGATGCATACATATATACATCAAGTTACAGTAATGGTTCGCAAAGAAAAAGAAAAAGAAGTAAAAAGAATAAATAAAATAAACAAATGTAGCATTGGGGATACTATATGATAGGTATATGCAGAATTGGCGTGTATGTATCATGGGAGAATATTGGGGGTAGTGTCTCGGCAGGAAGAGTCGGGGTCGTTGAGTGGGTACATGAAGTTGCTGGGCTAGGAATGTGATAAGGACCCTCTTTCATTGAAGTTTCTATAGTAGAGTTAGGCCTCCAGGACTGCTGGGAAACTAAGATTTCCCCTAAAGTCAACCCATGGCTCCCAAATGTTAACAAATTGGTCCATTGTATCTTTAACTAGAGCATTTAGACGTTCGCACACCATTATATGATCAATTCTTCGTTCCAGTGTGGTCAAGGAAAGGGTAGGCTGGAGCCATTGGGAGGCTATATAGGTTTTGGCAGCCACTAAAATAAATTGTAGGAGTCTATGCTGCGAGTTTGTAAATCTAGGGGGTTTGAGGCCTAACAGGCAAATTTTGGGGTCTTTTGGGACATGGGGGGAAAATAAGTTAGATATTTTCCTAGTTAGTTTCGACCAGAACCGTGCAACTTTTGGGCATGTCCACCATATGTGGAGAGTGGTCCCGTTGACGGTGCAACCACGGAAACAGTGAGCAGATTGGGTTGGGTCGATTTTGTGAAGGCGAACAGGGACCAAATACGATCTGTGTAGGAGTCTAAGTGAGGACTCCAGATTAGAGGTCTGAAGGCTACCTCTGGAGAGGGTATCTAAGCATTGTGACCATTGTTCTTTAGTTAGTACTAGATCAAGGTCCTTTTCCCATTCTAGCATATAGGGAAGTTTGTGGTCAGGGGGAGGTTGATTAAATGTACAGTACAGAAAGGATAGGATCCCCTTGCGCAGTGGGCTATTAAGACAGATGCTCTCAAAAGAGGACTGTTGCGCCCCCTGGTCAGGTGGTACTAAGGGGTTAAAATAGTGGAGGATTTGAGTGGCCCTAAAATACTCTGAAGGTGGTATATTTTTGTCCTCAATTAGCTGGTTGATAGTGTAAAGCTTGCCTTTCGTTATAAAATCTCTGAGGGATGTCAGTCCTTGAGATTGCCACCAATGGAAAGCTCGCGAATCCTGGCCAGGGAGGAAATCCGGGTTTTTGAGGAGCTCTAGTCTTGGGGACGGTTGGGATTGTAATTTCATTTTAAAGCGGCATCTGCGCCATATAGTCAATGTATGTGCTGTCAGAGGGGAGTTCTTAGCTACCACAGTTGGAATAGTTGTTTTAGCCCATAGGGCACCTTTCCATGAAATTGGAGATAGGAAAGCATTCTCTAGGGAGACCCATATGGGAGTGTGGGGGCCAGCATAGATTAATGGCAGTGAGGCTAATTGGGAGGCGTTGTAATATCGTTTTAAGTGGGGGACTGAAAGACCCCCATCCTTCCTGTGCCAGTGCATAATTTTTCTCGAAATACGGGGGCGTTTGTCTCGCCAGATAAATTTGAATAAGGCTGTCTGTAATTTCTGTAGGTCTGAAGTTTGTACTTGAATAGGCAGTACCCTAAAAAAGTATGTAAGTTTTGGTAGCCACGTCATTTTTATAGCCGTGACTCTTCCGAGCCAGGAAAGATGGGGGAAATTCCATAATGATAAGAGGGTCAATAATTCTTGTACCAGGGGTCTATAGTTCCATTTATACGCTTGAGAAACATCATTGCATAACTTAACACCTAAATATTGGATGTAATGAGGTTGATATTGGAAGCGAAACACTGAGGCCATCATTCTACCCACGTCTTTAGAGTAGTTACAGAACATGATCTCAGACTTGTCAACGTTAAGTCGCAGGCCTGAAATCTGACCAAAAGAGCGGAAAGTCTCCAGGAGGTTGGGAATCGAAACCACAGGGTTGGTAAGAGTAAGAAGGACATCATCCGCAAATAGACTGAGCTTTGCTGTGTGAGGGGGAATTTTGTATCCTGAAATGTCAGGGTGAGATCTGATATGTTCTGCGAGTGGCTCCATAACCAGAGCGAAAATGGCAGGAGACAGGGGGCAGCCCTGCCTCGTGCCTCGAAAAATATTAATAGGTTGGTAAGAGGTACCAGGTAGTTTCAGTGTAGCTTGTGGAACGGAGTACAGAAGTGTAAGCCACTGCAAAAAGTTTCCTTGTATTCCCAATCTCCTGAAGACCCCAAACATGTACGGCCATGTCACGGTGTCGAAGGCCTTCTCGAGGTCCAAGGCCAATAGGACCAGTGGCGTTTTGGTTCTTTGAGCATGCGCTATGATGTTAAAGTTCCTCCTTAAGTTATCTGATGCCTGTCTGTGCGGGACAAAGCCCACCTGGTCCCTGGAGACCAAACGAGGTAAAAGTTTGTTGAGACGAGCTGCAAGTATGGAAGTCAGGATTTTATAGTCTAAATTTAAAAGGGAGATGGGGCGATAATGTTTTGGGTTGAGGGGGTCCTTATGAGGTTTGGGGATAATGGTGATAGTGGATGCCAAAAATTCAGGGGGGATATGGCTCAGTCTTCGTAATGAATTTAAGGTTTTAGTTAGTGGAGTGATGAGGTGTGGGAGGCATTTTTTATAGTACAAAGCTGAAAGACCGTCTGGGCCTGGAACCTTATGTAGTTTTAGTTTTTGGATTGTTTTAGTTACTTCAAGTTCGGAGAAGGGATCATTTAAAGAAACTAAAGTTTCAGGGGCAACCACAGGAAGGTGTACCTGGTCTAGGAATTCGTTAATTTTGATAGGGTCTTGCTGTGAGGGACAGTTATAGAGTTGAGAGTAATATGAATGGAAGACTTCATGGATTTTGGCTGGATCAGCTGTGACATTACCCTCAGGGGTGCGAATTTTGTAAATATGGTTAATTTTTTCCTGTTGGCGAAGTTTGTTTGCTAGAAGGGTATCTGCTTTATTAGCGTATCGGTAAAATTTTGCCTTGGTCCATCTCATAGCCTTTTCAACCGTTCTAGATAGTACTAGATCTAGTTCTAATTGTGTGTCTTTTATTAGCTTGTATAAAAATCTAGAGGGATCTGTTTGGTTAAGCAAGGTCAGTCTTCTAAGTTTGTATGAGAGGCGTAGAAAGTTATCAGAGCGTTGTTTTTTAAGGCGAGAAGATATCTGGATCAGTCTGCCCCTTATGAAAGCTTTGTGAGCTAGCCAGTTGTTCATGGGGGAGGTGTCTTCAGGGACATTTTGATCGAAATATTGGGAAAGGGCCTCTAGTGTCTCACTGCGTGTGGTGGGATCTATAAGAAGTGATTCGTTTAGTCTCCAGGGAGTTCTGCGGGCTGTTGGAATTCGGGTATCCATACATATTAGGACAGCGTCATGGTCGGACAAAGGGGTGGGAATATGTCGTAGATAAAGAAGCTGAGGGACCATAGAGGTTAGGAGTAGCACGTGATCCAGCTTGGCATATGTGTTATGTGCTACTGAATGGTGGGTGTACCCACGTTTATTGCCATGATATTCCCTCCAGGCATCAACTAAAAAGTTATCTTCTAGGAGAGTTTGAAGGACAGCCCGTTGGCGCTTGGTTAATTTGTCAGGAGATGGGTTTGATTTTTCTAGAGCCTCGTTCAGAGTGAAGTTGAAATCGCCACACCAATATAGCATTGTATTAGGTGCATGGGATATGAGTGGGGCGACCTCCAAAATTGTAGAAAATGCCTGTTCTGGGGGTGCATAGCAATTAATAATTTGGATGTTTTGGGAATACAGTGTCCCAGAAAGAATAAGGTATCTACCCGCCGGATCACGCACCACTCCACCCACATCAATTGGCAGTGAGTTTTTCAGCAGGATTGCTACTCCACGGTGCTTTTTACCAGAATTAGCCATATAAAATTTTCTGTAGCTACTGTGCAGATAGTTAGGATGAGATGTCTCTGAGAAATGCGTTTCCTGCAGACATATTATGTCTGGAGTAAGGCGCTGGATGTCAGCAAATAGTTTTCTGCGTTTTTGTGGCGAATTGAGACCCCTAGCATTCAGGGAGAGCAACTTAAATGAAATAGACATATGTTAACCTAGACTTCTGCTTGCATAGTATCCTGGATATACGACCCCAAAATCTCCCGGATAGATCCCCAACACAGAAATAAAATTTAAACGTAAAACAATAACAATCTACGGCAACAGTCAGTATGGTGGTTAAGCCACCTATATTACTCGGGTACCGAGGGATGGGGGGGACCCATATTATTGGGTATGACCTCATTCCTCAATAGCGGGGTACAACATAAGGTCCCCGACCGAGAAGGGCATATAGCATATATAATAACCTGTAGGGGAAAAGTGAGGGATAATCTGCTACCATGATATACGTTAACTGAATAAGGCACAATATAGATGAATGAGGCTACTTCTGCGAGCATATTAGATGTCTCATGGTGGTGTAAGAAGAGGCCTGCCGCTTGAGGTAGGGAATGCAGTTAGTTCATGCAGTTTATTGCCGGAGTTGGTCCTGAAAGAGGACATAGTAAGAAAGACCCAAAAGTCCTGGGTTTCAGTGGCAGCATCTCATGCGGAGGAATCGGCTGAAACAATTTAAACAAGGGAGATGGTAGCTAGATAGTTTCTAAAGTGCGTCAAGGCAGGAGCTCCAGGCAAAAGTTCAGGCCTAGACTGTTCACTGGAGCCAAAATGGCGTCTATAGCGCCAACCTAGAGTTTGTTTAAACAGTGGGATAAGGGCCAAAAGTGAAATAAGAAAATTCCGTGTGGTTGCGGAAAAGGGGGGTATCATGTCAACCTTATTCAATGTACTTAGCTGTCTGAAGGTGTTGGGGAGGCGTTCTGGTCCCGCTGTCTTCTCGTTCCAGACCTCCATATTCTTTCAGGCCTCTGGGAAAGAGGAAGAGGGGCAGGAACCGGTAAGGCAGGTGCAAAAGTGGTAAGCTGTTCCAGGCGTATGTCGGCCTCCTCCAGGATTTTTTTGCCCTCAGCGGCAGTTCGGATGACGTGTAAGACTTCTCCTATCTGGAAAGCAAGTTGGCAGGGGAACCCCCAGCGATAGCGTATCTTCTCCCTAATCAAGGTGAGGGTGACCTGTCTCATCAAGCGTCTCTTCTGGAGGGTCAGCGGAGAAAGATCGGAGTATAGCTGAACCGTTTGCGGGACCCCGGGTAATGTGGAGAGGCTGCGAGCTGCCGCCATGAGCTGGTCCTTCACCTCGCCGTAATGAAGCTTGAGTACGACATCACGGGGTAGATTGGAGTTTCGCGGTCGGCCCAGTGCTCTATGTATTCTGTCCATGCGAAACATGGATGGGTCTAGCTGGGGAAGCAAGGCCGCAAAAAGGTTGGTTGCAACCTCTCTGATCTCCGTCATCGTTTCGGGAAGGCCCCGGATGCGCAGGTTGGAACGGCGGGCTCTGTTCTCGAAGTCTTCGAGCTTATTTTCTAATTGGGTTATCCTTTCCTCCTGGGAGTCCAACCTTTGTTTGTCTTCCGCTAGTGCGTCCGCTATTTCATCATGGCGGGTTTCTAGATCGTTTACCCTTTCGCCTATGTCCCCGATTTGGGCGGTAATGTCGCGGACTGCCGAGGCCAGCTCTTGCTTGAAGAAGGCTTTGAGTTCCCGATACTGATCTGGCTGCGGGCTTAGATGGGCTGGAGTTAGTGGAGGATCCGATAAAGAACTTCCAGGGGAGGAAGGAGCCGAGCCTTGTGTCGCAGCCTCCGCCATCTTGGAATCCAACTTCTCCCGCTGGCGTTTCAATAACGCTTTTATCGTGCCCGGAGCAGCTTCTGGTGAGTTCTTGGCTCCCTTACGCTTGCCTCCCATGCTTAATAAGGTGCCGGTGAGCAAAAAGGTGGGCTAGCTGTCCCCAAAGTGCTTAAAAAGAGCCCATAAATCTCGGTCAGGCACGGAGCCAGCAGGGTTCACATCCGTCCTCGCTGGCGCCGCGCATGCGCCCCCTTTGCTTGTTCTTTTAAAACAGGGTGGGTAAAAAATTATATTACCTATCTATTCTAATTAACATAACTAATGTAACCTAATGACAGTATGTTTGTTTAGGCTGAAGTTCCCCTTTAACAAAATAGCCATGTGGTTCCCAACTGCTTCTGAGCTAAGTGCTTCTGCTGATCTGCCTGTTACCGATTTCTGCCTGGATTTTGACAACTCTCTGCCTGCCGCCTGCACTGACCTCTGCCTGGATTTTGACTACTCTCTGCCTGCCGCCTGCACTGACCTCTGCCTGGATTTTGACTACTCTCTGCCTGCCACCTAAGACTGGGAAAAAGGGAAACAAGTCTGAAAGAAATCACACATCTACTGTCCCGATTGTGATGTCACCTTCTGCACCATTCCGCTTCAAAATATACCACACCCGGAAGGTGTATTATTAGGTATATATGTACATACTGTATAGTCTGGTGCCCTATTTGTACAGTTTCACTATTTTTAAAGTTTATTCATACATTTAATCATTTCAACAATTTTGTGTTCGTCTTTTATTATACGCAGGATGTCTACAAGACCTTTATTCTGACATATTTTGGTGAGTTATGACTTCAGAATTGTACCACTTTTAGACCCATAAATCCAGACAGAAATGAATTGCCAGGGAGCCTAATAGGAAAATCAGCTTTTACTGAAAAGGATCCATCAATGCAACAGAGGTGTTTTTGTTTTTGTAATTTGATGTTATTGCAAACGCTCTTGCCGTTTCAACTTCCAGCCAGTTATGCATTTTTGAAAGTTGACTGTAAACTCAAATTTCTCCTCCTTGCAACAATGGCAACTAGACTCAGATTAGCGTATATACTGCCCAAATATTCCCATCCTGCAGCATGTGTAATTGGCTGCACAAAACAAGAGCCCTGGATACTCTTTTACACACCGGTACTAATGAAGTGTCCCTTGATGTAGCGCCCCGCCCCCTACTGTCCCGGCTACACAGCGGCAAGTTCAATGTGTGTCTGCGACATACAGCCTGTACAACTCACCCAGCCAAGCTACCTAGTAACCTGGCAAAGGTTCTAGCCAACTAAAGCCCCGTACACATGCTACATGAGGAGAGTCTAGCGCAGGCATGGGCAAACTTGGCCCTCCAGCTGCTAAGGAACTACAAATCCCACAATGCATTTGCCTTTATGAGTCATGACTGTGGCTGTCAGACTCCTGCAATGCATTGTGGGACTTGTAGTTCCTCAACAGCTGGAGGGCCAAGTTTGCCCATGCCTGGTCTAGCGTGAGTGAGTACAGCCTCCCTGACGCACCACTGAGAGATCCATTGGCTCCCATCAGCAGTGATTCCAGACCATTTCCACCAGGACATCAGGGAATTTTTTTTCTTCTCTGCTGTCAAACTCTTGAACACTCTCCACGCCCCCTTCCCCCGAGCGCGCTCTCTCACCCTCTCTTCTTTTCCCCCTTAGTCTGCTGCTGCTGTTGTTGTTATATCCCAATTGCTGTTTATTATTGATACACTGTCACTTGTTTTGATGACCCACTTATTCTGCCACTTTGTTGGTTATTGAGTACTGTCTTTGTTGCTCATTGAGTACTGTTTTACTTCCTGCTTTGAGCCCTGTATGTTCCTTGTATGTGTCAAAATCAGTTCCAGGCACAACTCAATCGTGTTTGGTAAATAAAACTGTATTCTGATAAAGTCCCGATCCCTGGAGGCAACATTATGTGTGTGTGTGTAGGCATGTAGATTGCATCTCTGCTGAGGTTTAGGCTACTTGCACACCAAGACGTTGCGTTAGGTGCTACGTTAAGGTCGCATAACGTGCCCCTAACGCAACGCATGGTGGTGCGGGAGAGGACGGTAGAGTGAGCCGCATTAGGCGGCTCTATCCGTATAAGGTCTCCCAGAATGGCGCTGATTGGCCGGCGGGACCACGTGATGCGGAGCGAGACACTCCGCATCACATGGTCCCGGCGGCCAATCAGCGGCCGCCAGTGCAGTGAATATTAAGTAGCCATGTACGCGGCTACTGTAGCGGCATCTCCCCGCCTCCTCTCCGCCCCCACTGAGCATGTGCCAACAGTCTAACGCGGCTATAGCCGCTCTAACGCCGTAGCATGCTGCACTTTCGGCAGAACGTGCAGCGTTACATGTAACACAACGTGGGCTGTGTGAACAGCCCACTTGTGTTACATTGCTGTGCGTTGGGGGAGCGTTACAGGCTGCACTAACGTGCGCCTGTAACGTCCCTGTGTGGAAGCAGCCTTAACCTAATAAAAATCTCCCATAAAATGACTAGAAATGGATTGTCTTTATCTCCATTTCAGCTTGTCATTTCTGTACAGGATCTTCAGCCACGGTAAGCTAAACATCTGTGCATTCAGCTTGTTATCTTATTTCATACATATTAATTTTGGAGAATCATATGCTTTAAAGTGTACCCGAGGTGGATTTGAATTGTTAAAATAGGACACAAAGGCATGTTCTATTCTTAAAGGGACACTTAAGCCAGGAATAAAAAAATTAGTTTTACTTGCCTGAGGCTTCTACCAGCCCCCTCCAGCCGTTCCATGCCCTCACAATCACTCACGAAGCCTCCGGTCCCCCGCCGCCAGCTAGTTTTGTTTTTGCTGACAGGCCCTGACAGGGAGTTAGTGGGCTTTCTGCACCTGCGCAGCCCTGGCCACGCATATCCTTTTTCATGTTCTCACAGGCGCAGGACGCTATTGCGGACGGGAATGCAAAGAAAAATACTCGTGGCCGGGTCTGTCAGCGAAAACAAAACTAGCTGGTGGCGGGGGAGCCCGGAGGCTCCGCGAGTGACTGCGAGGGCACGAAACGGCTGGAGGGGGCTGGTAGAAGCCCTAGGAAAGTAAAATGACATGCTTCTCTATCCCCTCGCCTCTCTGCTCCTCCTTCTCTTTACTCCTGCCCTTCCTCCATGAAATCTACCGACATTAGCTTGTCTGCAGCCTAAGAAGGGAAGGAGCGTCCTTTGCAGGAAAGGCTCTCCTGCAAAACGCCCCCTCTGGTGTTAGAAATGCCCCTTTTCCACCTCTCTCCCGCCTCTTTGTGCTCTCGGAGGAGAAGCACAGAGCTGAGTCTGCAGTGCCATGTCCCTGGGATTGTGTCCATTTTTATTTAACTGCAACTCAGGGATAAAACGATTCAGGAGCGGTGCTAAAGGACTAGCCAGAGCAGGATCATCCACAAGCCTAGGCATGTGCCTCGGGGCCTAATGGGTATCAGGGGGCCCAGCTCCCATTTTCACAGTCTCATCTCCAACCCCAGATTGCCAAAAGCACCATCAGACTGAGCCAAAGCTATTACTTTGCCTAGGTCCTCATTTCATCCTAATCCATCATAGCCGCTAGCCCCTCGGATTTTCTGACGGCTTGGGTGTGCTTTACATATAAAGCATTGCTTCGGGTCTCCTCATACTGTGTATATAGCCTGAGTTACGCAGCCAAAACATGGCTGACAGTTCCCCACTCCCGTCCTCAATAATGCTGAGGAATCAGCGGGGTGGAAAGAGGCATGAAGCCATGTTGCCCGTTTCCTTCCGCTGCAACAAATTGGGGAAAAATTCAATATCGTTTCCAAACATTCAGAATGTCACAATGAAAGGCTGTTACTGGTGAAGAGCTTTGTGAGGCACAATGGAGCGACAAGCTTACAATGGCAGCCTCTGTCAGCCAAATCTTGTTTATAATTTGACTTCCTGTCGAGGCAGAAATGATATTAAAACTGGATACGAGTATACATGTAATAGCCGTTTAACTCTCACTTAACTCGGCTTTCTGCAATCATTAGCTTCATTTGTCTTCTGGATCCAGCTAAATTATATGCAACACAATCCACTCCACTCCCCCCGCTCACACTGCCTATACTCCTTCTGGCAACAATACTGGGTGTATTATATATCCTGTAAGCTACAACAGCACTCCTATACAAAAGCTAAGCTATGTGCTGTATTTTTGGGACTACTGTATAAGACTCACTTTTTCTCCTCCAAAAGTGGGAAAAAAGTCACTGTGTCGTATAGTTCAAATGCAGGGAGTTCCTGACTTGTGAATGCCTGTCAATACAAACCTCCAACCCACCGCAATGTAGGGACTCCCTGTGCTGTGCCCATGCAGAGGAGGACATAGGGGGACAAACGGAGGACACTGGGGACACAAAGAGGCATACAGGAGAACACAAGGGGGACACAAAGGGGCATAGAGGAGGACAGAGATGAACACATGGGGGACACAGGAGGACACAAGGGGGACAGAGGAGGACATAGGGAGACACAAGAGGTACAAAGGGGGCATAATCCACAAGATGCCCCTTCACCATGGATGCACCAGGTTTAGTACATATTTTTTCCTCTGGTTTTTGTCCTCTAAACCTAGGTGTGTCTTATAGTCCAAAAAATACGGTACTTAGTTACAATGTACAAGCCTAAAAAGGGAGCCTCAGGATCTGATTGAGGCGTTCCTCACGCCGAGCATGGACTCCCTGCACATCGGGGCCACGCTCCACTTCTATCACTTGTGCCGCCACACTGCAGCAGCGCAAACACAGCCGCACATGCGCAGTAGCACGGGCCACTCGTGCACAATCGCCTCCGGCTAACTGTGCATGCGCAGCCGTGCTCAATGACTACCACGCTGATGTCCAAAAAGGAGCGTGGCCCCAATAAAATTGCTGATTATTCCAATCTTCCAGGGGTCTGCATACATACAAAAAAATGCTGTATAAATTACTTTTTTACCTATGTTGCTGTCACTTGCAGTAGGTAGTTAAAAGCCGACAGATAAGACAGACTTTGGACTAGTCCATCTCCTCATGGGTGATTCTTAATATTCTAGAAGTTGCTGAAAAAATAGGTTCAACACACCAATGTATGCAAATATAACTAATCCTTTATTGAGACATATAAGCAAACTCTGTACTCACATATTACATCACATATAGGAAGGAGTGGGGAAGGGGGGTGGGGGTGGGGGTGGAAAGCAAAGCAGAGGAGCAGCCCCCATAGGTAGGTAATGACTATATGACCCCCACCACTGACCCCCTCTATTATGAAATTACTTGATGGGGAGGGTCATTTTATATATTTTCACTTTCAGGTTCTCAGTTTCCAGGTTCAGGTGCTCAGTGCAGGTAGCTGGATTATTGCTAAGTAAAAAGCATGTAGCAAAACAGTTGCAAGTATAAATGTAAAGCAGATTGCAAACAGGCCAAATGACCATCAGTTTCAGCTAGGAAGTGAATCTGATTAATCCAATTTCAAGCCACATACAATTTGCATGAAATCTGCATGCAAGTTGAAATGATTTGCATTCTCACTGAGCATCTTTGTTTATGGGCACCAATTGAAGCAGTATGTCCAAATCACTCTGGCAAATTCCAGCAGAGCCAAGCACTTTGGGCTGAAGTATGTTGACCCACAATATCTGTTGGTGACTGTTGCTATGATCACACATAGGGCACTTCATCCAAATCCAGTCAGATTACAGTAGCTTGACCCGGTTCACACATGCATTAAAAAAAAAAAATGTTTGCAGATCGGAAAGAAACGGAACCTAACTGATCCTATGATTAAGGACTGACCTAGTCCGAAGCATGTCTGCTACTTGATGCCTGTGCCTATTTTAATGTATAAATATGTCCAGAAATAAAGGATTGGATCTCTAGACAAGTGTGGACATTCCACTTCTTTGTGTATACCTGGGCCTTGCTGACCTGGTCGAGCAATGTTGTAGAGGTCAGAAGTGTGTAGCGGTGTTCACCTACTACCTGTGGTCTGTTAGAATGGATCCGTTCCGCACTATCCGCTGAACGGAATGCAAATTTCCTGCTGCAGCAATTTTTCCGGATGGCTGAACCCAGCGGAACGAAAAACAGAAGCTGAAGCACTGCATTGGGGGCAATAAGAAAGCAGAACGTTTCATTACACTAGTGAAGAAAGGGACCGTTCTATCCAGCAAAATCCACTTTGGTGATGGTGGTTGAGTTGGTGGGGGGGGGGCAGGGGGTGGTAGGGGGGAAACGGACCGGAAGCAGCTGAGCAGCAACGGAGTGAAAACAGATCCAATCGACCGGTCAACGATGCCGCTTTCACAATGTCCGATTGCCACTTGTGAATCGGGCCGTAATGCTGTGTAGTATGCAAAGCTATGCTGTGCTAAACTGCAAACTATTCCAATGGTCCTCAAACTATGGCCTGAGGGCCATATGCGCCCCCCAAGGCCCCCCAAGGCTTTTCACTGGCCCCTAAACACAAAATATATACCTTAAAGATGTGGCCCACTGCACTTTTAAATATCAGCGGCCTGCATATAGAATAGCAGTGCTAAGACCAATCGTCCACATACTGTAGAAACCAGCGAGCAGTAATTTGCTGGCTTCCAATCCAATTCTGCATCAGGTGACACTGCTGTCCAATTGGATGGCAGGTTGTCCCCTGGGTATGCTTTACTGTCTGGTGCACAAAGACATTCTTCGGGCGCCGCGTGACTGAATGGCTGTTGCTGGGAGATCACCTCCGGGCATGACTGGAAGGTAATCAATACCTAGATTCAATGTAATGTTTTTCAACATCATTTTATGTATGTTCCGGCCCCCCGGCAGTCTGAGGTATGTTGACCCGGGCCTTGACCGAAACAAATTGTTTGGGGACCCCTGTACTATTCACTGAAGTCACAACTTACTGCAAACTATCCACTGCAGTCACAACTGGAAGGTGCTCAATGCAATGAAACAGCAGCAGTGTGGTCCTGTGCAAGCCCAAAGCTTCCATCAAGAAACATTGAGGCCTGATAGTCTATCATGTGTGAGAAGTTCAGGCAAAATGATACTAAACGATTGGCCAGAATTATGATTTACTCACAGCACACAGTAAGATTTATTCAATCTAGCCCAATAGGTGTATGTATAATCTCACCCAATCCAATCAGCCTGCTGGTGTCTATACAGCCACATGGAGGCCAAAGGAGCACACAGTCATGTGATCGACATGATTCCCTAGCTTCCAGCCAGCATCATGAGAGCAGGTGTGCATTGTAAGCTGCCACCTGCCCTAACCAGGTAAAACAATGCCACCCACCCACGCCTGTCTAGACACACTGCCCTGTTAGGCAAGTGGGGAGGAAATACACAGCCTACATCAAGTAAAGTCACACAGTGGACAGTGGGAGAGAAGAGACCAGAGCAGCACACAGGAAGAAGCGAAGGAATATGGTCTACCATCTAATGGTGAAGAAGAGGAACTACAGCTCCTCAAAACTAATACAACACATATATATACTGTAAAATACAGAAAGTCAGTAAAAGAGAGGAAAAAATAGAATTAGAATGAAATACAATTGGAGATTAAATAGTTATATAAATATAATAAATTGTTAACTGAATCGTTTACTGAAAAATCATTGCCTGGATATCAGGAATAGAAAATAACAGTTAGTGTCCATTGGACGCATTGGGCATGACTCACAAAGCTTTTTCACCTGTTTTCCTCTGTTTTCACATTATCTATGTTACATTTTTAAGCTTCTAAAGAGCAAAAATATAATATAATTAAGGTAAGAAAAGTAATATTGCAATTAAATTAATCAGGAACAACTAACTTTGGGTGATTAAGTTGCTTGTAAATGTGCTGTTATTTTTATGGATTAGGTGATAAATACGTAATTTATGGGAAGTTTTGTGAATAGAGCCCATTAAAAGTAGGAGAGGTGAAGCAGGCAATTTGGACTCCTGCAAGAGCCAAAAGTTTGGGTGTGCCTTAGGCCCCTATTGAAATATCAGCATTGATTGGTAATTTGGGTGCTCGATACTAGCACCTGCTATTGCTTATCGAGCGCTAAGGGCACCAAAATTACACCTTAATACCCATGTTTTAATAGGCACCTACAAGGAATGACGTTTTTTCTTGGGGGGGCGCAATTGTTGATGGGAGGGGGATGCTGGTTTAGGGTTAGGTGTCAGGTACCTTAGTGTACCTGAGATAAAAAAAAAATACACATACCTGGGGCTTCCTTCAGCCCCCTTCAGGTTCATCAGTCCCTCGTTGCCCTACCAGTCCACCTGGATCCTCCCTGGGCAGCCCAGTAATTCAGCCAGTCAGGGCCAGTTGGCGCAGGTACAGTCTGGATGTGCACGCTCCCTTGTTGCGCTCCTGGCCCCGACAGCAAGATAGGGCATGCAAGAGGCCAAGCCACTCATATGCAGTTACCCCAACTGGCTAAATTACTGGCCTGCCAAGCAGAGGATCTAGGCGGCCTAGGAGGATGGTGATGGGCCGATGAACCTGAAGGGGCCTGAAGGAAGCCCCAGGTATGTTTTATATCTCAGGTTTCTTTTAAGACATTATTAACATTCACCCATCAATGTGTACCCACTTAGGCTATGAGAAACAGTAAACCACTAACCTATCCCAGGGTCCCCAAGTGCTGTACAAGGACTGGCCATTTCCATCCATAGTAAAGACTTCCTGTAGCAAATACATAACGTACATGTTTATTATCACAATAGCACTGTTATTTTATATTGTCCACACATGGATACGGTTGCCTTGATACACGTAATATACATGACCCAAGTAGCATGCTATGCCTGCAGATCTACAGGGAGGACGATTTATGGCATAATTGACAACATGTGTAGTGGTGATGTCACAAAAATTAAGTGTGCCCTCAAATTGATCCCTATCAAAATAAGGCAACGTGTTCCCCGCAACAGAAGTAATCCATGGACGCATTTGTTTAGAGAGAGAGGAACTGCTGAGAGTCATATTGCTTTTTTCTCATTCAGTTCTCAATTGTAATCTGGGCATGTTTACAAATGTAACGAGTTTTGTGGGCCTGGTGTTCTTTTGCCTCAACTCCTTGCCTGTTTTACTCCTGCAGGCTGAACATTACACATTTGGCCCTCAGTCCTGACCCCGTCTATTTCCTCACACGCACGAATCACTGATGGCAAACATGACATCGCTCATGTAGGTGAACGCAAGGAAACCAACAATTGTGATTCCATTTAGAGAGCAGAGTTTAATACCAAGGAGGATGAGAGAGGTTGTGAGTAAATTAAGAGCCTGGACGGCGATATAGCACAGGCCTCAACCCAGAAGTGTTTTACAGAACAGATATTTTCCATTTCTGAGGAAATGTTACTCTTCAAACAGACCTGTCAGGCCCTTGTGCAGCTGAACATGATGTAAAATGAATATATATTTTCCTGTATTTCAACAGAATCCCTTTTCCGTGTCTTAAAATGTATTGTGAAGCCTTGTTTTCTAGTATTATATGATTTTAAATCACCGTGGCTGGATTTCTGGAAAGGCCACAAAGGCCCATGCCTTGAGCGGCTGCAGCCTAAGGGGGCACCCGAACAGAAAAGAGGTGTTGCTACAAATCAAAGAGGAGGCTGAAAAGGGCAGGGCCGGATTTAGGGAAAGGCACCCAAGGCTGGTTCCTAGGGCGCCAGAATGTTTGGGGCGGGTGGGGAGCCGCCTGTGCCATTTCCTATCCCCACGTTGCGACAGACCGTTCAGCAGTTCCATCCTCAGCCGCCCGCTGTGCACACTGCTGCCTGTCCGTGTGTGTTTGCAGCCAGCGGGCGGCTACTGAGAGGAGTCTGGGGACAAGAGTGGCAGCGGCATTACAGCGGCCAGACCGCATGGAGGGACAGCAGCTGCGCCTGCACCGCACGGAGGTCTCTCACGCCGCTGGGGCTACACAGATAGCAAGTCGGAAACCCTCAGAACTCAGGCGGAGAGATCTCCGTGCACAAATCAGCAGGGCCAGCCACAGCAGCTGTTTGTCCCTTCTCACCTCCCTTCCAAGTCCCGACAGGAAAGCAGTGGGGAGGAAGAGAGAGAGATCAGCTGCTCGGAAGTTGTGAGTGCAGCTCACATGGTGGGAAGAGCCGAGGCAGAGAAGCATGGCTCTTGGTGCAGCTTTCCCATACACTGCAGAGAAGAGGCACCTCAGTGCAGGAAGCTGGAGGATCGGATTACTGGCTGGGAATACTTCTGCATCCTGTGAATGCAGCAGCTGCCAGCTCGTGAGTTCCGGCTATGCTTGTAAGTAGCTTCTGTGACTGCATGCTTGTCCCATACCCCTCTAACCACTGCTCCCAGCACCACTCCATATCAGGCTCCCATCATGCCCCCCCTTCACCACTGCTCCCAGCATGTCCCCCACTCCACAGAGGCACCACTGCTCCCAGCATGTCCCCCCACTCCACAGAGGCACCAGTCCGCCCAGCATGTTCCCCCACTCCACAGAGGCACCACTGCGCCCAGCATGTCCCCCCGCGCCACTGAGGCACCAGTCCTCCCAGCATGCCCACCCCCACTCCATAGAGGCACCACTGCTCCCAGCATGCACCCCCTCCCCACTCCATAGAGGCACCAGTGCTCCCAGCATACCCACCCCCACTCCATAGAGGCACCACTGCTCCCAGCATGTCCCCCCACTCCACAGAGGCACCACTGCTCCCAGCATGTCCCCCCACTCCACAGAGGCACCAGTCCTCCCACCATGTCCCCCCACTCCACAGAGGCATCACTGCTCCCAGCATGCCCACCCCCACTCCACAGAGGCACCAGTCCTCCCAGCATGCCCACCCCCACTCCACAGAGGCACCACTGCTCCCAGCATGCCCCCCTCCCCACTCCACAGAGGCACCACTGCTCCCAGCATGCCCACCCCCACTCCACAGAGGCATCACTGCTCCCAGCATGCCCACCCCCACTCCACAGAGGCACCAGTCCTCCCAGCATGCCCACCCCCACTCCACAGAGGCACCACTGCTCCCAGCATCCCCCCCTCCCCACTCCACAGAGGCGCCAGTCCTCCCAGCATGCCCACCCCTACTCCATAGAGGTACCACTGCTCCCAGCATTCCCCCCTCTCCCCACTCCATAGAGGCACCAGTGGTTCCAGCATACCCACCCCCACTCCATAGAGGCACCACTGCTTCCAGCATGCCCCCCTCCCCACTCCATACAGGCACCAGTGGTTCCAGCATGCCCCCCACTCCATAGCGGCACCACTGCTACCAGCATGTCCCCCCCCCCCCCCTTGTAGAGGTACCCTTGCTCCCAGCATGCTCCTCCTCTCCAAAGAGGTACCACTGCTCCCATCATGCTTCCCCCTTCACTCCATAGAGGCACCACTGTGCTCTCCCCCCCCCCCCCAATAGAGGTACTGCAGTTCCAAGCATGCTCCTCCTACATGTAGTATTGGCTTGTCCCCTAGAGCTGACTGGCGTAACCCCCTGGTCTCAATTCACATTGGAGGAGGCCTGGCAGCCACCTCCGGGGCCCTGGGGGACAACCCGATACTATAAGGAGACGGAGGGGCATGCTAGGAACTGTGGTGCCTCTGAAAGGGGAGGAGCATGCTGGGACCTGTGGTGACTATGTGGAGGGGAGGCGTATGATGAGAACGGTATTGCCTTTATGGAGGGGTAGGGGCATGCTGGGAGTTGTGGTACCTCTATAGAGGAGGGGACATGCTGGAAGCTAAAGTGTCTCTATAGAGGGGGGCATGCTGGGGGCTGTTTGCAGTTTGCCCCTATGGAGACACTGACCCTGGCTAGACCATTTATTCTTACCCTACCCTGGCAGATACCCCTTAGTAGTGGGGAGCCTCTGGACATTCTCTAGAGCCATACCTCCCTATACCCCACTATTCTAGTGCTGTATTCCTCTCTGGACGAATAGGTATCTTCAGTACACAAGCGAGACCGTATCTGTCTCTCGCATGCACAGAAGACGCCTATCCATTGGGGGTCGGATACTGCAGAGGCTTCCAGTAAGATTTGGAGAAGAGGGACACATGTGACTTCTATGGGCTGGATGAAGTCCCAGGTAAGTAAAGCTATATTTATTTATTTGCCTCGTATGTCCTTTACATAAAGGTAGCTTGCCTTCAGAAGGAGATGCACTGTAAGTAGCAATTTTGTGGAAAATCTGTTTTGTAGTAAAAGGTGCAAAAATCTGCAGAATATTTGTGAAGGCAAGTATTTTTACAATGTTACTCTTGCCTCAGAAGGAGTTGAGAGGTCTTTCCCTTGTGGCCATTCCCAAAGTGGTGCTAATAATGATGAGGGAATTTTTACATTTTCTTTTTGTTAAAATGTTTCCCAAAAAAGGTCACATAGTCACACTCATGAGAATATTTGTGAAACCATAAAGGCATCAGAAGATTTTATTTATTTATTTTATTTCTTTATTGTATTTATAAAGCGCCAACATATTACGCAGCACTGTACATTAAGGTTACAGACAATATTTAAGGGTTACATACAGCAATAAGACAATACAGCAATACAAGAAAAACCAGATCACAGTATGAGTACAAGGTAATTCTTAGTCAGTCACTGGATGGGAACATGGAGATTAGGCAAGTCGAGTTCACTTAGATCCATAGGATGGGTGTACCGTAATGGAGGTGCGTGAACAGGTAGGAGACATAAGGAGGAGGACCCTGCCCGAAGGGTTACAAACTAGAGGGAGAGGTGGGGACACAAAAGGTAGGGGACCAGAATTCAGCTGCGGGTTTAGAGCACTAGTGAGAGGGGGTAGGCCAGAGTAAAAAGGTGAGCTTTGAGGGCCTTCTTGAAGATGTTGAAGGACAGGTAAACTCTAATGGGGGGAGGTAGGAAGTTCCATAGTGTTGGAGCAGCACTTGTGTATCATACTTGACTGTGTGCACTTTACCCAGAATTTGGAACTGGTAATTTTTTTACCACTACCACTCCAGTTTATGATCTGGCATTGTACTATTATCTGCATTGTGTTGTGTATCTTATTGCTATTACCTGTATTGTTGTATCTATGGTCTGTTACCTGTATTGTTCTGTCACCCCTGTTATCATTGTCTGTAATCCTATTTATTGTACAGCGCTGCGTAATATGTTGGCGCTATATAAATCTAATAAATAATAATAATAATAGAAGACCTGGAGGCATGCATGGGATTGAGTGATGCGGGGTGCAGTTAGGCGAAGTTCATTGGAGGAGCGAAATGAGCAACTAAGTATGTACCTCTGGGTAAGATTGGAAATGTAGGTTGGGCAGGTTTTGTGGACAGATTTGTAGGCCAGACAGAGTATCTTGAATCTGATTCTGGACTGGATAGGAAGCCAGTGGAGGGATTCACAGAGGGGAGCCGCTGTGGTAGAGCGATGGGAGGAGTGGATAATTCTGGCTGCCGCATTCATGATGGACTGCAGTGGGGCAATTCGGGTCATAGGGAGACCAGACAGAAGGGCGTTGCAGTAGTCAAGGCGGGAAATTATGAGGGCATGTATGAGGAGTTTGGTGGAGGTCTGGAAAGGGCAGATGTTTCAGATGTTACGGAGGTGGAAGTTGCAGGACTTTGTGAGGTTTTGGATGTGGGGGGTGAAGGAGAGTGCGGAGTCCAGGGTGACACTCAGACAATGGGCTTGAGAGGTAGGGCGAATGATAGTGTGAAGAAGAAGACACATTTTTGCACTTTTAACAATACGTACCATTGGCAATTTTGCATAGGAAAATAGATTTTCGCCAACTGCACTCAACTGCACTGAAGTCAATTGGCATGATTAAAGTCCTTTTCATGCCAAAAAATTCGCAAAAAATATGGGTATGCGAAAACATGCTTTTTCAAAATGCACAGCAGTTAATGGGCATAAGTTTTCACGAAATTGTATTTCTTGCAATGATCCATTCTATTTTTGTACAAAATTTAGAAAATCTAATAGAAATGAATCATATATAGGTGCATGCATGCATGCTGTTGAATTTCCAAATGAAAAAAAAATCAAGCCAATGTTAATTTTAGTGCAGAACAGATTAATGCTTATTATGGTTATTTAAGAAGTGAAAGAAAAGCTTTCTTGAATTCTACTCTAAACAGAGGGAGGCGTTTGAGGCTAGATGTATGCAAGGTGTTGACTCTCTGTTTGTTAAAGAGACACTGAAGCGAAAAAAAAAATGATATAGTGAATTGGTTGTGTACTATGAATAATTACTAGAAGATTAGCAGCAAAGAAAATATTCTCATACTTTTATTTTCAGGTATATAGTGTTTTTTCTAACATTGCATCATTCTATAATATGTGCAGATTACACAACACTCAGCATTCAAAATGATTCTTTCAGAGCAGTCTGTGAAGTAATGACCTCTCCTCTAGCAGAGAAAAAGTAAACAGTCCACTTACAGTTGAGATAATAAAAGTCAGATAACAGCCCTCTCCACGACTAAACTTAGTTGGGGAGCTTAATGGCTTGTTTGCATAGAGATAACAACTGGAGTTTCTGAACTCTTCCTGTACTGGAAACAATTAGACTGATGTATCTGATCTTAATGTTTTATTTCTTAGCTGTACTACACATACAAATCATAATATCATAATTTTTTTTCGCTTCAGTGTCTCTTTAAAGAACTTAATTACCGGTACTGCTTATAAAGAAATCCTTCCTGTTGTTTTCAGGTTGGCATCCTTTTCCATTCGTTAGTGTTAAGTGACCATACGATTCTTCAGACGATTGGTTCTTCGATTCGATCGTAATATCAATCATTCGGTCACACCAACAAAAGTAAAGCTGCTATCCAATTCAATCAGATTAATGGAATCAATCTGAAAATGGATCGATTCAATTGATTTTATGCTCGAATCAGAAAATGAATAGTCAGAAGAATTGTATCATTAATGGCCACCTTTAGTTGTATAAGTGAGAAAGTTAGTGTTGGGTGAGTCTGTAGGAAAGGCTCCAAACTTTTTGGTTATACAGTGGATGGCACTGTACTTGGCTTGAGGAAGTAGGCTTGTACCCGCGAAACGTGTTGCCTGTGCAAATTAAATCATCTTTACAAATCTCTATAGTGTAATTTGAGAGGTAAGCCACCTCTTTTCTCTTTCATTTTATTTTGTTTTTAACAGAATTGTATAAATCCTGGTCTCCTCTTCACCCTTGTTGTATCTGTAGGAGGGTTAGTGTTAGGGAATAGGGTAGGGAGAGGTTTTAGAAGGGTACAGTCAGATATAACACTGATCGAGAAAGAACCATCACTACTGTAAGCTGGCAGCAGAATATCCTTTATAGTATGTTATTGGCATGGCCTGCACCAAAAGCACTGTACGCCCTCAGCATCCGTTGGCCCAACCCATGCAGTGGTTTATGAGCCCAAAGCCCAGCACCAAGTCACTGCCCAGATAAAAATAATGCACCATGCATCGTTAAAGTCTTTATTCACAGCTGAATCTTTGTTTTATTTTATTTAGTGCTGAAGTTTTTTTTTTTCAGCACTTAAAAATTCCTAATCAGTCACATCACATACTCTCACTTCCAGCTCTGTTACCTCAGAAAGGACTTGAATGTGCCACAATCCTGCTGCTACAAGACTATAAGTCACAAGCCAGGAAAGTGGCAGATTATATTCTAACAATCCATGAAAAACAAGGAAAACTTCTCATAAAAAAAAAAAATGTAACTGAGAGGCTAAAAATAAGAACAGGAAAGAGTTTTTAGGCTTTTAGGAAACAGATGTCAACAGCTTACTGGCCAGACAGTGCAATGCAAACAACTTCCACACGGACCTGCACTGCAGCCCAAGAGCCAGCACTTTGCTGTTATTGGCCACATACGCTGCCCTGCATGTTGGTACAACTGGCATTGCCATCACAGTCTCGTACGGTCATTAAATCACTTTTACAGGCCGTGTCGATACTGAATTACGCTCGGTTTGCCAGCTTTCCACGCAAGCCTTTGGGCTGGTTTTTCGCTCCCTCTTTACTTTTCTAATTTCCTCTGTAATAATAATAAGGCCTATACCGCGAGGTTATTATTATACTGGTATTATGCCTAACAGACCGTGGAATTATTTCATTTTGTGGTTTTGTTTCACCATTGTGCAGCAAAGTGGAATGACAGAAAAGCAGAGGAGGGATCAGAGGTGCAGAAATCAGATTTTCATGGGTGGCTTTGGGTTTCCTTGAAACAATGGTGTAAATGTATTCTAATAGGGTTGGAGCAAAGTCTTTTGGCACATGTGAGTAGCAGCTCTATCCCCGCAGAGCAGCAGTGACTGGGAAGGGCGGAGGGGCAAGTGATGTCAGGTTGGGATTGATTCACAAAACTCCTCACAAATTGTCTCTCCTTGAGGTTGATGCACATACCTGTGGTAATATTGGCGCTCACAGACAGCGCATGGCAATATTACACTTCCTTCCGCCAGTAAGTACCACGAGGTACGCTATTAGTGCCACTCATGGTACTCGAGTAGTGTGATCGTTGCTACAGTGACGCGCGTTACTAGTGGTAACGCTTGTTATTAATGCACATCACCGCAGCAATGGTCGCGTCACTTGAGTATCGTGAGTTGTGCTAATTAGAGTGACCAGACGTCCCGGATTGCCCGGGACGCGTCCCGGATTCGGGGTCCGCTGTCCCAGGCTTAAAGAGGTCCCGGGAAACATCCCGCTTTCAGCAGCGGGACGTCCCAGCCTCGGGACTCTGGCCACTCTCTCCTCAATGAACTGGCAGCGGCATCTATAGACGCCGTGCCAGTTCATTGCCTGCAGCCCCGCTCCAGCCTCCTCTTCCGGTGTCTGTTCCGACACCGGCAGAGCAGAGCCGGGCTACGGCAAGATGGCTGCCGAAGCCCTGTACTGGAGACCTATTTGTGTCTCCAGTACAGGGCTTCGGGCGCCATCTTGCCGTAGCCCTGTCAGCGCGGGAGACTGCAGGAGAAGTAAGACGGTCCCAGGAGCAGCGCGCCAGAGGCCGGAGACTTCTGCCAGGTGAGTAAATCAATGCTTTCTTTTCCAGGTGAAAAGTTTGCCCGCATTGTTTCTTTTACAGGTGAAATGTTTGCCCGCATTGTTTCTTTTACAGGTGAAATGTTTGCCCGCATTGTTTCTTTTACAGGTGAAATGTTTGCCCGCATTGTTTCTTTTACAGGTGAAATGTTTGCCCGCATTGTTTCTTTTACAGGTGAAATGTTTGCCCGCATTGTTTCTTTTACAGGTGAAATGTTTGCCAACATTGTTTCTTTTACAGGTGAAATGTTTGCCCGCATTGTTTCTTTTACAGGTGAAATGTTTGCCCGCATTGTTTCTTTTCCGGTGAAATGTTTGCCCGCATTGTTTCTTTTCCGGTGAAATGTTTGCCCGCATTGTTTCTTTTCCGGTGAAATGTTTGCCCGCATTGTTTCTTTTCCGGTGAAATGTTTGCCCGCATTGTTTCTTTTCCGGTGAAATGTTTGCCCGCAGTGCGTTTCTTTTCCGGCGAAATGTTTGCCCGCAGTGCGTTTCTTTTCTGGTGAAATGTTTGCCCGCATTGCGTTTCTTTTCTGGTGAAATGTTTGCCCGCATTGCGTTTCTTTTCTGGTGAAATGTTTGCCCGCATTGCGTTTCTTTTCTGGTGAAATGTTTGCCCGCATTGAGTTTCTTTTCTGGTGAAATGTTTGCCCGCATTGCGTTTCTTTTCTGGTGAAATGTTTGCCCGCATTGCGTTTCTTTTCTGGTGAAATGTTTGCCCGCATTGCGTTTCTTTTGTACTGACATGTTGCCCGCATTGCGTTTATTTTGTACTGACATGTTTGCCCGCATTGCGTTTATTTTGTACTGACATGTTTGCCCGCATTGCGTTTATTTTGTACTGACATGTTTGCCCGCATTGCGTTTATTTTGTACTGACATGTTTGCCCGCATTGCGTTATCTTTGTACTGACATGTTTGCCCGCATTGCATTTATTTTATACTGACATGTTGCCCGCATTGCGGTTATTTTGTGCTGACATGTTGCCTATTGCGTTTATTTTCTGGTGTCCGGGGTAACCGTTACTGCATTTATTATTTAATGGTCATAGATGGCTATGTTTGCTGCTTTGTGGTTACGGTATACTATTAGCATCACACAGTTTCTGCACACCCATGATGCAAAGTCTCGTTTGTCCACATCATGGCATAAACACTGCTTTCTTATGCCTCGCTGTTACATCATTACGTTAGCTCCGCCCATACAATGTCATGGCCACGCCCATTTTTCGGCGCGCCGCGCTACGCGCGCCGCAGCCCCCCCTCCAGTCTTCGGCGCTACGTGCTCCTCAGTCCTCCCCACTTTTCGCCCCCCCCCACGCCCCCCTCCCCGTCCCAGGTTGGACCCACAAAAATCTGGTCACTCTATGCTAATAGCAAAACCGTGACTATTATCCACATTATCGCAATTCAGAGAATGCCAAATTTTTCTGTGGAAATTGGATTACCAAGGGTAACCAAGTGGTTGCCAATCGGAAATGCGGTTTATGCATAGTAGCGTACATCTGCAAAAAAAATAAAATAAACGGTTTCTGCATTTTTATTTTTACAATTAACTACCCCTATTGATAAAAAAAATAACATTCTGTGGAAAAAAAAAACATTCTGTGGGAATCGGAAATTGGATCGGACAAATGGTAGAACAATTTCTTTGCTTAACCTTGCACTGTTGTATAGGTACAATAATTTTTTTTTGGGGGGGGGACATTTTGCACAAAGTTTATCTTAGATGTGTTTGGAAGAAACACAACAGGGTAAAACCCTTAATCCCACTACAGTGTAGTAAATTTTAGCAGGTGAGGTTATAGGTGTTTAGCGATAGAATAATACAAACAAATCCGGTTTACCGCAAAGGTAGCCACTGTGTAGGCAAGTGGGGAGAATCAACCCGACCCCACTTGGGTTAAGAAGTCGCTCTCTGTAGTACCTGGATGCAAGGGGTAATACAGTTGCTCCCTTGTTGTCTGAAGAAGAGGGTTCTACCTGCGAAACGTGTTGCACAGCGCAGTGTATTCCAATAAAGATTGTATTTTTTTTTCTCAAATCAAACCATTTGTGTCTTCTGTTCGGAGGGAAGTCCACCACTAACTCCTATTTTAAACTGTTTTTAGTGTTGTATCTTTTTTGGCGTGTCTGGTTTTAATCATATTTATTTAGATATATTGTCATTTTATTCTGCACAAAGTAAAGGTTTTAGAATGCTGCAAATATCTTCAACAGAAAAAAAAAATCTCAAAGTTTTGAGGAGTGTAGTATATCACAGTAATGAGGATCCAGCCATTGGTCCTTGTCATATCACCAGCAGATCTGTCCGTGAGGTTGACAAGCAACAGGCTTCAAGTTCGGCTCGTAACTCTGATTGTGGATGACAGTGATGGATATAGCAGGGCCTTTAAGGTCCTCCAAATGAGTTTTTCTAAAACAGTCAAATATTTGTCCTGCGTTCCTGACAGATAAGAGTGAAGCTCAAAGCCAGGCTCAGAAAACTCCCTCTTTGTTGTGAATGACAGATTTTTCTTACCCTGGCTCTATGAAAACAAAAAACATGGTCTGCCCCAATGCCCACATGCAGTCACGATGTCCTTTAACTTTGTGTTGATTTTTTACTCTGTCGGTGATGCAAACCCATCGGAGACACTGAATAAATGGACAGCAGTCCTATATGGAACATTGCAAAATGCCATAGGCTGCCTTGTTATGATGGCTAGAAATGTTTATACAGTAGAATCACTTTATAGTAAACTCCAAGGGAACAGGAAAAGTGGTTTACTATATCAGAAATTTATTTTATCAGAAATGGTCATACTCAAGCACATAATAAAGTATACTATAGGACTGAAACTTAACTCAGTCAATAAATGGGCTTCAATTTTCTTTTCAATGCTTCAACAACTGAGCACAAAACATCATCTAAAGTAGATGAAAATGCACAGTGCTCAAATTGCAGTGATTTGCATGAAATAACCATGCAACAGCTTGCACAGGAAGCATAGTTCTCAGGTAATAGTAATCAGGTAGCAGCTTACACAGCAAGCATAGGTCTCCCTGGTTGGTGCTTTTGAGATAATCCACGCAGGTCAAGAGTAGTGTGCAGGTATGCGTGCAAACTACAGGTGGCTGCAAAAAACAGGTTGACTATTACAGAAGTTCTAATATATCAGGGTTTACAATTCTAGGCGTTACTCCCATATACATTTACTCTTAGTTTACTATTCCCAAATGTACCAATGAGATAACCATACCTCCCAACTTTTTGAGATGAGATAGAGGGACACTTAAGGCACACCCCTGATCACGCCCCTGGCACACCCCTAGGCACGCATACTATATAGATTTCATAAGAAAAATATGTTGTTTTACTGTATAATTCAAACCACACTGGTCCTTTCTATCCTGGTTCATTTTCCTTCTAATTAACATTTTACAATTAGTAATATATCAATTTAAAGGAGGGGAATAAAGTTTAGAACACATTTTTAAGTAGAGAAATACATATATTTACATAGAAAGAGGGACAAAGTCCTGAAAGAGGGACAAATGAGGAGGAAAGAGGGACAGAGAGACAGGGCTCCCAAAGAGGGACTGTCCCTCCGAAAGAGAGACAGTTGGGAGCTATGAGATAACAAAGGCGCCAAAAGAATAAAAAGGACTAAATGAGCTTAAAAAACTATTTGGTAATAGTGGAGGCAGTGGTGGACTTACCCCCTCCAAGCAGAACACACGACTGTAGATTTTCAGTCAAAAAACATTTATTGGGTACTCCAAAATAAAGTGCAACGTGTTTCGCAGGTTAAACCTGCCTCCTCAGGCAATACAGATAGGAGTAAAAAAGCATCTGCTAGTAACATCAAAGCTGAGCGCCTCTGTACGTAAACACCCCAAAATACCCCAAAAAATGTATCCGTGACACCTGCTATAAAGCCAAGTTCTGTTCCTCCTCTCGCCGACCTCCCACCACTGATAAAGACAATAAACCACCCCCCAGATTCATCACACGCTACAGCAAAGAACACCAGGGCATAAAATCCATCTTGAACCAAAGATGGGAAATCCTATTACAGGACCCTTTCTTTAAACCCATTTTGCCACCCAAACCCCTCATTACCTTTAGGAGAGCACCTAACCTCATTCTTGCTCCCAGCAGACTCCGAAACCACCAAACCAAGTGTAACACTGACTCTACCCCTTCCACACCTGGCTCCTGGTCATGTCATCATCCACGATGCCTAGCCTGTAGCTTTGTCACCAATACCACCTCTTTCAGCTCCTCGGCCACCAATGTACAATATTCAATCAAAAAATGGTATCTCCTGTGAATCAAAATTTGTCATTTACGTGATTACCTGTGCCTGTTGTCTCCAGCCCCTCTGGTGAGGTCTCATTAAACTATTAAAGTTCCGGTTGCAACTAATCAGTACACACTCAGCTCTTTGTCTGCTATACTGGTATTATTGGTGATTCTGCAGATCACACATAATCAGGTATAGCGTCTGCATTATTGGTGATTCTGCAGATCACCACATAATCAGACACCTGAGCTACGACACAAGACCGTTGCATGTACCCTATGGTGGCCCAGGACACAATGAGTGGACGTTTGACCATCAACTTTCACTAATAACGCTTACTAACTACTTTTATTAATAATTTTTATTAATGCCTTTTATTAATGTTTTTTTCATACTATGCTATTAATTTGGAATCTTCTGTGATAAAGACCATATGTCATATGTATTGTTGTCCTATTTATCTGTATGGTTATTCGCCTTCTTGTGGTTTAATCTAGTCTCAATTCCTATTTATACATTTGTTCCAATTTTATGCGGTTTAGACAGAGGCGCTCAGCTTTGATGTTACTAGCAGATGCTTTTTACTCCTATCTGTATTTCCTGAGATGCATTGCACTTTATTTTGGAGTACCCAATAAACATTTTTTGACTGAAAATCTACAGTCGTGTGTTCTGCTTGGAGGGGGTAAGTCCATCACTGCCTCCTCTATTACCAAATTGGTTTTTATTTTATTTCTAATAGTTAGTATTTGGAGAAAAGCAATGCAGTGATTTAGGATAGACATAACATTTAGTACACCAACTGAGGAAGAAACGGTGGACAAAATAAAATGGATAGATATAAGCTTAAATAGCCCTGTGCTAATAAATAGCAATAATTACAGTATAATCTCATTATAGTAAACTCAGAGGCGCCAACAGGATAAAAGGGACTAAATGAGCTAAAAAAACATTATGCGACGCATAAGAAGCCACCGGGGAACAGTGGACGGAGAGAGAGAGGATGGGCCCGCAGCTTCCGTTCAGCACGCTGGGACCTTCTACCGCCGTGGAACAGTTGAGATGTCCTCTACCTGCCTTCCGCTGCGCCTACTCTGCTTTAAGAACAGCAGCAGAAGAGGTAGTCGCCGGTTGCGTGATGTCATCGTGGCGGGTCAGCGGGCGTTCGTATGGGCAGGTCGTCCGTAAGTTGGGCATTTGTAAACCGGGGACAACCTGTATAACTTCTTATCTCTGTGGTTGAGAATTGCTGCAGAGATCTTGTTTTTAAAGACTGAAAGAGTTACTAAAGGACTACATGAACAGAGGCAATAAATCTTTATGGGGCCCTTTTGACCTCCTGGTGGCCCATAAGCAATTGATTAGGTTGCCTGGTTGAAGATTCGGCTCTGAGCCTGATTGCTATACTAGCAATATCATAACCTCACCAGTACAAAAAATAAACAAGCAGCAAACTTCTCTGGTCAATACTGTTGTTTTTTTTTTTTTTTTGCTTTTCAGCTAACATAGTAAAACTAGATGATAAGATAAGCCGTGATTGCGCAGAGATGGAGTTTACATAGTTTTAGTTCCAGTGTTAAATTCCCCAATCCCCTCCATTTCTGTATTATAACGCAGAGTGTACATTGGACATCGTCCAGGAGGATTAAACGGCATGATCACTTACAGCCAGGGGTGATGGTATCTATAGCAATAATAAACCCTAGCTGACAGGCAGCGCAAATTGTGCTTGTGTTTAAGTATATACACTGTGTGCATTTCATATATATGTATATTAAATTCCAGTATATAGTTTCATATGTAAGACTTGTTAGCAAACTTCAAGAAAGCACTAAAAGTTCCTGGCCAAGGAGCTCAATGACTTCTACTGCAGATTCGAGCATCAATCCAAGCAGCTCGGGGCCCAAACACCCACACCTAGGGAAGCTCCTCCCTTCCCATCCCCCCAATGAGCTGCAGCACCCAAGTGCCTGTCGCTGTACAGGAAGCGGATGTACTATGACACATCCGCAGGCTTATCAGCAGGAAAGCCTCCGGCCTGGGCGGCATGTCATTGGACTGCCTGAGAATCTGCGTGGACCAGCTAGCTCCTGTCCTCACCATTTAAACTTTGTCCCTAGCAAAAGGTAAGGTACCCTCCTGCCTCAAAAGGTCCACGATTATCCCAGTTTTCAAAAAGCCAGAAACATAGAACATAACAACTTCAGACCCGTAGCCCTCATTCCTGTTATCACAAAGATCGTAGAGTATCTAGTTCTTTTTGCCTACGAGAAGCACTCCACCAGTACCCCCCTTGATCCACACAAATTTGCTTACAAAGCCAACTGGTTACTGGAGGATGCCATTAACATCAACCTGGCGTACATCACAGAATACCTTGACAAACCCAACTGCTGTCAGGATCCTAATATAGGAAGAGAGGAGGCACACAACAGGTTTAAAAACTTGCGTTTATCAAATCTTTAGCAAATACACGACATGTTTCGGGGAAAACCCCTTTATCAGGTGTACTCATGTGTTGTTGAAAAAGTGGAGTGGTGAACCACAGTAGTACTGGCACCGGCGACTCGGGATTGATCAGACCTAAGTGAGTTACCCACGGTCATTTTCTCCTGTCAGGATCCTGTTCCTGGATTTCAGCTCCGCCTTCAATATCATCTGCTCGGACATCCTGCTCAACAATCTTGGGCATCACGGAGTTGACCCCATTCTGTGTGAATGAGTCAAGGACTTCCTTTGTAACAGAACGCAGCGAGTCAGGCTCAGTAACTGCTCCTCTATGAGAAAACTACCAACATAGTTGCTCCGCAAGGGTATGTGCTTTCCCCGCTCCTGTTCTCTCTTTACACAACAACTGTACCTCATCCGTTGACTCCGTTAAGTTTATCAAATTTGCTGATGACACAACTATCATTGGCCTCATTGACAGCAGCAGAGAATATACCGCTGCGAGATTGGGAGAATATGCAGATGGTGCAAGGACAACAAGCTTGTCTTCATCCTCGACATGGAAAAAACTGTTGAGCTGATCATAGACTTTAGGAAACACCTATCAACACTCTCCCTGGCCTTATCAATGAGACTGAGATCTTAAAGTGTACCAGAGATCTTGTAATACGAAGATTTGATACTCCCCCGTGGCTTCCTCCAGCAGCATAAACACGTGTGAGTCCTACGCCGTCCTCCCGCAGTGTGCCCTTCAGCCATAATCAGCCCCGGTAATAGGCTCAGTTGGGTCCAGTCTGGGTCTTCTGCGCATGCACGGACCTCCTGCACATGCGCAGTAGACCCAGGCTGACACGGCTGAACCGCAGACCGCGGCAGGATGGTGTGGGAGGAAATCTTCCTTTTACAACAGCTCTGGTTTACTTTAAGGGTATCAGATGTTTGTTCCTCGGTATGACCATAACCAATGACTTAAGATGGTAGCAAAACACCACAAAAATACAGAAGAAGGCAAAGCTGAGGCTATTTTTCCTATACCAATGGAAGAAATTCAGCATACCACACCAGCTCACCTATTGATTTTCAAGGGGAATATTTAATTTCTGCCATTCTTGCACTGTTGGCACAATGGCAATAGCTCACCAGCTTCTACACCACTACCATCGAATCCATCCTCTGCTTCTCCATCATAGTTTGGTAAGCAGGTGCAACTGTCAGAGACAAGTAAAAGTCCCAAAGAGTAATCAGTGCTACAGAAAAGACCATTGGATCATCCCTGCCACCTCTAGACCTCCTCCACACTGCAAGAATAAAGACAAGGGACTCCAGGATTTCGCACAACGTCTCCTTTGAGCTCCTTCCATTGGGCCGACATTGCAGAACCATTCTCTCCAGAACCACTAGGTGCAGGAACACATTATTCCCTCAGGCAGTCCTCCAACTGAACTCCAGTTGAGCCTGCTAGGTTTGTCCACCTATAATACACCCCTAGTCATCAATATTCCCATGCCGCTCACTCCGAACTCATGAGCATTCTTGTGCAGTACTGCTTCACTTCCTAATTGCTTAGATCTCTCAATGACTATGCCCCATACCACAATGTATGCTTCTATGTCTCGTTGTTTGTCTCCCATGTCTGTCAATGAAATGTCTGTCTTTGTAACATTGCCAATGCCATGTGAACCACAATCAATTTTGGGTATGAAAATTGCCGTACTTGGCGAAGAAAGTGAATTTTTACTTTGAATATTTGTCCGATTTGTCCAGAATTGTATAAGATATAGAAGATGGTGTTTAATAATTACACTAGCTGATGGCCCGCCATTGCTCAATTATGTATTTGGCTGGTGTTGGCTGCGCCCACTTTTTCTAACCCTACTACAATTTATTCAGTTACTGAATTACCTAGTTTGTAAGCTTTGCGGTCTTTGGCATCAGTGGTGCTCACCGCCAGGTCGTGATCACGCTTACGCGTGGATTCACGACCATTTTGACGCATTCCGCCTCGGACACGCTAAGCCGTGAATAGATTTTCAACCACAAAAATCTGCTTCGGCTTCGCGTGAATGCGGACAGAAATCCGCATTCACGCTCGTGAAACCCGGCGCTGAAGTCGTGGTTAGCGGAAATGCGTCAAACTATGCGGAAGTGACACATTGCAGGACAATCAGAGGGCCCCAGCCAGGCCCTAGCAACCAATCACAGGAGGGGAGCTATGCCCTCCCCTCCTGAATATAAAGCGGCGGCCATGATGGAAAAGCTCTGTCCTTGCTAGACTGTGGTGCTGAGAGGATTATCTCCAGGCCATTGTTGTTTGAGCAAGAGCATTCATTGTGTTAAAAACAAAGCGTTTTTTTTGCTACCACTGCTCTTACACTGTACACAGTTAGCTAGTCAGTGAGTGATTGCTGTAGTTAGTTGTAGTCAGTGTAGTGTAGTGGGAGTGTGGGAGTCTAGTGATTATTTAACTGTGTGTAGTGCAGGCAGGTTCAGTGTTGCAGTGTAGTCAGTGTAGTGGGAGTGGGGATTATCTGTGTGTAGTGCAGGCAGGCAGGTTAGTGCAGCTGCAGTGTTCACTTGTATATTCCAGTGACAGTTATACACTTGTACTATTTGCAGGCAGCCAGTCACACCGCCGGCGCCGCCACTCTCTGCCAGCGCTGTTCATTCATTCTGTCAGTGACCTTGTGCCGTGCCCAGTGCCCACTGCTCGCTCGCTGGCATATAAGCATCTCATTACACACTTGTATATTATTTCAGTGACAGTTTTACACTTCACTTGTACTATTTGCAGGCAGCCAGTCACACCGCCGGCACCGCCACTCTCTGCCAGCGCTGTTCATTCATTCTGTCAGTGACCTTGTGCCGTGCCCAGTGCCCACTGCTCGCTCGCTGGCATATAAGCATCTCATTACACAGTGTGACATCCTTGTGTGCCCACTGCATCCTTCAGTGACCTAGTTGTATATCCAGTGCCCACTGCTGTGCCCACTGCATCCTTCAGTGACCTTGTACTGTGCCCACTGCATCCTTCAGTGACCTAGTTGTATATCCAGTGCCCACTGCTGTGCCCACTGCATCCTTCAGTGACCTTGTACTGTGCCCACTGCATCCTTCAGTGACCTATTTGTATATCCAGTGCCTACTGCTGTGCCCACTGCATCCTTCAGTGACCTTGTACTGTGCCCACTGCATCCTTCAGTGACCTAGTTGTATATCCAGTGCCCACTGCTGTGCCCACTGCATCCTTCAGTGACCTTGTACTGTGCCCACTGCATCCTTCAGTGACCTAGTTGTATATCCAGTGCCCACTGCTGTGCCCACTGCATCCTTCAGTGACCTTGTACTGTGCCCACTGCGTCCTTCAGTGACCTAGTTGTATATCCAGTGCCCACTGCTGTGCCCACTGCATCCTTCAGTGACCTTGTACTGTGCCCACTGCATCCTTCAGTGACCTAGTTGAATATCCAGTGCCCACTGCTGTGCCCACTGCATCCTTCAGTGACCTTGTACTGTGCCCACTGCATCCTTCAGTGACCTAGTTGTATATCCAGTGCCCACTGCTGTGCCCACTGCATCCTTCAGTGACCTTGTACTGTGCCCACTGCATCCTTCAGTGACCTAGTTGTATATCCAGTGGCCACTGCTGTGCCCACTGCATCCTTTTTTGGCCAGCACTATGACGCTGTGCTGCTACTACTACCACCAGTATGTTGCCATGGTCCTTCTGTGCTTCTGCTGCTGCTGAACTGAACGCCCGCTTTGTCCTCCTCCTCCTCCTGACTCAGTCGCTACCACGGTACCACCAATGCACTCTGTCTGCTTTATCACTGCCCGGGTCACCGGGTGCATTTAATTTTTTGGCCAGCACTATGACACTGTGCTACTACTACTACCACCAGTATGTTGGCATGGTCCTTCTGTGCTGTTGCTGCTGAACTGACCGCCCGCATTGTCCTCCTCCTCCTGACTCAGTCGCTTCCCGCTGCTGCACTCTGCGTTCACACTGCCCGGATCACTGGGTGCATTTAATTTTTTGGCCAGCACTATGACACTGTGCTACTACTACTACCACCAGTATGTTGCCATGGTCCTTCTGTGCTGCTGCTGCTGCTGCTGAACTGAACGCCCGCTTTGTCCTCCTCCTCCACCTAACTCAGTCGCTACCACGGTACCACCAATGCACTCTGTCTGCTTTATCACTGCCCGGGTCACCGGGTGCATTTAATTTTATGGCCAGCACTATGACACTGTGCTACTACTACTACCACCAGTATGTTGGCATGGTCCTTCTGTGCTGCTGCTGCTGAACTGACCGCCCGCATTGTCCTCCTCCTCCTGACTCAGTCGCTTTCCGCTGCTGCACTCTGCGTTCACACTGCCCGGATCACTGGGTGCATTTAATTTTTTGGCCAGCACTATGACACTGTGCTACTACTACTACCACCAGTATGTTGCCATGGTCCTTCTGTTCTGTGCTGCTGAACTGACCGCCCGCATTGTCCTCCTCCTCCTGACTCACTCGCTTCCACCAATGTACTCTGTCTGCGTTCACACTGCCCGGGTCACCGGGTGCATTTGATTTTTTGGCCAGCACTATGACGCTGTGCTGCTACTACTACTACCAGTATGTTGCCGTGGTCCTTCTGTGTTGCTGAACTGACCGCCCGCATAGTCCTTCTCCTGACTCAGTCGCTACCACCACTGCACTCTGAGTTCACACTGCCCATGTCCACTGACAACTCTGCTGCGATGTCATTGCTAATTGCTGCAAAAAAAAAAAAAAAAAAAATGACAAAAACCTCTCTGGGGCCTTTTTGGCGTCAGCCACTCATCCTCCTCCAGCGGTACCTTCGCTGCCAAGTGCCATTGGAACTCGCCTTCACCTCTTTGATTGCTTAACGTGTATATCCCTTTTTAAAACCACGTATTACCAATTAATAGCCCCATTTACAGTGGTGATTTGTCTTTAAAAGCCATTAAAAAAAAAATAAAAAATTGGGGGGAATGTTTTATGTTGAAGTTATGTTGCCCCTTATCACCTCGATAATCCATGCAATTTGGGGGATTGTAGCATGTATGGGGGCTTTGTTATTAACGTTAAAAGAAATTCCGCCTCCGGGCGGGAATCCATGCGTGATTACGCCATTCATGGCAGAAAATTTGCGTGGTTGCGTGGACGCGGACGAAAATCCGCATGCGGCGGGGCCGAATGCGGATTTTTTTTTGCAACCACGCGGATTGCTGAATTCGTGGATGAGGCACATCCGAGCACCCCTGTTTGGCATCAATAATTTGCATTGAAATTAAACAAATCTGATTCCTTTTCTGAATTTTAACCCTAATCACTCAATGACCAATTGTACCAGGTTTGAAGCTTGTGCCATTGTGCCAACAGTGCAAGAATAGCAGAAATTAAATATTCCCCTTGAAAATCATTGGCTTTTGTAGGCTCCACCCACTTTTCTGAATATTGATCCCAGTCACCCAGTGATCGACTGTACAAAGTTTGAGAACCCTACCAAAACAGTGTAAGAATGGCCGCAGTTTACAATTTCTCAGTGAAATTTCAATTTGTCACCGCCCACTTTTTGGTTATGGGGTTAAAAGTTATCCTATATGTTATTCTAGGTAATGTACTATGTGTGTGCCAAATTTCATTCAAATCCGTTCAGCCATTGTTGCGTGACTGAGTAACAAACATCCAAACATTCGCATTTATAATATTAGTGAGATATGCTGTGACCTTTGTCTTGGCCTGGAGAGGGAGTTGGTCCACCAGCTGCTCTGCCCTCTGCAGTAAGTGAGCCCGGCTTTCAGCTATGTGAAGGGCCCTTATGGCTGCTCATGCATGTATTTAACATTTCTGAACCATTTCAAGTGCTGCTGACAGATCTTGTAGATGACTGTCATTTGATCTAAAGCTGAGGTTTTAAGCAGAGACATCAGTTCCTTCCAATACCCAGCCTTGTATGCTGCAGCTGTGCAAGTACTGATATTTTACTACAGCAAAACCTAAAGGTGCATACACACGTCTGATTTTATGCCCGATTGTCGTTCAAACCAGATGTTTGAGCGACTTGTCATTCAAACCAAAAGTCGTTCAGACTCCTTGTGTACACAGACGACCAAACGTTTAAAAAGCTAATCACAGCTAATTTGCATGTCGTTTGACTAGTCAATGGACTTGATAGAACAATGGACTAGATCAAATGACTGATCAAACGACTTTTTGTTTGAAAGTCTATTAAAGTCAAACTATGTGTAATTTGCCTTCTTAAAACAGAAGGAAATTTGCAATAATTCAGCAATAAGTGAACATTTGTGGTTACCCACAATGCACTACTGAATATGCAAATGATCTCTTTTCGCCCTTTTTAAGCCAGGCAAGCATCCAGAACCGCTGGTGTATAGCAAGCCTATAGCTTTAAATTTTACACAGACAGCCATATCAACTAATAGACTTTCAAACAACAAGTTGTTTGTACAGTTAGTCCACGGATCTGCCAAGTGGATCAGTCAAAACTACAGCTTTCAATCTAACGATCATTCGTACACACGCCAAACGACTGTTTTTGAACGTCAAGTTGTTCAGAAATATCAGACATGTGTACGTACCTTTAGCCTATTCTCACACACAACCCCAACCTTAACCATCCCCCTCCCCACAGCTAACCTTAACCACCCACCCCCATGGTTTACCTTAACCCTCCTACCCACAGGGACGGATCTGGGGGGGGGCAAGCGGGTCTCTTGCCCCAGGCGCAGTTTGTTGAATTCTAAAAAAGGCGGCAAAATTTGGATGGGGAATGGCAGTTTAGGCGCCAAAACCTGACCTTGCCCCAGGCGCAACTTGGGGCAACTTGGTCTAGATCCGTCCCTGCCTACCCGCCATGGCTAACCTTCGCCCTCCTATCCCCATATCTGACCTTAGCCTGTCTACCTCCCATGGCTAACCTTAGCCCTCCTACCTCCCACAGCTAACCTTAACTACCCACCCCCATGGTTTACCTTAACCCTCCTACTCGCCATGGCTAACCTTCGCCCTCCTACCCCCATATCTAACCTTAGCCCTCCTACCTCCCACAGCTAACTTTAACTACCCACCCCCCATGGCTAACCTTAACTCTACCCACAACAGTTAATCTTAAGTGTTCCTGCTTCCAAAAAAAACATAAGCAAAAAATTTAAAATTTTGGGCAGCGCATGGGGGCCCATTGAATTAACGTCAAGGAGGGGAAGTTTGGATGGAAAACACGTTAGTAAATTCTATTATGAAATGCTAATATAATATTACAGTTAAGCCTAAGCCTCTACTTACACAGAACCCTCCCACTACCGATGACTTTGGACATGCCTGGCCTAGGGTAAGTATGTATGTATATACAGCCCTAGATATGCCAACCCTTCCTAGGTCATGCATTATCATGGATTGGGGAGATACAGTACTTGTGGTTGACATTATCCATTTATAGGTATACTTATCCTTTAAAGGGACCCTGAGCATTAAGGAAAAAAGGAAATCCAGACTTACCTGGGGCTTCCTCCAGCCCCCGTAGCCCGTGAGGTCCCCCGGCGTCCTCTTAGTCACTTCCGTGGTCCCGCTGGCAGCTCTGATAATCCGGCGACTTCGGCTGAACATCATGCCGGTTGCTGTAAGAGTCCTGCGCATGTGCGGTTCTCTAAAGACTGAGCAGCACATGCACAGGACTCTTAGGGCCATCTGCGTGATGAGGCGTATGGGGTGCCCACACTCAACTTCAGCTGAAGTCGCCAGATTACTGGAGCCACCAGCAGGACCACGGAAGGGACCAAGACGACGCCGGGGGACCTCTTGGGCTACGGGGGGCTGGAGGAAGCCTTAGTTAAGTCCAGATTACCTTTTTTCCTTACTGCTCAAGGTGACTTTAAGAACAGTGCAGCAGTCATACCACCGAACAACATGGAGCTGTGAGCATGAATAAGGATTCATGCTCACAGCTCCATGTTGTTCGGTGGTTAGCCTGTCCTCCGCACAGTAGCGCCTGAACATCTTTCTCCATAAATTCCCCGGTTATGTAAGTGTCCGCGGCTGGAAAACATGACACCGGCTTACATCTTCGCTCTGTTTTCAGATTATGAAGCTGATGTTGATCTCACTTTTGGGATTTGCATTTACAGAGCGATGATGTGATTGTTACTGTAAGGAATGCGAAGTTTAATAAGCTGATGTTTTTGTTGCTGGTGAACTCCGGAATGGGACATCTGGAGCCAGTTTGATAAAGAAGCCTTCGAGCGGCACGCTGCACCTGAAATGCATTAGAGGCAGATAAAAATCAACTTTTGTATAAAAACCAACCTGCGACAGTGTAACAGGAGAGGTGAAGTTTAAGACCTCGTTGTGCGTAGAAACGTGCGGCGACTGGGGGATTCAGGCAGGGTTATAATGTGGACACAGCCGTGCAACTATAACCTAAGCGGTGTCTAATTTCTGACTCGTGTTTAAAGATCTTACATAAGGATGCGATGTGTCACCGCTGAGGCTATCAAAACTGCTCGGCTACTGGACGAAAATTAACTATTCATTACTGCGTTTTATTAAAGTGGACCTGTCATTCAAATAATAGGGACTGTAGATGGAGGTGCCCACAAAGAATACAACAATTAAAGTGGATCTTTAACCCAGGGTTGAACTTCATTCCAATCAATAGCTGATACCCCCTTCCCACATTAAATCTTAACCTTTTCTCGAATAAATCATCAGGGTGGCCTGTTTGGCTGATAATGTGGTAAAACCCCTCCCACAGTGTGATGTCATGACCATGGTCCTGGCAGTTTGCTGTCTGTGAACCTCTTTGTATTGTGGGAAATAACAGATTTTTCAAACTGCCAAGCAAGCAATATCTACCTCTGGGCACAGAACTCTCAGAAACAAACATTCTGCAGAGATCACAAGGCAGGACTAAAGATGTTGCCAAAAATTTCAGAATGTAAATCAGAGAGAGGAGAGATTCTACAATGGGCAAACACTGACTAAATAATCTATAAGGCCTAGTGCACACCAGAGCAGTTCGGTTGCATTTTTCGTAACGCTTGCGGCTGAGGAAACGCTTGGGTAATGTATTTCAATAGGCTGGTGCACACCAGAGCAGGTCGGTTTTAGCTGAAACGCAAACTCCCGGGCTGCAGCATTTTTTGGATTTCGGAGGCGTTTCTGCCTCCAATGTTAAGTATAGAAAAAAAATGCCAAATGCTTGATAAAACGCGAGATCAGAGCGGTTTTCCAGGCGTTTTTGTTACAGTAGCTGTTCAGTAACAGCTTTACTGTAACAATATCTGTAATCTGCTACACAAAAAGGCTACCAGAAACGCTTCACTTTAAGTAAAAAACGCTGCACAAAACCGCAAAATGCTAGCAAAACGCTTCATAATAATAAGAAAAAACGTTTCAAAATACGCTAGCGTTTTGCAGATCTGTTAGTGGTTTTTGGTGTGCACCAGGCCTAAATGAATATAGTAAAAAAATAAGTGGTTTTATTCATTATGCTATTTTCACTCGTTCCTCTTTAAAAAATGTTTAAAGGACTGTCTAGGACTGAGGCGTTTGAGTCTGACTCTGGCTTCCTTTACACTGTAAATTGATTTCCGATTCTGACTTGCGATTCCGATTTTCACTGGATACTAGCAGCACAGGAAGTAAAACACAGAAAAACGCAGCATGCCAGACTTTTTTTAATTGCATCAAAAATCGGATTCGGAATCATATGTAAAATTGCATCAAAATCTGAAATCGCCATTGCATGTAGTGTAAAAGAGCCCTCTCTCTGATACAAGGCACTTTTTGTGATTACTATTGACCTGATGAAGCAGGAAATACCCGTGAAATGTGATTGTCTGTGCCCACTTTGTGCAATAAACTCTTGAATCTCAATTGAGTTACTATATATTGGTGGTTTTTAGTTTTTACTACTTTTGAAATCAAAAGGAGAGGTAAACCATTTTTTTAATTATTTTTGGGTGCCTCCAACAACCTATCAACAACATCAGCGTGGCTGGATGGTAATGGTTAAGGACTCTGCCTCTGACACAGGAGACCAGGGTTCGAATCTCGGCTCTGCCTGTTCAGTAAGCCAGCACCTATTCAGTAGGAGACCTTTGGCAAGTTTCTCTAACACTGCTACTGCCTATGGAGCGTGCCCTAGTGGCTGCAGCTCTGGCGCTTTGAGTCCGCCAGGAGAAAAGCGCAATATAAATGTTATTTGTCTTGTCTTGTCTATTGCTACTCATTGCACCTCTGTTGGAAGGTTGTATTTTTAGTGTAGTTCTTATTACCAAGACCTTCCCGATAACCAGGAGTGCAAATTTTGAGGATCCTTGCAAGCCCAAATCGGGGTTGGAACTTCTCTATAAGCCTTATGGGTGGTTGCAGTTCTTTTTCAACCTGAAATTTGTAATTGACTCTCTTTACATTATCATAAACAGGATATCAAAACACAGATTACACTCTAGATTGCCTTCCACATCAGATACTTCCTTTAGTGTGGAACTCACCAGATGTTGCGGCCAATCGGGGTCCATCAGAGCTTCTGGGCCATAGGCCACCCCAAAGCCTCTCTGGCAGACAGCTTCACCACCACATCCTCTCCTCAAAAGAACAAACCAATAATTAATGGAAAAGGTATTTATTCATGCCCAATGGACAATGCGTTTCATAGGTCTCAGCCTACTTCATCAGTCAATAAAAGTGCCTGAAATGCTGTTGGTCATGAGCAGGCACGTAATAGCCAATGCATGAATTACATGCCCCGAGAATGGTTGCGACAATTCCAAGGGGGAATAGTATGTAGCATGGCCCTGAATTTAAAGTGGATCCGAGATGAACTTTTACTCATTGCATAATTGTGTTCCCTTCCTATTGTTTATAGGGCATTCCTCAAGCCAAATACTTTTTTGTTTGTTTTTGTTTTAATAACAACAATAAACTGAACAAGCCTTGCCCACAGTTTTTCAGAGAGCCTTGGCATTTTCAGACAGTAGCAAGGGCTCATAGGAGCTCAGTCTGGGCAGGAGGAGGGGGAGGTATTACTAGCCAGAGATTTCAGAGGCAGAGGGGAGGAGGGAGGCGGGGGGATTAGGTTTTTTCACAAGCTGAGTACTGATAATGCAGATAAGCTTGCCTGTGTGTAATGTTTACAAACAACATGGCTGCTGTTATTGTATCACAGGAAGAAATAATCATATTCTATTGAAGCTGTTTGCAGGTATATTTGCTGTGTAAACGATCTAAACTTTATATAAGATATATAGACAAGTTGCCTGTTATAGTTAGTTTTTCATCTCGGATTTGCTTTAAGCATGAGTAGGGTGAGCTGTCATTCAGATTCATCCTGTGCCCAAATTGGCAGTGTCAGAGGTGCAAGAAGCGGATGGGGAACAGTTTATTAATGATTACCACTATTCAAAGTATCTATAGAAGTGATTATTATGAGATGAGCGCAGGACCAATAGAGAGCTAATACTGAAGTTGAGGGAGGGCCCTTCGGGGCCCGATGCGGTCGCTACCTCTGTACCTCCTATTGCTACGCCCCTCCCTCCTCCCAGAACATTCTGAGAGACCAGGCATTATTTTTACAGTCTACAAAATTCTCAGAAACAAACATTCCGCAGAGTTACACCTGACAGGACTAAATATTTTGCCACAGGTGATAAATTTCAAAATGTAAATCAGAGTGAGGGAAGATTTTGCAGTGGGCAAACATTGACTAAATAATTTATAGGTGAATATTATATATTTTTTTTAAAAAAAAAGCAATTTTATATTCTCTCACTGCAGTTCCTCTTTAACCACTTGAGGACCACAGGCTTACACCCCCCTAGTGACCAGGCTATTTTTTGCAATGCAGGGCTGTACAACTCAGCACACAAGTGATCCCCCCCACACACACACACCTTTCTGCTCATCAACAGAGCTTTCTGTTGGTGGGCTCTGATCACTGCTGGGGGGGGGGGGGGGGGGAGGGTTGTTTGTTTATTTTTTTATTGTTTTTTCTTTTTTAAATAAATATGTGTATTTTTTACTATTTTATTTCCCACCTTCTACTCGGCAGCCAGTCACAGTGATCGACTCTCATAGACATCAGCCTATGGGAGCCGATCGCTCTTTGTGCCCCCCAGGGGGACAGCCGTGTCACATGGCTGTCCCCAGTACAGCGCTACCTTAGATCGCAGCACTGTACATTGTAAATAGATGGCGGTTTCACCATCTAACAGTCTCCTAGCAGCGATCACCACTGGTAGACTGATGACGGAGCGGAGATACGCACGCATTAGTGCTCATGATCTCCTGCAAAGCCCCACCCCAGGACTTCACGCCAATTGGTATTGAGCGGTCCTGGGGCTGTCGCCACGTCCATGTCAATTGGCGTGAAACGGCCGTTAAGCAGTTAAAGTGTTCCTGAGATGGGAATAAAAAAATATATACATACCATACCTTGGGCTTCATCCAGCCCCCACCAGGCTGATTGCTCTCTCGCTGTCCTCCTGGTTCGTCCGCTACTGGCCTTGGAAAATCCTCCAGTCTGGGCCAGTCGGCGCAGGTGCAGACCAGCGGTGGGAGCGCGTGTGCAGCCAGGCTGTGCATGGGCAGTTTGCCCCCGGACCAGTGGACTTTCCGGGGGCTAAATGCAGAAGAACCAGGAGGCGTAGGAAGACAGCAAGAGAGTAAAAACCCTAGAGGGGGCAGGAGGAAGCCCCAGGTATGTATATTTTTTATTTCCTGTCCCACCTCAGGTTTATTATAAGTTTGTTTTTGAAATAGGTTTGATTTTCACCTAACTGAAAATATTCTAAAACCTTTATCAATCTAAGAATAATGTGCAACGTTATCTTGTCTACCATCTTCTTTTACAGAATTATGCCATTATTAAAGTACAGGTGCCTTTTAATTTGCTTTGATCCTGCATCAAGAAATAAATGAAAAGGCTCTTCTTGAGCAAAATCCATCAGATTTTACCAGAAATGAGTGTGTCTGTGAGAGAACACTGGTGAACAATACGGCCTGTAATCCTTGCTGTAGAGATGATGACAAAACCTGTCTGGTGGAAGAAACCATAGAGCCTCGGAATGTACGATAAAGACATATCTCCAGCCAATGCTCAGATACATTTCCACCTAGTGATGGATGGAGGCGACACCAGCGTATAAATCCTCAGCTGCAAGTGGCTACCGCTCCATCCCAGGCACCATATCAGATGTTCAGCCACCGCCAGACAGAAAAGAGAGTTGTAAATGGATCCTATAATGTCAAATACAAGGGAGTTGATACATTAAAAAATACAGTTTTTACATTAATTTGTGATGAAAGAATCCATACAAGCTGATGAAGTGTATAGTGTTCTGTTATTTTGTATTTTTGTACCCTTTTGTACCCTATTATGTCTGTTTTTTGCACCATTGATGCACCATTGATGCAATTTACATTGCGTTGATAACTCTTTGTTATAACCTGTCTGTGCAAGTTCTCAATTAGAAAAGGCAAATGAAAATGAAGCAGTTGGGTATTTTCTTTATGTGTTCTAGCAGGTGAAAAAAAGTTTACAATGTGTATGGAATTTAAAAGTCCAGGGCTTAGCACTTTCATGGATTTCCACACTAGCTCCACCCCTTGGCCATTGTTTGTGTACCACAAGGTTCTGTTGTTGGACCTCCCCTTTTTTCACCTTTGTTGCTGTCAGCTACTTTGTTGATTTAGATTTTACTCTGTTCTATGCAGTCTGCTTTCTTGTATCTCTTATTGTCTATCTGTTTTTTCTTCATTCTTTACCTTCATTATTCTCAAACTTAACAGGAAATTTGTTCCCACTATCCCTATCTGCTTATTAGTTGTTTTTATCCCCAATGGTAGGCCTTGCTTTTTTTCCTGATGTCATAGAGAATCCTTATGTTGGTTGGCTATCCATTAGCTTTCATCGAAGTAATGTCAGGGAAGGAAGCATGGTGCCAGGAAAGCGGTACGGCCAATATTTCATTGTTCACACAACTCCACCATCTTTCTCTCAATATTATTAATGGAATATGCCACTTTTGTGGTAAAACACACACGCCATTCCACAATATTTCATATTTTTAATCCACATTAAAGTTAACTTTTGCTGAAAGTCAGATTATAAGTACGGGTGTTGAAAATGGATAACAATGGTTTCTGCTCTTTTGAGCTAATTATCAATACCACGAAGTGGAGCTTAGAGAGTAACTGTCAGGCTGCAGAAGCTAATTTAAACCTCTATTCTCCTGTGTTAAACAGTTTAGAAGGAAGCCAAAAAGGCATTAGTGAAGATAAAAATCTCTCTTACCTTTGATGTGTGCTTATCAGCAAAGCTGTTATAGACCCAAGAGGACGCAAGCCGCATACTATACTGCAAAGCATTCTGGGGCCCTCCCCTCGGCTGCTAATGAGACGTTACAGCAGCTTGTAATCAGTCCAGCGCGTAGCACTGATAAATCTCTGGGCAGAGTACACTGCAGGAGTCAGCTATTGTTCCTAGCCACATGGCTCATTAATATTCACTGCACACTGTGTTATTCAGTACGAGCTTTTCTGTGATCAGGAAGCAGGCAGGACATGACGACACATTTGACAGAAAAACATGGAGCCTGCCATGAGCTGTCAGGAGCATCTATCTCTGCATATACTATATACAAATTCTGTGAAATCCAAACGTGGACAGTGAAATGCATATGTAATGTAAGTACAGCCAATCTTTAGCTACTGATATATGTGTTTATTTTCTCTGAGACCTTATACCTAACAGCTCCTCTTTAATGAGCACTTTGTAATCCAAACACAATACTGTTCCCATAGTTACAAAAAAGTGCAACTTACCTCGGTATTTTTGGTGCGAGCATGGCAGTGAACGAGCCTGTCCATACTGTGCATGCGCACGCATGGTTCGCACTGGTCCAGTAGAACAAACACACATGCATAGCTTTCTCACTCCATTCACAAACACATTCATCCTACTGGACTTGTGCAGGTAGGTTGCTATCTGTTCTATTAAAACACTTTAGGATTGGTGTAAACTGCAAAAGCACTTGCACAGCACTGATTTATGTTTATGCCCATTGTGTCACAAATGTAGAATTTCTATTGAAGCCTACAGAAGATATGAAGACTTATATCTGATCAGTCAGGTAACAGCCAGGTAACAGACCTTTGTAACACATCAGAAGTAAGAGGTATATGGAAGTGCCCTATATACTTTTAAACAATGCTGATTTCCTGGCAGTCCTTCCGAACCTCTGACTTACATCCTTCAGCAGCCAATTTATTTAGAGGATTGCAAGTGCTAGAGGACAATTTATTTTAGTACAGTTTTCTATTTCTTGTTTGTTACATTTCCTTTACTTCTAATTAGTACTGCTGTAATGTGTATTTATGGCCACTTGTCACTAGGGGGCAGTGTGAGACAATAACAGAGGACTTCTGCTTTCAGTTTCTAGATTTTCTGCTAGAGAGAGAGATCAAAGCATTCCAAGAATTTACAGCACAACGAGTTCTGCCGACTGAAGTTAAAAGCAGTGCAGTTATCTCAAACAAGATAACTCTACTGAAGTTGCTAATGGGTTCATTTTCACAGCTACAGACCTAGAATGAGTATGAACATAAGGTGCTCTGACTAAAATCTTACCACAAGAGCTGCATGCTTGTTTCAGGTGTGTGATTCAAACTCTGTGGAAGCCAAAAATGATCATCAGGATCAGCCAGGGAATAAGCATTACTTAAAAGAGAGTAAATATGGTAGCCTCCATATCTCTCCCACTACATAGCAACTTTACAACTCAACTTCACACATATCACACAGACACAGTTTAAGTACACCATATGATAGTTCAAATATTATCTTACTAGACCTTAGGCCCGTTACAATAACGGGCGCTAGGCCTTGGCCGCTACACCCCTCACAACCCCCTCCTCCCCCCATCGCCTCCGCCAATGCAACATCGCATTCACGGTCAGCATGCATGCGCATTGCCGCTACGTGTACGCTACACATACACGCCCACACAGCACAACGGCTGCGCACACCCATGCCACAACGCACGTGCACACGCCCGCCCTCTTCTTCTCCTCCTGTGCTGTCTAAAGTCTGCCCACGTGCCGCGCATGCTCGCTGGCCTAAACGCAGGGACACAGGAGGACGCAGGGAGACAGGAGGACGCAGGGACACAGGAGGATGCAGGGACACAGGCAGATTATTATATAGGATTGTGTGTTAAATGAGACTCCTGCAATAGTCACATGACTTGAGACATGTTTGCTAATGGAAACAACAGTAGGCTGTATGAGAAGAACTCAATAGCATCATGTTGTAGGGAGTTTAAGTGGGTGGAGCAAGCACAGAGCTGTGAGGAAAACTCATAACCTGCTGCTCTGGGAGCAGGTTATCTGTGTTGCAGGTAATACTTCTGCTTAAATCCTTTCAAAATTGTTTGACTTCAGCTGATACACAAGTTAAAAAGCCCTATTACTGATATAGTCTACGTAGAGTTAGGAAAATATTTGTTTTTGTAGTTTGGCTTTAAAACACACAAAACTTTTATTTATTTATATCCATATTATTTTTCATTCAGTGAAAGGCCTCCCTTCCAGTTGTTATTATATACAAGATGACTTAACATTATTAAAATAACAGCAATAAATGCGTAAGTGAAGGAATACATATACACCAAGATGAATAAACAGCATCCTAAAAACCTTGTAATCCCAGAAAACCCTAAATCTTTGCATTTCACATAAAAGCTCCCATTTTCTTGCATGGACGGAACATCCACATCACACATGTGTTTGTTTCTTAATGAGGTATTTATTTTCCAGGGTCCAGGACACAGATGTAAAATTCAGCTTTATCTGCCTTTTCAGGCCAACATAAAGGGACCTCTAAACTCATTAAAATTATTGCTGGCTGTCACCTTCAGGAGGGAAGAAAGAAAAAAAGCCACTTTACAGCCAGCCTGAAGCTCCTCTGTGTAGCTGTGTGCTTTCATTCGCACCTCTGATAGCGAATAGCTCTCAATTCATCCTCAGAAGACAAGAAGGAGACTGGAGGAGAGCTCAGCAAAAACAAGAAACAAACAAAAGCAGCACTATCAAGATGATTGCTGATCCTGAAAAGAAAGTTATGCAGGCTTGTATTGACGGATAGGAAGGAGGTCTGCTACTTTTGCAAATCAGTTAGTGACACCCAGATGACACACTACCCCCAAGGAAGAAGTCTTTATTCCTATAGGCTAAAGTTGAGCATTAGTATGTTTGCTCCTCATTTAAAAATTTTTGCGCCTAGTTATGCCTAAATGAAAATATGACTCTTCCATATGTACCCACCATAGTACTTTATTGATGGTATATCCTTTCATAATCCAATCCCTGAGATAGAAAAGAGGAACATCCTTCAGAGCAGAAATAGTGGGGTAAAAACATACCCCCATCTCACCTCCAAACTTACAGACCTTGAGATTTCATGAGAAAGACACTTTATCATTTTTAAAATCACACCAGTCATTACCTTCTTCATTAGTGTTGTTGTGTTCCAGTTCTTCTAATACAGAATCTAGTTCAGAATTCTTCCAATTAGTACCTCAATGCAGACAGCAACAGGGGGTATTAACTCACCCTTGTTACTGCCTCTGGCTGTTGTGCTCCACTTTAAAATGGCCTCAATTCACTAAGCTTTATCAAACAATTTATCAAACGTTTGATAATTTACCTCATGGGTAAAATCTAATTTTGAATTCACTAAGGTGTTATAGATTTATTGAACGTTTTATCGATAAAACATTTCATAAATATATAATACCTTAGTGAATTAAAAATTAGATTTTACCCATGGGGTAAATGATCAAACGTTTGATAAATTGTTTGATAAAGCTTAGTGAATTGAGGCCAATTTCATATCACTCCAATACTTCCTCTTTCCAAATTTAAAGGAGGAAGTGTTGGAAATCTGTAATGCAACCAGGGGGGCGGTGAGTTAACACCTATTTCTGCAGTCCAGAAGCAGGTTCTTATCAGAAGAATTTGGAACGAGCCTCCAAATTCAAAGAACCTGAACACATAAACACTATTCTTCAATACGGCTTCTTTATATTTGTTTTTAAATTTAGAGTTTAGTTAATAATCCTAACATCCTATAATCCTAACATTTGTATAACACTTTTCTCCTGGTGGAAGTTAAAAATATTAACATTCTTTACAGTAGGTAGATAAATACTGTACAATTTTATGCACAGACAACTGGAGATACTTTATTGGGGGTATTTTCATTCCAAAACAGGAACTTTCTCTCCGGAAGAGCAGCAGCTAAGAGCTATGAACTCAACCTGCTATAGGTATAACAAACAAGGGCCAGATCAGATAGGATGGAATGGTTTCCTTAGTTGCATAATGGTGACGCTAAGAGTGTTACTGTATATTATTCACCAGCGATTCTGGATGCTTGCTTGGCTTAACACAGGGGCGAAAAGGGATAATTTGCATATTTAGTAGTAGTGAATTGTGGGTAACCACAAATGTTCACTTATAGCTGAATTATTGCAAATTTCCTTCTGTTTTAAGAAGGCAAATTACACCAAGCTTTGCTTTTTTTAGTTGGAGGGCTTTTTGGTTCCTTTTATCCCTCTATACATTCCTAGTAGTTTGGGTCACCCTGAGCTGCTTGGTCACTCTACTGTATATTAAAGGGGCACTACAGCGAAAAAACTGTAAAATTCAAAATATGTGCAAACATATACGAATAAGAAGTACATTTTTTTTCCAGAGTAAAATGAGCCATCAATTACTTTTCTCCTATGTTGCTGTCACTTACAGTAAGTAGTAGAAATCTGACAGAAGTGACAGGTTTTGGACTAGTCCATCTCTTTATAGGGGATTCTCAGGGATATTTTTATTTTCAAAAGCCCTTAGTGAATGGCAGTTGCTCTGTCCAACTGCCAAAAAACTGTGTAGGGAGCAGGGAAGCTGGCCAGCATCATTGTTTAAAGAGGAGCTGTTAGGTATAAGGTCTCAGAGAAAATAAACACATATATCAGTAGCTAAAGATTGGCTGTACTTACATTACATATGCATTTCACTGTCCACGTTTGTACTTCAGAGAATTTTTATATAGTATATGCAGAGATTGATGCTCCTGACAGCTCATGGCAGGTTCCATGTTTTTCTGTCAAATGTGTCTTCATGTCCTGCCTGCTTCCTGATCACAGAAAAGCTCGTACTGAATAACACAGTGTGCAGTGAATATTAATTAGCCATGTGGCTAGGAACAATAGCTGACTCCTGCAGTGTACTCTGCCCGGAGATTTATCAGTGCTACGCGCTGGACTGATTACAAGCTGCTGTAACGTCTCATTAGTAGCCGAGGGGAGGGCCCCAGAATGCTTTGCAGTATAGTATGCGGCTTGCGTCCTCTTAAGTCTAACAGCTTTTCTGATAAGCACACATCAAAGGTAAGAGAGATTTTTATCTTCACTAATGCCTTTTTGGCTTCCTTCTAAACTGTTTAACACAGGAGAATAGAGGTTTAAATTAGCTTCTGCAGCCTGACAGTTACTCTTTAAATCCTTTTTAGAGAATACCTTTATAAAGAATAAAAGCCTTGCTGAGAATCCCCTATGAAGAGATAGACTAGTTCAAAACCTGTCACTTATGTCAGATTTCTACTGCCTATTGTAAGTGACAGCATTATAGGAGAAAAGTAATTTATGGCTCATTTTACTCTGGAAGAAACGTACTTCTTATTTGTATATGTTTGCACATATTTTAAATTTTTACAGCTTTTCGCTGTAGTGCCCCTTTAAAGGTCAATGATAAGATATAGCTGTTTAATGGATTTCTCTTGATCATATTAACCAATAAAGAGGTATCTAAACCTACATTATTCTCAATCTTAGACTAAAACCTTATGACTCAAAATACACGTTAGATAACCTGCTGCCCTTGAGAGCCTATAGACTGTGCAGCCCCCGGATTGATTCATGTGGAAAGATTCCAGTATCAACCTGTCACAGCAGCACTGCTAGGAACCTGAAGCTCTGCAGTACACCCTTTTTGAAGTTCATGCTCTCTTTATTATGGTGATAAATGTAACTGTCTTTAGTAAACTGCAGTTCTCATCTCTTATCAAGAGTGTTTCCATTCAGATTCAGGTAATTTGAAGGATATTAAGCTTGGAAAAGTCTGAACCGAATAACAGTGACATTCATGGGAAATTCAACACATGTTATTGGGGCTCAGTCAGCTACAGTGAGGCATGTAAAGAAATGCCTTGGGCTCATTTAAATTTTCTGCCATGACTGGCCTAACCATCCTTGAAGGTTAGGTTTCCCCAGCACAAGTCCCAGACCCTGAGGCAGGAAGTTATCTGGGCAGAAAAGCTCAAAGAGGATGGATTTTCTTCCAGACACTGTCTAAGCAGGCTGACAAAACTGTAATCACCAAGACAGGAGACTGCAAGCAACAGGAAATGAGACTGCATGCAACAGGACAGGAGCCAAGTTGCAATCAAAGAAAAAGTCTAAAAGGGTCTCTTTTACACACTTTGCAATTTACACAGCAAGTTACAAAAATTAAAGAGTGCCATTTATTTTTCCTTCAACTCACTCCCTGAGCTTCCGGTGCGTAGCCCCACCTCCTTGTAGAGACATGTTGTGGCACTTCCTCTATCTTGTTGTCAGGATTCCCTGCCTCTGCCGCGATCAGCAAGCACTGGAGCTGATCCAATTTGCATATGCATGTGTCAGGACTCTCTGTTACTGCAGTGATGAGCTGGCAATGAATTTGATCCAATTTGCATATGCATGGGAGTGTTCCATCACCTGCAGGGTAATTGCTCCATTAGTGGAAGCATTTAGCATCCTGAGTTCCCAGCAGGCTTTGCCATTGCATTGTATTGTCTACATAGCTCCCAACTGTCCCTTTTTTTCGGAGGGACGGTCCCTTTTTGGTAGCCCTGCCCCTCTGTCCCTCTTTCCTCCTCATGTGTTCCTCTTTCAGGACTTTGTCCCTCTTTCTATGTAAATATATATATTTCTCTACTAAAAAAAATGTGTTAAATGTCTGTAAACTTCATTCCCATCATTTAAATTGATACATATCTTATTTTCATATGTTAATATTAAGGAAAATGAACCAGGATAGAAAGGACCAGTGTGGTTTGCATTATAGAACAACATATTTTTCTTATGAAATCTTTATGGTATGCGTGACTAGGGGCGTGGCAGGGCGTGGCCAGGGGTGTGGTGGGGCGTAGCTTAAGTGTCCCTTTTTCTCATCTCAAAAAGTTGGGAGGTATGTGTCTAGCCTAGCTTTAGTGCACCTGGACCTTAGCTTCCCTGATCGCTGACTCATGTATCTAGTGTTCCTGTATCCTAGTTCCTGTATCCTAGTTCCTGTTCTTAGTACGTGGATTCCAAGCCTGTGTTCCTGTTGATGTCCTGAGCTCTTGGAGTTCATGCCTGCATGCCTGTTCCTGCTGAGTATCTGGACTTCACGCCTGAATACCTGTTCATGCCCTGAGTATCTGTATGTATGCATGTTCCTGGTTAAACCTGTATACCTGTTCCTGGATAACCTGCATGTCTGTTCCTGATTCAACCTGCATATCTGTTCCTGGACTTGTATCCGTTTGCCAGTCACTGGGTAATATCCCTGCATATTGATCTTAAAATTTGTGTTGCAAACCTGTTCCTGCATCATGTTTTGGAAACCCTGCTTTGAACATTGCATGTACCTTTCACTTTAACCACTTAAGGACCAGGGGATTTGGCGCAGATCTGTGCTGTGTGGGCTCTCTAGCCCACAGCACAGATCAGGAATCAGCCAGGGCGATCAGATTTCCCCCCTTTTTTCCCCACTAGGGGGATGTCCTGCTGGGGGGGTCTGACCGGCTACTTGTGCCTTGTGGGGGGGCTCTTCAAAGCCCCCCTCCACAGCGATTCCCAGCCTCCCCGTTCTTCCCTCCCTTTCCTGCAGGCTATGGGAGGCACAGGACGGAGATTCGTCCTGCGCCGCCTCTAATAGGCTTCAGCCTATCAGAATGCGGCGATCCCCGGCTAATCAGAGGCCGGGGATCGCCGATCTCCTTTACGGCGCTGCTGCGCAGCAGCGCCGTATGATGTAAACAGCGGGGATTTCTTCCCCGCGTGTTTACAGTTCGCCTGTGAGCCGCAATCGGAGGCTCGCAGGCAGTTCACAGAGACACCCTCCCTGAACTGACATGGAAAGGCCGCTCGAACGAGCGGCCGTTTCCATGTAAAACCACTTAACACCTAGTTTCACCGATCGGCTGATCGTGGTCGTTAAGTGGTTAATAAATATCACTTGCATCAAATCCTGGACGTCTGCATATATTTGGGAGATACCAACTGCACATAGCACGGCCGAGCCTGACAATCGGACAGATAAACCATTGTGGAACTTCTGTAAAATGGGGCAGGGCTACGGTAATGCTAGAAGAGGAACCCTAGAAGAATGTAAAATTTTGGTTGAATTTACTCTTTAAAGAGAATCTGTAGTTTAAAAAAAACCCTCTGGGGGATACTTACCTCGGGAGAGGGAAGCCTCTGGATCCTAGCAAGGCTTCCCCCCATCCTCCAGTGTCCCGACAATCCAGCGCTGCAGCCCCCCGAACAGCGGCAAGGTAAATTTCTACCTACCGCGAACATGCACAGTCGCACTAGCAGATCTCCCTTCAGGTTAAGGAGAAAATAGCCGAATCTGATCGGATCCGCTCTACTCAGGGCTGGATTTGTACTTTTTACCGCCCAAGGCCCACTATCACCAACCGCCCCCGGACAGAGAGCATTCTAAGCTCCCCCACCCCTCAATGTGGCAGGGACTACATTATAAACTCCTCTATGGACAGTTAGTGACATGGTGGCAGAGATCAGATTGTAAACTCCTCGGTGAGTGGCACATTCAGTGAATTTGCTGCCCCTTAATGCCCTACTGCTACACCCAGTCATTGGTAGCCGCTTGCCGCTATGCAGTAACCAGGTCTGGCTGCAAATGTGTCTGATTGTAGCACAGCCAGCATCAGGAATAGTGTGGTTGGGCACTCATACGAACACTACAAATGTTCAGCAGGCTAACTGCCAGTGCCAGCCACAGCCCACCCCTTGCTTTCCAGGTGCCCTAGGCCATGGCCTATGAGGCCTTGCCTGAAATCCGGCCATGACTCTACTCTGCAGATGCAAGTCCGCCTGCGCAGTAGAGTGGATATGATCGGGTTTGGCTATTTCCGCCTTACCTGAACGAAGAGCTGCTAGTGCACCTGCACAGGATCGTGGAGAGGTAAATAAATCAGCGCTCGCCAAGCTTGTCGGGGGAGGTTTCGGGGGAGCCAGCGCTGGATTCCCCAAAGCTACAGGGGAGGGGGAAGCCTCATTTGGACCCCGAAGCTTCCCACTCCCAAGGTAAGTATTCCCCAGTAGAGATGGCCCGAACCGTTTGCCGGGCGAACATCTCTTGGCCTTCTACTACTTCCAGGGTCGCTATGACCTGGAGTAGTACGCCTGTGCTGCCCGGCGGAGCGCGTCCTAGATCGCGCTCCTGTTGCCGGGCACTCTCTGCGCATGAGCGTGACGTCACTCATGACATCACGCACATGCGCAGAGAGTGTCCGGCAACAGGAGCGCGTTCTAGGATGCGCTCCGCCGGGCAGCGCAGGCGTACTACTCCGGGTCATAGCGACCCGGAAGTAGTCCCAGTGATGCAGAGATGTTCGCCGGCGAACGGTTCGGGAACCGTTCGCGACATCTCTGTCCCCCAGAGGGCTTTTTTAGTACAGGTTCTCTTTAAAGTAACTCACTAAACAAATACACCACTTATGTTGCCTGTTACACGGGCAACATAAGTCTTACATGTATAAAGTGAATTATGTAATTTGTGTAACTTGCTACATAAAATACCTAAATTCTGGTAAACTTTACTTGCGCTATCTACCGACGTAAAGTTTACCGTTCTTCACATTAAAAATACCCCTATATGACTTGCATCACAGGCAGCAAAATTGCAATCATTTTCTATTGTGAAACTGTGAGGATAAGCGTGTTTCGGAAAATATTGCTCCCCATTATTAATATTATTTGGTTGCGATAGGTCCCGACATTTCTATACATTTATCCCTAGTGCTATAATAAATTCCCATACGCCGACCACATTATGTGATTTATGCACAGTAAGTATTTTCACATCATTTTTCCAGAGAATTTCACCCATTGCAAGCGAAGAGGTAATTGCTCTGCTAGCCTATGGAAATTGGCTATTTTAGACCAAACGGTTACTTGTGAAAGGTTTAGGATTTATGACCTCGTATTGGATTGCTTAGCAAACAGTTCTCTTTAGTGGACAAGATACATGAGTTCAGAGCTGCGGCGCTGCAGAGGGTCCGTGGGCAGCCTCAATGACTCTAGCATTCAGGGGAAGGAAGTTATAAGACAATTTATAGCAGATCCACACAACACCACTGTTTGCTCAGAATTAATCACTTAAACAACTTCCTTTCCAGAGGGTACGGCAAAAAGATTTAGTTTACCGGCTACTGGAGAGTCCAGGGCCCCAATTGCAGCATAATTGATGAAGCAATAGCACTGCTTTTCCCTGTTGGTATACTTCACTTGGCACTAAATAGCAGCATCAATGTAAGTTATAGTAATCTTAAGGCATCTTAAAGACACCCTAAACTGTAGTAACCAATCAGGAGAGCTGGGAACTCTCTAGATTTTGGCTCACACTGACAGATTTTGGCTCCCCCTACTGGCTCTCTGGTCTCTTCCTCACCCTGATGAGTTTGGCATGGAAATGTGCTGGTGATGTGATGAGTTTCTCAAGGACAGGTGCTGTAGTCAGGGCCAGATTTGTACTCTTTACCGCCCAAGGCTACTGTCAGCAGCTGCCCTCTTAAGATAGCAAGTCGACCCTTCTCCCTCCAGTATAAGTAGCCCGTTGACCCTTCCCTCCAGTATAGGTAACCAGGTGACCCTTCCCCCCCTCCAGTTTCGATAGTCTGATACGCCCCCCTTCCCTCCAGTATAGGTATCCTCCTGATGACCCCTCCCCTCTAGTATAAGGTAGCCAGATGACCATCCCCCCTTTCCATATAGATAGCTTGATGACCCACCTCCCTCCAGTATTGGTAGCCTGGGGTCCCTTCCCCCTAATCTAGCCTGCCTCCCACCCTTAATCCTGTGGTGCCCTAGGCCATGACCTATGTGGCCTTGTCTTGAATCCAGCCCTGGCTGTTGGTACCTTCCTCAGCTTGCCCTCACAGTTATCCTATTGTCCCAGGCAGTCTCTAAGTTCATGTTATGTAAGTATGATGTCACATCCAGAATGTGTGGTAAAAACCACGTTTCCCTACAAAACTCAGGGGCACACTACTTTCCCGCACTCTTCAGGTGAGTCTAGAGGCTCCAATGTAGAAAAAATGAGTGGCGTATGTACAGGGCCGGATTTAAGTCAAGGCCACATAGGCCATGGCCTAGGGCACCACAGGTTCAAAGGCGGGTGGGCAGCAGGCTAACCTAGGGGGGGAAGGGTCACCAGGCTACCTATACTGGAGGAAGGGGTGTAATTCACCAGGCTATCTATATGGTAGTGGAGGAGGGTCATCTATACCAGTATTGGTAGTTCATTGACCATACCTATACTGAAGGGAAGGGTCAATGGACTACCAATACTGGAGGGAGGAGGAAGGGTCATCTGGCTATCTGTACTGGAGGTATCCAGATGTACAGTACAGTACCTGTACTGGAGGAGGGGACATCTGGCTACCTATTCTGAAGAGGGGGCAGCTGCTGACAGTGGCCTTGGGCGGTAAAGAGTACAAATCCGGCCCTGCATACGTATTAATATGCCACTGTTGAGTTGGGCACAGGGTGAGCCGAATGACTGCTCATCCTGCTGCCGCTCAAATTCCTGGTGGCATAAAATACTATTTTCCCTCCAAGTCATATTCATAGCAACTCTGAGGGAGAATTAATTTGGGGTCCGGAGATTGCCAGAACCACCAATTACACTAGGTATACTTTGTGGCTTTAATTCTGCACTTAATATACTACTGCATTATGGCTGCACTTGTTCAGGACGGACATGATTAAGTGTAGCCATGCAGCCATGGGTTTTGTTTTTTTTACAGAGTCTCTTTAAGCACAATGTAGTCATCAAAGACACTATTGTCAGTTGGAAGAAGACTAGGAAACTATTTCATCTACCTCGGAAAATTTCCAAATATATGCCTCTGTGGGGTACACCTGAGTTTGCTCCTGGTCCTGGGATGCAGCATGATGCTTTTCTCAAGTGGGAAGAAAAGTGTGTAAACAAGCTTAGTCAACTGTTTAATATGAAGGAACGTAGATGGTGGAAACTTTCTGAACTCTACAGGTTGTGGGCGGGGTATCCCAAAGACTGATTTCTCAGTATTCGGTCAACTTAGATCTTATGTACATGAACACTTAGCAGCTCCCTCCTGTCTTTCAGAAATCACTCCCTTTGATATTTTTCTGAAGCCAGGAACTGAGAGACTCTCCCTCTCCTTGCTACCCAATGTCCTTCTTCATATAAATGCCCAGAAATTAGCACTCCTCAACATGAAACAATGGAGCAAATATTTCACTACCCCACTCCTAGAAGAACACATTCCAGAGGGTCTTGACACATTTAGAAAAATTGCCATAAGTGAGGTTTGGACTGGAGAGACTTTCATCTTCTTTTCCTCTCTCATGCAAAATGTGCATTTAACCACTTTTTCCACCGCTACAGTATATCTACGTCATCTGTGGCACCCTCCAAGCCACCATGACGTAGATATACTGATTCAGCTTACAGCCCTGCTGTGCACGATCAGGTGCGCTGCAGAGAGCAACCCCCAGCACTGTCAGCTGCATTACTAATTGGCTAAAGGGAACATGTTCCCTTATAGCCAATTAGACCACCCCCCTCCCATAAACGATCGCTGCAGTACTCAACTGCAGCGATCCTTCATCTGTCCCCCTCCATGCACAAATCATTAAAAAAAATCCTCCAGCAAGCAGCCTCACTCACCTTACCTCGTTCCCGCAACTATCCTGAAGCCCAATCCTCCGATCCCGGCTCTGCATTCAGCCCCGCTATGCCAGATATCCAGGTCCCGGCTTGATGACGTCATCAAGCTGGGACCGGATATTCGGCATAGCGGGGCTGACCAGGAACCAGGCGAGGTGAGAGAGGCTAAGAAAAGAAAAAGGGGGCTAGGGTTCATGATATATTGAATCAGATAGTAGAAATTTTATTAACAAGAATCCACCAAGGACACCGACAATATAGCTTAATTGCATGCAAAAATCAGCTTATTAAAAATTACCAGTAAAAACTTGCGGAAAATGCACTTGTCATAATAGATGCTCAATGCCTGATAGTATGCCTATCTAATCTAAGCCGGCATCATACGTCTAGCCACGCATCCACACAATGGCGCCCATACACTCCTCAGTATTGCCTTAATCCATCAAGATGATAGTGCCTGAAAGTGCACTCCCCATAGGGGGCAATAAGTCCACCTGCACAGCAGCGATGTTGTAATGCTATGAATAGTAGGTTATCTCCACAGGGATAAACAGGTACTTCCAAGAAAGAAAAGTCACTCTTACCACCTCCGCTGCAGCGTATCACGTGGGTATCCACTTCATGCCTGTGTCAGGTGGAGTTCCGATATGGGTAAAGAAGGACCAGCTTCCGGGGTAGAGCTCAGGTTTGCATCCACCGATCTTCGCTCACTGAGACAGTAGAAACAGTTATGCCCTGCCGAAGCGGCGTCCTGGTGTGGCACACGAGACCCAATCCCAGCTGTACTCACACAGATCAGGTATCAAACATTTGATGGCGGCTCCTTGCCGGGGGAAGCGTCTCTAGGACTCCAGAGGATATTCCATCGAGTGGCGCGGGTATGACGTAGCCATGACACAGTGGACTCCGCCCATCGACGTGTTTCCCGCCCCTCACAGGCGATTCGTCAGGATGTAACACTGGGCGTGTTTTCTCTTTCTCTTATGCAACACTCCTGTCTCTACTCCGCCTCCCACAGTTACGGGGCATTGTAGCAGAGATCCCAGCCACATCAATAGTCCCATATGTAATTATATATTCCTGAATTCCAGACACACGGACACAAAAACAGTCCACTCTCTATTATGGCATCAAGTATTACAACTTTTTCCAGGCCAGTTCATCTGAATTTTTACACTTCCGTGCCAGCATTATATCTCAGAGAAGGGGATCGCAGTACAGGGAGCAGGATGCAACGGGGCAATCTTTCACAGGTAACATATAGTATGCACACCCATTATATATTTCGGGTGTGCACCTTGTCCACCATACCCTCTTATTCCATCCATTCAGAGGCTCACACATTCACTCCCCTATACTAAACTGGAGTTCCCCAGTATCTAATACATATCAATTTCCTTCTAGTATAGAGGTGTTTTTTCAGATTTGGTTTTAAACTAAAATCATTGTTCAGGCCATACGGACTCAAGGTTTGCAATCGAAAGATCCACGTTCCTTCTTTGCATAGTAGTTCATTAGTCACATCCCCTCTCCGCCTTGACATATTTAATTTATAGATACCCTTAAAAAATGTGCCCTGTAACCTACACCCATGGTTTTGGGCATAGTGTCTACCCAACGTCGTGTCCATGTCTCCATTCACAATGTGACACATATGCTCAAGGATACGGGTCTTTAAGGCTCTCTCAGTCATCCCTATGTACATAAGGCCACATGGGCAGGATATCATATATACAACATTTTCAGTGTCACAGTTAATGAAAGATCTTATTTGAAATTCGTTAGCACCTTCACTATCCCAAAAAGTTTTATGTACATAGAGGCATGCCTTACATTTCCCACATTTGTACATCCCCTGAATTAGGGTTTTATTATGCCATGTTGTTGGGGGTGGGCTTTTCCTATACTCACTGCTAACTAGCATATCTTTCAAATTATTGGCACTCCTAGCCACTATCTTTGGTACTGGATCTATCATTTTTGCGATCTCAGCTGAACCTGTGAGTATGTGCCAATGTCGACTCAATAATTGGTGTAATCTGTCCCAATGGGCTCCATAGGTGGTGATCAATCTAACCCTATCTTCTGCCGATCTATTGTCTCCTTCATCCGGTGCATTATCCCCACCATACATATCTTGCCTTCCATTAAACAGAAGATCCCTCCTGTTCTTATCCCAAGCCTTCTTTAAAGCTCGTCTAAGGATCTTATGTGGGTATCCTCGCTCACGGAACCTCCTATACATCTCTCTGGATTCACTTCGGAAACTGGCATCAGTGGAGCAGTTCCTCCGCAAGCGCAGGAACTGGCCATATGGAATCCCCTTAATAAGATGACCAGGGTGATGGCTGGTGGCGTGGAGGAGGCTGTTACCTGCCGTAGGTTTTCGATATGACGACGTACAAATTTGATCACCTTCAATAGTCAATAACAAATCTAAAAACGAGAGATTTTCCCGACTAAAATTACAGGTGAGCTTTATATTACGCTCATTGTTATTAATACGTCTCACGAATTGATCAAGTTCCTCAATGCCTTAACTCCACACCACCAGCACATCATCTATGTACCTTATCCATAATGCCACCCCATCAAGGAATGCTGGATCAAGGTATACCACTTGTCGTTCCCAGAGACCCAGATGGAGGCAGGCATACATCGGGGCGCATGCCGCCTCCATCGAGGTCCCCCGTATTTGTCTGTAGTACTGTCCGGAGAAGGAGAAGTAGTTGTTACCCAAGATAAGGTGCATCGCCTCCACTACAAAGGCATTGTGAGCATATGCTTGGGGATAGTGTTGGTATGTATAGAACTCAAGCGCCTTTAGTCCCTCCCGATGAGGAATAGACGTATACAATGATTCAACGTCAATACTCACCAGGAGGGACCCACCCGGCACCTTAAAGCCCGACAACGTCCGGAGAACATCTCCAGCATCCAATACAAAGGAGGGGAGTGACATGACGATTGGTTTTAATCTAATGTCAATATATTGTCCCAAGCGTTCAGTTGGGCCATCATTCCCAGACATAATTGGGCGAGGTGAGAGAGGCTGCTTGCTGGTGGATTTTTTAATGATTTGCGCACGTAGAGGGCTGCCTGATGGGGGGAAGGGAGGATCTGGCTATCGATCCTGGGGGGAGGGGGTATTTAAAAGGGAAATGTTAAGATCACTGGGGGACATCTGGCTAACTGGGGGGGGGGGAGGGGTGCCTAATAGTAAGGCACATCTGGTTACCCTGGGGGGGAGGGGGATAACCTAATACCGGGGCACATTTGGCTATGATGGTGGGCCGGCGCTAATCCTGGGGGCATATCTGTCTAAAATGGGGAAATGCTGATCCCGGGGGCACATTTGGCTATAATTAGGGGCACTATTCTTAGGGGCGCATCTGTCGATCTATGCTGGGGGTGGCAAATGTGGGGGACACATATGACTATACTGGGGGGGGGCTTATACTGGGGACACATCTGGCTATCTATTCTGGGGGACATAATACTAGTGGCATGGTTTTTATGACAGTAGCACTTTTACTTTTAAGCTGGAACCGATAAAAACTGAGAAATCATGCATTTTTAATTTTTTTTGCACTTTTTCCCATTAAAATTAATAGAAAACCACTATTTACTTAGTACAAAATATCTCCCAATGAAAGCCTAGTTTGTCTTGAAAAAAACGGTATATAGATCATTTAAGTGTCATGAGTAGGGATAAAGTTATTGCTGATTAACTAGGGTCATGGCTAAAACGTCAAAACGGCTCTGGTCCATAAGGGGGAAACAAGGTCTGGATGCGAAGTGGTTAATGTTCATTATACTACCCCTCCTCAGGGATATTTATCTGAATGTTCTCAATGCAAATTTCTTAAAGCGGATATGGTTTGTGTCTGGCAATGCCCTAAGATAGCCAGGTTCTGGGATCAGGTCTCTCGGTTCCTCCTCCAATGTTTAAAATGTGGTTAGCATGGTAAGGATCTAGTGTTATATCTGTTCCATGGTAATGTTCCTCCTCCGCAGGGTTCCTCCAAACCTCCTAAAAGACTTGACATCCTACACATTACTCTTGCCGCTGCACGTAAAGCCATCTTCAATAAATTGATTTATCCCACTACTCCAACTATTCGTAAAAGATTAAATATTTGATCTCTATACTATGGATAGATGTGATGTTCTACTTCATAAGAAGAAGGGGGCAAAGCGCTTCTTTAAAAAATGGAAACCCTTTATTTTGCTGGTATTTTCTCGAGATGAAATTTATTGTATTGTTGAGACCTTGAAATATTCCACTTGGTATTGTACTAAGAACTACTTGGAACTTTAGAACCCCTACAGCTGCCGTACTAAAACTTAGGTACCCAGCATAAGACTGCTCCTCGTGCGGTTGCTAAATTTTCCATGGTCCATCCAGTTGAGAAAGCAACAGAGAGGATAGAGGGAGTTGGGTGTTGGTTATGTTGATGGTTCCTTATATAATTTGTCCTACATTGTATTATATGTAGGTGCTATGTTCATAGTGCCTCCCAAGATTGCAATAACTTTTTATCTTATTATTCCAGACTAGGCTACCTAAGTCAGTTTAAAAAACAAGCTCTAGGTAGTTAAACTACCGCCGCCACTCGTGTGCGAGCGTTTGCCCACCACGCGCACCCGCCGCGCACGCGTTGCGCGTTCCCCCCCCCCCCCCCGCCCTGCTCCCTGGCCCGACCTCCCATCCCAACAGCTGTCTGTACTGCACACATGCGCAGTACAAAAAAGCTTCGGATGGACGGACAATCAGGCAAAGTGTATAAGACAAGACAAATAAATTATATCGCGTTTTCTCCTAGCGGACTCAAAGCACCAGAGCTGCAGCCACTAAGACGCGCTCTATAGGCAGTAGCAATGTTCGGAAGACTTGCCTAAGGTCTCCTATTGAATAGGTGCTGGCTTACTGAACAGGCAGAGCCAAGATTTGAACCCTGGTCTCCTGCGTCAGAGGCAGAGCCCTTAACCACTACACCTTCCAGCCACTGCCTGTATGACGCAGGGACAGTTAGGTTTTTTTTTTTAGGATACTCTTATGTGACAGATTTTTTTGTGCACTGGGTTGCTCTCTTGGTCAAATAAAACATGTTTAAAAAAAAAAAAAGAAGTAATGGGACCCTGGGCAAGGTAGTAGCTTTGGAACCCCCTTGTGGTCTATTTGGTAAGCTGAAGTGAAGAGAGGTCATAGAAGGTGGCAGGTGGCTCCCTTGACACCCATTAGGCCCCAGGCACCTGCCTAGGTTTCCTAGTGGATGATCCTGCTACTGTTACTATAATGAGAGAAGCGACATGGTTGAAGGAGAGCGCTGTAATGGGAGATACTGCAGAAGCGGTGACACTGTGGGGGTGGGCACTGAGGTAGTGGACAGTCTTTGGGGGGACACCAAAAATCTGTGAGATACTGGACAATTCCCAGGCTGTTCTCATGGCTTTACTCAAACAGAATTCCACAATTACAAAACAAAAGGCTGACAATCTACACTAGGCGTAAATAGTTTTATGATGCATCTGCTTGAGGTATGAAGTTGTTTTTAATTATTCTGTGTTTTCCTTCAGCTCACTGGGAAGGAACTGCTGTGGCTTCAATAGCTGCACCTGACTTCCTCCCCCGCAGGAGACGGGAGCACTGTGATGAAGGCATTCGCCGCGGCGTGTGGGAGAGACGCTGCTGGGACCCCGGGCTGCGCTCTCATTATCAGCTTTACTGGAGGACATTCTGGAGGATCAGCTGAAACATAACAGTGTAAACTCACTTGCTGCACAGCTGTGTTGTGCTTCCATCAGCTGATTAAACAGATCTCCCAGACCTGATGCTCTTACTTTGTATTCCTGCATTCAAGGGCATAACTAGACATCACTGGGCCGCCCTGCAAAACATGGAATGGGCCCCCCCACCCTGCAAAACTTTGGATAAGGCCCCCCCACCTCCCTCGCTTTCTGCACAGGAAAACTGAGGACCAATGTGTTTTCCCCATGCAGATAAAAACACTTAGACTTAAAGGAGTTGTCAGGCAATTTTAAATAAAATAAACGCTATTTACCGGGGGCTTCCTCCAGCCCCAAGCTCCCAGGACCTTCCTCGCCGCATCTCTGCAAGCAGCCGTTTGCCGGAGCTCCGACCCAGTCCCCGGTAATGACGTCGGAGCGAGGGAGGTCCTGGGAGCTTGGGGCTGGAGGAAGCCCCCGGTAAGTAGCGTTTATTTTATTTAAAATTGTCTGACAACTCCTTTAAAGGAAATGTCAGGCAATCTATGCTACCCCTAGATATACTTACCCGGGGCTTCCTCCAGCTGACAAGTCCCTCGTTGCAGCTTTGCTCCCAGTACATACAAACACACACAGCCGTATTATTTTACTACATGAGAGCACATGCTATATGGAGGAACAACAATGACATGCTGAACATAAAATATAGTATTCACTATAACTTTGGCAAAACATTCAGAATGTCACTGATTGATACTGTTATTATAGGATCTTGGACGCAGTATGAGACAATAAGCTCTCAATGAGGCAGCGACAGTCAGACATCAATCTTACTCACTACATTGTGTTGTAAAAGTAATAAGACACCATAAGGTCACTAGCCTGTGTGTGATAAGAATCTAGGAATCTCTTCAGTGATTGCTGGAAAGGGACAGTCTACAACTTGTTTTTCAACCTGTGACTCCTTTGTTTGTAAGGTTGTACATGAAGTCATCAGAACTTTGCAGCAGTGAGAGACAGATGTTTTTTACGAACCCTAGGGAGCAGGGACAGTGTACAAATTCCAAAGTGTGTATGATTCCTTATCTGGGTGGTGGACACATGCAGTCAATATAACAATGGTGCGAGAGCAGAATACGTTTTTTCTCTCCATGCCCTTAGCTGTCAGTCTCTCAAAATTTTCCCCCCATGGGCCCCCTGTGGCTTCTGGGCCCTCTTGTGGAGGCATCCCTGTGGAGGTCTATTGTTACGCCCCTGCCTGCATTTACCAACAAACACTTTCACAGTCATCGCTGGGCAGAGCAGAAATAAACCAGAGCTAATAAGTGCCTTCGATGACCAGAAAATGCTTTTCTGCAATAAATTGATGAAAGCTCCGGGCTATATTCTCCAGCACAGAGCTCTAAGCTGGTCAGATTCATCTCAGTCACAAGCAGGGCTGTTTCTTGGGCAGGGCGACCACCCTGGGCACAGACCAGCAAGTAGAAGAAGGGGGGGGGGGGGTGGGCAGGCAGAAGGACATAATTGCTAAGAAGCTGGTGACGTGCGGTGCAGCCAAATGGAAGAAGAAAGAAGATTACCTGCGTGATCACCTTCCTTGACTCCTCCTATACTGCCTGTGTCAGACATCAAGTCATCATCACGTCACCACCACGTGATGACACCTGATGTCATGTAGCGGTACTGCAGGCTGTCAGTACGCCGCGCCCATGGAGGAGTCGGCTTTCCAGGCTCTCTTCGCCTGTGTGTTTTCCTGGTCCCTGCTTCCTCCTGGATGAGCAGCAGGTCAGTAGTCACTAGTAAGTATGGTTCGTGAATCGGGTTCGCGAACCGAAAATCGAAGGTTCGCGACATCGCTACTTGTAATTAGTGTTATAGTCTAAACAAAACTGAAAAAAATGCACTTTTATTTCCAAATAAAATACTGTTGCCATACATTACATAGTTACATAGTTATTTTGGTTGAAAAAAGACATACGTCCATCGAGTTCAACCAGTACAAAGTACAACTCCAGCCTGCTCCCTCACATATCCCTGTTGATCCAGAGGAAGGCGAAAAAACCCTTACAAGGCATGGTCCAATTAGCCCCAAAGGGAAAAATTCCTTCCCGACTCCAGATGGCAATCAGATAAAATCCCTGGATCAACATCATTAGGCATAACCTAGTAATTGTAGCCATGGATGTCTTTCAACTCAAGGAAAGCATCTAAGCCCCCTTTAAATGCAGGTATAGAGTGTGCCATAACGACTTCCTGTGGCAATGCATTCCACATCTTAATCACTCTTACTGTAAAGAACCCTTTCCTAAATAAATGGCTAAAACGTTTTTTTCCTCCATGCGCAGATCATGTCCTCTAGTCCTTTAAGAAGGCCTAGGGACAAAAAGCTCACCCGCCAAGCTATTATATTGCCCTCTGATGTATTTATACATGTTAATTAGATCTCGTCTAAGGCGTCTTTTCTCTAGACTAAATAAACCCAGATTATCTAACCTTTCTTGGTAAGCGAGACCTTCCATCCCACGTATCAATTTTGTTGCTCTTCTCTGCACCTGCTCTAAAACTGCAATATCTTTTTTGTAATGTGGTGCCCAGAACTGAATTCCATATTCCAGATGTGGCCTTACTAGAGAGTTAAACAGGGGCAATATTATGCTAGCATCTCGAGTTTTTATTTCCCTTTTAATGCATCCTAAAATTTTGTTCGCTTTAGCTGCAGCGGCTTGGCATTGAGTACGATTATTTAACTTGTTGTCGATGAGTACTCCTAAGTTCTTCTCCAAGTTTGATGTCCCCAACTGTATCCCATTTATTTTGTATGGTGCTAGACCATTGGTACGACCAAAATGCATGACTTTACATTTGTCAACATTGAATTTCATCTGCCATGTATGTGCCCATATGGCCATCCTATCCAGATCCTGTTGCAATATGACACTATCTTCCTGAGAGTTGATGATTCTGCACAATGTTGTATCATCTGCAAAAATAGCAACATTGCTCACTACTGCATCTACTAGGTCGTTAGTAAATAAATTGAAGAGCACTGGACCCAGTACAGACCCCTGTGGGACCCCACTGCTAACAGTCTCCCATTTTGAGTACGATCCATTGACCACAACTCTTTGTTTTCTGTCCATTAGCCAGTTCCCTATCCATGCACACAAACTCTTCCCCAGTCCTTGCATCCTCAACTTTTGCACCAGACTTCTGTGGGGAACAGTGTCGAAGTTCTTTGCAAAGTCCAAGTATATCACATCTACAGCATTCCCAATATCCATATTAGCATTCACTACCTCATAAAAGCTGAGCATGTTAGTCAAACAGGACCTGTCTTTAGTAAACCCATGTTGATGCTGAGAAATAAGATTATTTTCTACTATGAAGTCATGTATAGTATCTCTTAGTAACCCCTCAAATAGTTTGCATACAACTGATGTTAAGCTTACAGGTCTATAATTTCCTGGATCTGATTTTTTGCCCTTCTTAAATAATGGGAAAACGTGGGCTGTACACCAATCCACTGGGACTCTGCCAGTTGCAAAAGAGTCACAAAAGATAAGATAAAGGGGTTTAGCTATAACTGAACTTAATTCCCTTAGGACCCGAGGATGCATGCCATCCGGGCCAGGTGCCTTGTCTATTTTTAATTTATTTAGTCTTGCCTTCACTTCTTCCTGCGTTAAGTATTTAATATTACAGTTAGAAGATTGAGACTCTTCCGCCTCTGTAGTTTGCAACAGTGCTGTTTCCTTTGTGAATACAGAAGCAAAGAAAGCATTTAATAACTCTGCCTTACCTTGGTCATCCACCATTGAGTTTCCACCCTCATCCTTTAGGAGTCCTATACAGTCAACCTTTCTTTTTTTAGAGTTGATGTACTTGTAAAACTTTTTTGGATTAGATTTGATATCCCTAGCGATTTGATTTTCAGCTTCGATCTTTGTCAGCCTAATTTCTTTTTTACAATTTTTATTGCACTCCTTATAATTGCTTAGTGCAGCCTCGGTCCCCTCCTGTTTTAGGACCTTATAGGCATTCCTTTTCCTCTTCATTTTATCCCTAACCTTTCTATTCATCCATAGAGGCCTTTTTTTATTCCTAGACATTTTGTTTCCATATGGGATATACATACTACAATATTGATTGAGAATAAGTTTAAAAGCTTGCCATTTCCCTTCAGTGTCCTCCCCTTGTAGTACATTATCCCAGTTCACCAAACTTAGTGCCTGTCTAATTTGATTGAACTTTGCTTTTCTAAAATTCATAGATTTAGTGGTCCCGCTGCCCCGTGGCCTATCAGTCACCAGATCAAACGTTATCATGTTGTGATCACTATTTCCCAAATGTTCTTGAACTTGCACATTTGATACATTATCTGGTCTATTAGAAATGATCAGATCCAGTAACACATCCCCCCTAGTTGGTTCCGTTACCATTTGAGTCAAGTAATTGTCCTGTAGTGCTGCCAGAAATCTGCTGCTTTTACCAGAATGGGTAGCCTCAATACTTCAGTCAATGTCTGGAAAGTTGAAGTCGCCCATAATTATGACCTCATTTTTACTTGCAGCTTTTTCAATCTGCTGTAGTAATCACAGTTCTGCAGCTTCATTAATATGAGGTGGTCTGTAGCATACCCCAATAAGCAATTGGCAACTTTTATTTCCACTATGAATATTTACCCAAACGGACTCCACATCTTCGCAATCTTCTTCCATTTCATCGTTGAGGACAGCTGTAAAAGAATTCTTAACAAAGAGACAAACCCCTCCACCTTTTTTTCCCTGTTCTATCCCTCCTAAACACATTGTATCCTTTTAAATTAGCTATCCTGTCATGGCTTTCATCCATCCATGTCTCGGTTATTCCCACAATGTCATAGCCTTTGTCATTCAGAATGAACTCTAGTTTGTCTATTTTATTTGCAAGGCTCCGAGCATTGGTTACCATGCACTTTATATTTTTACCACCACATTTACCAATTTTGTTTACATGAAATGGGCTACTTGAAGTTTTACCAACCTCCTTAATCTTTACACTGTCCCCACCCCCCTCTCCACCCCCCATAATGTTAGGCTCCCACTGTCTTTTTACCTTATCTTGTCTACATATTGAGACTTTATCCTCCCGCCTCCCCCCATTGTACTACTTACTAATTTAAACGTTGTAATAACTGGGACAAATGGGCAAATAAAATGTGGGTTTAATCCACAGTAGCACATTTTAAAACTATAATAGCTGAAAACTGAGAAATAATACATTTTTACATTTTTTTTTCTTATTATACCCCTTAAAATGCATTTAGAATAAAATAATTCTTAGCAAAAAGTGCCGCCCAAAGAAGGTCTAATTGGTGGCAAAAAAAAAACAAGATATAGATCATTTTGGTGTGATAAGTAATGATAAAGTTATTGGGGAATAAATGGGAGGAGCGTTAAAATGTGAAAATTGCTCTGGTTTATAAGGGGAACACCACCTGTAGTGGTCAAGTGGTTAAACACTGCTGATCTCCTTGGCTGCAGTAGTGTCTTAATTACCCACCTGAAACAAGCATGCAGCAAATCCAGTTAAACATCTGATGTGCAAGCTTAGTCAGGGGCTAGGAATAAAAGTATTAGAGGCAGAGGATAAGCAGGACAGGCCAGAAAATGTGCATTGTTTAAAAGGAGATAAATATGTCAGCCTTCATATTCCTTTCATTTCAGGTGTCCTTTAAACTGGACTACTCTTCCTTATTCCTTGAATTAACAAAGGTGCAATGTTATCACAAACAATCCACCATGCCACTAATACTGTAGAACTGGCTCTGGTTAAGTAGAGTGAATGGGGTGGTAAAGGGAGGGTGATAGGAGGGAGCATTGCAGGAAGCCTGCCTCTTCCTTTCTGGCAATTTAATTTTAGTTAAAAGTCATTTTTTTTCAAGGTGTGATTACGGGCGACGCTGGAAATTTGCCCACTATCGTAAGAAAATTGGGGACCTAGCGTGAAATTTGGGCTGGCGATAAATAGCAAATTTCACACTATAGTCGCTATTTATAATGCCACTTTTGGTGGTGCCCCACATTATCATAATAGCAGCGTTAGTTATCGTAATAGCAGCATTGGTGGTGGGGTTGGTTGAGGTTAATGGTGGGGGGCGACTAAGGTGAGGTGTGGAGGGGGGATTTTTAAGAGTTAGGCATGTTGGGGGAAGGTTTAAGGTTAGTCATGGGGGGGCAGTTAAGGTGAGGTGTGGAGGGGGGTGTTTTAAAGAGTTAGGCTTGGGGGGTGGTTAAGGTTAGGCATGGGGGGTGTGATTTAGGTTAGGCGTGGGGGGTATTTTTAAGTGTTAGGCGTGGGGGAGGCTGATTAACGTTAGGCAATAGGCATCCGTAAGTGAGGGATCTGTGTGAGAGTAGCTTTATGTTCACATTTTTAATTAATTTTACAATTTTTAATTAATTTTACTAATATTCTACTAGCTGAATTTGGTTGCCCTAATTTCCTTGCACCTCTGGATCCTCTATATCGTCCTCCAGACCTCCGTGGCTCCGTCGCTGCCCAGGACGCTCCTGCATTTCGCGACCACAATCCTCTTCAGACGCCCTGCACCTGCACAAGCACAGCTGCACCTTCGCAGTAGCACGGACGGCTCGTGCACAAGCAGCTCCAGATTTCTGGCCAGATTCAGCCATACTCACACAGTTATGAGCCAATTATCCCTGTTTACAGTTATTGCTCCGTTGTTATTGCCTTGTCCCCCGGAGTATGTAAATAAACTTGTTGTATTTGACAAATACAACACATTTTTGTGTCTGCTTGGTGGAGGTAAGTCCACCACTGCCTCCACATGTTTTAACTTTTTAGATTATTTTATCCTTTTGGCGCCTCTGTATCCATACTACGCTATATAGAGTCCACCCCTGGTGGAGGGGTATTACCCCCTTTTTTTCCTCATTTACAGACAGCGACTTCTTAATCCTGAGTGGGGTCAGGTGACTCAGGTTTAATCTCCCCACCTGCCTATACAGCGGTTGCCTTGGAGGTAACCCTGCTTTGTGAGTATAGCTTATTACTCTATCATACTTCATATCAACTACCAGTACATACTACACTAGATTTGGCTCTTGGTGTCCCTACTCTGTATACTCACGCAGGTGCACTATGGCCACGCTCGTGCACAATGAGGAGCATGACCACAAGCTTGGAATGCTTTGTCGGATTCCTTTGGGAGGGTCTGTGCTCAGCAATGGTGGTGGACACTGAGGACGGCTTGGAAAGCCACTACAGGAACTTCTTAGGTAAATATTTGACTTTTGACCTGAGGTTCACCACAGGTACACTTCAAATCAGAGAAAAATGATGCTGTACGTTCAGAAGATGAAGGGCCTTATTTTGTACTGTATAACACTGCAATAAACCCAATAAACATGCCGTATTCTGTGGATCTCCTAAATGATGCTCTGTGAGGAAAATAAAAGTATTTTCTATGCATTCTCTCAATCCCAGCATTCCATTTCTCTCTGGTGGAAACAAATTTATCGTTATACACCAACCCTGTGTACATATTTGTGGCTTCTGATCGTAAAATTTCAAGTCAACGAGGGGGATGTTTGCTGTTCCCGAATCTCCTAGAACTCAGCTTTTTACTTCTTTTTTTTTTTTTAACAAAATTTTTTTGGGATCGCGTCAAGAATGAATTTTACACATTTTAAAGATGAGCAAACCAGAATTTCTTCAGAGAAAATCAAAACCGCATCTACTTTTTACATAGATTTTTTTTTCTCCTGAACTTCTACTCAGAAATGTGTTTTGTTTCCTAGAAAGGCGAAAAATTTACATTCCCCCGATGACAAACTGCTCCAAATAAAAGCTTACATCATTGTTACACTGAAGCACGCTGCATCTATGGAGAATACATTATTCAAATCTTCATCGACTTAGAGAAAATCTAGGTATGTTTCATTATTTGTATCATATATCATTTTTAACTCAGTTTTTTTGTTGGAAGCGAGTTTGCAAACAGTGACTAAAACACTGGAGCCAACTTCTTGTAAATAGAGCAAAACTGTTGGGTAGGAGACCAGCGGCACCTGTCCTGTCAGAGTGCTTTCAACTTGCTGGGGTACAGGACCCCATATGTGAGTTCATGATTTCTTTACTTTTGTTTTAATCTTATAATTCTTATTTTGGTGCAGAGACCACATAGTTTGGAGTGTTGAGACACCCAGGTACTTGATGAACCTGTAGTGCTAAAATATTGCTATTGAGTTCACAAGGTGAGGAGGAAATGTTACAAGTTGGTCATGCTTTTATTGTTCAATGTTGGTGATCAAGATGGGCAAAAAGGGTGCCAGACATTTGGGCTCCACTGGGCGCCACCATAGACTGTAAGTTGGCCACTGGCAAAAGATTGAGCCCAAATAATGAAAAAACAGTGCAATAGCTGGCAGCTGAATTGCATCTTACCCCTGAGTCCATGGCAGCCTGGAGGGGGATAGTAATTAACACCGCCAGGAAATTTGCAACAGCAGGGTGAGCCATTTTTCGCCTTGCAGCGCTGGGTCTCCAGTTCGAATCCCAGCCAGGGAACCAGCCTGCACAGAGTTTGTATGTTCTCCCCATGTCTGTGTGGGTTTCCTCTGGGCACTCAGGTTTCATCCCACATCCCAAAAACATACAGATAAGTTAATAGGCTTCCGCTGAAATTGGCCCTAGACTATGATACACAGACTACATGATACATACATAGACATATGACTATAGGGATTAGATTGTGAGCCCCTCTGAGGGACAGTTGGGTGAAAGGACAGTGTACTCTGTACAGTGATGTGGAAGATGTCATCGCTAGATAAATACTAAATAATTATAAAAAAAAATAGCTGTAGCACTGTACAATATATTTAAAAGCCATGGTTACACAAGACAAAGTGAGTACAATACAAGTATTTCAATGACTGCAAACTATCTCACAATAATTATACAGCAGTTGCGAGAAAGAAAAGGATAATTAGTCTTGCAAGGCAATGGCTGTGGCATATTCGGAAATGGACCCAAACGGCGCAGCTTTCCACTGGCCCGATAGCACTAACATCACTGTGGCGGACAGTTTGGGGGAGTGGAAAGCCACACTGTTTGGGTCCATTTCAGAATGATACATCAGCATGGCATGGCAAAGCATCTCTACTAGGGAGGAGGCAGGGAAAAGTGAGCCATAAGGAGAAAAGCGCCTACCACAAAAGGCACCTTGTGGTTTACAAGCGCTGGATGTGGACGCAGGCAATGTATAATTGTATCTATTTTAAAAGAAAAATGTTGGGGGAAACTATGTGTAGCACTAACTACTCTTGTACCTGGCAATGACTATACGAGTTTACAATTAGCATTTCCAACACCCTATAAGCTGTACAGTATATTGAACGTGAGTTCCACATTCTGCAGGAGACATTGGTCAGGATGTACCTTACATAGTTACATAGTTACAGTTATTTTAGTTGAAAAAGACATACGTCCATCGAGTTCAACCAGTATAAAGTACAACACCAGCCTGCTCCCTCACATATCCCTGTTGATCCAGAGGAAGGCAAAAAAACCCTTACAAGGCATGGTCCAATTAGCCCCAAAAGGGAAAAATTCCTTCCTGACTCCAGATGGCAATCAGATAAAATCCCTGGATCAACATCATTAGGCATAACCTAGTAATTGTAGCCATGGATGTCTTTCAACACAAGGAAAGGATCTAAGCCACCTTTAAATGCAGGTATAGAGTTTGCCATAACGACTTCCTGTGGCAATGCATTCCACATCTTAATCACTCTTACAGTAAAGAACCCTTTCCTAAATAAATGGCTAAAACGTTTTTCCTCCATGCGCAGATCATGTCCTCTAGTCCTTTGAGAAGGCCTAGGGACCAAAAGCTCATCTGCCAAGCTATTATATTGCCCTCTGATGTATTTATACATGTTAATTAGATCTCCTCTAAGGCATCTTTTCTCTAGGTGGTTTTTAACTTACTTCCCTAAAAAGTTAACCACTTAAGGACCAGGCTATTCTGCTCTGATCTGTGCTGCGTGGGCTCTCCAGCCCACAGCACAGATCAGGTTTCAGACTGGGCGATCAGACTTACCCCCTTTTTTCCCCACTAGGGGGATGCCCTGCTGGGGGGATCTGATCGCCGCCGGCTATGTTTGTGTTGCGGGGGGCTTCTCAAAGCCCCAGCGTTTTCCACCCTCACTTCCTCTCCCTCCCTCTCCCTCTCCCTCTGGGCTGCGCAGGACGGAAATCCGTCCTGCGCTGCTTAGGATAGGCTGTGATGTAAACAGCTGGGATTTCTTCCCCACGTGTTTACATTTAGCCTGCGTGCCGCGATCGGCGGCTCGCAGACTGTTCACGGAGACAGCCTCCGTGAACTGACATGGAACGGCCGTTCAAGCGCCCGTTCCCATGGGAAACCACTAACGACCTGCCGACGCCCATCGGCGTTAGGCGGTCATTAAGTGGTTTTTAACTTACTTCCCTAAAAAAGGTTTTTGTTTTTTGGTCATATATCATTTTAATGAGTGTTTCTTAGCATTATCAAAAATTAGCAGTACATAGCATATCAAAGAACCATGAAAATCACAAATGATTTTTAGAAACCACAAATTTTTTAACAGATCAGAAGACTGTGGTGAGCTTCAATATCTGGGTAAGACTATAAACTTAGGTTTGCCTAAATGTCAATAGGAAAACAATTGTAAAAAAAAGAGAAAAAGGAAAGAAAAAGAAAAGAGAAGAAAGACCAGAAGTAGAGAAGAGGGAAATAAAGACGAAAAAGAAAGAAAGTTCCTGGCAGTGGTATAGAACATTTATCAAAGACAGCTAGACCTTACGGGAACTATCAACCCTCAAACTTTATGCAAGTGTGTCATTCTGTCTTGAAGCCTAGCTGTAAGCTGTTCCATTGTATGAATATCAACAAGTATTGTTGATATTTTTTGAAACAGTGAGTGGTGCTGTTTTATGGGCAATCTGTGTGATCTGGTTTTTCTTTTATTCCTGTTTTGTCGTGTTGCTGTATGTGACATACAGCAACACGTATTGTAAATATTGTCTGTAACCTAAACTTTTTTTTTCTGCTACTTTCCAATACTTAACATATGATAGCACGCTCTATACTGGTCTGAGTGCAGTATCTTTTTTGGTTTCTACAACCTCTTTGTAATTATAGTAAGAGAAAGGTACAATTGCTCACTTAACCCCTTTGGGACCAAGGATGTTACGTTACGTCCTGTGTGTGGCTGCCTGCTGGTGAAAGGACATAACTGTAATGTCCTTGAAGTCCCACCACTCCCTATGCGATTGCACGTACCTGAGAGGGGAGATTCAGCTGTCATATGACAGCTGACATCTCCCCTCACTGATCAGGAGCCATAGCGAGGAAGGAAGAGGACCGGACTCACCTCTCCTGACTATCTTTCGGCGATCGTCTCTTCCCCTACGCTCTGCCCCCAAACTTGCTCTGCGTTTAGCGTTGGGTCCTGGCTTGATGATGTCATTAATCTGTGACCTGGAACTTAGAAGCAGTGCTAAGGAGAGAGGAGGCGGGGAGAGCTGCTCATCGATAAATCTTGGGAGGTGAGTAATGGCTGTTACCTATACTGGGGACATCTATCAATACTGGGGACACCCATTCCTTCCTGGCTATCTATGCTGGGGATACCTATGTCTGGCTATCTAAATGGGGACACTGACAACATCAAAATTGCTCTGGTCCTTGGGGAAGGGGGGGGGGGGGGGCTTATAGCTGGTCCTCAAGTAGTTAATGTAAGTTATTCCATTATATCATTCATGATATTCTCTAAAGTCTTTACTGACTACTGGAACTCCCTCAGCTTCAAAGTTCTCCTCTACATCTTTGATGAAATATCATCACTGAACATTTGTTTAGACTGCTCCTTATCTCCGCTCCACAGATATGAAATGTGAAGTCTGGGTTCATTATTTTTGGCGGTCAACAAAGAAACCACAACATTTAGTCTCAAATTCTTCATACACATATTATGGTCCAGACCTGGCAATATACAGAGTTCATGTTTGCAGGATATCCCTATCAAGTGAAAAATTGGCAACCATCAAGCTGTTAGCAGTTCAGAAGACTGTCTTCAAAACAATTACATTTCAGTAATGTTTGAGGTTGGTTTAAATCAAAGTTGGAGAACAAACTTGTCAGGTTTGAAAAATAAGAGGTTCTTGGTAATGTCCACAAGCTGGAGGTGAAATGTTCTATGTAGAGAAGAACATAGCAGAATTTCACTATGACCCTGTCCAAGTGGTCTGGTCAAGGCGAGAATGATATGTTCATGGAGAGAGATTAACAGAGCTGTATTATGATTATGTTTCATGATCATGTCATGTTGGAGTATGGGGTGTGACTATAGGGAAAGCAGCCTCTGCTATACCAGGGGAGGGTGGGGTGGGGGGGGGTCAGAGCTGTGAGAGACCCCATCTACATACCTCTTCTTTACCCCTTTGTTACGGGTGGGGCCATTGCAGTGATCTCACTTGTTATATGTCCTCTGGAAGATGGACCTCCAGGCTGTGGGAGCCAGTAAGGGTAGATGGGGAAAGGGACTTGAAAGTTGGGAAAGTGGGCACCAGAGTTTTGCTGGGAGGCTCCATGATTTGTAGATGGGCCTCTAGATGGCGTAGTTGAGTAGACTATATAATAACTGTGTAAGAAATACAGCATATCAAGGGGCCCAGTCATTCTGGAGATGTAATAGAGTTCTATGTTTACAGTGTACTATACAAGATACAAGATACAAGATGGATTTATTCGCCAAGTGCGGGGGTACCGTACTCGGAATTGCTTGTGGTACACATGGCTTAGGCAAAGTACACAGTAACAGAATGTCCATATTACATATGTGGCTATGATACACAAACAACAATAGTACATTTTACGACTGCAATTGCTACCATTTTACGTTCTAGCAGCCTTTACAAGATAACCTTGGCGGAGTCCAAGCATTCATTAACAGTATGATGACTTTGCTGTGTTAGCGTGAGCTAGATACAGACTATAAGGCGGAAGAGCAGCACCTAAGGCAAGCGTGCTGATTGTGGACTAGGAAGTAGTCACGAGTCTGTGTTGTTGAGCAGTAGAACTGCCTGGGGGAAGAAAGAGTTCCTGCACCTGGTGGTCTTGGAAGGAATGGTTCGGAAGCGCCGACCGGATGGGAGACGCTCAAAGAAGCAGCTGCCAGGGTGGGAGGGATCGCAGGAGATCCTGATGGCCCTCTTCCTCATCCTAGCCGCGTGGAGGAGATCGAGAGGTGGTAGGGGTAATCCGATGATCTTTTCTGCCTCACTAATGATTCTTTGCAGCTTACGTCTGTCGCTAGCCATTGCGCTGGCATACCAGACGATGACTGAGGAGCAAAGTATGGACTCTGTGGTAGCGGTGTAGAAGCTGGCCAGCAGCTCCCGAGGCATGCCGAATTTTTTAAGTTGGCGCAGGAAGAATAGCCTCTGTTGTGCCTTCTTCTGAATTTTGATGATGTTTTGCCCCCATCTCAGGTCAGTGGATAGGGTTGTGCCAAGGAACCGGACCGATGATACTCTGGAGACTTCGGTCTCGCCTATGTGGACTGGTGGGAGAGTGGAGGGGTTCCTCCTGAAATCAACAACCAGCTCAACTGTTTTTGTTGCGTTGAGAACAAGGTTGTTATTCTTGCACCAATTGCAGATCCTTTCTATCTCGCCGCGGTAGTCTTGCTCACCGTGGCTGCCAATGAGACCGATGATTGTTGTGTCATCGGCAAATTTGATAACCTTGACGGAGTCTGAGGCGGAGGTGCAGTTGTTGGTGTACATGGAGAACAGTAGCGGGGACAGTACACACCCTTGAGGTGCCCCTGTGTTAGTAGTTCTCTCGCTGGAGGAGCAGTTGCCGAGCTTGACCTGTTGTGTCCTATCTGTGAGGAAGCTCCTGAGCCATGTGCGAAGTGTGGGGTCGACACCGAGCTGCGCCAGGTTATCAACCAGGATGTCTGGGCAGATCGTGTTGAAGGCTGAGCTGAAGTCCAGGAATAGGATTCTGGTGTAGGAGCCGGGCCTGTCGAGGTGCTCCATGATGTAAGCAAGGCTGACGTTTATGGAATATTCAATGGTCCTGTTGGCCCTGTATGCGAATTGGAGTGGATCAAGCAGTGCATCAGTGGTGCATTTGAGGTGAGCGAGGACTAGCCGTTCCAGAACCTTCATGATGGTAGGTGTTAGGGTCTGAAGTTGTTGAGGTCTGTGCTGCCTGGCTTTTTGGGGACTGGTACGATTGTGGACCTCCTGAGACAGGAGGGGACTGTGCCTTCCTCAAGCGACTTACTGAACAGGGTAGTGAGCACCGGGGCCAACTGATCCGCACAGGTCCTTAGGCAGTTTGATGAAACACTATCCGGGCCTGAGGCCTTCCTGGGGTTGAGCTTGCAGAGCAGCCTATGAACTTCTGCCTCCTGGACTGTGACTGGTGCAGCGATGTCTCGGTCACTCAGTGTGGAGGGAGCCGTTTTCCCCTTCGACCCTAGGGCCCCAAGCTGCTGGGTATGTTGCTCAAACCTGCAGTAGAACTCGTTGAGTTCCTCGGCCAGTTGAATGCTCGGTGTTGCCTTTTGAGGTGGGGGTCTGAAGTTAGTGATCGCCCTGAGGCCTTGCCACACCTCCCTCGAGTTGTTGGACTGGAGGCGAAGACCCACCTTGTCAGAGTAGGCCCTCTTTGCGGCTCGCAGTTCCCGTTTCAGGTCGTACCTGGCCTCCTTGAACTCTTCTGGGGAGCCGGACTTGTGCGCCTGCTCCTTGCGCTTTCGAAGCTGACGCAGCTTGTTATTGAACCAAGGCTTGTTATTGGGGAAGGCCTTGAAGGTCTTGGAAGGGATGCACATTTCTTCGCAGAAGCTGATGTATGAGGTGAAATTTTCTGACCATTCGTCGAGGGTGGGTGCCTCGAGGGATGACCAGTCTGTGCAGTCAAAGCATGCCTGCAGCTCCAGCTTGGTTTCTTCTATCCACTTTTTGACAGTCTTTACAGTGGGCTTGGCAGTTTCAAGGAGCCTCCTGTAAGTGGGGATCAGGTGGATTACGTTGTAATGAGAGTTCCCCAAGGTGTTATTATTGTGTCTAGGGTTTGGATCAGGTTGGAGTTAGGTAGGCTGGATTACCTATTGCCACAATAGGCCGAGATTTCCCACAATCTGATAGAAAGTGCGGATTCAGTGCAGCATAGCTCACACAGACACACTCACTTACGTGGCCCATGATGGCCCACTGGGAATCCACAAAGTAATTTTTGGTCATTACTATTAAACAATATGCTCCAGGAAATTGCTGCAGAGACTGACATCAGATTAAAAAACAAAAAAAAGACCAGCATCGCCCCCTCAAGGCTTTAAGGCCCTGTTAACAGAATTTCAGAATTTCAAAACGCAATCGCAATCGTCTGTGACATGGTGATTGACTGCAAGGCATGGAAGAAGAGTGAGGAGGACCTGTCACACCGCCAGAACCAGGTAATGTATAGTGCTTTGCTGCCAACACTCTACATTTAATGCTGTACTTGGTGACAATAGCGGGCCACGTCTGTATGTACCAGCTGCATGTAATTTGGGCGCAGGGAGATGCTGAAAGAGGGCTGTCCCTTCACTAGGTAATCTTGGGGAATATATTAACTATATTTCCCTACTGATTACCTAATTTTTTCTTTTGACCATGAAATTCGGTAGCAGGCATTTGCCATCATTCTATTGTAATACTGCCAGTGCCACTAAAGCGGTGAACAATGTTGGATTTATATTTTTTCCGCTCGTACGCCAATTCTCTTGCAGCTTCCCTTCCATGTGCAGCACCCCCTCCTATCCTTTGAGCAGCCGCTTCTCCATGTCTAATATTTAAGTACAGCAGCCTCCTTCAGTTCTATACAGGTCCCTTGGGCAGCAGCTGCTTATTTCCATGTGTTGCTCCTTATTTGGAACCAATGTATTCAATGTGCAGCCTCTTCCTCCAATTGCAGCAATTCATCTTCCTCGTCCAGCCAGCCCTTGGCCAGCTGCCGCCCAAGGTCCGAGCCTTTGTGGCCTTTTCAGAAATCCATTCCTGGAGGATGTATGGTTGCGCCCAAATGAATTGAGTGGGTGCCCCCCATCATGCATGGGCCCCCTTAGCACCTGGGCCCTTCCATGATGATGGGGGTAACGGGACGATTCTTACGCCCCTGGTAATACCACAATAGTGCTATTCAGCATTGTGTTGTTGAAAAGGGTTATTATGACGTTTTTAGCTTAAAGGCTTGTGTTCCAGTATGGTCCAAGCATCGTGACATCTCAATGTTCTCTCCAGCACAGCTGTACTCTGCTGTTATCGGTTACACAAACAGCTATCGAGACCTGAATTCCAAAGACATTAATTTCAGTCGTAAAATATAAATAGAGCTGTTTTGCTTTTGTGTAATCTGTTCGTCTGCCAAGAGATTACAGAAATGAAAATACAATAGAAAAATATGGGCTGTTTATTTCTTGGGTGTCTATTTTTCATATTTAACTTTTGCAATAATGTTAGATCTCTGGTGGGACATTAATCCCCACCATGCTGAGCTGTGGTGTTTGTGTATTGCAATCTGTTAAAGTTTAATATCTTGCTCTTGAGTAGGCTTTGGCAAGCGGAGATTCTCCTGATTAAGGAGATACAAGCCCCAAAGACCTTGTTGTCCAAAAGATTACTAATAGGCAGGACTGCAGAACCTCCAACATGAGCCACTCCACTACGTACTTCATTTTCTGCACCTGACTTTCTCTCTTTTTTTTATTGCTTTTTGGACTTTTTGTGAAAATTGAATGCCATTCTAAATAATAATACTTTCTATATTTGTATAGCACTTTTCTCCTGTCGAACTCAAAGTGCTTGGGAGACAGCCACTAGGGCACAATCAGTAGGCAGTAGCGGTGTTAGGGAGTCTTGCCCAAAGAACTCCTTACTGAATAGGTGCTGGCTTACTGAATTGGAAGAGCCGAGATTTGAACCCAGGTCTCCTATGTCAGAGGCACAGCCCTTAAAGGACAACTGAAGCAAGAGGGATATGAAGGCTGCCATATTTATTTCATTTTAAGCAAATCCAGTTGCCTGGCTATCCTGCTGATCCTCTGCCGCTAACACTTTTAGCCATAGACCCTGAACAAGCATGCAGCAGACCAGGTGTTTCTGACAGTATTGTCAGTTGTGACTAGATTATCCACGTGCTTGTTTCTGGTGGTATTCAAACACTACTGCAGCCAAATAGATCAGCAAGACTGCCAGGCAACTGGTATTGTTTAAAGGGAAATAAATATGGCAGCCTCCATATTCTTCTCACTTCAGATGTCCTTTAACCTCCCTGGCGGTGCATTTCTATCTGGATTTATGGGTCTAAAAGCGGTACATTTTTTCCAAGAATTTTAGGCCTCCAATTCTTAAAGAGGTATAATATTCAATAAAAACATGTTTTCCTACTTTTTATATGCCATACGGTTATCATATTTGCATTTGTGCATAAGTATTAGAATTCATTTAGAAATTACAATTTCCCAAAAGTACAGTTTTTTGATTTTGTGAGCTGACTTTGCATTTTAATAATAACTGGTTTTATGAATTATGTATTGAAGGCAGAAATGCTTTGAGTGTCTGTCTGTGTCCAGGAGCTTCTCCACAGTCAGAGAATGATTCACATTCCTCACTTGATACAATTAAGTAAACACAAGATAACATTATCTCCACTTTCGTATGCGTCCAGATTTCTCTGCACTGAACTTTCAAGTCCTGTGTGTATCCTTTGAATGCTGCTCTAGTAAAAAAAAAAATGCTGGCTGTATGTAATATGCTTTAAATAGTTTTTTAGAGTAAAGAAGAAATGCTGGGTTTCATTCCGCTTTAAAGAGATTCCGTAACAAAAATTTCATCCGGTTTTCTTCCATCCTACAAGTTCCAAAATCTATTCTAATGTGCTCTGGCTTACTGCAGCACGTTCTACTATCACCATCTCTGTAATACATCAACTTATCTCTCTCCTGTCAGACTTGTCGGCCTGTGTCTGGAAGGCTGCCAAGTTCTTCAGTGTTGTGGTTCTGTGATGCATCTCCCCCCTCCAGGCCTCTCTCTGCACACTGCCTGCGTGTTATTTAGATTAGTGCAGCTTCTCTCTGCTCTCTTATCTTTTACAAGCTGGATAAATCCTCCTCTGAGCTGGCTGGGCTTTCACATACTGATGAATTACATACCGGCAGAGCTGTCTGCACTCTGCAGTAAGAAGCAGCCTGACACTTCAGTGGACGATAGCTGCAGGGGGAAAGAAACACACAAATGATCTCTTGAGATTAAAAAGGAAGGCTGTATACAGCCTGCTTGTGTATGGATGTATTTTCTATGTGTGGACATACTGTACATCAACCTACTTCCTGTTTTGGTGGCCATTTTGTTTATTTATAAACAAACGTTTTAAAACTGTTTTTAACCACTTTTAATGCGGCGGGGAGCGGCGAAATTGTAACAGGGGGTAATAGGAGATGTCCCCTAACGCACTGGTATGTTTACTTTTGTGCGATTTTAACAATACAGATTCTCTTTAAGTCATAACTCACCAAAATATGTCAGAATAAAGGTCTTGTAGACATCCCGCATATAATAAAAGTCTAGAACACAAAATAGTTGAAGTAATTAAACTTATGTATAAACTTAAAAGTAGTGAAACTGCACAAATAAGGTACCAGACTATACAGTATGTACATATACCAAATACACCTCCCGCATGAGGTATATTTTGAAACACGGAATGGCACAGAGGGCGACATCACAATCAGTAGAGCAGTGGAAGCGTGATTCCCTTCTGATTTTATTCCCTTTGCTATCAGTCTTAGGCGGCAGGCAGAGAGTAGTCAAAATCCAGGCAGAGGTTGGTGCAGGTGGCAGGCTGAGAGTAGTCAAAACCCAGGCAGAGGTTGGTGCAGGTGGCAGGCAGAGAGTAATCAGAATCCAGGCAGAGGTTGGTGCAGGCGGCAGGCAGAGAGTAGTCAAAACCCAGGCAGAGGTTGGTGCAGACGGCAGGCAGAGAGTAGTTAAAACCCAGGCAGAGATCGGTGCAGGTGGCTGGCAGAGAGTAGTCAAAATCCAGGCAGAAAAAGTTAAGACCCAGGCAAAAATCGGTAATATTAAGGCAGAAGCACTTAGCTCAGAAGCATTTGGGAACCATGGGAGCGATTTTTTAACAAGCACTCAGCAAGCGCTAATCAAACGCAAGTGCTCACAAAAGCGCTTATAGTGTGGACTGCTGTTTTGTTAAAGGACAACTGAAATGAGAGGGATGTACTAGAGACTGCCATATTTGTTTCCTCTTAAGCAATACTAGTTACCTGGCTAGTGTGCTGATCATCTGCCTCTAATACTTTTAGCCATAGACCCTGAACAAGCATGCAGCAGATCAGGTTTTTCTGACATTATTGTCAGATCTGACAACATTATCTGCATAATTGTTACTGGTGTTATTCAGCCACTACTGCAGCCAAATAGACCAGCAGGGCTGCCAGACAACTGGCATTGCTTAAAATGAAATAAATATGGCAACCTCCATATAACTCTCACTTCAATTGTCCTTTAAAATACCTCTGTCATCTATCTCTATTTAAAGAGATACTGTAGGGGTCGGGGTAAAATGAGCTGAACTTACCCGGGGCTTCTAATGGTCCCCCGCAGACATCCTGTGTTGGCGCAGCCACTCCCCAATGCTCCGGCCCCGCCTCCAGTTCACTTCTGGAATTTCTGACTTTAAAGTCAGAAAACCACTGCGCCTGCGTTGCCGTGTCCTCGATCCTGTTGATGTCATCAAGAGCGCACAGCGCAGGCCCAGTATGGTCTGTGTCTGCGCAGTACACTCCTGGTGACATCAGCGGGAGCGAGGACACGGCAACGCAGGCGCAGTGGTTTTCTGACTTTAAAGTCAGAAATTCCAGAAGTGAACTGGAGGTGGGGCCGGAGCATCGGTGAGTGGCTGCGCCAACACAGGATGTCTGCGGGGGACCATTAGAAGCCCCGTGTAAGTTCAGCTCATTTTCCCCAGACCCCCTACAGTATCCCTTTAAGAATTTTCATTGCTTTTGTACAGGCACATTCTTCATGGATTTTTTGCAGTGGATTTGGGATGACCCAAGTTACAAACACACACATGTAGGACACCACCTCTGTTCCATCTCAAACAAACACTTCTTTGTTTGAATTCTGTTTTCCCCTAAGCACCATCATGCAAACGATTCCACGAGTTATCACGAGGGCAGCCTCTCAAAACAATCTCTGAAAATGAACCATGCAACCATCACAAGACCTTTCCAAAATATTTATTTAAGATTTCACTGAGCAAAACAGGTACGTTCAAAAGGGAGTATGGGTATTTGTTTTGAGCATTTCTGAGTAGCACTGAGCTCCCCCTATCTGCCATAGGAAGAAAAAGTCATAAGGAAGACAGGTCTGAACATCAGGTGACCATCCAAGCTCTGTTTGACTCAGCTTTGTTTTTCCCAGAAGGATCATCTGTTGGCCACAATACTGGCTGTGTTTGGCAGGGTTGCTCAAACACCTGTAATCTGTTATCTGTACATCAGGTCTAACATGTGTGATCTCAGCACTGAAAGTGATGTGGGATCAGGGCACCAGGCCCGGATTTCTGGAAAGGCCACAAAGGCCCGAGCCTTGGGTGCAGAGGCGTAACTAGAAGTCACCGGGCCCCCACCCCAATAATTTGGATCCCCCCCGGTGTCCGTTCAGAGCCATTTGGGGGGGGGGGGGGGGCGGGAGGGGTCAAAGCATGAGGGGGGAGCATTGCACATCGGTGGGGAGGGGGGACAGACCCCCCCTCCCTCAACTTGGGCTCTCCTCTCAGTGCTCCCCCTCTAGCATCTATCATCAGTGGCAGCAGCAGCTGCAGGCAGGACACATACTTCTGATCTCTAAGTGCTTCATGCTACTTCCTGTTTAAACAGGAAGTAGCGTGAAGCAATTAGCGATCGGAGACCTCTGGGGGGGATGGAGGTGTGTGTTGCTGCCGCCGCCACTGCCAGTGATAGATGCTGGAGGGGGAGTGCTGAGAGGAGAGCCCGAGGTGAGGGGGGAACTGTGCCCTCTCCTCTCATGCTGCGACCCCTCCTGCCCCACCCAAAATGCCCCCCCCCCGGCGGGTGTCTGCAGCCCCATGGGGCACCTGGACATGAAATAGGGGTACTATATATGAAAGAGAAAGCTGCAAATGGGGAGCAACACATAAAAACTGAAGATGATGCCCAAGGGAGTTGTACATGAAAGAGGGGCTGCAGTACATACTGTAGAGGTCATACATGGAAGAGGGGGCTGGGGATCCGTTGAAAAGGGCTCCTGAGCTGCCTGTATGAAAAGGGCTCCTCCATAGATATCAATGTTATTTCTGCAAATATGGGCTACAAGGTGGTGAAAAGGGCTCCCGAGTTTTGATATAGGCTACAAGCAGGCTCCCTTTTGTAGCCCATAGGTTTTTTCAGCTGCAAGGTTTTCGCTACAAAAGGGCACCCCTTTGTAGCCCATATTTTTATTTGGCTACAAGGTTTTCGGCAACAGTAGGGCGCTCCTTTGTAGCCCATATTTTGTATTCAGCTACAAGGTTTTAGGCTACAAGGTTTTTGATTCTGCTACAAAAGGGCACCCTTTTATATCTCCGATTTTTGATTTGATGGTGCACTGGAGGTTAGGATTAGGCATTACAAGCAGGGGTGGGTCTTAGGGTTAGGCACCACCTGGGGGGTTTTAGGGTTAGGCACCACCTGGGGGATCTTAGGGTTAGGCACCACCAGGGGAGTCTTAGGGTTAGGCAACACCTGGGGAATCTTAGGGCCAGGCACCACCTCGGGGCAGGGGGTCTTAGAGTTAGGCACCACCTCGAGGGGGTCTTAGGGTTAGGCACCACCTGGGGGGTCTTGGGGTTAGTCACCACCTGGGGGGTCTTAGGTGGCAGGGGTGAGGGTTAGGCACCACCAGGGGGGGGGGGGGTAAGGGTTAGGCACCATCAGGGGAGGGTTCTGTGTGAGAGTAGGGAGCAGTTAGGTGATAATAATCAGTTTTCTTAGCTGTATCTAGAGCCCTTTTATAGCCCAACAAATTTTGCCTATAACAGCATCCTTTTAAATAAACGAAAACTAGCTTTTTCGGCTACATCAGGGGCCCTTTGTAGCCGAAATTGGCATATATATATATATATATATATATACCCTACTCCCTACCCTGCTCCACAAATACCCTATATATACCCTACTCCACAAATAAACGCATGCTTAGCTGAGCTTCAGGAGTGGATGAATAATAATTGGCTAAAATTTAATGCTGACAAAACTGAGGCTTTTGGTATCGAGGACCAGGGCTCAACAGCTGAGCAAAGCAGCCCCAGTCTCAACCAACACCGCTAAGGATAGGGAGCTCAGACCTGAAAAACTCAGACTGTGTGCGCAGCCTGGGAGTACTGATTGATGGGAAATTAAGCTTCAGGGATCAAATCTCAGCTGTTGTGAAACATTCCTTCTTTCACCTAAGGAATATTGCAAGGATTAAACACCTAATTCCTTCAGAGGATCTTCCAACCCTAGTTCTTGCCTTCGTCACATCACGGTTAGACTACTGCAACGCCCTCTACACAGGCCTGCATAAGAAAGACTTACGCCGCCTGCAATTAGTACAGAATGCCGCCGCAAGGCTGTTAACGAGCCAACTCCGCCATTGCCACATAACACCAACCCTGTGCTCACTCCACTGGCTACCAATAAAAGCATGCAAAAAAAATGCACCCCTTTTAGACCCTAAAATCCAGAAAGAATCATAACGCCAAGGGGGTTAAATAACTTTTTAAAGTAAATTCAAGTAAATGTGGTTGCAGAAAGATGTAAATTACGACAATGGGGACAGAATGCTGATGAATGCACAGTACTCTATATTGCAGCACTGAGACGGCGAACACAACAGGAATCAATCAATCTCTCAAAGCAGGCAAAATCAACAAATATATTATATTATTATACGTAATATACAAAATACGGAATTGTCATGTTTATAAGTAAATTCATCCTTTAGGAAAGCAGCTCTGTAAATTGGAATCCAGCATTGAAATAAATGGCTTTTTTGGCTGTCCATTTCTCAGGCAGTAAAAAAGCATGCAGTGTTGTGAGCAGACAGCCCTGTGTATTGTGTTGGAGTGTCAGTATCTGCATTTACACTCAGTTACTCTGTGCCTGAATGTCCTGTTTGTATTGGAAGCAGAAGGAGAAAGCGGGAGGAGAGAGATATATTAATTTCTGTCATAAATTATGGAGAGGATACCGAGGATGTAAACAGATCTTGTTCTGTTGGCTCTTGCGGATGAGCCAGCACCGTAACCGCTGGCCAGCTCAGCCCTTGTTTTGACGTTAAACTAACCAAACCGGTGCCCTTTTTTTTGTTTACCCAGAAAGCCATACCTGGAACAATGCCCACTGCAGAAAAATGTCAAGAAATTACAGCCTCTAGAACTTTCAATGATGAATCAAACCAGGGTCAGATTTTCCATAAGGCACTGTAGGCATGTGCCTACAGGCGTCTTATGTGGGAGATGCGGCCCCTCTCCTCAGATCACTGACCTCAGAAGCTTACAGTCTAATTTCATATCACTGACCTCAGGCAATTACACCCTAATCCTTGTCTCAGGTCACTGAGGATGATATGAGACAGTGATTAGAGTGTAATATTCTAATGACAGTTAGTGACAGGGAGGCAGGGATTAGCATTCAGCATATTTTTACTTGGGGGTGTGGCCTGTGTTCAGGGGCAGAGTTTAGGGCGCCAGAACACCTGTACCTATAGGCCTCTAAGTTGTAAATCCGGCCCTGAATCAAGCAGAGATAAGGTGGGGCAGGGCGAAGGCACTATTAAAAAAATTCCACAGGATGTTCCCTGATCCATGCATAGAAAGGTTGGCACATACCATATCCATTCTTTTTTGTTTCATCGAAAGATTAAAAACCAACATTTCGGGGCCATGCAAGCTCCCTTCCTCGAGGTAAAACTTGTTCAAGGCAACAGTTTGTCTGCTGCATAAATTGCAGAATACATAAGTAGCTACTGGGGTTGAAACCACCTCTATGCATTCACCATCAGTGATGTGCACTGTATGAGTGGCTGCAATGATTTATGCGGTCTGTTGCCTTGAGCAAGTTTTACCTTGAGGAAGGGATCCTGTGTGGTCCTGAAATGTTGTTTTTTTATGAAAAAATAAACATTTATATGGGATCTGTCAGCCTTTCTATGCATACGTGCGACGAGAGGTGTCATCCACTTTATCTGCTGTAGCATTCCCTGATCCATGCCTGCAGTCTATTTTTTAAAGTTCGGGTTCCCAGTGATGCAATTAGATGTTTGGCCGGAGGTCCCCTACAAATTCATTATAGTCGGATTCTCAGAAACGGCCCCTTTGTAGAAAATCACAGAGGGGCTGTACGGTAGGAACGCGATGATCTAACTATCGGCACACATAAATATTCAGATATTTTACAATGCTCTGAAATGGCTAATCTAAGTAACAAAACACATGTGCACAAATGAGAGCAGCATCCGTGAGCTTTACGGTGGGTAGAATTACACAGTGTGTAGAATATCACAGGAGACTTCTGCTGCCGAGCACTGCTTTACAGGTTACTCTGCTGGGCCTCACTTTCAGTCAAACGGCTTTTCCTTTAAGCCTAATGGTGGGCAGGGGGGGAATGAAGGGTTTACAGATAAAGCCTATTTAGGGTCATGTGTCCACATGCAGGTAAATGATACAAATGATGGGAACGTGAGCAAGAAGACAAAAAAAGACAGAGAACGTCTAAAAAGGGTGTCAGGGACAGCAAGAGAAATAGAGAGAATGGGATTGCGGGAAGAAATAGGGGTACTAAGAGAAGGAGAAAAAACTATAGAAAAGAAGAGAGAAGAGATAAGCAGGGATGCTCAGATATCCCCAATTCTGGATTTGAGTGGTTTCGACCACATCTCCACCCACTTCCGGATCAGCTGTGATTGTAATTATGGATGGAAACAGAGTTCCGAGTTTGAATGTGGTCACAAGTCAAAATTACGCATTTCATCCGTGATCACGAGTCGGAACCTATAATTACTTAAACGGTTAATAGTAAAGCTCCAGTACATGCTAGAAAAACAACACCAACACCAATGTGCAGGGAATGTTAAAGCAGGAGGATTAGCCATACTATGCCAGGGAAAAAACACATATACAGTATAAGTAGATACTTAATCTACTTACAGTACATAACACATGTATTGTACTGACCACGTTTTGATTTCAGTGAATTTTATATAGTAAATGAAGATAATTCTGTTCCTAGTGGGGGTCATGTCTTTTGCCCACAGTTTGAGGCTAAATACTGATGTCATTTCTTCACTTAACTTTTTTTTCTTTTCTCCTCCAATCGCTGAATCACCTCAGCCTTGCTTGTAAACACAAGTGAGCAGAGGATCATGTTTCAGCTAGGCAGGGAAATAAAGGGAAGAAGAGGAATATATTATAGATAAAAATAACCCCCAGCACGCAACTGAATGTCAATGGCTATTAAAGGACCATGCTCCTAAGGTATGCGATAACTCCAAACCATAACAGCAGAAAAAGTTTTGAAATTTTTGAATGCAGAATTAGCATCTTTTTCACTTAATACACTCAGACCAGTTGCTGTTGAAATTAGATTTTTATGGTGACAATCCCGCTTTAAGAACAGTGGGAACAAGAGGATTTTTTTTTTCAAAAAGACCCTATAGTTTTTGAGAAAATCGATTTTAAAGTGCTAGTGCAGTGTGTGGTCAAAGTTTCCCTGACTTCCGAGTTTAGCGGTTAATAGCAAAGCCCCTGTGTGTGCACATCCGCCAGTGACCCGCACCCAACCCCGCGCACGTTGTGCGGCCCTGCGACTGCGCAGTGTGGTGGTGGTACACACACGTCTGGATGCAGAAACAAGGCACTTTATTAAGTAGAATAAAGTTATGAAGGTTTGGCAAAATTAGATGGGAAAGTACCTGCTGCAAGAATTCACAGCTTCTCAATTCTCCCCAAGTGATCTCCATGTCCCTACTAACACCCTCTCTCTTTTCCCAATGAGTCTGAAGCCACGATATCCTGATAGTCAGCATGGAGCTGTTGCGTTAGCTGACAGAGTAACACTTCCTCCCTTTATGCCCATGTGACCAAAAGGGGAGTGGTTCAGGCTAGCTATGTGTAAGCAGGCAAGCTATCGGTTCATGGGAATGGAGCAAGTAGTGTCTTTTTTTTTTTGCCCAAAGGAAAGTTTTTTTAAATGAATCATACTTTTCTGTGAAATTCCTATAAAATGAAACAGTGGCTTTGATCCAAGGGCAATTTTTTTCATATAGAATAAAAAGTATAGCACAACACGGTACTCCTAAGCGTATACAGAGCCATACACAAAAGAATTTTGTTTTGTAACACTTTAAGATAGTTTGAAGTAATCTGTAACATCTGTGAACACTAGTGTGTGGCAGGCACCATTTTTATTACAGCTTCACCCTTAACTGCCAGTCTAGCGGTATAAGAAACTCTAGCAGACATAGTAAAGGGACTGGAGCTGACTACATATGAAATTATATACAGTCGCAGGAATGAACAATCTGCAATTGACTCCACAGGTGCACCATATCCCGTTCCCTTGAAATAAATCTTGCCTGCAATACCTTCGCTGAGAAATCGGATACTTCACTCTTGAAAAATATATAAATTTCTGCAGAAACAGCGTATGAAAACCTTCAGGTCCCCCAGGTAGTCGCATTTGCAGCTGTGGTGCGAAAACGTTTAGGTTCTAAATGAAAAGGAGCCTTTTTTTTCCTCCAGGTACATTTTTCTCCCGGATTAATGGCGTGTGTGCCAGACTTGCAGCACCTTCAGCAAGCAACATCACACCAAATCAATCGCGAGTGCCATACAGCACACCTAATCTCTGGGTTTTATGTGTGTGTTATTCGGAAAGTCGCCACAAAGGCCACTGATTACACTGATCTGTACAAATACACAAATACGTGGAAGAAAGGACCTGCACTCTCTGACCGAGGAACTAACGTTTGACATGTATGTGCTATAGATACATATACTGTATACTGCTGTGTATAAAATAATCATTTAAAATATTCACTTTTTTTGGGTTACTTTGCAGTCTGAAATAAAAACACGTACAAAAATATTATTTTTCCAGCTGCATTTGCTCAATGCCATTTTTAACAGCCGATGGACTGATTGAACAACAACTGTTCAGATAAACAACATCTTCCCCACCACCCCTCCGTCCCATTCTTCTATGCAGTTTGGAGAGATAACTTAATCCTAAACGCTTTCCACTTTTAGTTGTAGACTTTAGGGATTGATAAAGCTTTTGGCTTTTCCATTTGTCCATCTTATAACTTTTCCACAACTTCATTTCTGAGATCTTTCGACTGTGCCTTGCTTCTCAAAGTTGATTCTTTGCTTTCAGTTGCACTAGCAAACACTGTAATGCTCCCCATACAGCTGTTTTCAGCGAATTACAGCTCATGTGAAAGCCAAATAGCTTAGTGATTTGGGCAGAGAAGGTGATTAGTTAAACCTGAGTTTACATCTCAGTGTTTTTTTTTTTTAAATGTATCGATTTATCTATGTTATCATCTGTTGCTATTAAATTTTTCATTGTACTGTTATGAGCTGCTTTAAAAAGACCCTGAGCAGAGGTAAAAAAAAAGGAAATATGGACAACCTGGGGCTGCCTCCATCCCCCCATAGCACAAGAGGTCCCTCGGTGTCCTCTGGGTCCCCTCCACGGTCCCACTGGCAGCTCCGGTTGGCGCATAACTTTGGCCGCTGGTGGCTCCGTATGCACGGCCTATCCACCCAGTGCATCATCGCGCACTTCATCGTAAGGCTCCTGTGCATGGGTGGTTCAGTCTTTTAAATACCGCGCATGCAAAGGACCCTTACAGCGACGGACGAGACAACGTGCTGGGTGCCTGGACTGCCAGGTGCATGGACGGCAAATGCGTGCCTTTGGCCAAAGTCATGCACCTACCGGAGCTGACAGCGGGACCATGGAGGGGATGCAGAGGACACTGAGGGACCTCGCGGGCTACGGGGGGCTGGAGGAAGCCCTAGGTGAGTCCAGAATTGCTTTTTTCACCTCTGTTCAGGTATCCCTTTAAGTAAATACAACTGTGTTTTGTGCGTGTTTTTAGTTGCAAGGCCACACAATGAAGAATTTGAAGAGGGTGGTATATATATTTAGTGAAGGAAAACTTTTCTTTTCTATTGTCTTCTTAAATCACACTGAATCCTGCATAAACAAACCCTTTCTGCTGTGTTTGCTCAAACTTATCAACTAATGAGGCAGTGCAGTGTGGAGCTAACATGTTTCTGAGCAAAGTGAAGCACAGACTATCTAGCAAATGATTGTTTGTTTATGGAAGTCCATATGGTGTGGCTATCCTTTTGGAGCAGAGGGCATGTTTTTGAAGAAGGCTGTTTTAACTCATTTGGTGTTGTGCTCCTCAGTAGAGATGTAGCGAACGGTTCGCCGGCGAACGGTTCCAGGTGAACATTGGGGGTTCGCGTTCGCATGCGCCAAGCAAACTTTTCCGGAAGTTCTATTCGCCCCAACTATGAGGGTCAACTTTGACCCTCTGCATCACAGTCAGCAGGCACATTGTAGCCATTCAGGCTACAGTAAGCCCTGGAGCCCCCCCTCCCCCCCTTATATAAGGCAGGGTCCGGCGGCCATTACACTCACTCGTGTGCCTGCTAGTGAGAGGAGTGGGACAGCTGCTGCAGACTTGTTCTTCTAGGGACAGATTAGTTAGGTTCTTGGCTGCTTAGTTTGCTCCTGGCTGATTGTTATTGCTTTTATAGCACCCTAGCTCTTGTCAGAGCTCATCCTGTACTTTTTTTTTTTTTTACTGTGTGTCAAACTGACACTTTTGTTGCATGCACAGCATTGCTAATTGATAGTGTGTGTGTGCCACTGCCAGCAGCCCAGCACATTCAGTGACCGACTGCCTGTGTGTGTGACAGGGAGCTGCACATTGTACTACCCAGTACTGCATATACCCAGTACCTGTTGTGTTTACTTAACCCACCTCATCACTGCATATACCTAGCTTTGTGTTGAGTGAACCCAGCTCACTGCATATACCTACTACCTGTTGTGTTTACTTAACCCACCTCATCACTGCACATAACTACCTGTAGTGTTGAGTGAACCCAGCTCACTGCATATACCTACTACCTGTTGTGTTGAGTGAACCCAGCTCACTGCATATACCTACTACCTGTTGTGTTGAGTGAACCCAGCTCACTGCATATACCTACTACCTGTTGTGTTTACTTAACCCACCTCATCACTGCATATACCTAGCTTTGTGTTGAGTGAACCCAGCTCACTGCATCCTACTACTACCTGTTGTGTTTACCCCACCTGTTGTGTTTAACCCACCTCATCACTGCACATAACTACCTGTAGTGTTGAGTGAACCCAGCTCACTGCATATACCTACTACCTGTTGTGTTGAGTGAACCCAGCTCACTGCATATACCTACTACCTGTTGTGTTGAGTGAACCCAGCTCACTGCATATACCTACTACCTGTAGTGTTGAGTGAACCCAGCTCACTGCATATACCTACTACCTGTTGTGTTTACTTAACCCACCTCATCACTGCACATAACTACCTGTTGTGTTGAGTAAACCCAGCTCACTGCATACACCTACTACCTGTTGTGTTGAGTAAACCCAGCTCACTGCATATACCTACTACCTGTTGTGTTTACTTAACCCACCTCATCACTGCACATAACTACCTGTTGTGTTGAGTGAACCCAGCTCACTGCATATACCTACTACCTGTTGTGTTTACTTAACCCACTTCATCACTGCATATACCTAGCTTTGTGTTGAGTGAATCCACCTCACTGCATCATACTATTACCTGTTGTGTTTACTTAACCCACCTCATCACTGCACATAACTACCTGTATTGTTGAGTGAACCCAGCTCACTGCATATACCTACTACCTGTTGTGTTGAGTGAACCCAGCTCACTGCATATACCTACTACCTGTTGTGTTGAGTGAACCCAGCTCACTGCATATACCTACTACCTGTTGTGTTTACTTAACTCACCTCATCACTGCACATAACTACCTGTTGTGTTGAGTGAACCCAGCTCACTGCATATACCTACTACCTGTTGTGTTTACTTAACCCACTTCATCACTGCATATACTTAGCTTTGTGTTGAGTGAATCCAGCTCACTGCATCCTACTACTACCTGTTGTGTTTACTTAACCCACCTCATCACTGCACATAACTACCTGTAGTGTTGAGTGAACCTAGCTTACTACATATACCTACTACCTGTTGTGTTGAGTGAACCCAGCTCACTGCATATACCTACTACCTGTTATGTTGAGTGAACCCAGCTCACTGCATATACCTACTACCTGTAGTGTTGAGTGAACCCAGCTCACTGCATATACCTACTACCTGTTGTGTTGAGTGAACCCAGCTCACTGCATATACCTACTACCTGTTGTGTTTACTTAACCCACCTCATCACTGCACATAACTACCTGTTGTGTTGAGTGAACCCAGCTCACTGCATACACCTACTACCTGTTGTGTTGAGTGAACCCAGCTCACTGCATATACCTACTACCTGTTGTGTTGAGTGAACCCAGCTCACTGCATATACCTACTACCTGTTGTATTTACTTAACCCACCTCATCACTGCATATACCTAGCTTTGTGTTGAATGAATCCAGCTCACTGCATCCTACTACTACCTGTTGTGTTTACTTAACCCACCTCATCACTGCACATAACTACCTGTAGTGTTGAGTGAACCCAGCTCACTGCATATACCTACTACCTGTTGTGTTAAGTGAACCCAGCTCACTGCATATACCTACTACCTGTTGTGTTGAGTGAACCCAGCTCACTGCATATACCTACTACCTGTAGTGTTGAGTGAACCCAGCTCACTGCATATACCTACTACCTGTTGTGTTGAGTGAACCCAGCTCACTGCATATACCTACTACCTGTTGTGTTTACTTAACCCACCTCATCACTGCACATAACTACCTGTAGTGTTGAGTGAACCCAGCTCACTGCATATACCTACTACCTGTTGTGTTAAGTGAACCCAGCTCACTGCATATACCTACTACCTGTTGTGTTTACTTAACCCACCTCATCACTGCACATAACTACCTGTTGTGTTGAGTAAACCCAGCTCACTGCATACACCTACTACCTGTTGTGTTGAGTAAACCCAGCTCACTGCATATACCTACTACCTGTTGTGTTTACTTAACCCACCTCATCACTGAATATACCTAGCTTTGTGTTGAGTGAATCCAGCTCACTGCATCCTACTACTACCTGTTGTGTTTACTTAACCCACCTTATCACTGCACATAACTACCTGTAGTGTTGAGTGAACCTAGCTCACTGCATATACCTACTACCTGTTGTGTTGAGTGAACCCAGCTCACTGCATATACCTACTACCTGTTATGTTGAGTGAACCCAGCTCACTGCATATACCTACTACCTGTAGTGTTGAGTGAACCCAGCTCACTGCATATACCTACTACCTGTTGTGTTGAGTGAACCCAGCTCACTGCATATACCTACTACCTGTTGTGTTTACTTAACCCACCTCATCACTGCACATAACTACCTGTAGTGTTGAGTGAACCCAGCTCACTGCATATACCTACTACCTGTTGTGTTTACTTAACCCACCTCATCACTGCACATAACTACCTGTTGTGTTGAGTGAACCCAGCTCACTGCATACACCTACTACCTGTTGTGTTGAGTGAACCCAGCTCACTGCATATACCTACTACCTGTTGTGTTGAGTGAACCCAGCTCACTGCATATACCTACTACCTGTTGTGTTTACTTAACCCACCTCATCACTGCATATACCTAGCTTTGTGTTGAATGAATCCAACTCACTGCATCCTACTACTACCTGTTGTGTTTACTTAACCCACCTCATCACTGCACATAACTACCTGTAGTGTTGAGTGAACCCAGCTCACTGCATATACCTACTACCTGTTGTGTTGAGTGAACCCAGCTCACTGCATATACCTACTACCTGTTGTGTTGAGTGAACCCAGCTCACTGCATATACCTACTACCTGTAGTGTTGAGTGAACCCAGCTCACTGCATATACCTACTACCTGTTGTGTTGAGTGAACCCAGCTCACTGCATATACCTACTACCTGTTGTGTTTACTTAACCCACCTCATCACTGCACATAACTACCTGTAGTGTTGAGTGAACCCAGCTCACTGCATATACCTACTACCTGTTGTGTTAAGTGAACCCAGCTCACTGCATATACCTACTACCTGTTGTGTTTACTTAACCCACCTCATCACTGCACATAACTACCTGTTGTGTTGAGTAAACCCAGCTCACTGCATACACCTACTACCTGTTGTGTTGAGTGAACCCAGCTCACTGCATATACCTACTACCTGTTGTGTTTACTTAACCCACCTCATCACTGCATATACCTAGCTTTGTGTTGAGTGAATCCAGCTCACTGCATCCTACTACTACCTGTTGTGTTTACTTAACCCACCTCATCACTGCACATAACTACCTGTAGTGTTGAGTGAACCCAGCTCACTGCATATACCTACTACCTGTTGTGTTGAGTGAACACAGCTCAGTGCATATACCTACTACCTGTAGTGTTGAGTGAACCCAGCTCAATGCATATACCTACTACCTGTAGTGTTGAGTGAACCCAGCTCACTGCATATACCTACTACCTGTTGTGTTGAGTGAACCCAGCTCACTGCATATACCTACTACCTGTTGCGTTTACTTAACCCACCTCATCAGTGCACATAACTACCTGTTGTGTTGAGTAAACCCAGCTCACTGCATATACCTAGCATCCCCCCGAGATGGACAAAATGGACAAACCAGGTAGAAGAAGAGGTAGAGGCAGACCCAGAGGAAGGCCACCAGGCACCGGCAGGTTTGTGCGAGGTGGTGTTGCTGTGATTTCGTGCGGACCTGCCCCAAAATACAGTGCTCAGAAGAAGGCACGTGCCATCACTTCCCAAAATCGTGAGGAGGTGATTGAGTATTTAACACAGAACACCTCATCTCCCGCAGCCACCAGCGCTACAACAAGCACCACATCCGCTGCATTTGACACTTCGCAGGAGTTATTTGGTGGTGGTGAAATCACCGATTCACAGCTACTACTGCAACAACAAGAAGAAGGCGCAGGTACACCACCTCCTATGTCTGAGTTAGGTGGCGATAGTTTGGACGTAACGTGTGTGGATGTGGATGATGGACCACCTGAAGTTGGTGCAGTTGAGGAGGTTTCTGAGGAAAGCGCAGCTGGCCAGGAGGATTATGATGACGATTATACGGATACCACATATGTTCCCGGTAGAGGAGATGACCAGGGGGACAGTTCAGAGGAGGATTCAGAGAGGACTAGGAGGAGACGACTCCATGATAGAAGCAGAGGGAGCTCGTCGACAGAAACAGCTGGGGGCAGTGTCCGGCGCCATGTATCGCCAGCTATGGCCAGACAGCCAACATGCCCTTCAACATCAGCTGCTGATGCCACCGTAGCGCCATCAGCCCAGGGGAGCTGTGTCTCAGATCGGAGCAAAGCCATCTGTTGTCTCTGCCAGCAAAAATTGAGCCGTGGAAAGGCCAACTGTCACGTAGGGACAAGTGCTTTACGAAGGCACCTGGAGAGGAGGCACAAACAGCTATGGCAAGAACACCTGAGGAAAAGCAGCACCCCTCAAAAGACAAGTCGCAGAGAACAACCGCGGCAGCCGTCACAGGGGGCTTCTGCTGCTCCACGTTCCCATGGTATTGTTCGTGGCTGGGGGGAGGAAGAATGGATACACTTTTAAACAATTTAAAAATACCACCATCTAAACTTTCAAACAATTTAAAAATACAACCATCTATCATTTTCAAAAATGTTTAAAAAAGGGCAAAAAAACTTGCCCTCCGTAAAACATTCTTGCAAATGCTTTCGACCTGGTTTGTCTTCCGCTGGCTCAAGGGTCCATCTGACCACAGATGCCTGGTCTGCAAAGCACGGTCAGGGCAGCTACAGCATGGGTCTCAGCAGGCTCCCACTTCGGGCCGGAATCCAACCTTCATTCCCCGCGGTGACAATGGCAGACTTGCCCTCCATAACGGATTCCCGTTAAAGGATTTAAAGTTAATTCATTTCAAATACACAGCAGGGCCTCGAAAGTCCGCCTCCTGTATTGTTATTTTTGGTCACTACCTCGGGGAGGGCGTGCATGCCTGCCTCCTGCCCTCCTTGGATGTGTAGTGGTAGCCGTTTCTCAGGCTCCACACCGGATTCCATCCCTCATTCCCCGGCCATTACCCGGGGTCACAAATGGCAGACTTGCCCGCCTCCATATGATTCTCGTGAAAGGAATGTGGTGTCATCTTTGCCCGCCATAACTGGTTCTTGTTAAAGGATTTAAAGTACATTCATTTCAAATACACAGCAGGGCCTCGAAAGTCCTCCTCCTGTATTGTAATTTTTGGTCACTACCTCGGGGCGGGCAGACGTGCATGCCTGCCCGCTGCCCTCCTTGGATGTGTAGTGGTAGCCGTTGCTCAGGCTCCACACCGGATTCCAACCCCTCATTCCCCGGCCATTACCCGGGGTCACAATGGCAGACTTGCCCGCCTCCACAGGATTCTCATTGCAGCGGTACTGAACAAGTACACAGCAAGTAGAAAATGTAATTTAAAAACAAAACGTAAGCTTTTTAACAATGCCATGGCAAGTTGAGAAGGAAGTCACACATTACCTGACATCACTGAGTGAGGAAGAGCAGTCTCGCCATGTTGCGCAGTAGTCCAGCATGGCCGTCACTACACAAACAGCTGTTTGCTGTGCGTTACACAGTGAGTTTGGTGTGTCAGTGTGAAGCAGTACTCTAATTACACTCCCTGATTGATGTATACACATGCAAGATGTTTGAAAGCACGTTAGGCCTGCAATATAGCATTCAATGTGATTTCTGCCCTTAAAACGCTGCTTTGCGTCACATCCAGATTTTTCCCCGGGACTTTTGGCATGTATCCCACTCCGCCATGCCCCCCTCCAGGTGTTAGACCCCTTGAAACATCTTTTCCATCACTTTTGTGGCCAGCATAATTTTTTCTATTTTTCAAAGTTCGCCTCCCCATTGAAGTCTCTTGCGGTTCGCGAACTTTTCCGCGAACCGAACCTTCCGCGGAAGTTCGCGAACCCGGTTCGCGAACCGAAAATCGGAGGTTCGCGACATCTCTACTCCTCAGATTGACTGCACTAACCACTACAGTTGTTAAGTAAAGGGAACCTGTTGTGAGAGAAATATGGAAGCTGACATATTTATTTCCTTTCAAAGAGACACTGAAGCAAAAACAAAATTATGATATAATGATTTGTATGTGTAGTACAACTAAGAAATTAAACATTAGGAGCAGATACGTAAGTCTAATACTGTTTCCAGTACAGGGTGAGTTAAGAAACTCCAGTTGTTATCTATGCAAAAAAGCCATCGAGCTCCACGTCTTTCAAATTCGCAGAGAGGTCTGTCTTTTGAAGCTTATTATCTCACGTGTCAGTCATTGTATCTTTTTTTTCTCTGCAGAGAAGGGGTTCAAAAGTTCACTGGGCTGCCCTGTAAAATAATTTAGACTGTTGAGAACTGTGTAAACTGAAAATATTAGAGAATGATGCAATGTTATAAAAAACACTATATAACTGAAAATAAAAATATGAGAATATTTTTTTGCTACTAATGTTCTAGTAATTATCCGTACTACATATACTTTTTTTTTTGGTTTAGTGTCTCTTTAAACAATACCAGTTGCCTGGCTGTCCTGCTGATACTTTGCCTCTAATACTTAATCTATAGACCAACAGGACTGGCACACAACTGGTATTGTTTAAAAGGAAATACATATGGCAGCCTCCATATACCTCTTGCTTCATGTTTTTTTTAAACAGAGTTCTTTTGCTTAAAGAGTAACTATCAAAGAATCTGTCATCCTGTAAGCCCCACATACCTACAGACAGGGGCGTAGCAATAGGGGGTGCAGAGGTAGCGACCGCATCGGGGCCCTTGGGCCAGAGGGGCCCCAAAGGGCCCTCCCTCAGCTACAGTATTAGCTCTCTATTGGTCCTGTGCTCTTAGTAATCACTTCTATAGATGCTTTGAATAGTGGTAATCATTAACACACTGTTCCCCATCCCCTTCTTGCACCTCTGACACTGAAGTTGCCATTGGCAAGTTTTGGTGCGCCGTTAAAATTGATATGTATAGAGTGCTTTGGGGGGCCTCATTGTAAAACTTGCATCGGGGCCCACAGCTCCTTAGCTACGCCACTCCCTACAGAGCTTTTAGCCAGTAACAATAAAAAGCTTTTCAGAAGTCTCTGATCACAGCCTGTGTGGATTAAAAATGCTTTGTGTTATTATGTATCAGCTTTTTGAAACAAAGTTGGCATCATGGCCAAAGCTGTACTATGTATATAGGTTCCATTTATCTTTCACTATTCACAGAGGACTGATTTACTGTTTGTTTCTGCCCTGCCCACACACACTGCTTTCTCACAGATCAACAGCTGACAGATTTTTCAGCTACAGAGAAAGAGTCTGAGGAGAAGGACCTGTACTTTATCCTTACTTTATACTTTATTTTACTTGGATGTTTACACCCCCCATTCAGAATGAGCTCTTCCTGGCTGCAATCTCTATTTACTTTACGCTGCCTGAGGCAGAGAGAGAGAGACACAGGAAAGCTGGTGAGTTATTTACACACTTTCCAATGCTATATGTCTGCTTTCTATCATTCTGAAGAGATTTCTGTCACAAGATTATGGCCAGTCAGGGCTGTTTCTGTATGCTGGATGTGCTGGACACAGTTACCCATAGTAAATGCCCAGAGTGACAACTATTCTCTGTAAATGACATATTTTCATCACATAAACAATGAAAAGATGAAAAAAGGCCTTTGTATTGCTAATTGATAGTAATTACTGGAAATATATTTGGCATTTAGAATTTTAGGTCACTTTGATAGTTGTATAGTTTGATAGTTAACTTTGATAGTTGCAGATGTGGAGTATGACTCCTCTCCGTGATACATTGCCAAATAAATAATCAAATGCTGAAAGAAAAATGCTCAAATTGTATCATATGTAACAAAGCCAATTGACATCCTTGCATGTCAACTCTGTTGCTCAAGTGTGGATAGCTAGTTTTGTGCCCAGTTTCACAACATCAGCCACTTGTTCCAAGGAACAAATATAATTATATAGTGCGAACATTTACATCTCTCCAGCGACAGCTTATAACCAGCAACATAGCTGTGCCAGTCTAAGCTAACACATTCTGCCAGTCATAAGCAGTTATTGTCCTCTGCTTTCCGACAGCCAGCTTCCTCCACGCTCATTTCTCAATCATGGTAAACTGCTTGTTGGCCCCATCCGCTGGTAATATTTCATTTCTTAAACGAGCCAGATGGAAATTTACATAAAGGAAAGAAATTGGTGACAATTTGGTGTTCTTAGCTCTGGATCAAGTTCTCGCTCAAATTATACGTGTTTTTACCGCTGTAAATTTGCAGGTTTGCCTTTATGAGTTTGTAAAATAACTCAAGGTAATGAACAAGGAGTTTTCTGGAAGAGAATAACTTTTTTAATATATGCAAAATTGCATCTACTTGGCAAAGTTTGTCTTGAGTTCGTAATGTATTTGTTAGAAACGAAAGTGTACAGAATGCGTGAGTATAGTAGACATCGGTTATCTTTCCATGATGAATGTGTTGGTCATTTAGACCTTGAATTGTTTTTTTTTTTTTTACTAATGTATTTACCTGCACATGACAATTCTACCACTACTTACACGAGTAATGTAGCAAGTGTTGCGCACATAGCACAACCTTCGTTATCTACATAACCTGCATTACATTATTGAGATCATTGCTTGAGATCCGGTGGGCAAGGGCATAACAATAATCACAACGACCGCCTCGAGTGTGGGGTGCCGGGGGCTATGGGGACCTACTCCTCCCTCCTGCCCCCTTGCAGAGCGCAGTGGAGCTGTGTAAATATTCTTACCTGCTCATATTAATTGTTTTGTCCTTTTTTCATTAACTTTTGATTTCAAAGTGTTTTTTTTTTTGTTGTCTTATTTAACTGGTTGTTAAAATATAAATTTACAATACATACAATGCAGCATATCCATCCACTAGAAGCCAGTAACATGACCGAGGATACAGCCTATCCATTCATTCTTGGCCAGTGACATTACTAAGAATACAACCTAACCATTGAGTCGTGGCCAATGACTATGGATGATCAGTGAGATGCAAATTTTTCTGAAATTATGCAAATTTTTGTGCAAATGTGTGCAGTTTGAAAACTGACCAATCAATTTAAACCCAGGTTTAAACTGATTGGTCCATTTTGAAGCTGCATATATTTGAATAAAATGTGCACAAATGTGAATCAACTCGGAACAATTTGCATATCTGTGATCATCCCTACCAGTGACGTCACTGAGAATGCAGCCTATCTATTGAATTGTGGCTAGTGACATCAGTGAGAATGCACACTTATTATTCACAAAATAAAAAAGGACAAAGGCTTTGCTATTTATCATTTGCTCTAATTTTTGTATATTAACCACTTCGGCACCAGCAGCCTCTGCCCCCTTAAGGACCAGAGGCTGCTGGTAGGCTAAAATGCGCATCCCGATGAATCGCCGCAATAATCCGTCGCTCCCGCCAGTCACGCCGCTCTGTCCCCGCCGCAGGCTGCTCTATGACGGCAGAGCGCTGTGCGCCTCTCAGGATGCGCCTTGATTTGGCTCCTGGCCCTGCCATTCCTGTAAGCTGTTCCCATTGGCTTACATTGAGTGACAGGGTCAGGAGCCAATGAAAACGGCTCCTGCCCGGCTCACAGTGCTCTGCCGTCATAGAGGCGGCACGGCAGCACATTGCGGTGGGTAGAAAGTGGCGAGAGCGGCGGGAACGGGCGGGGACGCGTGGTGAATGGGACGTAGAGTTTACGTCCGGTCAGAACCGCAGCGCCACCTGCCCGACGTAGATTTAAACTGCGTCGGTCCGAAAGGAGTTAAGTATTTGACCCATGACATACAGTTCATCTATTGGATTTCAGCAACAACAAAAAGCATTTTTTTCTGTAAGGAAAAAAAAGTGTCCTGTAGGCCTCTGACTTCGTGAGGAGAATTTATAGCATTTACAAAAATCCACCTACAAATAGGAAAGCACCATTTCTTGCCTTTAAAAATCATTGAACTCCTGGGATATCATTTCCATTATAAAAGCTATTGTGTGTGCTTTTTGCCCGGATCAACCGCAAGTTTAAGACCAATCAGGATTTCAGTGTCATTTTACAGCCTGAGAGAAGCAGAGGGAGCTGGCATGTACGATTTGCATCAACTGTCTTTGATATGAAGCTTGGTGCAGCCCGGCCTATAGTTTCTTTGTGAGGGAGTTTCAGATTGTCAGTCAGGGCCTGTCAGGCACCCCTTGCTGCAAAGGCAGGAGACTCCTCTGGAAGAGAGGACTGTGTTACTGTACAGCCAAATTCAGACTGCAGGTCTGAAAACCCCTTGGCCAAAAATAACAATAAAAAAAACCTGTTCTTGTGGCTGATCCAAGAGAAGGGGGACAGCTTCCAAGCTCAGCTGGGGCTTTTTCCTCTTTGTCTGAGAAAGTCAATCAACTCTCTCAGCTCCTTGACGAAAATCTAATGGCTAATCTGACATCAGGGAACACCTAGAGCTGGGGTACGCACAGGAACTACAAAGCCAAATTGGCCGCATCAGCACTACATGGCCTGTACTTTTTTGATCATTTGCTACATAGATCACAAGGAATTAATAAGTGAAGTGCAGTGACGTAGCTAAGGAGCAAATCAGGAAAATAGGGCAAAGGAGTCGTTATGGAAAAATTGGCACTGCCATAGGCATCTATTATAAAAGCTGGGATTAGCAGCAAAGAACTTAGATCTGGGCACATAGAGGTGACCGCTATCAAGTGTCTCCAGGTGTCGAAGTTTACCTTCTTTGCCGCAGTTTGTGACTTTTATAATACGGCAAAGAAGGACAATTTCGGCGCACAGAGGCACCTGATTAGCAGCAACCAAGGTAAATCTCACCACCCAGAGGTGCCTGGGGGGGGTTGCGGAATGGTTAGAAAATTTACCTTGCTTGCTGCTAATTGGTTGCCGCCGGGCGTCAAAATTTACCATCTGTGCCGCATAATGGGTGTAGGATTAGGCAACACCGGGGGGGGGGGGGGGGGGGCGGAGAGGGTTAGGCACCACCAGGGGGGATCTTAGGGTTAGGCACTACTAGGGGGATCTTAGGGTTAGGCATCGGTAGAGGAAGGGTTCTGTGTAGGGTTAGGGTTAGCTTTACAGTAAAATTTCTGTAAAGATTATGGAATCCAGCAGTAGAATATTGCTAATTTTAGCGATATTCTACTAGTGGCAATCCCCTGCACCCTTTTTTTCCAGGTGCCTTTATTTCATGTATGCGCTAAGTAGGTACTGCCCGCAGTGTAACTTTTGCATAGGGCCCCCTCAAGCACCGAAAAATGGGTGGATGCGCGCCGCGCCGAAAAACTGGGGGCTGCGGCGAGCGCCGCGCCGAAAAATGGGCATGGCCATGACGTTGTATGGGCAGAGCTAACATAATGATGTAACAGCGAGGCATAAGAAAGTAGTGTTTACGCCATGATGTGGTCAAACGTGATTTCGCATCATGGGTGTGCAGAAACTGTGTGATGCTATTTAATGGTATACCGTAACCCCAAAGCAGCAAACATAGTCAACTATGACCATTAAATAATAAATGTAGCAACAGTTACCCCAGACATCAGAAAATAAACGCATTGTGGGCACATTTCAGCACAAAATAAACGCAATGTGGGCACATTTCAGCACAAAATAAGTGCAATGTGGGCACATTTCAGCACAAAATAAACGCAATGGGGAACATTTCAGCACAAAATAAACGCAATGTGGGCACATTTCAGCACAAAATAAACGCAATGTGGGCACATTTCAGCACAAAATAAATGCAAAGTGGGCACATTGCATTTCAAAATAAATGCAAAGTGGGCACATTTCAGCACAAAATAAACGCAATGGGGCACATTTCAGCACAAAATAAACGCAATGTGGGCACTTTACAGCACAAAATAAACGCAAGGTGGGCACATTTCAGCACAAAATAAACGCAATGGGGCACATTTCAGCACAAAATAAACGCAATGGGGCACATTTTATGAACAAAATAAACGCAATGTGGGCACATTACAGCACAAAATAAACGCAATGCGGGCACATTACAGCAGAAAATAAACGCAATGGGCAACATTTCAGCACAAAATAAATGCAAGGTGGGCACATTACAGCACAAAATAAACACAATGGGCAACATTTCAGCACAAAATAATGCAATGGGGGCACATTTCACCTGGAAAAAAAAGAATTTACTCACCTGGCAGAAGTCTCCTCTCGCTCCTGGCCGGTCTCTGGCACGCTGCTCCTGGGACCGTCTTGCTCCTCCTCCTACAGTCTCCCGCACTGACAGGCAGAGCAGGCCTACGGCAAGATGGCGCCCGAAGCCCTGTACTGGAGACACAAATAGTCTCCAGTACAGGGCTTCGGCAGCCATCTTACAGTAGCCCTGCTCGCCTGCCGGTGTCGGAACACCGGAAGACTAAGGAGGCTGGAGCGGGGCTGCGGGCAATGAACTGGCACGGCGTCTATAGACGCCGCTGCCAGTTCATGCAGTTACAGTGGCAAGAGTCCCGAGGCTGGGACATCCCGCATCTAAAAGCGGGATGTTTCCCGGGACCTCATGCCTCCTGGGACAGCGGACCCTGAATCCGGGACGCGTCCCGGGCAGTCCGGGACGTCTGGTCACTCTATCTATACATAACAAGTGATACAGAGCAGCAAAATTGTGTACAGTGCTGCATTATATGTTAGTGGTTTATAATTAAAGTTTAATAATAATTGCTAACTTCATTTCTCTTATAGTGGGGTTGATTCGCAAAACCAAAAGACTGGCATGTGCAGAAAGCACAAATTGTTTTATGGGTATGTGCGCCACCAAGTAACAAGGTGCACACATAACGCAACTTGTGTTATGCACACAATGCATGCATTGGTCATATTATCATGCGAGTTCCGCTCTGTAAGCATCATGCGTTACGTTGATAGTGTAGATGCCCTTATAATTGTTGTGTGCTGTCTGCAACTGTTTGTTGATCAACCTCCATATGCATTTACAAAAGTCTGAATAAGGTCTTTAGAGTTCAACTGCCTTTCCCCTCTCTCCCCTGCTCCCCTAATAACACCCTAACCCTCCCCCATTATACTAAAAAAATGAAAGCAGTTATGTCATACTGGGGCATCTGTTCAGTTCTCTGTCAGCTTCTGGGGGTATAAAAGAATAGCCAAGCAGCTCGGGGTGACCCAAAACCACTAGGAAAGTATAGGGGACTAAAAGAGACCGAAAAGCCCCCCTACTAAAAAGCAATGCTAAGTGTGATTTGCCTTCTTAAAACAGAAGGTACTTGTGATAATTAAGCTTTACGTGAACATCTGTGGTTACCCACAATACACCACTACTGAACATGCAAATTATCTCTTTATGCCCCTTAAAGAGGAACTCGAGTGAAAATAATGTAATAAAAAATGTGCTTCATTTTTACAATAATTATGTATAAATGATTTAGTTAGTGTTTACCCATTGTAAAATATTTGAAATCCCTGATTTATATTCTGACATTTATCACATGGTGACATTTTTACTGCTGGCAAGTGATGTAGCTGCTGTGTGCTGTTTTGGCAGTTGGAAACAGCTGTAAACAGCTATTTCCCACAATGCAACGAGGTTCACAGACAGGAAACTGCCAGAAGTACCTCGGTACTCAGAGCTTCTTGTGGGAGGGGTTTCACCACAATATCAACCATACAGTGCCCCCTGATGGTCTGTTTGTGAAAAGGAATAGATTTCTCATGTAAAAGGGGGTATCAGCTACTGATTGGGATAAAGTTCAATTCTTGGTCAGAGTTTCTCTTTAAGTTAGGCTTACATTCAGAACAGCTGGTGTATAGCAAGCCTATAGCTTTAAATTTTACACAACCACATCAACCCCACATGCAGACAGCATGCAGACAGCCTGTTTCAGACTTGTGGTCCTCATCAGTGCATGGCAGGGATTGAAATGGCTCTAAGGGATAAGGGCTTGGACCAGTACAACAGAGTACCCAAGCAGCTTGGGGTGACCCAAACGCACTAGAGGGTATGTGTTATTTCAGTGGCCTGGCCTCCTGTGGTCAGTTCCATGTTGAGGTGTGGCACTCATGCCCTCCCGTAGTCTATTTATTATTGCAGCAACTGTTATGATAAAATAGATATTACTGCTGTGCTTCTTGTGATAGGGAATATTTAGTGCTGTAATTATTTTAATGGAACATATCACTGCTGCGCTTGGAATTAAGGATGTTACTGCTGCACGTGTGAGGACAGCGAGGGACTGATCAGCCTGAAGGGGGCTGGAGGAAACCCCAGTCATGTATAATGTTTTCTTTAATTTACTCTCAGGTTTCCTTTATGCAGAAATATTCTACCTAGTGAATGGCTGGCTAGTTTTATACCTAAGCTGGGTGGGGCCCTATACCACGTGACCAAAGTGTCACCTGCCACCACAAACATGGTTTCTGGAGCATCCAGAGGTTTTCCTCTGCTCATCCTAAGCATCTGATTAGGTGATACAGTGGACCAGGGCATTATGGGATACCCTACTATTTGCTTTGCCAGTGCAGCTAGTACCCTCATACACATGTGATACAACCCTTGGCTCCAATCCCATTCCTAGTTTCCTACCCAATACCCAACCACTAAATGCCTGCCGATACCCACTACTTTCCCAACTTATGCGTAAATAAACATTTAATGAATATCTACCACAGCTTAAAGTGAACCTCCAGACTAAAAATCGACTCAGCAGCACTGAAAAGGCCTGGTGTTTCTTTAACAGTTTCACAGCATCAGAACTTTGTTTCTCTTATACAAGCCTCATTTTTAGCTGCACAGAAGAAAACTGCCCAGGCAGTTTTCCCCTTATGCTGTGCAAAGCATGATGGGATTTCTGATGTTGTTGTTCTCATTCTGCTGTTTTGGTGCAATTTTTTTTTTTTTACATTTTGAATTTGACATTTGAAACCTAGTGTGTGCAGCTGCGAGGTGGTTATCAGGACACAGGACAGTTGGAACTGTGTCTCCTGCTCCTTGTCACTTCCTTTCAACCAAAAAGATGGCTGCCCCATGACAAAGATGGCAGCCCCCATGAATCACAAACATTTGCCTGTTCTTTTAAAACAGGGTGGGTAAAAGATTATATTACCTATCTATTCTAAGTAACATAACTAATGTAACGTAATAACGGTATGTTTGTTTAGGCTGAAGTTTCCCTTTAACAAAAATCAAATCCAACATAAATAACTACATTTATCAACAGCCATCAAATACATACAAGAACCAATTCCTTTCTTCCCTTCTGAGTGACGTATGACCAGCAGAGACCTCTAGGATACCTTCACATGTAGCCAAATCAAGTCCAAGTTGCCTGGCTGACTCTGGACTCCCCGGGCTAAACATGCCGCTTGATTAACCCGAGTAATAGCCACCAAATACCATCTTAACACCTGTCACCTCCAAGGAGCAAGTGAAACCCGCCAAGCTGTGACAAAAATACACCACCAACATGGAAAATATATATCATACATAAGAACATAATAATCGACTCCCGTAACCAATCACCATCTTTATACCAGGATGGGCGTCCAATTAATTCCGAGTAGAAAGCTACTCGGAATTTAAACGGTAAGGAGTTGCTGATTACTCAGCTGTAATTGCGCGTGATGGGGGAGTCAAACTACCCAGAAGTCTGCGCAATAGTCTGCGGTCCATTCTGTATCATAGGTTTACAGTGAGACGCTTTCCACAACTCACTACCGCGCTTTCTCCTTCTGGCTTGAAGGAGGAAGCGCGGTAGTGAGTCATGAAACGCGGCTCACTCTTCGCCTATGATGCGGAATGGAGTTCAGACTATTGCTCAGACTTCTGGGTAATTTAACCCCCCAACACCCGCGATCACTAGAGATGGCCCGAACGGTTCGCTGGCGAACAGTTCCAGGCGAACTTCGGTGGTTCGCGATCGCGGAGAACCGCAAACTTTTCCGTAAGTTCGGTTTGCCCCCATAGTGCATCATGAGGGTCAACTTTGACCCTCTACATCACAGTCAGCAGGCACATTGTAGCCAATTAGGCTACACTCCCTCCTGGAGCCCCCCCCCCCCCTTATAAAAGGCAGGCAGCGTCAGGCATTGGACTCACTCGTGTGCCTGTAGTAATTAGGGAAGGGATAGCTGCTGCAGACTCTCATAGGGAAATCTTAGTTAGGCTCGTGTAGGCTTCTTAGCTTGCTCCTGGCTGATTGTTATTGCTAAAATAAAAAACAACACCCCTCAACAACTCTTTTGAGAGCTAATCTTGTTCTTGTGATCTTTTTTTTTATTTTTTTTGTGGCCCACTTGCATTATATACAGCCCTGTCAGTCAGTCGCAGCTGGCCTTTAGCCCCTTGGTGGTATAACTACTACTGTGACAGGTGCACATTGTAATACCCATCACTGCATATACCACTGCATATACCTACTACCTAAAATTAACTCATGTGCTTCTGCAATAAAATGATGCCCTGAAGAAGGTAGGCTACCGAAACGCGTTGGCAATTGGTTCCCTGGCTGTGGTGACGTCACCTCGAACTTCCGGCTGTTATCCAAGGGAAGTTCATAAATGCCGGTCCACCGTTCTAAGCAGAGCGGCAGCACTATTAACAAATGAGTCACCGGTCGGGACTCGTGTCGCAAGGTTTGAGGACTCTGTCCTCTGCGGCTAGTGTCTCCTCCCTCCCCTCCTGAAAACGTGTGTGTTTTAGTGACTTGCAAACAGCCGCAGAAGCGGCAGAAGTGGATCTATTGTTTAAACGAAGGTTATTGCTAACTGCATGTGGGATTGCCCAGTGCTTAAATGCCCGTTGGATTTGAACATTTGCAGATTGTTGCGGTACTTCTTAATGGACTTGTCTTATCAAAACATTGAATGGGAGCGCTCCTATTGACAATTGTGGTGGTGCACGTCAATTTATCTCTGATTTTATTACTGCAGATTGATGCAAAAGTTTTAAGGCAGTTGTCCTAGGACCCTTTTTTTGTGTGCATATACCGTGGATATCAAAGCCTGCTCAACGGACTGATCATAGGAGGTTTTGATGGGATCTTTTTTTAGATTCTATACAAGGCATTTCTTGAGAAGTGGATTTGAGAGTAATATCTATTGTATGAATGCAAGTTATTAGTAGCAAACATTTTAAGTCTTTGTATTTTACAAATAAATGTGAGCAATTTATTTTATTGCAGAGGCGCATGAGTTAATTGTAGATTTTTTGGTTCTTCGGTGGGAGGTGGTTTAATCCTACATACTCAGTGCTTCCAGCCTTTGATATAATATAACAAGCGCACCAATAATATTACTATATACCTATTACCTGTTGTTCACTTCAGTGCACCCACCTACCTACGTGAGCGCACGCAATGTCACTGTGCCTGTCCAGTACCTGTCTGTGTGTGGCAGGTGCACATTGTAATACCCATCACTATTTATACCTACCTGTTGTTCACAGTGCACCCACTTACCTACGTGAGTGCACGCAGTGTGATATACCACTCCGTGGATACCTGTTAACTGCACCTGTGAGACTGACTGCACATCATTTTCAGTATTATTTTTGGAAGCGAGCTGTCTATTCCTACAAGGTTAAAAATTAGATAGTATTGAAGAGAGGTAATATGCATTATTCTTGGTGAATTCATTGACAATTAGTTTATATAAACGTTAAAGACTTGTCATCTTTAGACTTCTGCAGTTTTTTAAGTTTTTTAGATAATTTTTTTTATGCTATACTTCATATACAATCAGTAAGCATTACTATTCAAATGCAATCGCAAGCTCAGGGACAATTACCAAGCTTGATTGATTAAGATATATCTACTTTAAGTTCTTTATATAAGAATAGCACTTTATATATCATTGTTAAGGATAAAGCTATATTGTGTGTACCATACACTGTACAATCTTGAGACAACAATTATCGATGGAGGTTGAAATGTACAGAAGAAGATTTGCTATATTGAAATGGAATTGTTTCACTAAAGGAACTTTTGAATGTATTTTTGGATGATGGACAATAACTGGAGAGATGTATATTCCTGTATATATATGCTTTATCTATTTTTCATAACAATATAATTTTATAAAATTCAGATGAGTCACATGGTGACGAAACATGTCAGGCGGAGCCTAACCACGCAAGGAGGAAGCACACGCTGAGCGGTGGGCGTCCAACGTGTATCGAGCCGGGGAAAAGCGTGCACCAGCGGCGATACAGTGGAGGGACTACAAATATAAGCCTGCCTGTGGCCTACATTACGGGGGAGAGCCCGTTGCAAGAAAAACTCTGTGCTGTTTTTACTGCTGGGAAAACGTGAGTGCAATAAGATTTTATACTGAATAAATGTCATACAGTTTTAAACTATGAGAGGCCTGTTTTATTGAGGTGTATGGAAGAGATGTGCAATATATAAGGAAGACCTCATTGGTGGATGGAGATCCAGGTGGTGCCCAGGAGTTGCCAGAGAGGTGGGGGACGGCCAATTAATGGTCCCAAAGGCCACATCTGACCCATCAGAGGGTCTAAGCAGACGGTGAGTCTGGCACAAAGGGTGAGGTGGAGGTGTCTGTAATACGGAGATCAACCCATTGTGAAGTACTTGTGAAGATTTATGAAGCTGCTAGAGAACAGTATTGATACTGGAGTTGTATGAACTGAATCCATGGTGTACCACAGAGATTGAAGTTGTTAGAGGACAGTGTTGATATTAGATTCATGTGAGTATATTACAGAGATCTGGGGATTGGTGGGTCTGTCTTGAGTGGCGATGCCTCTAGGTGTATTATATTTGGTGACGGAGTGGAGGAGGCGAACCAAGACTGTATCCGCAGTACACATATATTTTTTTTCCCTGAGGAGGGGGTGCATATTTTATCATACACGAGTATCAGCGCGGCTGTGTTTTCGTTTTTTATTCCTGTACTTTGGTTCTGACTTTTCTGGTTTTTTTTAGAATAGTTTCACTTTAACACAGCATTACATTATTATTGACTTCAGTGTGTTGCCTACTGCATCTTAAACATGTTGAGCTGTTTGGCCAAGCAAAGGCCTGTGCGCTCATTACTGTCTTAGATGCTCTGTCCACACAGTTTTGTTTCCCTCCAATAAAGTGGTGTCTGCACTCAGCTCCCTCCCTTGTCCCCAGCGTAAATTTGAACTCTTGGCTGGGAGGTGACAGTTGGCAGACTGGATGCCCGAAAGAGGGCGTTGGACAATGCATGCATGACCAGTCGCTGGATGATGTCATTTGCCAGCTTTTCACTAGAGGGACCTTGTAATGTTTCAGAAATGCAGAATTATTTGTGCTGTTCCGTGTGGTGTCACTTCGCACATATGTTGTTGCCTTGTACTTTATTATGCTAATGATGCTTAACTCAGTGATGAAGAAGTTCCATGACCCGCTTGCGTACATTACTTACAATACACGGCAGTAACATGGTGTTACATTTTCACCAACTTGTTATGTATTCTCACATGCAGTAAAACGCAAGGTTCATCTGAGGTCACCAGACCAGCTACTTTCCAAAAGAAAACTAAAAACGTAGACCGTGTTTCTTCCGTAAGAATCAAAGGGAAAAAAGTCAGGATTGTGCCTCGGGTCCATCTCTTTTGTGAAGAGACAAAAATAAAATATATCAAACCCAATGAAAAATATCCTAAATATTGAGGCCTGATGCACAGGATTTTTGGAACAATGCCCTAAAACATACAGATGAGTTAATTAGCTTACCCCTTAATTGGCTCTAGACTGCGATGGACATACACCTATGGCAGGGATTAGAGTGTGAGCCCCTCTGAGAGACAGTGACAAGACTATATACTCTGTACAGCGTTATGGATGATGTCAGCTCTGTATAAATACTAAATAATAATAACATTGATGTGCACTGACTGCACATGGCAATTTTACTGCTCTGTCATGAATACACACCTTAGCCTTTAAACCCACTTCCCCTCCCCGGGGACGAATAACAATGTCCCTGAAAACTCCCTCATCCCCTTGCAGGGACGTAACTACTATGTGACCTTGCCGCCGTGCGCTCCCGCACTCGTTATCGCCGCTGATCTTTAGACGGGAGATGAATGAATGGGAACACAGTTCCCATCCATTAATTTCTGTCCCCATGTGAATGATCGCAGGCATCAAAGAGATGCTGCAATCATTTGTTTGCCTCCGACGGAACCCATGCATGCATTACTTCCTATTTATTGTACTATAGGTACTCAATAGGAAGTAATTTGCGAGTACATTTTGTGACCAAATAGTAAAATTTTACCTACAGACAATTATTTGAGACCCACAAATACATTTAAAATGAACACGTTACCTTCCACACTATCCCATAATCACCCAATTTTATCTTTTTGCATTTAAATTTTTAAAAAAAATTACAAATAAAAAAAAATTACATAAATAGTTACCTTAGGGACTGAACCTTTTAATATGTGTCTCAAGAGATTATTACTATTATTTTTAAACTGTGGGCTTGTAATCAGTGACGGACGCAAAACTGAAAAAATGCACCTTTCTTCCAAAGAAAATATTGGCACCATACATTGTACTAGGGAAATATTTTAAACTTTGCAATAACTGGGACAAATGTGCAAATAAAATGTGTGGGTTTTAATTATGGTAGCATGTATTATTTTAGAACTATAATGGTTAGACTAGAAAATAATTTTTTTTTTTTACTTATTTTTCCTGTTAAAATGCAGTTCAAATAAAATAATTCTTAGCAAAAAGTACCCCCCAAAGAAAGCCTAATTGGTTTAAAAAAACAAGATATAGATTGTTTTGTTAAGTAGTAATAAAGTTATAGGCAAATTAATGGGAGGAGCGCTGACAGGTGAAAATTGCTTTGGTTTTTAAGGGGAAAAACCCTTGGAGGGAAAGTGGTTTAAGCAAATTTGTGAGAAGAACCATTTTAAAAATTAGACATTTACTTATCTAGTAAGACACCTCTAGATGCTTCAGAGGCTTCCCAGAACCACCGCAAACCAACCACTTTTTCTGGGACGTTCGTCTCTGTGGCCACCCTCCCATCCACTTGTAAGCACAGGTGGCTTCATACTACTGGGCATGCGTGGACTGTACAACAGCACTAGTACATGGGTGGTAGCCATATTATAATGGACAAGCTCTTGTCAATTATATTCAGAGGGGCCGAGTGCTGGAACTGTAGGCACCAGGAGGATTTGAGAAGCCTCTGGACTACTCTATGGATGTAAGTATCGGAGCGGGACAAGGTCCTCCTGTACCCAAGGCTGAGACCTCAGGGTGCGCTCCTCCATCCCTCCCACCCCAGCTGTCACACACTGATTGCTATAAGACTAAGAGACCCACCAGGCTAATCCTGGTGTTATTTCCTCCCGTACTCTTTTTTTTTTTCCTCTTAGAAACTGCACTGTCATATCTAGTGTGCTTTGTAAACATGTGAGCACAGAATAGATCAGATTTTTTTCAGCCAATCAGTGAGGAGCAGAAATGTGGGAGGGGTGATGACAAGCTTCTTTCTCATCGGCAATGTACCAAATAGAGCCAGTCGGACTGAGATAAGATTTATTACTGCAGAATGATTGGAGTGCTTGCAATGTAGGGTAAGGTTGCAGGATGTATAATAAAGACAGAGCAGTGGGTAAATGGAATTTGATTTTGTGGCTGACAATGTTGCTTTAAAAAAGCACTCTAAGGTCAGATGGCAAGCTTAAAACAATAAAAAAAAGTTTTAGAAGACTTTTCAGAAGAAATACTCTAGCAAGCAGGCTTGTGAGAGGCTTAGCCCCGCATCTTCCCATAAATGGATTTACACTGGGTTTTATGAGACTCCGAAGAAGTGATTCATCAAATGGCTCGCTCCGCCAGGCTGGCTTACGGGGCGGACTTAATGGGAAAGAATACACGAAGCTGTAAAAACACAGGAGACTGAACCGAAGCCAGCCAACAAGGTACCGCATCCAACTGCCAAGTTTACGGATTTCCCATTCGCTAATGGGTTAATTTGCATTCAGCACACAAAGAACTGCATTAGGTTTTGGAGGGAAGTTGTGACTTATTTGTACTGATCGTACGTATGCACCTGCAACAAACACAACCCATGCAGACACTGCAGAACTGCACACCTGCTGTATTTAACATAGGCTAAGCAGACTTATCAACCGTCTCACCTGCATTGAGAAAAAGAGAAAGAGGGTGCCCCTCTTGTGTGAGTCATTCTGCTGTGTGTCTGTAATGACCAAATGGCTCCCATCTACCTTTAGCATGAGCCTGCCAGTCTGCTTCTGTGACCTTTTTTCCAGCTCTTACCTGTCCTAGATTTGCGTTCCATAATCATGAAACAGTGCCATCTACTGTTAACAATGAAGCATTGCATGCAGGGATTCTCCCTGTGTTCTTCTTGACATCAGAAAAGGTGTCCAGCTTAACCCTCTTAGCGGTTTATTAAAATCCGCCAGGGGGCAGCACAGCCGTTTTAAAAAAAAAATGTTTTTATATATTATGTAGCGAGACAAGGTCTCGCTACATGATAGCCGCTGCTCAGCGGCATCCCCCCAGCCCCTCCGGCGATCGGAAATCTGCGTGTACCAAAAAAAAATTATGCAAATCGGCCCAGCGGGGCCTGAGCGGTGCCTTCCGGCGGCATAGCCCGAGCTCAGCTTGGGCTTACCGCCAGGAAGGTTAAAGGACAACTGAAGTAAGAAGAATATGGCTGCCATATTTATTTCCTTTTAAACAACACCAGTTGCCTGGCAGCCTTGCTGGTCTATTTGGCAGCAGTAGTGTCTGAATAACACCAGAAACAAGCATGCAGCTAATCTTGGCATATTTGACAATAACGTCAGAAACACCTGATCTGCTGCATGCTTGTTCAGGGTCTAAAGCTAAAAGTATTAGAAGCAGAGAATAAGCAGGATGCAAGGCAACTGGTATTGCTTAAAAGGAAATAAATATGGCAGCCTCCATATCCCTCTAAATACAGTTGTCATCTCCAGAGGCGTAGCTATGGGTGGGCAAGGGGGAACACATGTCCCTGGGTGCATCACTGTAATGGGGCGCATAGCATGGCCACCGCACCCACAAGTGAGTGAGAGGCAGCTTGCTGGCTGCCCAAAGTGCCCCTGCTTCTCTCCTTCCCTCTGCAGAGGAGTGTAGAAGTGTTAACAGCAGCAGAACAAGGGGGGGCACATCTGGCTAATTATAGGGGGTACATCTGGCTATCTAAACGAGGGGAAGGGCGGCACATCTGGCTATCTAAGGGGGTCACATTAGTCTATCTAAATGGGGGGAAGGTGGGCACATCTGGATATCTAAACAGCATTTGTACATTTGGCTCCACCCATGACCACACCCACATTCTGATGCCTGGCCATGCCCAATTTTTCCAGAGGGGGTGCAAAAACTGTCTTTGCCCCCGGGTGCTGAAAAGCCTAGCTACGCCTCTGGTCATCTATTTACTTTACCACGTGCAGTATATCTATGTCCTGCAGGACTTCATCTACTGACTCTGTGCGTGCCTTCACTTGCTTCAGCGCATGCTCCTGTGAGCGTTCTTGTTGCCGCCCGTTAAAGCACAGATCAGTGAATCGCAACGTAGTTCAATTATATGCCGTAGTCATTGATAAAGTGAAAGTAAAAAATACACACACTACTTCCTACTGTGTTTACATTTCACAGGAGGAATTAAACTTGGGTGGACAAATAGTAAAATAGTAAAGTTACATCTACATACATTTCTTAAAGTAATCCTGAGATGAAAACAAACTAATAAACTAATGAGATAAACATTTGGATCTGTGCTCCTACTACTAAAACCTTTTTTTAGATATCTAAAAAAGGACTAGATTGTGAGCCCCTTTGAGGGATGGTTAGTGACAAGGCAATATACTCTGTACAGTGCTGCGTAATATGTCGGCAATATATAAATACTTAAATAAATAAATTAAATTAAATAAACATCCCAAGGTTTTATTCTATGTATAGACATTTACAAAGCAATTTAATGTTTTATAGTCTCTGCTCAATTGCAGTGTCTCAATAGTCCCAGAGTGAAAATACGTAAACTATTGGCCTTTTTATATTTTTGCCTTGCAGCCTGAAGCTCAGTTATCTGCTTAGAAAAGTGTTTTATAGCTGTCATTTGTTATCCGTGAGCCAACTGGGTCCTGACTGAAGTAGAACTGTCAGTAGCTGAATATTAATTCTTTCAGGCAGGGAAAAAAGAAAAGGAGCACAGCATAAGTGTGTGCTTGCCACTGGATATACACATGTCTATCTCATCATGTTACATGTCATGTCGGGTACACTTTAAAAAAAATACATACATCTCCCATTAAAATTAACCCCTTACCTCCTCCACTCTCCCATAGATATCAAAATAAATTGTATATATATATATATATATATATATATATATATATATCAAGTGACATTTAAAAAGAATTACAGCAGATCTATATGTTGAGAAAAGGTGGGGGGAAAGGCTGCGCGTCCCTAAACACATGCTGCAATTGAATGGTTAATCGCACAGGCATACACCGCCTCTGCTAGACTGAAAAATGCATGCCCTGCATCCAAGACAAGTGCTAACATTTATTAAACTAGAAGGAACTTTAGCTTCCAATATGGTTTGCATGCAAAGTATATTATACTAGACACTTGCGACACGGTGAGGCAGACCTCCGGGCAAGTGACCTAACCTAAATTTAAAACTTTGAGAGCAGCTAAGCAAAGAAAATGTGTAACTTACATTTGGTTGAACAGCGAGGAAAATGCCAGCGCATACCACTAAGGCTGCATCTGAAATGACCACCAGCTCAGTGTGCAGCACCTAAATAGATTTTCTGCACACGTTGCATTTAATTCAGATGCAAATCATATGCAAATCTGCTACTACTTATTATGCAAACAGGAAACTCAGAAGGAGGGGTTGGGAGCAGCTAACCTGACAGTTACATAGTTACAAAGTTAAGAAAAGGTGGGGGGAAAGGCTGTGCGTCCCTAAACACATGCTGCAATTGAATGGTTAATCGCACAGGCATACACCGCCTCTGCCAGACTGAAAAATGCATGCCCTGCATCCAAGACAAGTGCTAACATTTATTAAACTAGGAGGAACTAAATGTTAGTCTATTCTATCCATTGCAATATACCAGATGTAAACTTTTTATGTATATCTAACTCTACATAGTGCCTAGATTGCATACCGTATATGTATTGCTATTCAAACGCTTTTTTGGCTGTAGGTAATCTTTAAGGGGAAAAAACCCTTAGTGGTTAACTAGTTAAAGTCTGCTCAGTGCATAGTAAGCATGCTCCCATCAAAGACAGCCTATGTTCCTATGTGCCGATATCTTGTTAAGACTTCTGTGTTCCTGTTCTGCATACTGACATTATCTTCTTCCTGAATTCTGTCCATCTGTCTGCTGCCTTCACTGACCATCTGCCTGGTTTACAGTTATGCTTGTTTCTCCCCTGCCTGCCCTTGACCCTCGTATTGTACTAGGGACAAATGCAGGGAATGCTGAACCTCCGACTTCATATTGGAACTTTGCAATTTTGATTTGAAAGTCAGAATGTGGTATTCACAGAATACCAAATTTAGAAAGTTACGTGAAATTCGGGAAAAGCACAAATGTTTTGTTACACAAACAGTGGAAAATGTCTACTGGCCTTTCTAAAGGATCAGAACATTTTATGTAAAAAAAAATCCAAAGCAAAAGTATTGTCAACATAGTTTCACAAAAAAAAAATCTTATAGTGGGATATTTGCAATTAACTACAAATTTGGGGTTTTGCATTGCAATCTCAGAATGCACAAAATTTCAGAATTGTATTAAATTAGGGAAATTGGCAATTCCGACCATCCCTATATTGTAATTATAATCCTCTATAATAAAACCCGTGTCCCTGCGTACACCTGTTTCTGTGTAGCTGGTCCATGCTTTTCGCTACTGGGCACGTGCGCAGCACGGACCCAGCCTCACAGAGACAGGAGGACGGGGCCAGGGAGCCGAGCGGGCGGCGTGTGAGTGGGTGGCCGGGTGTGCGGCGTGTGAGCGGGCGGCCGGGTGTGTGGCGGGTGAGCGGGCGGCCGGATGTGCGGTGGGTGTGCGCAGCACCGAAACACAGACCTATAGCCCTTTTTAGACGGGCTTAGGTTTGCTAGTTATAGTTATAATAATAATAATATATTGTAATAATCTATGCCTTGGCTCAGATACTGGTGCATCCTGCTAGACACCGCAACCCATTTCTTCATTAATGGGGCAGGTGGGGAAAACCCAAGGGTTCCATACTGTGATCTTCTTGCAGGGCAACTACTGATGTTAGTTTTAGGATTTGTCAGGTAAAGGGTTCATGTCAAGTGCAATAAGCTTAGGGTTATTTGTGCAGGGAGGGGAGAGGGTGGCAAAATGATACGTTGAATGATAAATGTAATTCCTGCTTTTACCAATAGATAGATTACTATGCTCTGCTCATTCTCAAACCAAAGTTCCCCATGTCAAATGACATTTTGCCTTCCTCATTTTATGCAATCATAACACCACTAATCAAAAATCCGTCTTTGGACTGTGTAGCCCTCACTAACTATTGTCCAGTCTCACTTCTTCTCTTCGTTTCCAAACTGCTGGAATGACTCATCTATTTAGAACAGGGTGACTTTCTGTATACTAACTCCTTGTTAGACCCCCTCCAGTCTGGCTTCTGATCTCACCATTCCACTGAAACAGTCCTCACCAAAGTTGCAAATAGCCTCCTTATTGCAAAATCCAAAGGCCAATTTACTCCTTGACCTTTCCTCTGCCTTTGACACTGTCGTTTACTCTGAATCTCCAGATGCTCTCCTCATTGAGTGTCAAAGGCTTAGCGCATTCTTGGATTAGCTCCTACTTGTCTGGGTGCTCTTTCACTGTCTCCTATAGCAACACTAACTCCTCTCCACCCGCTATCTGTTGCTGTACCACAAGGCTCCGTTCTAGGACCTCTTCTCTTTTCCATATATGCTCATGGCCTGGGACAATTAATATGCTCTTTTGGTTTCCAGTATCACCTCTACACTGATGACCCTCAAATGTTTCTCTCAGCTCCTGACCTCTTTACACTATTATTATCTGTCTGCTCTTTCTGCATTCATGTCATCCTGTTTCCTCATAATTAACATGAACAGAGACTGGGATATTTCTTCCATTTATCTCTGCTACCCCCACCTATAGTTACAAGTAATGTAGAAAATACCCAAATAACCTCAACTCCTAACCTTGCAGCACTGGATCCTCGGTTCGAATCCCAGCTATCTGCGCAGAGTTTTTTAAGGGTTCTCAGAGTTGAATTTTCATTTTATTACATTGGCTGTATTTTGCCTCAAAATCACTTGGTTCTGACATATCAGCCCTAATTTTACCATACCTCTAAAAACATACTGCTAAATGAATCACTTGACACTTGACTGAATAGGCCCTAGTCCTACTGTTCATATATGTAGGCAGGGCCGGGCCGAGGCATAGGCTGGAGAGGCTCCAGCCTCAGGGCGCAGTGTAGGAGGGGGCGCAGAATTCATTCAGCTCTCATTCCTAATTGTGTTTGAAGCAGAAAGAAATAAGAAAAGGGGATACATGGCAGTGACTGCAAGCCAGATAACTAGATATTAAGATGTTGGGGAGGTTGTGGGCCTTGTGGCGCCTCTTAGTCTAATAGCAATCAGTGTGTGATGGCTGGGGTGGGAGGGATGGAGGGGCGCACTTTGGTGTCTCAGCCTTGGGTGCTGGAGGACCTTGTCCCGGCTCTGTATGTAGGGACATAAGACTATGATCTCCACTGGGGCCAGAGACAAATGTGAATGGCTCTACAAGCTATGTAGTGCGTTGTGTAATAGGAGTAATAGGAAATAAATAGAACACGTTTCTTTGGAATTTTCCGGTGTGACAAGAATAAAGTACATTGGATAGTAACCCATTGCTCCCAGGTAATCTTGATAAATATTGCGAGGGATGAGGGTAATTTTCCCCCCTCATGTCACAGAATCTCTGGGAACAAGAAAAACAGCTTGATAAACTATGGATTAAGCCGCGCTCCCCTCTCTGGCGGGATGGAATAAGCCGGGCTCCCTGCACAGCGCGACGTTCTGCACATTCATCTCGCCTCTGCCTATAAATATTGCTAAGTCGCCAGTGATTGTAATGGAGTGCTAGCTGAGAGGAGTGGGTCATGAACCAGTCACATGGGACAGCAGAATTAAAGAATAACTCTGGGCAAAAGTATATGAAAACATTCTTAAAGATGAATTGCCAACTACTAGAAAATCTCCCCTCGGTTTACATTCAACTTTAAAAAAAGCTTGCAGGGACCATAATATAGTTTAAAAAATCAAGAGGACATCATTATTCTAGTCACACTGCATTATCCTAGCAGCAGCACTATTGTGAGGCATCGATGATGTTACCTATGCCAACTGCTTGTTGGAAAGAGGACTACACATCCCATAATGCCTAGCGGTGACTGTTAACTGCTATCTCCTGAGTAAACAACACTGAATCAGGATTGCCAATATCATTTTGTAGTCCCCCCCCCCCCCACACACACACACACACACATATACATGTCACAGAGCAACGATTAGCGACATTACAGGGAAATTCTGGTTTTCGTATTGAGACTTCCTATTGCCGTTCTATGAATTTCCCTATGTTTTTCGTATGTAGACTTCCATCATATGACTTTCGCATTGAGACTTCTTCTATATGATTTTCATATTGAGACTTCCTATTGGCGTTAAAAATAATATTGTTGTCTGCCCTTATTATACTGAGGGTGCCAGAAAAGCTGATAATGACATTGTGCTTTATGGGGCGCCCTTTTTACCTGCTTTGACCTCCCAGCGCCACCAGAACAGACTACACAGGCAAGATATTTCATTTTATTTTATGTGTATATTTTGTTCTTTGCCTGAAGCACAGCCAGGGCCGGATTTACCATAAAGCACTGTAGGCACGTGCCTACAGGCGCCTCACTCTCCTCCCTGAGGGCCTCCCTCTCTCCTTCCCTATGAAGAATACCAAGCAGAGCGTAAATGAGAGGTTACTCACCCTGCTCTCTGCATTCTAGTGACGAGATCTCCCTTCAGTTGATGGCACCACTGGCTGCTTAATACTAAGGGGACCTTTGGCTAACTAATGCAGGGACACCTGTAGCTATGACAGGCAAGGGAAGTAAGGGAGAAGTGACTGCTGGGCCAGCCAGTGGTTCGACAGGAGCTTCATGGAGGACTAAGTCTAGGGTGCCAGGACATCTGTGCCTATAGGCTCAAGTGATGTAAATCCGGGCCAGAGAACAGCATAACTGAGCTACTGAAGACAATGTGAAAAGACACAAGCTGTACCTATAAAAACTTCTGGTAGATTAATAATGGATTTTATGTCTATCTAGAATTCAGCTTTAACCTGCTGGGTGTTCTGATTATGCGCAGCCGCACGGCTGCGCATGGTTTTTTATACCTCATTTATTTTTTAAATAATGTAGCTAGCCTAGCGCTAGCTACATGATACCCCCCTCCTTTCCGATTCCCACCCACCCTTCCGATCGCCGCCGGCGCCTATGCCCGTCAGGAAATCCTGTTCTGAATGGGATTTCTATGAGGGCTTTCCCCGTCGCCATGGCGACGAACGGAATGACGTCATCGACGTCGTGACGTCATAGGGAGTCCCGATCCACCCCTGATTGGCCAGGTTGCGCACGGGGTCTGGGGGGGGGGCCTATTTTGCGGCGACGAGCAGAGAAACACGCAGCTAGCAAAGTGCTAGCTGTGTGTTTAAAAAAATATATTCAAATCGGCCCAGCAGGGCCTGAGCGGTGGCCTCCGGGGTCTCTGGACGAGCCTAGTCGTCCAGAACGCTAGGGAGGTTAAAGGTTATGTAACCATTTTTTCCAACATAGTTGAATTAACACCACATGATATTGGCCCAGTAACCAACCTGGTAGATAACTGTCGGTAATTTTGCAGTTACTAAGATGTTTGCAGCTGCTACTAATCCTATTCATAGCCGTTGTAAACAACTATGACACAGGACATGTGGTTTGCAACTGCCTTGTCATAGCTGTTTGCAACTGCCTTGGATAACATTAGTAGCATCAGCTCAGCATCGTACTGCCTGCTACTAATAGCATCAGAAAGTCTTTTGTTTGTCATGGCCCATAGGAACTCAAGAAAAGTTAGTGTTAGGCTAAGTACACACAGCCACTCACAGATGGTGGATTCACCACCTGTCCTATGCTTGCATGGAATTTGGCAAGCAGCTGGATGTTTTGATAGAATGGTGCTTAAAGAAAACCTGAACTGAACATTAAAAGTCAAAATAAACATACACAAGTCATACTTACCTCCTGTGTAGTCTACTCCTCAATCTATTTTTCCTCTCCTGCATCCTGTTTGTCCACTGTGATCAAGGGAATTCTCTGTCCTCCATTTTGAAAATGGCTATTACCTAGAGTTGAGCTGAAATTTTCGTAATTTCGCATTACTATAATTACGCATGCGAAATTTGCGATTACGATGCGAAATTAGCGTAGCGAAATTGCCATTAAAATCGTAATTGAAAATACCGTAAGCGTAATTTTCAACGCGAAATTTCGCGTTTCGTTCATGCCGTAATTTCGCATTAAACGCTACCGTAATTTCGCGTTAAACCGTAACGCTCCGTATAATATAAAAAAGGAGATCAGGAGGAATAAGAGGAAAAATTTTTTTTTCAAAAAGACCTTATAGTTTTTGAGAAAATCGATGTTAAAGTTTCAAAGTAAAAATGTATACATTTAAAAACCCGCCGACTTTAACGGTTAATAGCAAAGCCTGCTTAAAGTTTAGGAACACCAAATTCCTAGGGTATATTAAGGGGATCAGTGGGAATAAGAGGAAACATTTTTTTTTTCAAAAAGACCTTATAGTTTTTGAGAAAATCGATTTTTAAGTTTCAAGGGCGAAAATGTCTTTTAAATGCGGAAAATGTCAGTTTTTTTTGCACAGGTAACAATAGTGTATTATTTTCATAGATTCCCCCAAGTGGGAAGAGTTTTACTTACTTCGTTCTGAGTGTGGGAAATATAAAAAAAAAACGACGTGGGGTCCCCCCTCCCAGACCTCTTTAACCCCTTGTCCCCCATGTAGGCTGGGATAGCCAGAATGCGGAGCATCTTATTCCTCCTGATCTCCTTAATATATTCTCCAAATTTGAGGCTCTTAGTATTTAAGGGGGCTTTGCTATTAACCCTTAAAGTCGGCGGCTTTTTTATATTATACGGAGCGTTACGGTTTAACGCGAAATTACGGTAGCGTTTAATGCGAAATTACGGCATGATACGACTGTAATGCGAAAATTACGCGAAAATTACGCTTACGCGAAATTTCGCGAAATCCTTCTTCATTACGATTATGTACTTACGGCCATAATCGTAATTACACTAATTACGCGAAATTTCGCAAAATCGTAATTAGGTAATTACGCTCATCTCTACTATTACCCCCTAACAGCTTCCTGGTCAGCACACTGTTAAACTGTAACATCGCCCACTTGAGCCATAGGGAAACATGGACACATCAGTTCTCCTCTCAGCTGTAACTGACAGCAACCGATATAAAACTGACAGCAACTGATATATTTCAGTTGTGACAAAATGTTGTCAGAACTGGAAGGGATCACTGCAAGAAGAAAATGATGAGCTTCTGAGAGGAACTGATGGCAAGGTAACTATGTAATGTTCATTTGAAGTTACCTCATGTATTTATTTTAAATAATTTTACTCAGTACAGGTTCTCTTTAAAGAGTACCTCCAGTCTATAAGACAGGGCCTGTCATGCCAGAAAAAAGGATGGAGAAGGCGCGGAACAGCTCATTATCCAAAGCATACCTGATCTTCTGTAAAAAAAAAAATGGAGGCAGTGTGATGATGGGGCATGCATGGCTGCCAGTGGCACTGGGACACTAGTGTTTATTGATGAATGATGATGTAACAGAGGACAGAAGCCACTAAATGAATTCTGAGGTGTTCACAGACATACTGTCTGCTCAAAGCCAGCTAAATACAGGCAAATTGATTGTCTGGCATGTCATGATACAGATGGACAATGACCCAAAACATACAGTCAAAGCAACCCAGGAGTTTATTAAAGCAAAGAAGTGGAAAATTCTTGAATTGCCAAGTCAGTCATCTGATCTTAACGCAACTGAGCATGCATTTCACTTGTTGAAGACCACATTTCTGAGAGAAAGGCCCACAAACAAACAGAAAGCAGCTGCCGTAAAGGCCTGGCAGAGCATTGAAAAGGAGGAAACCCAGCATTTTGAGATGTCCATGAGTTCAAGACTTCAGGCCATCATTGCCAGGAAAGGGTTTTCAAACAAGTATTAGAAAGTAACCTTTTATTTCCAATTACTTTTGAGCCACTGAAATGAAGGGATTGTGTTAAAAAATGTTTTAGTTGCCTCACATGTTTATGCAATCTTTTTGTTCACCCCATTGAATTAAAGCAGAAAGTCTGCACTTCAACTGCACCTGAGTTGTCTCATATACAATTCATTGTGATAATGTATAGAACCAAAATTAGAAAAAGTTGTCTATGTCCAGATATTTATGGACCTAACTGTAGATTCAAATTTTGCTGGTTCAGTCAATGCAAACCAATTCCTACCTGCCAGATAATGAAAAAACACTCAGTTAAAATGGTATGGAACCTTTCCGTCAGGGGCGGCGCCAGGGGGGTGCTTGGGGGTGCTCGAGCACCCCCTAGAATTGGCCAAGCCCCCCCAAAGCACCCCCTGGAGTGAACTGACTTCAGGCGTCTAAAAGACGCCAAGTCAGTTCACACAGCGGCAGCACGGAGCAGCAGGCAGGGCTACGGTAAGATGGCCACCCGGAGCCCTGCTCTGCAGACTTCGGGCGGCCATTTTCCCGTAGCCCTGCTCTCAGCATGCAGGCAGGAAGTCTCGTGACGTCGGGAAGGAAGAGGATCGTGGGCGCGCAGGCGCTGCGCGCCACAAGGAGGTCGGGACAGGAGGTCGGGAAAGAAGGTCTTCTGGCTGTAGGTGAGTAAATGGGTTTTTCTTTTCTTTTTCGGGTGATGCTGATTGTGCATATTGGGGCCATATCTGCTACGGATTGTGCATATTGGGGTCATATCTGCTACGGATTGTGCATATTGGGGTCATATCTGCTACGGATTGTGCATATTGGAGTCATATCTGCTACGGATTGTGCATATTGGGGTCATATCTGCTACCGATTGTGCATATTGGGGTCATATCTGCTACCGATTGTGCATATTGGGGTCATATCTGCTACGGATTGTGCATATTGGGGTCATATCTGCTACGGATTGTGCATATTGGGGTCATATCTGCTACGGATTGTGCATATTGGGGTCATATCTGCTACGGATTGTGCATATTGGAGTCATATCTGCTACGGATTGTGCATATTGGGGTCATATCTGCTACCGATTGTGCATATTGGGGTCATATCTGCTGCCGATTGTGCATATTGGGGTCATATCTGCTACGGATTGTGCATATTGGAGTCATATCTGTTACGGATTGTGCATATTGGGGTCATATCTGCTACCGATTGTGCATATTGTGGTAATTTCTGCTACCGATTGTGCATATTGGGGTCATTTCTGCTACAGATTGTGCATATTGGGGTCATATCTGCTACCGATTGTGCATATTGGGGCCATATCTGCTACCGATTGTGCATATTGGGGCCATATCTGCTACCGATTGTGCATATTGGGGCCATATCTGCTACCGATTGTGCATATTGGGGTCATATCTGCTACCGATTGTGCATATTGGGGTCATATCTGCTACGGATTGTGCATATTGGGGTCATATCTGCTACGGATTGTGCATATTGGAGTCATATCTGCTACGGATTGTGCATATTGGGGTCATATCTGCTACGGATTGTGCATATTGGGGTCATATCTGCTACGGATTGTGCATATTGGAGTCATATCTGCTACGGATTGTGCATATTGGGGTCATATCTGCTACTGATTGTGCATATTGGAGTCATATCTGCTATGGATTGTGCATATTGGGGTCATATCTGCTACCGATTGTGCATATTGTGGTAATTTTTGCTACCGATTGTGCATATTGGGGTCATTTCTGCTACGGATTGTGCATATTGGGGTCATACCTGCTACCGATTGTGCATATTGGGGCCATATCTGCTACCGATTGTGCATATTGGGGCCATATCTGCTACCGATTGTGCATATTGGGGCCATATCTGCTACCGATTGTGCATATTGGGGCCATATCTGCTACCGATTGTGCATATTGGGGCCATATCTGCTACCGATTGTGCATATTGGGGCCATATCTGCTACCGATTGTGCATATTGGGGTCATATCTGCTACGGATTGTGCATATTGGAGTCATATCTGCTACGGATTGTGCATATTGGGGTCATATCTGCTACGGATTGTGCATATTGGGGTCATATCTGCTACGGATTGTGCATATTGGAGTCATATCTGCTACGGATTGTGCATATTGGGGTCATATCTGCTACCGATTGTGCATATTGGGGCCATATCTGCTACCGATTGTGCATATTGGGGCCATATCTGCTACCAATTGTGCATATTGGGGCCATATCTGCTACCGATTGTGCATATTGGGGCCATATCTGATAACGATTGTGCATATTGGGGCCATATCTGGTAACGATTGTGCATATTGGGGTCATATCTGCTACCGATTGTGCATATTGGAGCCATATCTGATAACGATTGTGCATATTGGGGTCATTGGACGTGTTTTTTGTTAAAATCTGCTCACATTACGTGTATTTTCTTGAGAAAACCTGCACAATTATGTGAATTTTCTGGGAAAAGGGTCACCAAAACTTGGGCCCTCTGTCTTTGCGTTGCACTTTTAAAGGGAACCCGAGGTGAGAATAATATTGAGGCTGCCATATTTATCTCCTTTTAAGTAATACCAGCTGCCTGGCTGCCGTGTTGGTCCTCTGCCTCTAATTCTTTCAACCATAGACCCTGAACAAGCATGCAGCAGGTCAGGGGTTTCTGACAATATTGTCAGAACTGACAAGATTAGCTGCATGCTTGTTTCTGATGTAATTCAGTTCACTACTGCAGCCAATAGATCAGCAGGGCTGCCAGGCAACTAGAATTGTTTAAAAGGAAATAAATATGGCAGCCACATCACTCTCACCCTGGGTTCACTTTAAATTACAGTTAGCCCCGCCCTCATCCGGTCATGACCACGCCCATTTTTTCGCCGCGGCACGCTTCGCGCGCCGCAGGTTGTAGCCACACCCATAGGTCATCAGCTCCCCCGGAAATTGGTCCAGCACCTGCATAGCACCCCCTAAAAAAAATTCCTGGAGCCACCACTGCTTTCCGTTGATTACACAAGAATGTAATGCATTTCAGTTATATTTTGGTGGGTTCATTGTTTCTGAATAGGTCCATCAGCCGCTTGGTGAAGAGGGTTGGCATGATGACTCACTTCCGAACATCTCAATATGTATCAAAATCTTCCAGATATTGATTACCATGAGTGAAGCACTGATTAACCATTTCTCATCACAACATTACAAAAACATTTCCTAATTGTAAAGGAAATTTGATCAAAACTTTGATTGGACATAGTTAGATCAATGTATGGTCACCATTATACAATGGAAGAACAGAGCACTGCCTATTAAGATAATAAAGGACAACTGACTAGTATAACATTGATATGGCAGGTGATATCAATTTGCTAATTAAAGCAACCCCACACTCTAGCAAAGCACACAATGAAAAGTTTTCATTCCACAGATAGTTGCTGAAAAAAAATCACTGCTCTATGTTCTGTGTTTGCTATTTGCTAATATCTTATCAGCAGCTGTGAATAGACTGCAGGAGAGCTCTGCCTAAACCCTTTCCGTGCTCCCTTAAAAAGTGCAACCAACTAAAACTTCAATTTTTTTTTTTAGGTTCTCCATAAATTGTAATGAAGGTTTTTTCCAAAAAGGTTATCATGCTGGGACTAACCTTTTAGAGCAGAGAGGAAGTTCAGTTTAGTTTAGCTGCAATTGTTTAAAAATTGGTCTGTATTGATTGTTGCAACTCTTCTGGATTTTTAGGACAGTATTGCAACCTTTAAAGATCCAAGCAATACATAAACAATATAATGTTTTTATAAAGGGGCTCTGCACTCCTCACACCAGTGATATGACGGGTTTGTTATGTGGATTCCATGAGTTTAAGTTAATGAGGTCTACCTGCCCTGGTAATAATTTGTGTATGTTTTATAGATTGATTTTGAGAAACAGCAATTTTACCTGTATTTAGCAATTAATGTAACATGAATTGCACACATAGCTCTATTTACAGTACATAATGCACATTTTATGTCCAATAAGTGTAAAGTGTACATAACGCAAATTGCGCTTTGTGCACAACAGGTGTTACACTGATAGCATAAATAAAGGCTCGTACACACGTCTGACTGAAGCCAACGACGGGTCCATTGGCACCTCCCGCCGGGCGGGTTTTCAGCAGACAGTACAGCGTGTGTACAGTCTGTCAGTGGACTGTTAAGGCTGTTTCTGAACGATCCGCCCGGCGGATCGTTCAGAAACAGCCTTATCAGTCCGCTGACAGACTGTACACATGCTGTACTGTCTGCTGAAAACCCGCCCAGCGGGAGGTGCCGACGGACCCGTCGTTGGCTTCAGTCAGACGTGTGTACGAGCTTTAACACTACAATTGCTGTGCATTGTCTGCACTAGGGATGCTTAATGGGATTTCACAGAATTTCCACATTTGCAACGGAACTTGGAAATCGCAAAATAAAACGTGGAAATATTGCATTACCGCTACTTGGTAATTTTAGCCCAACCACAGAACTCCGAAGCAATGGACCAATCAGAGAATGCAGAGTCAACTCGGAAGTATTTGGCCAATCAGAGAATGCAAAAAATTACAAAAACAACCCCCCAAAACACTATTCGGAAAACAGAAATTCCCATGGAATCCGAAATCAGCATTTCCGACCATGTTTAGTCTACACACAATAAATCTTACTGAGATTCGTTTTATTCAACCCAAACATCATTTTTGTATACCTGTCAATTTATTAGTGCCGTCTTATGATCCATCCATTTACAGATCCATCCATTTACAAACAAAATGAAAGTTTCCTTACCTGGATCCAGAAACGGCCCTGTATACAGCCATATGGTACAGCAGAGGTGGGTAGATCAAATTATAATGTTCAGTTTTTAAACTTAAAGAGACTCCGTAACAAAAATTGCATCCTGTTTTTTATCATCCTACAAGTTCCAAAAGCTATTCTAATGTGTTCTGGCTTACTGCAGCACTTTCTGCTATCACAGTCTCTGTAATAAATCAATGTATCTTTCCCCTGTCAGACTTGTCGGCCTGTGTCTGGAAGGCTGCCAAATTCTTCAGTGTTGTGGTTCTGCTATGAACTCCCCCTTCCAGGCCCCTCTATGCACACTGCCTGTGTATTATTTAGATTAGGGCAGCTTCTCTCTTCTCTCTTATCTTTTACAAGCTGGATAAATCGTCCTCTGAGCTGGCTGGGCTTTAACATACTGAGGAATTACAGACAAAGGCAAAGCTGTTTGCAGGAAGAAAAGAGCAGCCTGAAACTTCAGTGCATGAGAGATGCAGGGGGAAAGAAACACACAAATGATCTCTTGAGATTCAAAAGGAAGGGTGTATCCACCTGCTTGTGTATGGATGTATTTTCTATGTGTGGACATACTGTACATCAACCTACTTCCTGTTTTGGTGGCCATTTTGTTTGTTTAATAACAAACTTTTTAAAACTGTTTTTAACCACTTTTAATGCGGCGGGGAGCAGCGAAATTGTGACAGAGGGTAATAGGAAATGTCCCCTAACGCACTGGTATGTTTACTTTTGTGCGATTTTAACAATACAGATTATCTTTAAAGAGACTCTGTAACAAAATTTTGAGCATTATTTCTTCTATCCTATAAGTTCCTATACCTGTTCTAATGTGGTCTGGATTACTGCAGCCTTTTCTAGTTGCACTGTCTCTGTAATAAATCGTATCTTCTTTTCTCTGTCGGCTCTGTCGGGCTCAGGCTGGAATGTGTGGAATGTGCAGCACTGCTTGTCATTGGCAGAAGCTTTACACACCCTCTCCAAGCTCTCCTCTCAGCCTATCACACTCTGGTTAGCAGCCATGTCTTTTATTTGTAAACACTGCCTAAAACTGGCAATTACAAGCCAGGATTGCAGCAGGGAGTGGCAGAAACAGCACAGAGGGGCCCAGGAGAACATAATGAATAGAATGGTATGCTTTTTATTGTAAGAATTTTAGAGTACAGATTCTCTTTAACAAAGAAATTAGTTTTTCCTTTTCTGCTCCTACCAAGAAAACCTTGTCATTTGGTTCCATGAATTATTTCTTCAAAAACCCTCCCTAGTCCCAGTATTTTCACAATGGGTCCATCAATATGTCCAGCGATTTGTGTGTCACCTCATTACTTAACGGCCATGAATTATGTGGCAGCCATATTAGTCATGATTGATCGCCGCTGGTCTGTCTGCAAATAGAATGAAATTGGAGACACCCAAATTTTGTTGTAATTCTTGCCGCAGCCACAGACGTTTGACTTTTACTCCTTTAGTAGAAGGTTTTCAAGCGTCACGAGGAAGTCGAAGGTCAAAGGAGGCTGTAAACTTTTTCACTGCTTGGAGAAACCAGAATGTTCCTACAGACCGCCAGCCACTGTTTATACAATGGCGCAACACGCTCCATGACGGAGGTATAAAAGAAAGCTCTGGTAAAATAAAAAATTAAAAAAGAAGAAAACCATCTTTCCAAGCAAGTATCTGTGGTGATTTTTATCACTATTAACTTATCAATTCCATTGTAGCCATTGCCTAATGTGTTCATTACCCTCACCTATAGGAACTCACACCTATGCACACCCTATCCCCTTGGGATCGCTGGGCCGGCCTGTACAGATGTTATTCAGCTGTGTAGCTGACAACGTGTCCTGTTGCTATGCTGGAGAGGAGGCGGGGCATGCATAACATCACATGGCGGGCAGGGGAGCAGAGTCTTAAAAGAAATTAGCCCTCACTTGGCCAAGCTGACCTGCCAGGGGTAACACTTGCTGAACGGTCATCGCTAAGTAGGGGCCTCTGTACACGCACCCATTGCCTGAGGTTGTCATTATCGCCTGCCTCAGACTACTTATAGTGACACTCAAGTGAAAAAAAAACGTAGGCTATACTGAATTGTATGTGCAGTACAGATAATTAATAGAACATTAATAGAAAAGAAAAGAGTCTCATAATTTTATTTTTAGTATGTAGCTTTTTTTTAAGAACATTGTATCATTCTGTCATATTTGCAATTACAAACCACAAACTGTATTTTATTTAAAACTATAAAACAGAGCAGAGCTAATGGGCTCACTGCCGGGCCGTACATCTCAGCACACAAGTGATTCCACCCCCTTCTCTGCCCACCAACAGATCTTTCTGTTGGTGGGCTCTGATCGCTGCTGCCTTGTTTATATTTTTTTTTATGTATTTGGGGCTTTTTTTAATACATTTTGCTGTGAACACCTGACATAACTGGCTAAGCAAATTTGGCCTAATTGGCTATTCATGAGGCAATGCTCATGCAAATATGCATTCGCTTTTGCATGCCAACTTATGCAGGGTCAAAAACCAATGCCGCAAAGCGGTCGCCCTGCGGGAATTAGTTCATGCTACAATTAGCACTATCCAGGAGCGCCATGGGGAGGCTTCCCAATGCCCTCATACAACCGGCGGGACAGCGGGGTCCCAGGCGCTCTCACTGCCTGGAAACCACAGCGGCACCCAGGAGGGGGAGGCTGGGTGGCGCAGGCGACCCCCCCAAGCGTGGCCAGAGCCGGGGAGAGCCGTCCGCACCCACCTCCCAATATTTGAAAACAGGCACTTACCTTAACGTCCATTGCGTTCTGCTACTGAGCATAGCTTGGGTGCAACACATTTGAAAAGGAAAGGAATGAAGCATGGGTCGCACTGAGCTTTGGAGCTCAGGGCTGGCTCACGCACAGCACTCTAAGGGGGGGGGGAGGGGGGGAGGACAGGCACAGACGGCCCACTCCAGGGCTCACACCACCTGGAATGAGCCATCCACCACCCGCCTCCAAAGGGGGGATAGACATAAACCACTACACAGAGAATTGAATGTGTGCATTAAACACCAAGTGAACACCTGACATAACTGGCTAAGCAAAAAATAGGCAAATAAGTATAAATACCCCCAGTAACCAGATCTCAGGTTTCCTTTAAGAGCTGCCCATTCCCCAGACACTGCTAGCAGCCCAGTGTACCATTGTTACGGTCTGCAATTTTCCCAGAGAGTTCAGTCCATGTCCCAGTCACTAAGAGTCTAAACAGCAGTAGCAAACCTGCAGCTACTGCCTTCAACTCATCTGCATCAGACAATGTGACTACAATCTTACACATCTGCTCAAACCTTATTTCACACAAAGAGGTTGATTCACATATCTTATCTCATGAAGTATCTCTGCGTATCTGTTTATCTAATAATTCATCTCTCTTTATCAGTCATGGTTTGACTATCCTTATCTGTCTGGAGTCATCATGATTTATCACATCATGCATAAACCACCAGTAAATATGCTGGATGTGTAAGAACCAGTTATGTTCTTCCAATAAGACCTACTCTGCTGAAGGAACCATTTGACAAAGAAGACTTGTAATCAAGCCCCCGTTAATTAAGTATACAGGGTGGGAGGAGGCAGTGTAAGTGTAAACTACCAATCTGGGAGTTAATAAGGAAGGTATGGAGGTTAAAGAATAATTTATCGGCAGTGGTGCTCAACAGAGCTCGAATATTCGAGTAGCTCGAATATTCGAGCTCTTTTTCAGCTATTCGAGCTCGGTATTCGAGCTCCGAATAGCTGGAGATATTCGAATGGGCTATTCAAGTAAACTCGAATAGCACATTCACTATTCGCGCTAACAGCGCTATTCGAGCTCGAATACCGAGCTCGAATAGCGTCATAGCACAGATTGATGTCCTCAGAGCCAATCAGAGGGCTCCCAGGCCCTCTGACGGCAGCCAATCACAGAGGGGGACCCTGGCCAGCCCCTACCCTATAAATAGTGGCCACCATGTTAGGTTTTTCCGTCCTTGCCTGACTTTGTACAGAGAGAGATCTGCTCCTTTGTGCTTTGGCTTAGCAAGAGCTTTATTGTGGTCATTCACCTAGCGTTTTTGCTCACATACACCTCCTATATACACCTATATTGTTGTTAGTTAGATAGACATTGTATTTTAGTTAGTAGCTTGTGTGTTACTAGAGAGCCAGCTGCTGCAGGCAAGCTTACACAACTTTAGGCCTCAGGGCCTGCCTGTGTGGGCAGCTCAGCTGTTCTCTCCTGTCCTCTGTTAGTTTATTTCTCATCTATATCAGTATTTCTGCTGTCCTTTACTAGTACTGAGTGATTGTATTTTGTATTGTAGTTATATAACTGTACTAGGACACTCACTGTCACTGTTTGTTCATAGCTCCTGCGTGTGACCGTGTGTGTGTGCGTGCACTGTCTGTAGTGTACACACACTCTATTTCCTTCTGATTACTGATTATTGTAATTTCTAGTTGTACTTACTGTTACTACTTACTGTACTAGGGAGGGACACTCAGTCACTGTTCATAGGCTAGCTCCTGCGTGTGTGTGTGCGCGTGCACTGTCTGTAGTGTACACACACTCTATTTCCTTGTGATTACTACTGAATCTGATTATTGTAATTTCTAGTTGTACTTCCTGACTGTTACTACTTACTTACTGTACTAGGGTAGGGACACTCACTCAGTCACTGTTCATAGGCTAGCTCCTGCGCGTGTGTGCGCGTGCGTGCACTCACTGTCTGTAGTGTACACACACTCTATTTCCTTGTGATTACTACTGATTATTGTAATTTCTAGTTGTACTTCCTGACTGTTACTACTTACTTACTGTACTAGGGACACTCACTCAGTCACTTTTCATAGGCTAGCTCCTGCGCGTGTGTGCGCGTGCGTGCACTCACTGTCTGTAGTGTACACACACTCTATTTCCTTGTGATTACTACTGATTATTGTAATTTCTAGTTGTAATTCCTGACTGTTACTACTTACTTACTGTACTAGGGACACTCACTCAGTCACTGTTCATAGGCTAGCTCCTGCGCGTGTGTGCGCGTGCGTGCACTCACTGTCTGTAGTGTACACACACTCTATTTCCTTGTGATTACTACTGATTATTGTAATTTCTAGTTGTACTTCCTGACTGTTACTACTTACTTACTGTACTAGGGACACTCACTCAGTCACTGTTCATAGGCTAGCTCCTGCGTGTGTGTGCGCGTGCGTGCACTCACTGTCTGTAGTGTACACACACTCTATTTCCTTCTACTGAATCTGAGTGATTACTACTGATTATTGTATTTTCTAGTTAGTGTACTAGGGGACACACTCACTGTTCACTGTTCACACTTACTGATTACCGATTATTGTATTTTGTATTTGTACTGTACTAATCAGTTAGCGATCTAATCACTTAGTGATTAGTGTCACCTCACCCACCAACCCACTCCATTAAAGTACCCCACTTTTCACCCGCCCTTTTAAAAAACTTTTGTGTTTACGCCCAAAACATCTAAGATGTCTGGAAGTGGCAGCCAGCACGGTTTGGGCAAGGGGAAGGGCAGCAAGGGAATCAGGAGGAGACGGAGCAGCATTGTGGCAAGCCGCGGCCGCGCCACCATGCACAGTTCCGCAGCAGCAGCGTCAGTGGCTAACATTCCTCCTATAGCCACTGGCCGTGGACGCCTTGGGCGCCGCCCAGCAGGAGCATCTGCAACTCACGCTGCAGAGACACAGCAGCAGCAGCGTGTAGCACCTGCTCCGATTTTCCTCCAGCCGGGTCGGAAACGTCCCATTGAGGAAAAGGATGCAGCCACTGTGGTGCAACTGATGACGGAGGATGAGCAGCCCGCCATCAGCTCTGCATCCGAGGCCTCCACCCTCACCACCACCACCACCACCACCCCTGTTCGCAGCAGCCGCCCAGCAGGGCCTGGGGAGGAGGCCGGTTCACCGTCAGTCGCTGACCTGTCACTCAGCAGTCTTTTGATCCCAGGCACCATCAGGGTATTGTCTGCTGTTGTTGGTGATTTTGAGGAGGAGATGCTGATGGGCACTTTGGGGGAGGAGGGATTGGACAGCAAGACTGTGGCGACAGTCAAGCAGCCCATCCATGCATCAGGAGAGGAGTTTGGGGGGTCATCATCCCAGCAGGACATGTTTCAGGAGGGGGAGGATGATGATGACACGGTGACAGACAAAGACTGGGTGCCACCAGCTCTGAGGAGGAGGAGGATGCGCTTGTGGGCCTTGCAAGGAGGCGCATCATTGCAAGCATTGGCAGCAGTAGGCAGGTCCCACAGCCTGCTGGTGTCTCAGGCTCAGCAGCAGCAGCAGCAGCATCTGCCAGTACCACCACCAGCTGCACCCAAGCCCCCGCCCCAACCACCACATGGAGACAGGCAGCAGCGGCTCCAGGCCGTAGGGGGTTGTTTTTGTCACCAATCTGGCGATTTTTCACCATGCCCACAGTGTACAGCAAGTACGCCACTTGCAACCACTGTCAGCGGAAGTTGAGCAGAGGTGCAGACCCCTTAAAGTTCAGCACCAGCTCGCTCATCAACCACCTTGCTGCGAAACATTTCCACCAGCATGAGGAGTTCCAGAGGCTGAAGGCATCTGGTGCTGGCAGTGGCACCACACCCATCACTGCACAGCCTTTAGCAGCAGCAGCAGCAGCAACAGCAGCCACCCGCCCTCCTGCTCCTCCAGCAGCACCAGCAGGAGTGCGGAAACGCACTGCTCCTCCCCCCTCTGCAACTCCTGCCGCCGACACTGAGGCCTGTTCTGGCAGCCAGTCCTCAGTGGCCTCCTCTGCTGTGTCTGCTGATTACCGTGCAAGCAAAAGGCCACGCCAGAGCCTTTTGAGCGAGTCCTTCCAGGGGGTGGTTAGGGCTCTGCCTCTCAGCAGCCGTCGTGTGCGGCAGCTGAACGGCTTGCTGGCACGGGCCATGTGCTCCCAACTCCTGCCGTACACGCTCGTGCAGGAGGGGAGCGACATGCGTGCGCTGCTTGCTTGTGCAGCCCCAGACTGGCAGCTCCCCAGCAGACACTTCTTCGCCCGCAAGGCCATTCCTGCACTGCACCGCTTTGTGATGGCCAATGTGGAGCGAGGGCTGGAGCACGCGGTTGGTGAAAGGGTCCACGTCACCATGGACTCCTGGAGCAGCCGCTTCGGGACAGGCCGCTACCTGTCCTTCACTGTCCACTGGGTCAGCTTGGTGGAAGGGGGTGAGGATGGGAGAGCAGCAGCGGGCACAGCAGCAGCAGCAACACAGTGGGTGGTGCCACCCCGCAGGGTCAGGGGAACTGCAGCAGGTTCCTCCGATCCTCTGCCATCCTCCGGCACACCTGGCCAAACCCCCCGCCTCAGCAGCAGCGTGAAGGCCCGTCACTGCCAAGCGCTGCTGCACTTGGTCAGCCTTGGGAAGACCAAACTGACGGCAACCCATGTGTTGGCCAAACTCCAGGAGCAGGAGAGGATTTGGCTGACCCCCAGAGGCCTCAGAGTCGGAGAGGTGGTGGCCGACAATGGGGCCAATCTGGTTGCCGCAATAGACAGGGGAAACCTGACCCACATCCCCTGTCTTGCCCACGTGCTGAACCTGGTGGTGCAGAAGTTCTTGCGCACCTACCAGGGGATGGGCGAACTGCTGGAAACGGCAAGGAACGTTGTGCGTCACTTCCGGCGCTCGGCTGCAGCCTGTGCGAGCCTGGAAGACGTGCAAAAGGAGCTGGAGCTGCCACGCCATCGGCTGATCCTTGACGTTCCGACTCGCTGGAACTCCACCCTGGCGATGTTGGAGCATCTGGTTGAACAGAAGCACGCTGTCAACCAGTACCTTGCCCTGGCCACTGTGTCCGCCGCTCAGAGAAGGGACAGGACCAGCAACATCCCGTCCATCGTCCCCGATGATGACTGGAGGCACATGCAGCAGGTGTGCTTAGTGCTGGCTCCCTTTCTGCAGGCCACTAACATGGTGAGCAGGGACCATGCTATGGTCTGCGAGTGGGTGCCCCTGGTTTGTCTGCTGAACAGGGCCCTCGATGCTTTGCTGGAACAGGGCGCGGCAGCCTTGGACCAGCAGGAGCGTCATGCAGCTGCACAGTCCACCTCTGAGGGGGAGGAGGAGGAGGACTTGGTGGAGGTCCCTGACCTTGCTGCTGATGAGGGGGATCAGCACAGCACAGCTGAGTTGGTGCAGGGGTGGAGAGAGGATGAGGCTGAGGAGGCAGAGGAGGAGGATGAGGACAGCACTGCCGTCGATGTGCCAGCACACGTGGCCCGCCTCTTCCCAATGGCAGCGCACATGCTGACGTGCCTGCGCAAGGACCCCAGGGTGATCCAGATGAAGCAGAGGGAGGACATCTGGATCAGCATGATGTTGGACCCACGCCTCAAGGGGAAGTTGAGCCAGTTCCTGCCGCCTGCAGGAGGAGACCCAGCGCAACAAATAAGGAGCTTGCAGCAGGCCCTTGTTGAGCGCTTGGAGGAAGCCTTCCCCCAGCCTTCCACCCCCACTGTCCAGCCAGCACAGAGGCAGCAGCAGGTGCCTGCATCCAGCAGCAAGCGCCCCACAGACCTGCTGTCTCTCAGCAACGAGCTCTACAGGACTGTAGAGGCTCCGGCAGCAGTGACTAGAGAGGAGGTGCATGCAGCAGCATCCTCCTCCGGTCACAGCCAGCGCCTGACCCGAATGGTGGCTGACTACATGGGGTCCTACAGCGGGCTTGACAGCGATGCCCCTGTTGATCCCATGGAGTATTGGGTCAAGCGCCTGGAGATCTGGAGCGAGCTGGCGCAGTACGCCCTGGAAGTGCTGTCCTGTCCCCCTTCCAGCGTGCTGTCCGAGCGCTGCATTAGTGCAGCTGGTGGCATGGTCACCGTGAAACGCTCACGTCTGTCTCACAAGTCTGTGGACAGACTGACGTTTCTCAAGATGAACCAGGCGTGGGTGGAAGGCGAGTTCCTGGCCCCTGTTGTCGGCGAGAGGGGGACATGAACTGGCTACCGGAAGAACCATCGTTAATGTGCCTTACCACCCTTTACCACCTCCTGGTTCCTGCTCACTAAGCCAGCCTGGTTCACTTTGTCTATTACGTCGCCTGCAGCCACACATTTTACACCTACAGTGGGCTGCTGTGTACTGCCCTTCTGCTGTCTGTCTGTGTTTCCCACTGCCAGGGTACACAGATTTACCTTCTGCTGCCACTCTGCCACCAGCTATTACGTCAAACAATAGCTATATCTGTCTGTGTAATTTGTTGTAAAAACAAAACAAATAAACCATAAAAAAAAAAAAAGGTTTAATTTTTCTGAGGTGCCCGGGTTGAAAACTATGTTGTCCCAGTTGTGTATTGGACACGATGTGGGCTGCACGGCCGCTGTCTGGGACCTCCTGCTGTGTTTATTTACAGCCCTGGTATCACCGCTAGGTACCAGGGCTATTATGTCACGCTGCCTGCCTGGCCTGCTGCCACACTCACACTACTCCTCCATTCCTCCTGCTGCTGCAGCTGTCTGTCTGTGTTTCCCACTGCCAGGGTACACAGAATTTCCTTCTGCTGCCACTCTGCCACCAGCTATTACGTCAAACAATAGTTGCTTACATTACGCCTCCATTCCTCCTGCTGCTGCTGCTGTCTGTCTGTGTTTCCCACTGCCAGGGTACACAGAATTACCTTCTGCTGCCACTCTGCCACCAGCTATTACGTCAAACAATAGCTATATCTGTCTGTGTAATTTGTTGTAAAAACAAAACAAATAAACCATTAAAAAAAAAAAAGGTTTAATTTTTCTGAGGTGCCCGGGTTGAAAACTGTGTTGTCCCAGTTGTGTATTGGACACGATGTGGGCTGCACGACCGCTGTCTGGGACCTCCTGCTGTGTTTATTTACAGCCCTGGTATCACCGCTAGGTACCAGGGCTATTATGTCACGCTGCCTGCCTGGCCTGCTGCCACACTCACACTACTCCTCCATTCCTCCTGCTGCTGCTGCTGTCTGTCTGTGTTTCCCACTGCCAGGGTACACAGAATTTCCTTCTGCTGCCACTCTGCCACCAGCTATTACGTCAAACAATAGTTGCTCACATTACTCCTCCATTCCTCCTGCTGCTGCTGTCTGTCTGTGTTTCCCACTGCCAGGGTACACAGATTTACCTTCTGCTGCCACTCTGCCACCAGCTATTACGTCAAACAACAGCTGTATCTGTCTGTGTAATTTTCTGTAAAAAACAAAACAAATAAACCATAAAAAAAAAGGTTTAATTTTTCTGAGGTGCCCGGGTTAAAAACTGTGTTGTCCCAGTTGTGTATTGGACACGATGTGGGCTGCACGACCGCTGTCTGGGACCTCCTGCTGTGTTTATTTACAGCCCTGGTATCACCGCTAGGTACCAGGGCTATTATGTCACGCTGCCTGCCTTATTGACTGCCTGCTGCCACACACTCATCCTCCTCCTCCTGCTGCTGAATTTACCTCCTGCTGTCTGTGTGTTTCCACTGCCAGGGAGCACATACAATGGCGCTTCCAACATGCGTGCGCCACCAGCTATTTGTTACGCTCAAAAATAGCTGCATTTCTTAAAAAAAAAAAAAAAAAAAATTATATATACTTTTTATTAATACTGTGTGATATTATTTTTAGAGGTGTCCGGGTTGAAAACTGTGTTGTCTCAGTTGTGTATTGGACATGATGTGGGCTTCACGACCGCTGTCTGGAACCTCATGCTGTGTATTTACGGCCTGGTACCACCGCTAGGTACCACAGCCTATTATGTCTCGTCTCGCTGCCTGCCTCATTGACTGCCTGCTGCCACACAATCATCCTCCTCCTCCTGCTGCTGAATTTACCTCCTGCTGTCTGTGTGTTTCCACTGCCAGGGAGCACATACAATGGCGCTTCCAACATGCGTGCGCCACCAGCTATTTATTACGCTCAAAAATAGCTGCATTTCTTTAAAAAAAAAATATAAAAGAGAAATAAGTGAAGAAGAAGAAGACGATATAGAAAAAGAAGGAGAAGAAGAAGAAGAAGAAGAAGAAGAAGAAGAAGAAGAAGAAGAAGAAGAAGATGAAGAAGAAGAAGATGAAGAAGATGAAGAAGAAGAAGATGATGATGAAGAAGAAGAAGAAGAAGATGAAGAAGAAGAAGATGAAGAAGATGAAGAAGAAGAAGAAGAAGATGAAGAAGATGAAGAAGAAGAAGAAGATGATGAAGAAGAAGAAGAAGATGAAGATGAAGAAGATGAAGAAGATGAAGAAGAAGAAGATGAAGAAGATGAAGAAGAAGAAGATGATGAAGAAGAAGAAGAAGATGAAGAAGAAGATGATGATGATGAAGAAGATGAAGAAGAAGAAGAAGAAGACGATATAGAAGAAGAAGAAGATATAGAAGAAGATATAGAAGAAGAAGATATAGAAGAAGAAGATATAGAAGAAGAAGAAGAAGAAGATATAGAAGATAAAGAAGAAGAAGAAGTATATACAGTACTGAACAACATTTTGGACACAACTTCTCTTTCCACCTTTTTTTTTTTTTAAAGGAACATCCCCACATAATCACTTGCTGTTGTTACTTGGAAAAAAAGATGTTTCTTGCATCATTCACCCTCAAAACAAGTGTTGGAAGCTATTTAAGGCCAATTCGAATAGTCAGCTCGAATAATGAGCTCGAATACCGACTCGAATAGTGAGCTCAAAGTCCGAGGTCGAATCGAATAGTAAAAAAAATTCGCTTCGAATATTCGACCGAACGCGAATAATTTACTATTCGAATTCGACCAAACTCGAATAATAAAAAGGGGTATCCGAGCATCACTATTTATCGGACACCAAAAACAAACAAACAATGCGTTTCTCGGGTTTCACCTGCTTCTTCGGGTTAATAACACAGTGTCTTTAATCTCTGTAGCACAGGTAAGGCTCTACAGGTGAAACCCGAGAAACGTGTTGTTTGTTTTTGGTATTCAATAAATTATTCTTTAACTTCCATATCGAGGTAAGACTGTTTCTTATTTACTCCCAAATTGGTAGTTTACATCACACTGGGGTGCTTCCTCCCACCCTGTATAGTCTAGTCCCCTTTTAGGGTTTATCTCTGTAACCAATATCCAGCAGTTCCAGTGGACTTTTTCAATTGGAGTGTGAGCCAAGTCTGGAAGAAGACTTTCTATCCGAGAGGTTTTCTCCACATGCTTTAAACCAGTGGTCCTCAAAGTAAGGCCTGCGGGTCGAATGGGGCCCCCTGAGGCTTTTTCACTGGCCCCCCACTCTATAAATATCTGCGACCTACATATAGAATAACAGTGCTGGCCTGGCACCACCCATCCACATGGGTCCAATTGGACTGCAGGTTGTCACCTGGGTATGTTGCACTGTCTGTAGCCAAGATGTTCTTCGGGCGCCACATGAATGGTTGCTTCTCCTCCGGAGGAGTTCCCCTCTGTGTTGCAGGACATACTATCTGCACATGCTGTGTTCGGGGGCATACTATCGGATTTGATTTAATAGGAGACATAAGGGCTACACATGTTAACAGGTAATAGTTTACACTACCCAGGATCAATGTACAGTTTTCTACATTTTATGTATACTCCGGCCCCCCAGCAGTCTGAAGTTTGGGGACCCCTGCTTTAAACAGTGGTTGCCTAATAGCAACCCATGTTGTAAGTAGTATTATTGTGGATTTATTTTCACTTTTGTGAAAATACTACAATATTGATGCTCCTGGAGTCCTGGTCTGTTTCTAAGACTTTTTTTTCTTTCCTGTCACTGGAGTTCCACACTGACCTCGTCATACCGGACACTCCTTACCCTTTAGTTAAGAGACAGGTTTGGATGACTCCAGTGGACTTTGACCCTCCACCTAGCTGAAGCTGAGATCATATAGTTTCAGGATGACTCAATTAATAACATTTACTGTAGATTCAAAACAAGACCATAAAGAAATATGTTAATTTCAATGTGTCAAATCAATCAGTACTACTTAATTCAATGTTCCCACCTATAAGTGCTACATTTTCTGTAAATAATTAATGTATGTTATGTAAAATCAATACTATATAGGTCTGTGTAAAAGAGTGTATGGTTGTCAGACTATGTCCATCATCCATCGAATGTCTGTTCTATATGCTGGTAAGAGTAAATGAAGATTATAGAAAACTTCTTCAAGACTACCTGTTCAATGGGTGCCAATCACTGTATTCTGAGGGCCAAATCCAACACTCTGATTTTCCATACATAGGGCAGCTACTAGCATCTTACAATTGAAAGCAGGAAAAAAAGGCTCAGGAGCCCTTTTCAGTAAAAACTGCAATGCTAACAGGTGCCTCAGGGTGCCAAATTTTACCTTTTTTGCTGCAAATCACGGATTTTCGAATAACCAAGATATGTGGCTATGCCATTAAATTTCGGTACCCGGGGGTGCCCGATAAGGGGTAAGAGACAAGCCTGTCTGTAGAAATTGCACCCTCTTGCCGCTAATAGGGCACCGAATATTACCTTTAAAGTCGCATATCGTGGCTATCGGGGGGGGGGGGGGGTTAGGGTTAGGCACCATCGGGGGGGGGGATTAGGTGTAGACACTACCAGAGGGGAGTCTTAGGGTTGGGCACCACCAGGGTGAGTCTTAAGATTGGACATCACAGGGGGAGGGTCTTAGGATTAGGCACCATAGGGGGTGGTCTTATGGCTAGGCACCACCAGGGGAGGGATCTGTGTGAGAGTAGGGTTAGGTTTAGCCATTGTAAAATATCAATAAACATTACTGATAGTTTCCTATCTAAATTCAGTAGTAGAATATAGCTAAGTTTTAGCTATTTTTTACTAGCGGCAATCCCCTGAGCCCTTTTTTCCAAGCACCTTTTTTACATGTATGCTCTTACAGTACACAGGCAACACGCAGCAATATAATCGGTGCTACCGCCAGCAGAGTACTGCACATTACACAATTAGCATGACCTGCGGACTGCGGTACATGATTAATGTGAGCATTGCTATAGTAATGCAAATTAAACATGTAACATAACATGTGTCACCTTAGCAATGCTTGCGTTACCTATGTCCCATGGATCACGCTAATTGCGCATGGAAAATTGGTTTGTGCATAAAGTCCCTTATTTGTCTTAACTCATGAATTAGGTCTGCTTATCTGTTTTTTTGCGCAAACTATTATGCTGAATACCTATAGGTAAGGTAACGTGAAGTGAGATAATTTAAAAGAAAAACTTTGTCAACTAACCCCAGCATATGGGCCACTAACATACTAGGAGATATTTTTGGCTTTAAAGAGGAACTGTAGTGAAAATAACATAATTAATAAAATTGCTTGTCATTTACAATATTCATCTATAGATTATTTAGTCAGTGTTTGCCATAAATTATTTCCTCTCCCTGATTTACATTCTGAAATGTATCTCTGGGAGTGACATCTTTTGTTCTGCCAGGTGATATGTACGAAATATTCATTACTGAGATTTCTATGCACAGAGAGAGAGATTGCTCGACAGTTGAAAAAAAAAACAGTTATTTCCCACAATGCAATGAGGTTCACAGGAAACAAACTGTCAGGACCTCGGTCATGACATCACACTGTGGGAGGGGTTTCACCACAATATCAGCCATGTAGACTCCCCTGATGATCTATTCGAAAAAAAGGTAAAGATGTATTGTGAAAAAGGGGGTATCAGCTACTAATTGAAATGAAGTTAAATCCTTGGTTAAATTAATGGTTTAAATGCTCTCTTTTTTCCATAAAATGGATATCAAACAAATATTTTTTTTCTGTGGAGAATTTTATCCATCTAGTCACTCCACCTTGATCCCCCGCTCACAGAATAACTTCCTTTTCTAGGGTTGAATGACAGGTACCCTTGAAATTCCAGGAAGTCAAGAATTATCCCTGCTTCATTTCTTCATAATGAAATGTTACAGTACATCCCGTACAGAATCCTGAGCACCTCTGTAATTTCAACACTGACCTTTTCCACTGGATTGCTGATGACATGACTGACTTGTACTACCCAGATTGCAGTTCTGCTCAATTCTCAAAAGACATCACATTGACCGCCAGTATCACAGCAGCGTCTCCATGCCGACCTATAAGCTATTTGCCTGGGAGGGAAAACTTACGCCCCATTGGGAGAGTTTTTGACATTTGTGACACTTTATGAGCAACCTTAGAGCCCAAGAAACCCTCTGACTCGAAAAAAAAACAAAAACAAAACCATGGAGCCCATCATGTGGCACTCCACATTACTATTTACTTATACAAACACACCAGCAACATCTTGATTTAATTGTGTATACCCAGCGCTCTCAGGGGACGGCAAGAGCAAATCAACAAGGGGACAGGATCGGGAAGTGAGGAGGTCAAGTTGCTTTGCACGTGTAATGGCAAAGTTCATGTTTGCCGAAGAAAAGTAAACTTTGCCAGGCCAGGAAAGCAGGGGCTCACAAAGTAGGCTGGATAGTAAAGAAAACGCACAAATAAAATAATAATAGCAATTGGAATTGTTTTTCCATGAGATAATTTAAACTGCTTGCTAGAAAAGAGACAGGGGAGCCTTGTGATGTGTAGTTAGGCCCCTGCACTAGAAAACAAAACAAATCACTAGTGTGGACCTCCCTGCTTCCCAAACCTCCTCTTTTATTTTAATGATACCACTGAATAGAGGGGAGGTGGGGTTTTTACAGCCATAGATTTCCCCACAGTGAAAATAGCAGTGATGGGGTTACATGGCACTTTGGAATAGATGCAGGGGTTTCTTAAATACATAAGGGGTCGTGAGAGGAAGGAGCTGGGACAGATTCAATCAAATCTGAAGTGCTTTCAGCTATTATGGCTGACTGGCTTGATGATAGGGTTCATGTGACTTCGAAGCCAAGGACTCTCACAGGTGAATATGGGGTAGAGGGTTTATGGGATGAGGCAGGGCTGGTCTACCCACAAGGCAACTGAGGCTACAAGCTGCTGAGAAGAGGAAGCTGAAGATGCAATGCTGGAACCTGGGGTGGTGAGATACTTCTCCACTTGGAACTGCGGGGGGAGGGGGGGGCGCCAATACAGGGGGAACTGACTACCTATACTGGGTGGAAAACTGTCTACCTATACTTGCGGGGAGGGAATATCTGGCTTCCTATTCTGGGTGGACATCTTGATGCATGTAACTACTTTATTCTTTATCTGAAGGCATGTGACTACTTAACTACTTCCGGATCTCTGCTATGCATATCTGAGTAAACTTTACTTGCAGATCATGGACGTAGATATGCGCAACAGATTGTTTTCTTCACCACCCGTTCTCATCGTCGTCCCGACGGTCAGTGATCGGTGAATGGGAACATGTGTTCCCGAAGATGATCAAAGTGCCAGTAGTGCCAGTAGTGAATGAATGCCGGCATCAGTGAGATGCCGGTATTCATTCACAAAGTGAAAGTATAACACACATACACAGCACTTCCCGTGTACTGTTTACAGTACACAGTAAAAAACTGTGGGGACATCTAGTAGTCAAAAAGTAATACTATACTCATATACACTATAATATATACAAAAAATATATTACCGCATATTCCAGAGTATAAGACGACTGGGTGTACAAGACGACCCCCCAACTTTTCCAGTTAAAATATAGAGTTTGCAATATACTTGCCTTATAAGACTACCCCTCTACCAACGCCCACCAAATAAAAATTAAAAAAAATCATATACTGGTGCTATATATGAACAGATACTAGTGCTGCACTGTATGTGGTACCCAGCATATAACACTATACAGGGGATTGACTGGTTGGATTGGTCAACTCTCCCATAAGCGGATTGGTCAGCTCTTCCAGTCTATCAGAGCAGTATGGCAAAATAGATTGCGCTGTGCGCATAAAACATGCCTCTTTCATTCGTCTGGCATTGCCTGTGCCACTTCACTACAGTCCTCAGCAGCGAGATCTGAGAGGCGGTAACAGGATAGGGCAGGGCAGACGGGTGGAAGAGGTGTGTTTAATGGGCACAGCGCGATCTCCTTCTTCCATACCCTGGGTGTCCAAGACCTTGCACCATGAGCAAGGAGCTCTCCCCCAGCATATGTGCCGACCGCCAAATATCCAGCACCTGGTAGTTAATCATCAGCATTTTGCATATGCGTATTGTGTAAACATCAGCATGTCCTGTATGCGCATCATGTATCAGCATCGTGTATCACCCGGCATCAAAGACACCCGGCGTATAAGACGACCCCTGACTTTTCAGAAGATTTTCAAGTGTTAAAAGTGTCTTATATGCCAGAATATACAGTAAATGTTATTAATTATCAACCCCTTTCACCCCCACCCCATGGTTACCAAACATCATTTATAAAAAACCTAAATAGTTACCTTATGGATTTTTTTTAAAAATATGTATGTCACGAGGGTATATTACTGTTATGTTTGTAAATAAGGGCTTGTAACTTTTTTTATAGTATGAAAAAGCAATAAATGAAAAAAATACACCTTTAACCACTTTACCCCCGCCCGTACGAATTTCTCCGTTCCTTTTTCCATCCTTTCACCCCCAGGGACGGAGAAATCCGTACTTTCTGCGCTCCCGCTCGCTGTAGCGCGCATTCCCGTGGGTAAACACGCCGCCGGCCGCTCGCCCGGAGATCAATGAACGGGAAAATCCATTACCGTTTGTTGATCTAAGCCCCGCAATGATCTGCTGCTTCTCCGCTAAGCAGCGCGATCATTGTGAAAAAAAAACCCGTTCCCAGCCTCCTAGTACTTCCTCCAAGCGTCTGGAAGGACACTTGGAGATTGCATTAAACAAATAGTTACTGTTGCCATCTTGTGGCCAAATAGTAAAACTACACCCTAAAGCATTTTTCCCATACAAATAGATTAATTATACACAAAAAATTAAATCATTACCTCCCACACTCCCCATTTTTATTTTTTTTGTAATTAAAAATTTTTTTAAAAATTTACAATTAAAAAAATACATAAATAGTTACCTTAGGGACTGAACTTTTTAAATATTTATATCAGGAGGGTACAACACTGTTACTTTATAAACTATGGGCTTGTAATTAGGGATGGACGCAAAACTGAAAAAAATGCACCTTTATTTCCAAATAAAATATTGGCGCCAAACATTGTGATAGAGACATAATGTTTTATAAGCGGGACAAATGGGCAAATACATTTCATGGGTTTTAATTACAGTAGCATGCATTATTTAAAAAGTATAATGGCCGAAAACTGAAAAACAATGATTTTTTTCCCACATTTTTCCTATTTTCCCATTAAAACATATTTAGAATAAAATAATTCTTGGCATAATGTCCCACCTAAAGAAAGCCTAATTGGTGGCGGAAAAAACAAGATCTAGTTCATTTAATTGTGATAAGTAATGATAAAGTTATAGACGAATGAATGGAAGGAGCGCTGAAAGGTGAAAATTGCTCTGGTGCTCAAGGGGTATAACCCCTAAGTGGTGAAGTGGTTAATTCCAAATAAAACATTATTGCCATACATTGTAGTAGGAACATAATTTAAGAGTTGTTATAACTGGGACAGATGGGCAAATAAAATGTGTGGCTTTTATATATAGTGGCACTTTTTTCTCTTGGTCGTTTACGTGATCTTGTGACGCTGGTACAGGTGCTCAATCACGGAAACATAAACCCTTTACCCCATATTCACCTGTGAGGGTGCTTGACTTTGAAGTCACATGATCTTGATCCCAAAGTCTTTGGTTCCAATGTAGGGTATATGGGATTCCTTAAATAAATGTTGGTTGAGTGTGTGGACCATTTTCTACTGGATAATTGCATTGGGCATTGGTGGCATTGCCCAGGTCTCTGCTCCTCTACAGTAAGGGCTCTTTCACAGTGCGACGTTAAAGTCACACGTTACAACAACATGTAACGCACAATAACTTACAGCAATGAAAAATCAATGGGCTGTTCACAGTGCAGACGTTGCGTTGGTGTCTAACACTACACGTTAAATGAAAGTGCTGCATGCTATGCGTTATACACGTTTTTAGCTGCGTTAGAATATTTGCACATGCTCAGTAATGTTTTCTTTTTTTTTTTAACACATGCGCCGTTTTCGTTCTATCACTGTGTGACAAAACAGAGTACCAAACGCAGGGCTAAATAACGTCCAAGTTATAGTCTTTCAATGCGTTGCATTAGGGGCACGTTATGCGACCTTAACGTCGCATCAAACGCAACGTCTTACTGTGTAAGAGGCCTAAGGGCAGTGACTCATGCTGGGTACACACAATGCATTTTTTTCAGTTGATTTTCCGTCTGATAGATTTCCGTTTCGATTTTACGATCGATTTCCGATTTGATTCTGTTATCTTTTATCTATTTTCATTCACGTCTATGAGAAATCGATCAGAAAAATCATCGAAAATAAGATCATGTTGGAAATTATCTATCAAACCATCTATCTAACACAAAATTGTATGGTGAGTACCTAGGATCAGACTTGAGCTGTGCTCTTTGCCTTTCTTCTTCTTGGATAAATGATTTTAAACCTATCACACTTTTTTTTTTATTTATTTTGCCTCACATGAGATATGTCAATTTTGGAATTTTTGTTTTTGGAGTTGACTTCTTTTTGCTTTGTTCATATCACCTCCAGATGTCGAAGTGTGGAACACCAGTTAGTGTCAAACACCAGACGTCACAACAACAGCAAGTGCAACAGAACCCCCTGACCGCCTTCTTCACCAATGTCCTGAACGGATGATTTATAAAACAAATATTCTCCTTACACGTTGCTCTGTTCCTTTAATGTAACATCAAACTCCTAATGGTCTGCGGACAGGAGTCACTGCTTCTAACATTTGAGCAGGTTTCATGTTCATTTTTAGCCCACCATTTACCAGTTCTGAGCCATTAACTGTCATTTGGTTCAAACGGGAATGTTGGACGGGGCCAGACCCATTCTGTAGCTCCACAAAGAGACCCTTTTAGAGGTTTTTCTTTAATGTGCAAAGTGGAAATTTAATCTGTGCTAATCACAGAAAAAGATCTAGATGGGAACCTGCAGCCAAAGTACAGTTTCTGTGATGTCTGACCTTATGCTGAACCCGGGCAGGGCGATTAGGGGGCTGCTGGAGGTAGAGGGAGACCCCTTGGTCACGTACACGGCACAATAATAAAGTTTGGAAATACAAACTGACACAGAAAATGTAACCTTGTGTGGCTTCTAAGCCAGGGTGGTGTGTCTGCAGCTTTCCATCTGTTGAGGTGCTACAAGCAGTGCTGGATTATTGTAAGAACAAGCCTGTTCATAATAACAGGACACGGGATCATCTCTGCCTTTTAATAAAAAGCAATGGAGGAGATACATGTGATGGGGCAATTCAATGCTAGGGAGACAATGCAGAGTTCTACTTTATGGCAGAAGTATGGGCAGTGTACATATACAGTTAGTTAAGTGCTCCAGTAACAAAAAAATCAAAAAAAAAAATCAAAATCAAAGATAGCTTTATTGGCATGACCAAGATTCATTACAGGTATTGCCAAAGCAAGGGGAAATAGGGGACATGGGAGGGGGTGGGGTAGGGGGACAATGGCTAAGCAGTCAGTGGACATTTTTAGGTTTACAGTTCTGTTATGCTCCTCTCAGTCTGTGGCATGCTGTGACATAGTGTGCAGCGATTGTCACTGTGGATTCCTCTTCTCCTAGTAGGATATATGTTTTTCTCTCATCTTCTAGTGTGAGAAAGTCTGGGAATAGTTCCGACAATTTCTTAAAGTAAGTGTCCCTGGTTGCAGTATATTTGGGGCAGTGCAGCAGGAAGTGGCTTTCAACAATAGTTGAAACAATAGTTTATTATAGCATAACAATAACTTTAGTTCCCAAAGCACGTTGCTTAGGGGTAACATCTGACTCCTCTCTCTCTTTTATTCCTCATATTCACTCCCTAACCAGCTCCTGTCATCTCCAAATCAAAAATATATCTCGCATCTGACCTTTGCTCACTCAGGAAACAACTAAAATGTTACTACATGCTCTTATAATATCTCATCTGGACTATTGTTATATACTGCTTTGTGGATTACCAACTAACAGACTGGCATCCCTCCAAACTGAACTAAACTCGGCTGATCGATTCTTCCTTCTCACTCTTCCTCTACTGTTCCCGTCTAGGGATGCTCATCCAGATTTCATGGAATTGAAATGTCCGCATTTCCGATTGGATATCGGAACTTGGAAATCAGATTTCTGTGGAAATACTGCATTACAGCAATTTGGTAATTTTAGACCAATCACAAAACTCAGAAGAATTGGACCAATCAGAGAATGTAGAGATAACTTGGAAGTATTTGGCCAATCAGAGAATGCAAAAAATAACCAAAGAAACACTACTCGGAAATCGGAAAAGGAAACTCGGAAATTGGATTTCTGTGGAAATACTGCATTGCTACAACTCAGCAATTTTAGGCCAAGCACAGAACTTGGAAGCTTTGGACCAATCAGAGAATGCTGAGTCAACTTGGAAGTATTTGGCCAATCAGAGAATGCAAAAAAGTGACAAAAAAATACTACTCGGAAATCGGAATTTGGATCTAGGATTTTTGTGGAAATACTGCAATTCTGCAACTCGGTAATTTTAGGCCAATCACAGAACTCGGAAGCATTGGACCAATCAGAGAATGCAGAGTCAAGTTGAAAGTATTTGGCCAATCAGAGAATGCTAAAAATGACAAAGAAATACTACTTGGGAATCGGAAAAACGAAAATTGGAAATCTGCGGAATCGTTAATCAGCATTTGCGTAAATCGAAATTTCCGTGGAGTTGGAAATTCGGCATTTCTGACCATCCGTTTCAAACTCTTAACCATAACCTACTGTACAAAGTTCTCCATAATCTCTCTCCCGGTACAACTCCTCACCAATCCAACCGCGATACTTCACTAGCGTGATCACTACTATATTAATGACTGCAGTAGCAGCTGCGTTAGTGAAGTATTGTGGTCGCACTATATCACTATTGCGCGGCATGTGCAAGGATCGGACGTCGTGAAGGACAGCATGCTATGCTGCCAGTAGCGTGTATAGCGTGCGGACACTAGAATTAAGTCACGCTAATTTTATTAACGCCCGCAATATGATTGAACTTGCGCCGCCGCGATACACTTGAATGAATCAAGGCCATAATTTGCAACTGCATTGGAATTGTACGGAAGAAAAGGACTTTGATAAAGAGGCCAAATTGTTAAGCAATAGATTTTGGGCTAATGTCTACAGGGACAAATGGCTCAAGAAAGCATGTAAAAGAGCCAAGACAGTAGATTGGAGGGAACTCCTTAGAGAACAAGACAATAATTCTAGGAACGGTACAACTAATGAGGTACACTTGGTTGCCCGTTATAATAACTAAAGGGGACATGTTGAGGAGATCCTCTGTCACCACTGGTTTATTCTATTGGAGGACGACATGGCTTAGGAATTTATTGCTACGAGACTGCAGATTATATTTACACATGCTAAGACAACCACAGATTTGGTAACTTCGAGTGACTTTAGTCAGAGGATGAGACATGCACATTGTCCGACCTGGGGGGACACATACCTGTGGCGGTTGTGTTTTCTGTAAATATCTGATACAGGGATCTGAGGTTTTGTTACTCAATGGCCGATGTTGGAGAATGAGATTACAACACTTTGTCATTTGTAACAACCAGGGCCGGTGCTACCCTTAGGACAAAAGGGGTAATTGCCCAAGGGCCCCAAGTGTCCACCACCATCCCACTATATGATGTGGGCACCAGCCAGTATCCTTTGGGTTGGGCGAATCTTGTAATCTTTGATTTTTTTTGTATTTAGTGCAATTAGACAGGTGGGGTTAAAAAGGCATTTGTTAGTATTGTATCTGATGGGTTTGTTACCGTATATGTATTGTGTGTATATGCCGCATTTATTATATGCCATGGCTGTGCATTCCGTCATCCTGGGGGCGTGTGGTTGGCATGCATGCTTCGGGGCTTTAGAGCACATGTTGATGCAGGTGAGTGTAACTGTCCTCATTGATTGACAATGTGGCTCTTGGGGTGTGGATGAGGCCCCCCCCCCTCCCCAATGATGTTCACACCCTTTTTCTTGCCTACTCCTGATGACCCTCACAGGCGGGGGAGCATCTTGCAACAGTCATAAAACAAGTGTGACCATCATAAACTTCTCACCCATAACAAGTGTAGCCACAAAAACACCTGATCTGAAGAATGGATACCTTTATCGGAGGGAGTGAAGTAGTAGTTGGAACCCCCTTACAGCTCTAGGCCCTCCCTGTGGCCACAGGCGCTGCTCCCCTGTAGTTATGCCTCTGCTGAAGAGAGAGAGGATTCAGTCAAAAATAAAAGTTTATACTTTGAAAAAAATTCCAGGTTTCATATTAAAATTTGGTGTTACTGTTAATTATTTTACAAGGTGTGATCAGTTTTTAGTTTAAGTCCACTTTAAGTGATATATAGGCAATGACTTTGGGTTAAAGGATCATTCTCATTTTAGCTGAGTTCTGGAATTTGACTTCAGACCTGCTTGTGGCATTATTTTCTACAAAGGAAAGTTCTCAGCTGCAAGTGTTTTGCAAATATCTGGAGCAGCCACAAGCCAAAACACATCTGTCCATCTCTTAATTGAAGGTACATTTCTGAAAGTTTCAGTGACCTCCCTTTCTTCTGTCGTGTTGGCGATGGCGTAGGAGCATTAATCACTTTCTTGTCTAGTAGGCAGAGAGGAGGCCATATTAAACCAGTAACATGATATCCATCAATCTGTCAAAATAACAATGTCAATGTACAACTCCCCGGGATTCATACTGCTAAACAAAAACAATGAGTATTTTCATAAGCCAGTCTTTTATGAATTAGTTAAGCAAAATCTATGGATAACTATGTAGCAATTTCAAGAGGTTATTAAAAAAAAAACATTAATGTATATACTCGAGTATAAGTCTAGAAATTTAGGTCTGATTCACTTCATAAAAGTATAGGGTTCGACTTATACATGAGTCACATGCAACACTGAGCACACTGTGTGTACATTCCCATTTGCAGCAATTTACCCTGTAATAAGTGGCACTCTCTTGATAAAGGAACTGCTAAGAAAACACAGGTCTGAAAGTCCTGGCCACAACAATTAACAAGGAAAGGGGGGGGATACTGGGCTGCATAAAAGGGAAAGAATAATTGCAGCAACTGGGGGGCCTGGAGGAGGTATGGGCTGCACTTAAGGGACAGTAGGGGATAAAGGCTGCAATACTGTATGCAGTGCAGTTATTAACCCCTCATGAGACCCAAGTGCATCCATTAAGTTTGCTGGGTAGACTTATACTTGAGTCAATAACAAATTCCAGCTTATAAGGTTGACTATTGGAGTCGACTTATACACGAGGTCGACTTGTATTCGAGTATATACGGTAACCTCCTAGCGATAAGCCCAAGCCAGGCTCGGGCCAGAAATCCGCAGCTCAGAGTGGTAACTCCGAGCCTGACTTGTAGTAGCCACTAGGAGGTATATGCAGAGCCTGTGCCCAGGGGGCGTTTGTAACCCACCTCCCCCAGGATCCAGACGCTGGCAGCCATTCTTTTTCCGGTCCTCGGAGGCTTTGGATCCCTCTGGTGAGATCGCCGTCTGTCACCATGACGACAGCCGGCAATATCACTATAGGGATACTGCACCACTTGCTGGATGGATGAAGAATTGCCGCGCTGGATCCCAGGGAGTTGAGTCATGTGCTGAGCTGCCACAGATCTCTCTGTGGTATGATTTTTTCCTGATTTTAGGGTCTTAAAGTGTGTGAAAAAATTGCACCGCTTTTGACCCTAAAATCCAGAAGTAATCATACCACCAGGGAGGTAATAGATGTGGTTCAGTTGGAAATTTTATTCTCGAAAGTGCAGACCTCTTCCAGTTCAGTAGTCCCACAAGAATTCCATTAATTGTAATTTTAATGTTGCCATACACTTATCAAAATTCCACATCGATATCTGCCGGATTCAAACACTCTGTTCGAATCTGCCAGAAATTGATGCCACAAAAAATGCCCACTCTATCCATTTACAGGTGAAATAGCAGTAGCGGTAGCGGTGTTCGATTACTGGAAGACCAATGTGCAGTGTTGGCAACAGAGCTTACATTCACCAATCCTCCGGCATGTGTCTTCTCTCCATAGCCACCGGGCACTCCTCTCTGTTCTCTACCAGGGGCCCTGTGTCACATGATCAATGCTGGTGGCTGAACACTAGAGGCCTCTACTGGTCATGCAAGGTATAGGTTTCTGCGCCTCTAGTGTTTGGCCTCTAGCGTTGATCACGTGACACAGGTGCCCTGAGAGAGAAGAGACAGGTAGAAGTGCCTGGGCTAGAGACAAGCGTCAATGGACAAGTAAGTGTAAGCTTCACTGTCTACACTCAGCGCGGTCTGTGTGGGGGTTTCGTAGATGAAAGAGACCTGGAGGGGGGGGGGGCAGCAGGCAGCCGGCGGCTCCATGGATATTTAATATATTTTATGCTGAAATCTATTGAAAATCAGTGCCTGGTGTGTGGAAGAATTCAATCCCTCTCAGCCACAAGGCCATGTGCGCGCATGGGGGGTCCCTGCTGTGCGTCGGTTGCGTGGTTAGCCGACCGCCTAACCTGGAATGGCGGCAGCGCGGCGCCTCCCTCGTTCCTCTGTGACTCATCTCACAAGGAACAAGATTTGATGGGAGCTTGTATAAAAATATCAGCAGCAATCAAATAGCACTAAAAGAAAGCTCTATTTGTGAGAAGAAAAGGAGCTAAAATTCATTTGGGTGCTAAGTTGTATGATCGAGCAATAAACCGTTAAAGTTGTGAAGTGCCGATTCCGAATTGTAAAAAAATGGACTGGTCACTAGGGGGGTATAAACCTCTGGAGCTCAAGTTGTTAATTAGTTTGGAAAATACTAAATATCAGAAATTAAAAAAAATAGAATGAGCTAATTGTTTGATTGCCACCTGCTAAATGAGTACGGCAGGCATTGTAATTTCAAGAACAAGTTTGTTTTGCTGCTTTGTGGTACAAAGAATATCTCCATGAAGAACAATATGGTCTAGTAATATCATTCACCAGATTTGGGCCCTTTACTTTTATTAATGTTGGTGACTTTGATGCAAATCTCTTGTCTCTTTAAAATCAAGCCAGCAGTAAGCAGTACAAAACCCGGTAAATGTCTGTAACATCTCCTATGTTATTTCTATTATAAACATATATCTTTTTTAATTTTTAGTGTTAAAGAGACTCCGCAACAAAAATTGCATCCTGTTTTTTATCATCCTACAAGTTCCAAAAGCTATTCTAATCTGCTCTGGCTTACTGCAGCACTTTCTACTATCACAGTCTCTGTAATAAATTAATGTATCTTTCCCCTGTCAGATTTGTCGGCCTGTGTCTGGAAGGCTGCCAAGTTCTTCAGTGTTGTGGTTCTGCTATGAACTCCCCCTTCCAGGCCCCTCTATGCACACTGCCTGTGTATTATTTAGATTAGGGCAGCTTCTCTCTGCTCTCTTATCTTTTACAAGCTGGATAAATCGTCCTCTGAGCTGGCTGGGCTTTCACATACTGAAGAATTACAGACAAGGGCAAAGCTGTTTGCAGGAAGAAACGAGCAGCCTGAAACTTCAGTGCATGAGAGATGCAGGGGGAAAGAAACACACAATGATCTCCTGAGATTCAAAAGGAAGGCTGTGTGTGGACATACTGTACATCAACCTACTTCCTGTTTTGGTGGCCATTTTGTTTGTTTATAAACAAACTTTTTAAAATTGTTTTTAACCACTTTTAATGCGTCGAGGAGCGGCGAAATTGTGTCAGAGGGTAATAGGAGATGTCCCCTAACGCACTGGTATGTTTACTTTTGTGTGATTTTAACAATACAGATTCTCTTTAAATTCAATGTATAAATCTAATGGTACTGCTAAAAACTCCCTGTACATACCCTGTACTGTACACTCCCTGTAGGGGCTGTTTCACACTGCACACAGTTTTCTGTGTTTTGCAATCCATTTCCAATAGTTTAAAATCAAGCATTTTTTACCTTTGTAAGATACATGGCCACGCAGGAAAATTACATAGCAAATTGTGATGCTTGACAATTTTCTTGCGATTCCACGTTTTTCCTCTTCTCTATTGGCAAGCGCAAACGCAATTGTGCCGTGCAACTCATCTGAGCGTTTGATAGCCGTGTTGCAAAGCACACAGTGTGAAAACTCTCAGTCACGGCGTGTTTGTGATGCAGATTGTCGTTTTCAGTGTAAAAAGGTCTTTAGCTCCTCTACACACTGGCTGTGTTGCGTTGCGCTTTTGAAATCGCACGTGTTTTCTAAATCGCAAGGCCTTTAAAAAAAAGCATGAAAATTGTGATAACCTGTGTACACAACGGTGCGATGCGTTTTTACAAAAACGCAATCGCAGTGACTGCAGAGCTTTTTAAAGGGATACTGTAAGGGGGTCGGGCGAAAGATGAGTTGAACTTACCCGGGGCTTCTAATGGTCCCCCGCAGGCATCCTGTGCCCGCGCAGCCACTCACCGATGCTCCGGCCCCGCCTCTGGCTCACTTCTGGATTTTCAGACTTTAAAGTCTGAAAACCACTGCGCTTGCGTTGCCGTGTCCTCGCCCCCCTGATGTCACTAGGAATGTACGGCGCAGGCACAGACCATACTGGGCATGCGCAGTACCCTCCTGGTGTCATCAGCGGCAGTGAGGACACGGCAACGCAGGCGCAGTGGTTTTCAGACTTTAAAGTCTGAAATTCCAGAAGTGAACCAGAGGCGGGGCCGGAGCATTGGGGAGTGGCTGCGTGGGCACAGGATGTCTGTGGGGGACCATTAGAAGCCCCGGGTAAGTTCATCTCATTTTCCCCGACCCCCTACAGTGTCCCTTTAAGCGCTGCAATTAAAAATGCATGAAGAAACGGCAGATGCGCGCTGCGGCAGTGATTGGAATCTACGCCCTGTCAGCCAGGAGCCCACCAAAACAGGGCGTAGATTGCAATTACCATGATCCTTAAGTAGTTAAAAAACGCAATCGCATCAAACTGCGTTTGCGATAGCGCTTGTTGATTTTCCATGTGTACAGGCCGTAATTGATTGACTTAACAAAAACTGTTCAAAAAATGTTTATTTCTGCAGCTCCAGAGGCTGACAGGGAATTCTGGAACTTGTATTTCCTCATACGGGCTGTAAGTTGCCTCTCTGCCATGTGACATAAATTCCAAAGCTGCGCAGACCTACTTCCATTATTAAGCAAGGCTTCCCTCTGTGGAGGATCAAAGCCCTCCATCTGTACCCAGACTTACTCCCTCACACTCTTCCTGTGGAATGCTGTAATGCTGTGGGCATGAGATTGTCCATCCCATCCTCCCAGACTGCCTGTTTAGCTTTCATTAGCTGTAATTTTGCTGAGTTTAAGGATATATGAGGTGAAATCATTGACTGCACATTTACTTACCTGGGACTTCCTCCAGCCCCTGGAAGCCTCTGTGTCCCTCGCTGCAGCTCCGTTCCTAGCCACTTATCAGGGGTCCCCTCCGTAGCGGCCACTGACTGTAAATGTGCGCAGGTGCCGCTCACAGATGCACTCCCGTTACTGGGAGCATTTTGCGCCTCTGCAGATTGCTACCAGCAACCACAGTGCGACTGTAAGTGGCACGTGCTTGCATTTGTGCATTCGCAGTAGCCGGGTCAGAGGCCGCCATGGGCGGCCAGAGAAGGGACCCCAGAAGAGTAGCTGATTGCAGAGCTGCAGCGAGAGACACAGATTCTTCTAGGGGCTGGAGGAAGTCCCAGGTAAGTAAATGTGCAGTTATTGATTTCACCTCATGTAGCCTTTAAGATATGTGATGATATGTCCTCATACAGTTTATCCATTGATCTAGTCTAGAGTCGTGACAATGTTGTCTGTTTGTTAACCGAGAAGTGGTAAATAAAGTTTACTCAAGAAGCAAAAAAAAAATAAAACCGTGTGTGTTCCTGAACCAAACCAAGGCATGGTGTCTGTGTGCAGTTTATCCTCAGAGATCTGCTGTAACTCACAAGATAAGATTAGAAAGTAGCATCAGGCCAGTTATCCCATCTCTTAAAGGACAACTGAAGTCAAAAGGATATGGAGGCTGCCATTCGTATTTCCTCTTAAACAATACCAGTTGCCTGGCAGTCCGGCTGATCTTTTTGGCTGCAGTAGTGTCTGAATCACACCAGAAACAAGCATGCAGCTAATCTTGTCAGATCAGACAATAATTTCAGAAACAACTGATCTGTTGCATGCTTGTTCAGGGTCTATGGCTGAAAGTATTATAGACAAAGAATTAGCAGGATAGCCAGGGAACTGGTATTGCTTAAAAGGAAATAAATATGACAGCCTCCATATCCCTTCTACTTCAGATGTCGTATACTGTAAATCAAAACACGATGAATTGGCAAAAGACTTGGAGTCATCCCACTTTACTGACAGCAAGAAGTCATCTTACAGTTTAAAGTGCACCTAAACTCGCTAACTTAGCTGCAGACAAAAGCGATGCCTAACTTCCTTTTACAAACATAGTTCAATGTGTACCTGTTGCTTGCCCAGCACTGTTCCTTTCATTAGATATTGACCTTTTCACTATAGAGTTTCTTTTTGTGTCTATATGAACCTGACACAGAACAGCCTGACATTTTGACCTTCTGTGTCCCTCGAGTGTAAACACTCTTCCAGCAGGGGAGCTGCAGAGACAAAGATAACCATTTCATGTACGCAGCTGCAGTCAAATTACACACAAGAAAAATAGCTCAGTAGGTAAGCTAAGGTCATATTTAAAGAACAGGGTAGCAGTCCTCATAAGACAGAGATAAAATATACTGCAGTACTGGTTAGCATACTGATATGGCAATCGGGACTACTAAAAGAATGTTATTTATGTATGTGGAACATGGCATATTATCAAGAGATACTGTATTATACTGTATGAATGTTCTTTATCAAAATAAACAAAGGCAGTGCAGCATGCTCCTGTGCAGAGTTTGGCAGGAAAGCTTGTTCCTCAGTCTGTACCCAACATTGACTGAAAAACTTCCAATCCAAAGCAACATCACAGTGCAACATCACAGTCACCTGGCAGAGGTGCATAGGAAGGATGCTTGGGAGACGAGCAAAAACAATCAGCATATACTGGTGACGATATTAAAAGCGCACATCCCTGACAATCTTTGCGTCCAGCACACTTTATTCACAAACTCTGCTGTGAGCTAGAAGAGGGAGGCAGAATCTGATAATGTCAGATTAGAAACACCAGAGGTAACTCTTCACAGTCAGGCAGTAGCTTGTTCCTGACAACACATTCTGCCGCCAGATTTACTTTAAAGGGAAGGTCCAAGCAAAATAAAAAAATGAGTTTCACTTACCTGGGGCTTCTACCAGCCCCATGCAGCCATCCTGTGCTTTCGTAGTCTCTCACTGCTGCTCCAGTCCCCCGCTGGCAGCATGCCGACCTCGGAGGTCGGCGGGACGCATTGCGTACAGTTTTACGCATTCACGCTAACACATACATTTTTACACGTTATGTTCCTGCATTAACTGGCATGCATAAAAATGTACGCAATGCGGCCTGCAGACCTCCGAGGTCGGCATGCTGCCAGCGGGGGACTGGAGCAGCAGTGAATGACTACGAGGGCACATGATGGCTGCATAGGGCTGGTAGAAGCCCCAGGTAATTGAAACTCATTTTTTTATTTTGCTTGGACCTTCCCTTTAAAGAAGCAATGTTTAGAATTGTTGCTTTTTTCCACCTTACCTGCCAAATCTTAGAAGCAGTAGTTATATATGTTTATTTCCATGGTTGTTTTATTGGGATTTTGGCTCCTTATTAGTTTCCAAGCTAAAAAAAGCTCAACATTTATGTCTTTACTTTGAAGTTTATTTGTTCTTTCCTCTTTGTTGTCATTATTTAGTAAACACTTTAGTAAACCTAAAATGACACTGAAGCGAAAATAAACGTATGAGATAGTGAATTGTATGTATAGTACAGGTAATTTATAGAGCATTAGTAGCAAAGAAAGGATTCTCATATTTTTATTTTCGGTTATATAGCTTTATTTATAACATTGCATCATTCTGTCATATTTGCAGTTTAGAAATAAGCTGTAACACAGAGCAGAGCTAATGACCCTTTGAACTCCCCGGCAGTAAAACCTTATCTCAACCTGTCTCTCACTGTTTTGTCAAAAACCTGAGCGGTTTTTGCCTTTTTCATGATTGCTAACTCAGTAAAGGACCAGCCCTTAAAGCGTTGCTATCATATAAATCCGGCATAGTGGGGTCTGAACCCTCTATAACAGTAATTATAGATTGACGGTATACCTTGAAATGAATCAGAGCACTCAGTGTATGATTTTATATAAAAAATTGTATTTGCTTATCATACAGCATATATACAAAATATGAACAGTTCCATGTAGTGTTTCCTTATAACAGTATTCCATCTCATCAAGGCTTTATAGCCAAACAATCATCAATCTTCTAAGTACATTCAAAAAAGAATATAACAGTTGTGTTATGTAGAATAAGATCAAAAGTAGTCTCATCTGTATCAATATCTGTGTATCTAGTAGCTGTGTAAAACTTGTAGTAATCTTCTTAAAGAAATAACATAAAAAATAGCTTCTAAAAAAACTTCTTGCTAACATCTTAACAAAACTTAATGCTGAAAAATTAATAAAGTAAATCACCAGAATATTAAGCATATTACCCCTTCTCTGTCATCTCTTCAGCATCTAGAACCACGTGTGGGAAGGTAGCTTTTGCCTCATGTGTCTTCTCAGGAGATTGTTGGGCTTCTGCAAACTATGAGCTTTCAGCTTCTACTTTTATAAGGGTTGGAGGCAATATGGCTGCCTAATCTGGACTTTCCCTGAATCCCAGGATCTGATTGGCTAAAGCTTTCGTGCGTCAATGCTTTATCATGTTTTGAATACCTAAATCACAATATTATTGTTTATAAATTCTTAATTACCTTATCTTGTGGGAATTTACGTAATTTGGAGTGCTTGACATTTGATATAGGGTCATTTCTGACACATTTAATTAAAAATGGACGTCAACAGCCATCTTGTCTGTTGGGTGACCCAGACATGGAGACTAAACAATGTCATTCATGACGCATTTCTGATAAAGTGTTCGCTGCTAATTATGTTGGAATGTCTTGGTACTTCCCCAGACATGAGATTGGTCAGGTTGACATTGTAACCATTCCTGTGAGAGCCTTCAGCAATTTAAGGCTTATTAAAACATACAGGGCTTCTAATATACTTATTTAAATATAAAGTTTATTATATAATTCTTCTTAAAACAATGAATCATATAAGGAATAATTGCACATTAAATCTTAATAATATAAAATCAATGTCTATATTTTTGTCTTTCTTATAAAATAAATATAATGTCCACCGGCAGAGGTCAGCGTTTCATAACAAATAACAATCTATTAATAATGTTGATTTCATAAGAATATGAGACCACTAGGTGGCATCATTGTCATCTTTAACTAATTGGGAAAACACCTTCTTTGTTTAATATTTATATAACTTGTTCCCAAAACATCATGTGTTATCAGCTTTCTGAGACTAGAGCACGTCAACAATTCTTCCAGAACCATAACAATCTCACGAGAATGTCTTACTGTCTCATCTTTCACGGGTAGAATACAGCTTACATGTTTCAAAGTAATAGATTCTATTATATAGGGTTTAACAATAACTATTCCTTTCTTTAGAAGGACTGTATTGATCATTAATATTTATATATACATACACATATGACAGTTTTTCCTGCATAAATAAAACCGCTAGAATTCTGACATCCCCCCTTGCAGGAAAATGATGGCAGATGATTAACGATCTCCGTAGTTGTTATATTTCTCCGGAAAAAATAATAATTCTATAATCAAAATTAAAAGTAATGCAATCTCTCATTCTTGCAAAACCTTGCTCATTAAGTAGCATTGTCAGCTGTGGTACCTGTCTGACAATAGACTCAATAGTAAGATTAATATCTTCTACAATAAACATATTTTTCTGGTCTAGATATGGCTATAGTCTTTGTATATAACACATGTATGGATTCACCCTTGAATTTGTAGTTTCTGTCTCTGTGGTAGCTTGTGTAGATATGTAGGAAAATTCTAGGCAATATTTGTCACCCATTTTAAGACATATGGTAAAACTTAAAGTTCAAAATGTATAAACAGGAATTATACCGTTCATGTGGCCCCTAGGTTCTTTTGAACACAATACATTCAACATTTTATTGTTAGCTTACAACAGGTTAATTAGTTAGTTGGTTAGTATTATGTATTAATACAGTTAATTACACCTTTCTTATACCACAAGGTTTTTTTCACAAATGGTATGTAGTAAAATAAAGTATGTGTAGTTTACCAGCAGAATCCCATAAAATATCATTTTTCTATTTAAATATAGATATCATATTAAAATGTAAGCATTGAAAAGTTCTTTAGCAATTCAAATTGCACGCTAATTATTTGCAGTAGCTGTTTTCAAATATAGTCTCAATAAAACATATATATTAACATTTCATTGTTGAAGTTGCTTCTCCACTTCATGTTTCCAATATTTAGGAGTAATTCTCTCTCTTGAATTAATCAGGATCTTTACTGTTGAATTAAAAGTCTCTTGAAACTTATGTTGTAGACTGTCAGCATTCTTGTATGTAAATCTTGGCATGTTTATTTTCTCAAAAAGTCAAATGTGATAGATTATCTTGTAGATTAAGTTTGATATATGGTTGTTTTCTTGTTAAGTACAGTCTCTTCTCATGGCAATATTTAATGCTTGATCCTGGATATGTCATGTGTAGATCTTCTCTCTGATTGAAGTAGTTCTCCGCACTAATCATTCATTAGTATTGGAATCAGTAATCATTCTTTTCTTTTCTGGTAACTTCTTTAACAGGTATCATATGGTTCATATAGCTTTCAGTCAAGTGTCTGTAATTCTTGTATACAACATGCAGTTCTCATGATAACATGATAGGATCCCCCCTTGTGCCGCTTTATAGCAATCTAGTACCAGTCCAGTGTTTTACTAGCAGTTAAGTCTGCCACTTTAGCGCATTATTGACAGTCCAGGTTGTTTAGAACATTTCATCTGTAATATTATCAAATAGTCTCGCATTTAACTCTATATTTTCTGAGTTGACTATGGCTAATCATCTTGTATCTATACGTCTAGTGTGTAGTACAGTCTTTGCATACCATGGCATTTGAAGGTGTTTCACTCTCTTAGTTTCTTCAGTACTTTTCTTGTATATATACGGATTAGGTATTTAATTGATATTTGAGCTGTTCTTGCTCTTCTCCAAGTCATGTAGCGGGTGCTCCTCTAATTATGGTGCATCTTCCTTTTCCACCATTAGGCAATAACTTGTATGCTAGAACCAGTCATAGGGCAATTTCATTTGTCCCAGGATGCTTTCTTGAAACTTGAAAAGGATGAGTAACAACGGTCATCTACAAGTTGTATTATTTTCATTATCAGTCGGGTTGCAATTTAGTACAGTTTCATTCACTATGCAGAGCTGTGTGCAGATTTACGATAGTCCCTTGCTGAACATATCTTTTCACCATTTAGGATATTTTCATCTCTCTTAAAATGCAAACAAATGTTAAACTGTCCTTTTATTCTGGTGAATTGGATTTTCTCTTTTAATTGTCCATGTATTGCATATTTGAATATTTCTGAAGAATATTTTTCTTTAACTTCATGTGAACAGCGCAGTGGCGTAGGGGTTAGTGCTCTCGCCTTGCAGCTCTGGGTCTGAAAGGAGTTTTTATGTGCTTTCTGTGTCTGTGTGGGTTTCCTCCGGACACTCTGGTTTCCAACTCTTCAGATAGTACTGGAATGGCTAGGTTGGGCATCCTCTTCAAGGATAAAGGCTATATGAGCAAATCCAGCAGTCACTCTTGTTCAGGCGCTGGGCATACTGTTGATGCATCAAATTCAATTTATTTTGAAGTCTTCCTTGTAAGTTGCAAAGTTCAGCTTTTGTAGTCATCAAATGTATCAGGTACAGCAAACCCCATTGTATGGTTATTTTTGTGGATAATTGACATTGTTCTCAGCACCTATGAGAAAAATAAAAAGGAAGAGGAGAGAAGGGGAAAACACAAAAAAGTAATATGCAACATTCTGGTGAATTTTCAGCATAAAAAAAAACTAAACTAACTACTACCTTCCCACTTGTGGTTCAAAAGGAAAAATATTATTGATGCTATATGGTGCTGGGTGCATTCTTACTAGTTTGCTCTAGTGTTCAAACTTATAACAGCAGTTTCCTTCTCTTCTTGCTTATGTCTTTTCTGAAGTTCATCTTAGTTTGTCTTTTAAAAATCAAAGTAGTATTATCCATTTTCTGTAAATGTTGAGATATGTCTTCTCTTTGAAAAGTGTTTATTTTCTTCTTCTGAAAATAAAAAAACTTTCACGTTTCAGCTGTGTATTAAATCCATTGATAGCATATCATACATATCTTCATTGGTTGCTTCATGTGTGTCGTGGCTTTTATCATAGCTTGACATCAGTAAGTCCTTGTCCATGTACAAAAACATTTTCTCTTGTTATCTGTTCATCACTTTAGTTAACTGTTGTCCTCAGTGTTACACTTCTTGAATAGCGTATTCATCTTGAAACTGTTCTTCTTGAACTTCGTCAATCGATTACCTAAGGCATGGATTTCTCTTCCAGTCTCTTGGTGTACATAACTTCTTTTCTCCTTCATGTATTTAAAAGTCTTCATCAATCCAGGCTTCATTCTTCACACTAGGCCTTTAATCATCTTGTACATATAATGTCGTTTAGTGCAGTCTTCTGTAGTACCAGCTTGATTGCTGTATGTCATTATTGTGAACAGTTATCTCCTTGTTTCTCATGTAGTATGGGTTTCTTCCTGTAACTTCTCATAAGTCTTTATTGCATCTGCTTCTATATCTGTAGCATGTCAGTATATCGCTGCATAAGTAGAAAAATCTATATCTTCCACATCTTCTTCATATACGGAATCAAAAATAGAATATCTATGTATATCTATCAGTCTTTTTCAAAAACTTCTACATTGGCTGTCTTCTTCTAAAACTGGATAATCTTGACATCTTAGTCTTGATCTTGAAATCTTGATATGATGTAACAGTCTGTATTGTAGTTACAAATGTCTATCAAAACCTTCGTTCACTCAACTTCTGGTATTTTCTATGTCAAAAATCTTGTCCTCTTCTAGTTCATCAGATTTATCTGTAAAAACTGAATATCTCCATCTTCATCTTCTAATGCTCTCTCTTCACCCACCTGATAATCTCATTTATCTTTTAACCTGTTGTCTTCTTCTGTCTGGTCTTCTTTTCTTGTATTCCTTCAGGCCCACTTTTCTCTTAGTGTTGTCTCGATCTTCTCTCAGCTGGTGCGTCAACCAGTGGTTGGAGTTATTAAAGAAGTAAAAGTACGACTTAGTCCTCACACTTCTCTGGTTACTCCAGTTCCAATTGTTTCTTCTTCAGCTGTTTTCAGATCAGAGCTTCTTATAACGTAGCCTCATCAAATGGCTTGTCTTCATGTTGATGTCTTTGCATAGTCTTCTAGCATGTAGCTTTCATCGCTTATCTTAGCGGGTTTCTTCTGGGTGCCTGCAAGGAATGCTTGTTTGGAGTCTTCTTTGGTTCAGACAAAAGAGATTATCTTGTGAGACTTCCAAGCTTCAATAGCAACATTTTCAATTCTTCTGTAGTCAAACCTTCTTAGTATAATGTCATCACAAAAATAAAGTCTCTCTTGATGCTTCTTAATAGGATCTAGCCTCAAAAAATAAGTAGAGATTTCCCCCCTTGAGGCTAGGACTATAAAAATTAAAAATATTCTTGTTTAACGGTCACTTCTGTATATTCATCTGTTACATCTAACATGGCAGCTGCTATATCTGAGTCTTCACTACTCCTTTAGCTTCTCATGACAAAAAAAACAAAAAAAACACTTCAATCTTCACTACTTGAATCTTCACTAGTGCGTTCTTCTTTTACTTCTTGGCATAATAGCTTATTAATGTCTGTATAAAAAGACTTTAGCAGGCTTTTTTTTCTTTCTTCAACCAAAAAACTGAGATCAGCAGTCATAAAAAAAAATCTTTCATTTGTAGTCCGAGAGAAAAAAAAATCAAAAGTCATATCTCTTTAGGTATATTTCTGAATGCATGTTGTGTTGCTGCCATTTGGAGGGTTGTCTTGTCTTCTTCTGTGTCGGCATCTGGTAGTGCTAGCCACACACTAAAGATTCTTGTTCTCATAAAAAAAATATTAAAAAAATAAAAATAAAAATGTTTTCTTACATCTCATTTATGCCTGTAGTAACTTGTCTTGTGTCCGCAGTCTTCTATATTTAAAGAGCTATACATCTTTAAAACAGGATTTTTCTCTTTTTGTTCAAAAAAGTTATTTATAGGAGCTTTTGCTTTCATCACAAAGTATGTTCAATTCTCTAGTATAAAAAAACAATGTTAATTTTCTTGATAGTAGAATCTCTTACGCATATATATAAAAAAAATGTTCTTTGTTTGACAAAAACTGCTGTCTCATTTTTCTTTTCACTGAGCTTGTCTCAAAAAGTTTTTCTGCACTTCTAAGGTAGCCATTTTCATAATGTATAGCTATATACTCTGCTTCATTATGCTGCTCCAATGTAATCTGCTTCATTTTGTCAGAACATGTAGCGCTATTCCTTTTCTTAGGTTCAATAGGTCAAAGTATTTATTTTCTCTTCTAAGTCTTTTCATAGACTATAAACTGAGTGTGCTCATTAGTAATTTTCTTCTATGAGATTTTAAAGCATAAGAATATCTTCCTTCTTTGCTTCAGATTTTGGATGCTTCATATGCATATCCAACTCTATATATGAGTATATAAGTACTTTTTTATTCTCTTATCGCGATAGAAAACTATGGTCTATACTTCCACCATAGAAAGTATACTTCAAGATAACAATCAAGATAACCATCAACTGTTGGGCGCCAACTGTCAAAAACCTGAGCGGTTTTTGCCTTTTTCATGATTGCTAACTCAGTAAAGGACCAGCCCTTAAAGCGTTGCTATCATATAAATCCGGCATAGTGGGGTCTGAACCCTCTATAACAGTAATTATAGATTGACGGTATACCTTGAAATGAATCAGAGCACTCAGTGTATGATTTTATATAAAAAATTGTATTTGCTTATCATACAGCATATATACAAAATATGAACAGTTCCATGTAGTGTTTCCTTATAACAGTATTCCATCTCATCAAGGCTTTATAGCCAAACGATCATCAATCTTCTAAGTACATTCAAAAAAGAATATAACAGTTGTGTTATGTAGAATAAGATCAAAAGTAGTCTCATCTGTATCAATATCTGTGTATCTAGTAGCTGTGTAAAACTTGTAGTAATCTTCTTAAAGAAATAACATAAAAAATAGCTTCTAAAAAAACTTCTTGCTAACATCTTAACAAAACTTAATGCTGAAAAATTAATAAAGTAAATCACCAGAATATTAAGCATATTACCCCTTCTCTGTCATCTCTTCAGCATCTAGAACCACGTGTGGGAAGGTAGCTTTTGCCTCATGTGTCTTCTCAGGAGATTGTTGGGCTTCTGCAAACTATGAGCTTTCAGCTTCTACTTTTATAAGGGTTGGAGGCAATATGGCTGCCTAATCTGGACTTTCCCTGAATCCCAGGATCTGATTGGCTAAAGCTTTCGTGCGTCAATGCTTTATCATGTTTTGAATACCTAAATCACAATATTATTGTTTATAAATTCTTAATTACCTTATCTTGTGGGAATTTACGTCATTTGGAGTGCTTGACATTTGATATAGGGTCATTTCTGACACATTTAATTAAAAATGGACGTCAACAGCCATCTTGTCTGTTGGGTGACCCAGACATGGAGACTAAACAATGTCATTCATGACGCATTTCTGATAAAGTGTTCGCTGCTTATTATGTTGGAATGTCTTGGTACTTCCCCAGACATGAGATTGGTCAGGTTGACATTGTAACCATTCCTGTGAGAGCCTTCAGCAATTTAAGGCTTATTAAAACATACAGGGCTTCTAATATACTTATTTAAATATAAAGCTTATTATATAATTCTTCTTAAAACAATGAATCATATAAGGAATAATTGCACATTAAATCTTAATAATATAAAATCAATGTCTATATTTTTGTCTTTCTTATAAAATAAATATAATGTCCACCGGCAGAGGTCAGCGTTTCATAACAAATAACAATCTATTAATAATGTTGATTTCATAAGAATATGAGACCACTAGGTGGCATCATTGTCATCTTTAACTAATTGGGAAAACACCTTCTTTGTTTAATATTTATATAACTTGTTCCCAAAACATCATGTGTTATCAGCTTTCTGAGACTAGAGCACGTCAACAATTCTTCCAGAACCATAACAATCTCACGAGAATGTCTTACTGTCTCATCTTTCATGGGTAGAATACAGCTTACATGTTTCAAAGTAATAGATTCTATTATATAGGGTTTAACAATAACTATTCCTTTCTTTAGAAGGACTGTATTGATCATTAATATTTATATATACATACACATATGACAGTTTTTCCTGCATAAATAAAACCGCTAGAATTCTGACAGTTTCTTGACTGTTTAGCCAGATCCCGGCCACCTCACGCCGTTCGGCAGTGGGAACGTGGCTCACTGGATACCGCCTAGTGCCGATTGGCATCAAAGTGCAGTGGGTTGGATAAGCAGGGAACACGTGCGTTTACATGTTCCCTGTGGGTAAACAAAGCAGGGAGGGAATAGTCAGGTAAAGGTAAAATAACGGCCTTGTCACCTAACTGGCCCTCTGATGGGCTCACAAGCTACTCCCAAACATTCCCTGCAAATTTGGTGTTTTTAGCTTTTAAGGGGGCTGTGCTATTAAACGTTAAAGTCGGCGGGCAGACATTTTCCAAAGGGCAGCAAAGCAGAGCTTAAAACAATAAATATCTTTCAGGCAGAACCAGAAAAAAAAGTTTTAAAACGATAAATTTCATTCAAAAGGTCGGCGCCGTTTTTTAACCTTTTAAAACGATAAATATCGTTTGATAATGTAAGTGAATGGGGCACCATTTTTATCTATCGGTGCTGGGCGCCATTTTTCACTGACCCTCGCCCCACCTGTCACCCTCACCCATGCTGACACCCATGGGTGCATTGTGTGCCAGCATGGGTGAGGGTGACAGGTGGGGGGAGGCAGAGAGGGCAGCGGAGCTAGCGGTAATGCGTCTGTATAGACGCACTCTCAGCTATACTAAGTATAGCTAAGCAAAAAGCATCTTTAAAATTTGGCTCCAAGGCTCCCCATTGGTTTCTCATCGACCAATGGGGATCCTCCTGATCCCCATTGGTCTGATAAGGAACCAATGGGGGCCATTGGAGCCACATTTTAAGGATGCTTTTTGCTCTAAGCTATACTAAGTATAGCTGAGAGCAGTGCGGCGGGGGCGGCGTGTGTGGCGTCGGGGCGGCGGAGATCTTCAATCAACATGTAACAGAAGGTCGCAAGACAGAGGATACTGTCGTGGGACCTAATTGACGTGGGCTTTTTTTTCTTAAAGATACAGGTAAGTATTTCTGAAGATTGCAAGACAGAGGATACTGTTGTCGTGGGACATAACAGATTATAGTGCGGGACCTTTTCCGAGGATAATGGCGTGGGAATTTTTTCTTAAAGGTACAGGTAAGTATTTCTGAAGATCGCAAGATGGAGGATACTGTCGTGGGACCTAATTGGCGTGGGAATTTTTTCTTAAAGGTACAGGTAAGTATTTGTGGTTAATTTAGAACATTAAAGGACTTTTCTCGTTGTTGCGTTTTATTTCATTTAACCCTTTATGGAAATGGGTAAGGGGTACTTTGCACCCCTATACTCATTTCTCCTGGGAGGGGGCAGGCATCTGGGTTCCCCTTCTTAAACGGGACTCTCAGATGCCACCATGACCCCCCCCCCCCCCAGGGAGTCATCGCCCCCACCTCCTCCTGGGGCACCGGAGGTGGGGAAAAGCCCCTTGTCCATGGATTGGACAAGGGCTCCGGGGGGAAGGGGAAGGCTTGGCCGCCCCTCTCCCCCAAAGCCCCCCCATACCATGGACCATGCGGGCTAGTATAGCTCAGGGTGCGAAGCCCCAGTCGGCCGGGGCTCTGCATTCTGGCTATCCCAGCCTGCATGGGAGACAAGGGGTTACAGAGGCTCGGGAGAGGGGACCCCACGTCATTTTTTTCAAAAAATTTCCCACACTCAGAACATAACACAAAAATGTAAATTTAAAAAAAAAAAAATACAATTTTTCAATTTTTTTAAATATTGTTTCCCACTATCTTTTTAACATATCCTGCAAATTTGGTGTTGCTAGGATTTAAGGGGACTTTGCTATTAACTGCCAAAGTCGGCGGGAATTGTTTCCGCAGAAATGTCATTGGCGATTTAAATGGATACTTTTTCCTCTTTGGAGATTTAAAATAGATTTTCTCAAAAACTATAAGGTCTTTTTGAAAAAAAAAATGTTCTTCTTGTGCCCACTGTTCTTCTTAACATTTCCTACACATTTGGTGTTTCTGACATTTAAAGGGGCTTTGCTATTAACCGCTAATGTCGGCGGGCGTTTAATTTTCCCACGGTCAGAAGGAGAATAGTCAAAATCGATTTTCTCAAAAACTATAAGGTCTTTTTGCAAAAAAAATTCCTCTTATTCATAATTTTTTTCTTAACATTCCCTGCAAATGTGGTGTTTTTAGCGTTTAAGGGGGCTTTGCTATTAAACATTAAAGTCGGCGGGCAGACATTTTACAAACGGCAGCAAAGCAGAGCCTAAAACGATAAATATCGTTCAGGCAGGACAAAAAAAAAACAAGTTTTAAAACTATAAATTACGTTAAAAAGGTCTGCACTATTTTTAATTGATCTGTTTTTCTTTTTTACAAGTGGAAGCAGATACTATTTTTAACAATAGGATCTGCTTCCTGAGTTGAATGGGTACATATACTGTGCAAGTGAGAAACTGCAACTAGTAGTTGGCAATGACTGCTAAATGGATCACTCTACATTCACCACCCTGTACATTATTAATTGTGACCTCCATTAGCATTCCTCTCTTCTGCTGTCCCTGGCATCTGCCCCTTCACCTTCCTACAGGTGGATCAAACAGCTACACAGCCTGAAGCTGGGAAGCTGCAAATAGGGGTCCATGGTTTTCATAAGAATGATAAATCAACAGGACAGAGGGGAACATTGCCAGTCACATGCAAGGACTTTGATGAGACAGGGCAAGATTGGTGGCATGTCAGCCAACCGAAATGCAGGGAGTCACCTCTGATCCCAAAGCCATTTCACATTCATGCAGTCAACTGAAATGTCAGCAGAGTAACTCTCTGGGTAAAGCACTAACAGAAGCAATAACAGCAATGTGCAGAAGCTAACTAAATTCTCTCCTGTTGTAAAGAATAGGTTGAGGGAAAAGATGCATCATTTAAATTTCATTTAATGCTGCATCATCTCCCATAAACACTGTAACTTTGGGTACCAATTCACAAAAACAAGATGTTGCAGAAGTCAGAGGATGCAGCGCTAGGCAACCGAATTGAGCGTTAACGCTGGATAAAACTAACTTCCCTAGTATTTAATAGTGTGTGGGGAAAAAAAAGAATCTCTGTTGCGTTTGTGCTGCATTCTGGTTTGTAGTTGGGAAAAAAATTTCATCTAACTTCCAAACCCACTGACAAGATCAATGAAAACAGGAAGTAAAATAAGATCACTTCCACGAAAACAGAGACAAAAATAGCAACTCTTCTTATAGTTACAAAGACCATTATTGTTGTCTGTGTTCATTTGAAGAAGAGCTCCTTAAAAGAAAAATCCCATTTCAGTTACAGCTTTTAAAATACTGTATAAGCAGCTTCTACAAGAGGAACTGAATATAACTTAAAAAGCTTAACTGTACTAAAACCAAACAGTTTCACTTACCTGGAGCTTCCCCAAGTCCCCAACAGCCGTCCTGTCCCGTGCCAGTCCTGCACGATCCTCCGTTCTCCTGCCACCACTTAGTTTTGTTACGGTCGACTTGTAAGTCAACGGCAACTGCGCTTGCGCGCCCCGGGCTACGCAAAGGTTTCTTCACGTTCCAGCCCCTTGTAGCGTCCTGCGCTAAAAGCCCCCAGGTCAGCTGCTGGGGGCTTGGGGAAGCCCCAGGTAAGTGAAACTTTTTTTCTTTTTAGCTATATACAGTTCCGTTTTAATGAACAAAATTGATTATTTTTTTTACAATATCACCTTATAAATTATTTATTCAGTGTTTCCCCATTGTAATATCTTTCATCTCCCTAATTTGCATTCTAAGATATATCACAGGTGATGGCCCCTTTACTGCCGGCAGATAAATCAATGCAGAATTTTTGTTTGTTGTGTGTTCCGAAGTGAGTAGAAAAAACATCTGGCCTCTCAGAGTGTTCTGGAGCAGAAGGCTGTATGACATAATAGCTTAGGCTCTGGTAGAGCTGAGTTGGAAAAAAAGGAATGGGTAGGAGTGATGCCACTTTTGTTATCACAGAGAAACAGTAAAGATGGAAACCAGCAGAAACATTTTTTTTCTTTTTAACTTATCACATTTCTCCGAAATCTGACAGTGAACGCTAAAAACAAAAATATAGGTTTTTTGGGTTTTTTTGCAGTTAATATGGAGTTTTATCTCAGAAACCAAGTAGCCATTAAAGGAAACCTGAGGGGAAGAGAATAAAATATTTGATACTTACCTGGGGCTTCCTCCAGACCTATTCAGGCTATGGGCTCCCTCGCCGCCGACCACTTGGAACGTAGCTGGCCTGGTTTGCTCATTGGCGGTCTGTCGCACATGTGCAACCCATCCACACACAAGCCGATGTTGATTGAACTCCCATAGGCGGGAGTGTTCTGCGCCTGCTCCTTGGGGCATGCGTGGCCGTACTGCGCATGTGTGAGAGAGCGTGACTAAGCGAAGTTACACAGCCGGCTAGAGGAAGATCCATGTGACCCAGGAGGGCGGTGAGGGAGCCCAAGGCCTGTAGGGGGCTGGAGGAAGTCCCAGGTAAATATCGATGATTTTATTCACTTAATCTCAGGTACACTTTAACACCCACAAACTTCATGTAACCAATCAGTATAATGCGCAGTGCATGCAGTGCTATCTAGAGGTTTGCTATAGCAGTGCTTCACTCCAGTAGCTCAGACAACATGGTGTGTAGTTGAGGATGTACCACTCAGAATCTTGAAGCAATCCCAGGGCTCTCCGACGTCATATCTTTGGGAACGAGAGCTTCAAAGTCAAATGTCCCATTTTAGATTACTTTTGGGAAATGCTCAGGATTCCAGCAATCTTAATTCCCACTACTAATTGTTAGTCAGCCCTCCAAGGTCACGGGCATTTGCTGTGATTATGAATCACTCTCATGTGTATGCCGCAGGCAAAGCAATCTATAAAGGGTCCCTTAAGTAGAAAGGGCACGGCAGAGTAGCTGGATGCCGCACATATTACTGTAAAACCCCCTCCACTTTCCAGTTCCTCTCTCTTCGTAAGCCTGATTCTTTTATCTGGAATTCTGCAATTAATGCTCAAGAAATCCCCGTAAAACACCCTGAGGATATCATGTCTTGCATAATTACGTTATTACTCAACACAGCCGAAGTGAAAGTTCCATCTGTTATGGACTTTCACTGCATTGAGCAACACTTCAGAAGAGTCATTGCGTGTTCCGAGTCTTCAGGAGATTTCCAAAGAGACCACTGGGAATTCTCATAGAATAGTAGAATAGTTATTTCCTTAAAGAGGAACTGTAACCAAGCTTTGAACTTCATCCCAATCAGTAGCTGATGCCCCCCTTCCCCTGAAAAATCTTTACCTTTTCTGCAATAGATCATCACGGTGGTCTGTATGGCTGAAATTGTTTTGAAATCCCTCCCACAGTGTGATGTCAGGACCTAGGTCCTGACGGTTTTCTGTCTGCAAGCCTTGGTGCATTGTGGGAAATAACAGCTATTTCCAACTGCCAAGCAACCAGTATATCCCTCTCAGTGTAAAGCAAGCACCCAAGGAGGGGAAAAAAAGATAGATGTGCTAAGGCTTGTAGCGTCTCTGCACTCCAGACGTTCCAATGCTTCCTCCTCAGTCAAGCCAGCACCATCCGTAGTATTTAAAGCTCTTTATTTCTTTAAAAAAGCATGAAAGGCTTTTCACAGCGACAGCAGCGCTGTTTCGATCACCAGATCTTTCTCAAGCTGTACAAAGTTATGTCACACCATATCAGCATCAACATGCCTTTAAATAGCCCCCTCAGTATACCTTCACCAATCAGAATCAAGTACCTGTAGCCAATCGGAACGCCCAGGCAGCGGTGTGGACCAGAAGGAAGACTACACCTTCCAATATTCAAATCCGGACATCCCATAATGATGTCCACATCCTCACCTACGCCCACCCCTCATGAACGAACTCTGAGGAAAACCGCTCATATAGTATGCAAATCATATGCGCATCTGCGCATTCACATATCCAGCTTATCCCACAGCGTAAGGCAGCGTGTGAGCACAGCCGAGACCGCTTCCTGAAAATCCTGCGTCACCATGACGCGCAGTCACATGATCTTCTATCAGAGGGGCGTATACCCCGCTCTCCTCTTCGCAACCTAAGCAGCGTGGCTATGTTTTCATAGCAACAGCTGCCTCTTAGGTAAAAGCCGTCGCCACAACGCATGGTCATGCGCATCAGGGAGCGTAATAGTCGCTCACTTAATTGCTCAGATGCGCATGGCCTCATAACAATAACAAATGGGCGTGTATACCGCTCACCTAAAAACAACATAACAACATGAGCGCGACCCTGGCAACCAAGCCAGCGTCACGCATAAGCATCAAAGAAGCAGCCAGGGCTGATTACTCACCAACCCACCCACACTGTTGGAACTAACGGGGATAGGAATAAAGTTGCCTCTGCGTCCACCGGCCACAGGTACCCTTAGAATCTGAAACATAAAGTAAAAACAAACAGTTAAGACACAATATTAAAATACAACCCACTCCATTAACAGAAGAGGACACCTCCCACCAAGTCATAGTATTATATTCATATACATGGTAATAAATTGTATTCTCTGTTTAGGCCACCCCTCCCCAAAGTTCCCAATCTATGAATCCATTCCGCCTCCTTCATAAGTAACATTCTCTGGCGGTCACCTCTTCTGGGACTTAAAGGGACGTGATCAATTACTTGTACCCTCAACTGGGCAACTGAATGACCGCATTGTTTAAAATGACAGGAGACTGCCTGATCCTCATCCCCCTTTCTTATTGCACTTTTATGTGATGAAATCCGATCTCTAAGGGGTTGTGTTGTCTGTCCCACATAGCCTAAACCACAAGGGCATTTGAGAAAATAGACAACAAAAGAGGACTCGCAGCTGTAATACCCGTTGATAAAATTTTTTTTTTTTTTTTTACCACTAGAGGGATGAGTGAAGCAGTCCCCTTTGTTAACCGTCCCACACATGTGGCAATGTAAACATGGATAGGTGCCCCTCCTTACATTCCTCTCTCTATTATTTTTGTAAGTGCTCATAACCTTATCCCTGATCGTGGGTGGTCGTCTGTATGATAAGAGAGGTGGATGTCTGAACTCCTCTACATAAGGAAAGGCCTCCTGTAAGATCCTCCAGTGTTTCCTAACTGCATTCCCAATGCGATCACTCCAGCTACTATACGTAGTCACTAAAGGAATTCTAGATCCAACTGAACTCCTATTTCTAGCTTGTTTTGGCCTAGTTAGTATCTACCTTGGATAGCCTCTCCTTTCAAACTTGGCTTGCATTTGTTCCACCCTTTCTATTCTTTTTTGAGGATCTGCCACTAATCTTTCCACTCTAGCTATCTGTCCATCAGGTATGTTATCCCTAATATGTCTAGGGTGAAAGCTACCGTATTCAAGTAGGGAATTACGATCTGTTGGTTTGGTGTACAGATCCATGAGTAACCGATCACCAGACCTGTACACCAACGTGTCCAAGAAGGACACCTCATCCGTTGCCACATGTGTAGTCAGAACAATGCTCGGACATTTGTCCCTTAATTCTGAAACAAAATCGTCAAGGGCCGAATGTGACCCCGCCCACACGCAAAAGACATCATCTATATACCTCCACCAACATTTTGCATGCTGGCGGAAAAGGGCACTGTTCTAAACAAATGCCTCCTCAAATTGTCCCATAAAAAGATTTGCGTAGGACGGGGCCACATTCGACCCCATCGCCGTCCCTCTACACTGTATATAAAATTGGCCCTCAAAAAGGAAGTAGTTTTCTTGGAGAATAACCCGTAACAATGAAATAACAAAGGCCCTCTGCGGGCCGGACAAATCTGAATGTGTCATCAGGTACCATTCAACCGGCTTTACACCTCCATCATGTGGGATGGAGGTGTAGAGGCTCTCTACATCAAGTGTCACTAACAAACACCCCGAGGGAATTGCCATTAAGTTGTTTAATTTCTCAATAAACATACTTGTGTCCCTAATATAAGAATCAATGGACTGGACTATCGGCTGTAATAACCTATCTATGAATTGTGCTAGGGGGACAAACACTGAGTCCACTCCTGAGACAATTGGTGTTCCAGGAGGAGCAGTCAAACTTTTGTGGATTTTAGGTAGGGTATACATGATGGGAGTCCTCGGATTTGTTTTGATCAAAAATCGAGAACACTCTTGATCAATAAGTTATTTCTCCACAGCATGATCCACTAACGTCTTAATGATCTTCTGTATCTTAAATAGAGGATCCATTTCCACCCTCCTATATACTTGTTCCTGAGCAAGCTGTTGTAAAATTTCTTGCCGATAGTATTCCGCATCTAACACCACGACTGCTCCTCCTTTGTCAGCCGGTCGCACAACAATAGATGTGTTTTCATATAGTGTCTTAAGCGCAGTTCGCTCCCCGCTGGACAAATTTGGTGTTACATGAAAATCCCTTTTACTATATTCCACCTCCAATCTCTGCATCTCCATGTTGACTTTAGAAATAAACATATCTATCACAGGGTGACTGGGAGGATTAAATACATTTTTATTCCGCAAACCCAGAGGCTTCAATGCCAGCTCCTGTTCTTCCTTAACTTCCCTGGAGATAGGCCATGGAGGCATGGAGGCAAAGTACTGCTTCAATTTGATATTTCTAAAGAGGCAACATAAATCCACATCGATTTTAAAGAAGTCCGGTCCAGAGGTAGGACAAAAGCTCAGACCATGATTCAATACACGTGTTTCATCCTCGGAAAGTTCGTAATGTGACAGATTAACAACTAGTTGTTGTTCCGTTGCACCCTGTGCCGCAGGTTCATCTTGCTTGCCCTCACATTGTCGGGCCTGTTTTTGCCTTTTTTGTTTGTACCTTTTTTCTCCTCTCCTTCTGGGCCTTTTGCTGGGTTTGGGGAGGAATCCCTCGATGACGGTAAAAAATCAGATGAAGATGTGTTATCACCAGCAGGTTGTCGAGGTCCCTTTCCACGTCTGGTAATTGGATTACGGCCCCTCTTTTTAATGCTGAATCCCTCTTTCTGCCACACATACACGTAGCCGTCCGTGTAGTCGGATAGATCTCGATGATATTTGGATCTTTTTGTATCCTCCACATTGCTCCTATATTTTTCCATTTTATCTTTCAGATTATCAGTAAAATCTTGAGCTGCTGATGGAGATAGTAGACCCCTCAGTTGTTTATCAAACCCTTCTATCCTCTCTTTGATTCTAGGGATTTCTCGTTGTATACGATCTATCATGTGTAGCATCGCATCAAATGATGCCCGGTTCCATATTCGTTCCCAAACGCCACAGAAATCTTTTTCCCGGGAAAACATCATAGGCGCCACTTGCGCTCTCAGGGATCTTGGAATCTTTTTTTGCTGATGATATTCCGCCAGTGTTGCGGCGTGCAATTCATAATTGATCAGCGTCTTATTCCAGGTTTCCAGATCTCTTTTAATCAGTTTCTCATCCGGTTTCTGTAGAAAGGAGCTACTCTTAGTCGCTGCTGACAAAATACGGTTAGTGTCCTCCTCTGAAAATGAGTAGATCTCACTTGTGCATTCATAATCCACCTCCATGTTGCTATTTGCCCCTAGTGCAGTGCAATGCGACATCTCTCAGTGTAAAGCAAGCACCCAAGGAGGGGAAAAAAGATAGATGTGCTAAGGCTTGTAGCGTCTCTGCACTCCAGACGTTCCAATGCTTTCTCCTCAGTCAAGCCAGCACCATCCGTAGTATTTAAAGCTCTTTATTGCTTTAAAAAAGCATGACAGGCTTTTCACAGCGACAGTAGCGCTGTTTCGATCACCAGATCTTTCTCAAGCTGTACAAAGTTATGTCACACCATATCAGCATCAACATGCTTTTAAATAGCCCCCTCAGTATACCTTCACCAATCAGAATCAAGTACCTGTAGCCAATCGGAACGCCCAGGCAGCGGTGTGGACCAGAAGGAAGACTACACCTTCATGTGACTGCGCGTCATGGTGACGCAGGATTTTCAGGAAGCGGCCTCGGCTGTGCTCACACGCTGCCTTACGCTGTGGGGTAAGCTGGATATGTGAATGCGCAGATGCGCATATGATTTGCATACTATATGAGCGGTTTTCCTCAGAGTCCGTTCATGAGGGGTGGGCATAGGTGAGGATGTGGACATCATTATGGGATGTCCGGATTTGAATATTAGAAGGTGTAGTCTTCCTTCTGGTCCACACCGCTGCCTGGGCGTTCCGATTGGCTACAGGTACTTGATTCTGATTGGTGAAGGTATACTGAGGGGGCTATTTAAAGGCATGTTGATGCTGATATGGTGAGACATAACTTTGTACAGCTTGAGAAAGATCTGGTGATCGAAACAGCGCTGCTGTCGCTGTGAAAAGCCTGTCATGCTTTTTTAAAGAAATAAAGAGCTTTAAATACTACGGATGGTGCTGGCTTGACTGAGGAGGAACCAGTATATCCCTCTGTACATATGTATAGCTATTACAGCAATAAAAAAACAACCTTTCAGCCTATCGCATTGTTAGGGGGTGAGGCTATAAGTAATGGCAGATGGTGCTGTCTGTTTTTTTTTCATGTCTGCCAGTAGTAAAGATGATGACGTGCAGGCTGATTGTGGATCAAACAATATGAACAAATCACATGGCGAATATCAATTATTTCTTGATCTCTCTTTTATTTTTTAACTTCTCACTTTACAATGTATTGCCAAATTTCCACTTTAAAGTGGACCTGAACTCTTGCACAGGACAGAAGGAAAACATATAGAAATGCACCCTGAATGTATTTAGAGAGTTTAGCCCGTCTAATTCCCCCTCATTTGTGTCTAATCACAAGTTGTAATCTGCTCTCTCCCCTGTGTCACATGACTGCCACGGCAGATAAGCAGATAAGCTCATTTGAAAGCACAGGCTGTTAACAATATGTCTGCTTCCAGGAATCAGGAAATAGACACACTGCAGATTTATTGCAGGATTTGTATCAGCTGTAACAAAGAAATGTTTTTTGTTTAATTAAAGGTTATCATGCTGTTGTGTATCTTTTAAGCCCCATCTACGCGGTACGATTCTTTGTGCGATTCGATTACTATTCTATTTATAAGTGTAAGGTGTGATATCTTTGATAAGGTGTGATATTTGTCATATCACAGTTTAGTGAATCAAGCCCTCTGTCTTTTAACCTGCTGAGCGGTCTGGACGAGCTCAGCTCGTCCAGTACCGCCAGAGCCTGCCGCTCAGGCCCTGCTGGGCCGATTTGGCTCAAATAAAAAGCAGCACACGCAGCCGGCACTTTGCCAGCCGCGTGTGCTGCCTGATCGCCGCTGCAGTGCGGCGATCCGCCGCATGCAGCGGCGAAAGAGGGTCCCCCCAGCCGCCTGAGCCCAGCGTAGCCGGAACAAAAAGTTCCGGCCAGCGCTAAGGGCTGGATCGGAGGCGGCTGACGTCAGGACGTCACTCCGCTCGTCGCCATGGCGACGAGGTAAGCGAAACAAGGAAGGCCGCTCATTGCGGCCTTCCGTGTTACTTCTGGCCGCCGGAGGCGATCAGAAAAACGCCTCCGGAGCGCCCTCTAGTGGGCTTTCATGCAGCCAACTTTCAGTTGGCTGCATGAAATAGTTTTTTTTTTATTAAAAAAAAACCCTCCCGCAGCCTCCCTGGCGATCTTAATAGAACGCCAGGCAGGTTAAGCTATACAACAAAGCAGAAATAATGACCCTTTGAACTTTCCTGCAGTAAAATCTTACCTCAAGCTGTCTCTTGCTGTTTCTTGGCTTTTTAAGTGCTTCAGAAAACCCAGTGGGTGAAAGAGCTCAGAGAAGCTCTTTTGCAGAGATAACAACTGAAATTTTGTAACTCTTCGTGAGCTGAAAAAACCATAAGGTTTCCTTCTTTGCTGCTGCACTACAAATAAAATTAATTATCTCATAAGTTTATTTTTTTTTCAGGCTTGCTTTAACCTGTAAGGCCCGGCTCAAACGAAACGGACGATTAAGGGTCCATTGTAAATCAATGTACCCGTGCACACTCGTCTGTTCCTCCGGATCCGGATGCGGTCTGCGGTCCGGCCTGCGGTCCAGAATTTTCCAACATGCTCCAATTTTCCAGACCGGTCCTCCGTCCAGCGCCGCCAGACCGGATCCGGACAAGAAATCCAGCACAAGAGGAACTGATGAGGAACAGAAGTGCACAACACATTCCGGATTTAAGCCAGACGTCCTACCCCACTTCCTGTGGGGTTCTCTATGGTGTGAATGTGGATGTACCCAGCACCGGACAGCCCTCAGCCTCTCCACAGCCACCCCAGAACACAGCGGAGGACGGAAGGACCCGACCATCCAGACGCAGGGCCCCGCAGGACGAGGGGGATGATGTTCGCACAGCAGGCTCTCCCCAAGAAGGACTCCAGCGCTTTTCCAGACCTTCCAGGCCCCTCTTTGAAAATGGAGACGGATCCAGGACGCAAGAAGAACGGAAGAAGATCCGGATGAAAACTGAACGTGACCTGACCGGATCCTGATGGCCTCCTGATGGCGAACGGATGTTCTCAGAACGGACCCGTGCCACCGGTAAGTATTTGATCAAAACGCAAGTGTGAACCAGGCCTAACTGAACAAGCATTATACTAACGAGATTCAAAGCAAAACACTAAACACAGCTGTACTTTAAAGTAATTACATACGATAACATTTTATTTTGCACATTCATTTTTTGTTTAGTTTTTCTTTCTAGTTGTTGATCGTTCTCCTTTAACACCTCCTCATAGAATAAGTCTACATTTCTGGGGAGATTTCAAACCAGACAAAACATCTCCTTCTCGTTTAGGAAATGACTTGGAGCTGAAACTGCGGTGAATAATTCACGGTTTTGTAAATAATAGCTTTTGACTTTTGATGTTTATTAAAACAATTCAAGAGATTCCTTCCAAAAGAAGCATTTAAGGAATTATTTTTATTTATTTATTTATTTTATTTGTTGCGACACAGTTTCACTATTCAGCACCAGATGTTTCTGCCGGGTCCATGTCTGCTAAATCGCTGTACAAGTACAATTTTCTGTTGTTTAAAGCCCAGCTTAACCCTAGCCTAGGTGTAACCTTCACAGGACAGAAAATTAGGTGAAATCTTTTCAGTGGAGGCACAGATAGCAATAAAACCTAACAGGGGTTTTATCTTTGACCCACTTGACCCAGCATTTAAATATCACTTTTGCCTACAATACTTTTCACTTAACTTGTTGTACTCATCAACAACAGGTTAAATAATCGTATTCAATGCCAAGCCGCTGCAGCTAAAGCTAATGAAATGTTGGGATGCATTAAAAGTGAAATAAAAACTCTAGATGCTAGCATAATATTGCCCCCTTTAACTCTCTAGTAAGGCCACATCTGGAATATGGAATTCAGTTCTGGGCACTTTATTACAAAAAAGACATTGCAGTTTTAGAGCAGGTGCAGAGACGAGCAGCAAAATTGATACGTGGGATGGAAGGTCTCGCTTACCAAGAAAGGATAGATAAACTGGGTTTTTTTAGTCTAGAGAAAAGACGCCTTAGAGGGGATCTAATTAACATTTATAAATACATCAGAGAGGGCAATATAAAAGCTTGGCGGATGAGCTTTTTGTCCCTAGGCCTTCTCAGAAGGACTAGAGGACATGATCTGCGCATGGAGGAAAAAAACGTTTTAGCCATTATTTAGGAAAGGGTTCTTTACAGTAAGAGTGATTAAGATGTGGAATGCATTGCCACAGGAAGTAGTTATGGCAAATTCTATACCTGCATTTAAAGGGGGTTTAGATGCTTTCCTTGCGTTGAAAGACATCCATGGCTACAATTACTAGGTAATGCCCAGTGGTGTTGATCCAGGGCTTTTATCTGATTGCCATCTGAAATCTGGAAGGAATTTTTTCCCTTTAGGGGCTAATTGGACCATGCCTTGTAAGGGTTTTTCGCCTTCCTTTGGATCAACAGGGATATGTGAGGGAGCAGGCTGGTGTTGTACTTGGTTCTCTGGTTGAACTCGATGGACGTATGTCTTTTTTCAACCCAAATAACTATATGACTATCCCTCCAACTTAACTCACATATCTTGTCTCAGAGAACCCACTTGCCTACTATTTTCTTGCTCCCCCTTCCACTTCAGGCGATCTGGTAGTACCCCCTTACAGTTCTCCCAATCCCCCCTTGCCCCTGCTTTGATTGGATGCTGGAGATTCTATTGGCTGCTTCTACAAATTTACCAGTAGTTGCCTTTTGATGTGTACTGTTTAGTAGTTATTTTTGCAACTAAACTGCTTGCCCCATATGCAATTAACTTTTCTCCTAAGCTTTCTCCTAGGAGATAATATTGTATCTTCTATTTAAAATACCTCGTCAGCACTTTGCAATTGAAAATGTACTAAAATGTAGGTGAAAAAAGTACTATCCACATTATTTTGAGTACTTTCTTGCTTGCTGGTTGTTTAAAGGGCATTTTATTGACACAATTTTAAAATATCACCTAGGAGAAAACTCAGGAGAAAAAGTTAACTGCATATGGGCCAATATGATATTTTCACACCTTGTCAATAAAATGCCTTTTAATTTAAACCAGCTTCAAACATTGTTTTTGCTCACAGCTTTTTGCGGTATGGGCAGGAAGGGCAAAGACGCCATGCTTTAAATGTGTGCCGCAAATGTGCGCAAACAGTAGATGTAAATGACAAATCCCAATGGGAGAGGGGGAGGAGGATCAGGGCTGGATTTAGGCCAAGACCACCTAGGCCATGGCCTAGGGCACCAAAGGAGCAAGGGCACAAAAGCAGCAGGCTAAACTGGTGCAGCATTTGCAAGCTTGCAAATGCTGCAATGTAGGAAGATCAGGTGAGCGCCTGACCGCGGTACTCTGCTGCTGGCCACCTGTGCAGCAGCCACCTTGTTCTCTGTGCACGTTTGCATTGTGGCCGGCGGCTATGGACTTGGGCAGCATTGGAGACGGAAAGGAAGAGGAAACTTCTGTACTGGAGACAAGTATAGAAATGAGTGACACTGATAGCCGCTGCGGTGGGAAGGCGAGCTGGCTACCTATTCTGAAAGGGGGGTGGTAAAAGAAGGGATTAAGTGAGTCATCTGGCTACCTATACTGGAGGGAAAGGGGGGAGGGGTCATCTGGCTACCTATACTGGGAGGGTCATCAGGCTACCTATACTAGATGGAAGGGTGGGAGGGGTCTTCTGGCTACCTATACTGGAGGGAAGGGGGGAGGGGTCACCTTGCTACCTATACTGGAGGGAAAGGGGGGAGGGGTCATCTGGCTACCTATACTGTAGCGAAGGGGGGAGGGGTCATCTTGCTACCTATACTGGAGGGAAAGGGGGGAGGGGTCATCTGGCTACCTATACTGTAGCGAAGGGGGGAGGGGTCATCTTGCTACCTATACTGGAGGGAAAGGGGGAAGGGGTCATCTGGCTACCTATTATAGGGGGGGTTCACCAGGCTACCTATACTGGAGGGAAGGGGGGAGGGGTCATCTTGCTACCTATACTGGAGGGAAAGGGGGAGGGGTCATCTGGCTACCTATTATGGGGGGAGGGGTCACCAGGCTACCTATACTAGAGGAAAGGGGGGAGGGGTCATTTCGCTACCTATACTGAAGGGGAGCGGCTGGTGACAGCAGCCTTGGGCGGTAAAGAGTACAAATCCAGCCCTGCTTAGGAGGATGCATGTATTTTGAGAAAAATATGTGCATGTACATACTGCACATCTGCAATGGCCTGCATTTGATCAAGGGCCCTTGTTTTACAATAGTTCTCTACTTCTTGATGCTATAGGAGAAATTATGGCTTCTGTTTGTGCATTGAATAGTGATAATAGTGAGCAATCTGTTTCCCTCCCCTGCTTATACTATTGGAAGTATCAACAGTATTATTAACTTAAACTGCAGTATAGTAAAACAACCACAAGATGTCACTGTGTGTAAAACATGATGGTAATCTTTATGGGATTGTCATTTCCTGTATTCTCTCTGATGTAAGCAAGCTGCATTTTCCTGATGGTGGTGTATGATATATCTCTGCATGTTCTCTTCAGTAAAGATTACTAACTTATTATACTGGGTGCCAGCCTATCTGCATGTACATAACACTAAGCTCCAACATATACCACCATCACACTGGAAAGTAGATTTTGGCACTTGACAACATCATAGCTCCCAAACCATGGGCGTAACAATAGGGGATGCAGCCCATGAGCCCGCGGGGGGGCCCGCCCCCCCCCCCCCCCCTGGGGCCCGCTCGTGGCTGTTTTTGGGGGCTGGAGGGGTCGCACCAGGAGGGGAAAGCTAAGGCCACAGTCGGCGGGGAGGGAGGAAGGTCCCCCCCTCCCTCACCTCGGGCTTTCCCCTCTGTGCTCCCCTACTGCTTCAATCGCTATACAAGTGCAGAGGACTGAGCGGAGCGACGGGCAGCGGCAGGCAAACATACCTTCCGTGCGTTCCAGCGCGGACACTTCTCGCTCTAGTGACTGACGCGACTTCCTGTATAAAACAGGAAGTCGCGTCAGTCACTAGAGCGAGAAGCGTCTGGACGCACGGAAGGTATGTTTGCCTGCTGCTGCGCGCCGCTCAGTCCTCTGCACTTGTATAGCGACTGAAGCTGGAGGGGAGCACAGAGGGGAAAGCCCGAGGTGAGGGAAGGGGGGGACCTGCCCGCTCACAATTTCTGCAGGGGGGCCCGGGGGCTCTTAGTTACGCCCCTGTCCCAAACTGTCCCTCTTTTGGAGGGACAGTCCCTCTTTGGGAGCTCTGTCCCTCCTACTCCTCATTTGTCCCTCTTTCTATGCAAATATGTATATTTCTCTACTAAAAATGTATTTGATTGACTCTAAACTTTATTCCCATCCTTTAAATTGATATATTACTAATTTTAAAATGTTAATATGAAGGAAAACGAACCAGGATAGAAAGGACCAGTGTGGTTTGAATTATAAAACTACATGTTTTTCTTATGAAATCTTTATGGTATGCATGACTAGGGGTGTGATGGTAATATATGCAGTGCCGGGAGGGGCATCCGGATGACATCACAGGGGGTGCTGTAACCAGTGTGACAGAATGCTGAAGACCAGAAAGGAGGTGTGGTGTAGTGTCACTTTTAGCTGCACTGGATCCCGGCTAGGTGAGTCACACTGCGGCAGCAAGCTATATGCCTGCGGCCACCCCACCAGTGGATACCTTACTGGGAACTCTGACTACCTTATGGGGGCACTCTGGCTACCTTATGGGGGCACTCTGACTACCTTATGGGGGCACTTTGGCTAATTTTTTGGGAGCACTCTGGCTACCTTATGAAGGCACTCTGGTTATTTTATGGGAGCACTCTGGATGCCTTACTGTGGAAGCACTCTGTCTTCCTTACTGTGGGGGCACTCTAGCTACTTTATTGGGGCACACTGGCTTCCTTATGGGTGGAACTCTGGCTTTCTTATGTGGGAACTCTGGCTTCCATATGAAGGGCACTCTGGCTTCCTTATGGGTAGAACTCTGGCTTCCTTACAGGGGCACTCTGGCTTCCTTATGGGTGGGACTCTGGCTTCCTTATGGGGGGATCTCTGGGTTCCTTATAGGGGGAGCTCTGGCTTCTTTATGGGGGAACTCTGGCTTTCCTTACAGGGGGAACTCTGGCTTCCTTACGGGGGGAACTCTGGCTTCCTTACAAGGGGAACTCTTGCTTCCTTACGGGGGGGGGGGGGATCTGGCTTCCTTATGGGGGGGGGGGACTCTGTCTTCCTTATGGGGGGGAACTCTGGCTTCCTTATGGGGGGGAACTCTGGCTTCCTTACGGGGGCACTCTGGCTTCCTTATGGGGGGCGCTTGTGTACAAATCTGCAGAGGGAAGGGGGGTGCAATTTATACACCCTCAGCCTGTGAGCTCTATAGCCTAGAAACTGCACCGTCTGTAGCTATGCCACTGCTCACATCATCAACATAAACATTGCTGTAAACATATCAATGTGCTTTATAGCTGTACCGCAATTGTAACACGATAATACAATGCAATATTATTTATGTTTTTCAAACTTAAAGCCGGGATGTTTTTCACACTCCATCTGTAAGATATTATGCAGTTATTGTGCAATGGAGAAATTCTTTTAACAGGCTATAAATTACCCCTTTATACATTTTTTGCTGTCCTTATATGGAAAATCATTGAAGTTGACCGTATATAGGTTACAATTCCCAGTATAAACAGTCGGATCTCCATTCTGCAGATGAAGGATCTCAAACTCACGTCTTCACGCACCTTCGCTTTGAAAGCCCGTTCTAACCTTTTTATTTTTTTACTCAAACTTTTAACATTGGCGTTAACAAAACTCAGTAGCTTTGAAGCGGTTCCAGAGCCGTCTGCTGCATTTTCCACCATTTCTGCCAAATCCTAGAATCACTAATTTTATCTGCTAATTTCCACAGATCTGTTATTGGGATTTTGGCTCCTGTTGAGTTTCCAAGCTGAAAAAACTCTCCATATGTCTTTACTTGGAGCCTTGTTTGTTTTTCTCTCTTATATTGTAATTGCCATAAACCACTCAGCTTAAAGTGGACCTGTCACCAAGCTGCTCAAAGTGTCTGTTCTGTGGGGGGTTTTGAAAACAAAAACCAACACTTACCTGGGGTTTCTATCGTCCCCCTGAAGCTGCCATTTGCCCATACCGTACTCTATGATCCGCCATTCCCCGCCGCTGTCACCGTTCAATTATTTGTCTAACTATACGAATACAACCTTGCCTGCGCGGCTGTAGCCGCACGCGTCCTAGCTCCCGCTCGCGTCTCCCCGGGAGCTTACTGCGCAGGTGGGAAACAGTGATCATAGAGGACGGTGCATGACAGCTGCAGGGGGCTAGTATAAGCCCCAGGTAAGTGTCTGTTTTTTGTGTTCAATACCCCCCACAGAACCCCTTTAACGGGGACTTAAAGGGGACCTGAACTGAGTTAAATTATTTGAAATCAAAACATGATGCATCTGCAAATTAATATTACATGCTTACCTCACTGTCAATTCCTTTCCAAAGCTCACCATTTTCTTCTAACAAGGATTGCCTACAGTTCTGACTATATCTAGTCGGAACTGGAAGCCTTAGGGCCCTTTCCCACTACATCAGTTGCTGTCAATTATGATGAAAGGACCACTGATAAGCAATGTGTTTCCTTACGCCTATTGGCCGACATTACAGGTTAGTGCTGACCTGGAAGCTGTTATTTTTAAAATGGAGGAAGGAGAGATTTATTAATCACAATAGTCAAACAATAGTCAAACAATAGTCAAACAGGACGCGGGAGAGGAGAGATTGATGTGTAGATCTCGCAGGAGGTAAGTATGTTTATGTTGACTTCTGTTCTGGTTTTAAAACATATTTATTAGTTATTGGCATCAAACAATTTGCAACAATCTTACCAAAGGTAGATCCTATATGTACGTTTGTATTATGTAAATTCTGCACAATACAAAAATGTACAGACGTAATGAAACACATAGTAACAATTGTGAACATAAAAGTATAAAACAGTTCAATATCATAAGGGTTAATATGTGAGAATCCTGATAAATATGCTCCCAGCAATGTAACTAAAAGGCTGAGGTCTTCTTTGCGATATGAAAAAAAAAGAGAAATTGGAAACTCTTTTACAGACTCTGTGTAACATTCCATGGCTTAACCATTGTCCTTATTGGGGTAGTACACCTGGGACCTATATCAATAAGAACTGCCCTAACAAGTATGAGAAGATATGGTCCCAATGAACTGTCAATATTGAAACTGTTCCATCACCATCTTAGGTGGCCAAAGGCTCAAGAAACGGAAAGGGTGATGTAGACCTGGAACATTCTTTACTTCTTCTTTATCTCTCTTCTTTTCCTGCTGTTTCTTTTCCTCTTCAGTTACTGCCTTGATGTAGTCTTCGACATTGTTGCTCAGCTATCACAGTCAAGAATGTGTTATTTTCCATACTTTCGTTCATAGGGTGTTGCATTATGAAGACAGCTGCCCTTCCTTAATTTACATAGTTTGAGGTATATAATCCTTGGTTGACAATAAGGATGAGTGAGAACGATTTCCTGAAAGGTGAAATGGTCCTAGTGTGTGTGAAGGGCGCCGGCTGTGTATGCAGGGGTTAACTCACCTAATCTGCTGCCTCCCTTCTGAAATGTGTTCAATCGTCTTTCACATCCGCCTTCAAGGCGGAAGTTCCTTTATGGAAGGCAGAAGTGTAATGGCAAATACTCACCTGAAGTTAGAGATGGGCCGAACCTCCGATTTTAGGTTCGCGAACCTGGTTCGCGAACTTTTGCGTAACGTTCAGTTCGCGTTAAAGTTCGCGAACCGCAATAGACTTCAATGGGGATGCGAACTTTGAAAAAAAAAAATAATTATGCTGGCCACAAAACTGATGGAAAAGATGTTTCAAGGGGTCTAACACCTGGAGGGGGGCATGGCGGAGTGGGATACATGCCAAAAGTCCCGGGGAAAAATCTGGATTTGACGCAAAGCAGCGTTTTAAGGGCAGAAATCACATTGAATGCTAAATGACAGGCCTAAAGTGCTTTAAAACACCTTGCATGTGTATACATCAATCAGGTAGTGTAATTAAGGTACTGCTTCACACTGACACACCAAACTCACCGTGTAACGCACCGCAAACAGCTGTTTGTGTAGTGATGGCCGTGCTGGACTGGTGCGCACCATGGCGAGAGTGCAGGTTTTGGTGGCTTTACAGCCCATATGGTCGCCTGGCTGATGTAGCTGAATGACAGAACAGTGACTGTCCAGCTGATCAAATTTGGTCTGACCACAATGAAGCAACGACCTTATTATCTTTTGTGTGCCCCCCGAGACACTCATCTAGGCGCCGGTGATTGCTTCATTGTGATACGCAAGCCCCTTCACCACGGCAAGGTAATGATCACGAAGGGGTATGGGCGCATGTACATGCCTTTTCTTTTGTTGTTGCAGCTGCCCGCAGTGCAGCCAGAAAAATTAGGCAGTCATGTACACGCACCAGAAAAATTATTACAGCTAAAAAATTCAGCAATCCGCCTGGAGTCCCGGACCCTGTTGATGGTGGCGGAGAAGGTAGTCAAGCGGCCTGCAGGCAGACATGCTGTGTGGAGGGACTGGGAGCGACTTAGTCTTCTTGGGGCAGCCCAGGCAGCCAGTCACACGGCGTGCAGGCAGAGATGCTGTGTGTGCGGGGACTGACTTAGTCTTGGGGCGGGCAGCAGCCCTCCGGGATCCATGCCTCATTCATTTTGATAAAGGTGAGGTACTTAACACTTTTGTGATTTAGGCGACTTCTCTTCTCTGTGACAATGCCTCCAGCTGCGCTGAAGGTCCTTTCTGACAGGACGCTTGCGGCAGGGCAGGAGAGAAGTTGGATGGCAAATTGGGACAGCTCTGGCCACAGGTCAAGCCTGCGCACCCAGTAGTTCAAGGGTTCCTCATCGCTGTTCACAGCAGTGTCTACATCCACACTTAAGGCCAGGTAGTACCTGCCGTTCCAGGCGTTGGTGGAGGGTGGATCCGGAAGGGCTACGGCGAGGCGTTGGACTAAAGAACGTCCGCATGTCCGACATCACCATGAGATCGCTGGAGCGTCCTGTCTTTGACTGCGTGGACACGGGAGGAGGATTAGTGGCAGTAGTACCTTGCTGGCGCTGTGCTGTCACATCACCCTTAAAGGCATTGTAAAGCATAGTTGACAGCTGGTTCTGAATGTGCTGCATCCTTTCCACCTTCCGGTGAGTTGGTAACAGGTCCGCCACTTTGTACAGTACAGCTCATTCCCCTTGAGGTTTTTTATACGGGGGTCCCTCAACAGGCAGGACAGCATAAAAGACGACATCTGCACAAAGTCGGATCCAGTACCCTCCATTTCCTCTTGCTCTTCCTCAGTGACGTCACGTAAGTCAACCTCCTCCCCCCCAGCCACGAACAATACCACGGGAAGGTTGAGCAGCACAAGCCCCCTGCGACGCCTGCTGCGGGTGTTCTCCTGCCGCCGTCCCCTCCTCCTCCTCCTCCTCCCCCAAAGAAACACCTTGCTCATCATCCTCTGAGTCTGACTCGTCTTCTGCACACGACTTCTCTTCTTCCTCCTCCTCCCCCCTCTGTGTTGCCGCAGGTGTTGAGGAAACAGCTGGGTCTGATGAAAATTGGTCCCATGCCTGTTCCTGCCGTAACGGTTCCTGGTCACGCTCATTCACAGCTTCATCCGCCACTCTACGCACAGCACGCTCCAAGAAGTAAGCATAGGGAATTAAGTCGCTGATGGTGCCCTCACTGCGGCTCACCAGGTTGGTCACCTCCTCAAACGGCCGCATAAGCCTGCATGCATTTTCCATCAGTGTCCAGTTGTCGGGCCAGAACATCCCCATCTTCCCAGACTGTTTCATTCTACTGTAGTTGTAGAGGTAGTGAGTGACGGCTTTCTTCTGTTCTAGCAGGCGGGAGAACATGAGCAGGGTCGAATTCCAGCGAGTCGGGCTATCGCAAATGAGGCGTCTCACCGGCATGTTGTTTTTCCGCTGAATTTCTGCAAATCGTGCCATGGCTGTGTAAGACCGCCTCAAATGCCCACAGAACTTCCTGGCCTGCTTCAGGACATCCGCTAAGCCAGGGTACTTTGCCACAAATCTTTGAACAACTAGATTCATGACATGTGCCATGCAGGGTATGTGTGTCAGCTTCCCCATATGCAAAGCGGCAAGCAGATTGCTGCCGTTGTCGCACACCACGTTGCCTATCTCCAGGTGGTGCGGGGTCAGCCACTCATCCACCTGTTTCTTAAGAGCAGCCAGGAGAGCTGCTCCAGTGTGACTCTCCGCTTTGAGACAAGACATGTCTAAGATGGTGTGACAGCATCGTACCTGGCATGCAGCATAGGCCCTGCGGAGCTGGGGCTGTGTAGCCTGGAGAGGAGAACTGCCACTCAGCCAAGGAGGAGGAGGACAGCGAAGAGCATGTAGCAGGAAGAGAGGAGGTGGCAGGAGGCCTGCCTGCAAGCCGTGGAGGTGTCACAATTTGGTCCGCTGCGCCCTGCTTGCCATCGTTCACCACCAGGTTCACCCAATGGGCTGTGTACGTAATGTAGCGGCCCTGCCTGTGCTTGGCAGACCAGGCATCCGTGGTCAGGTGTACCCTTGACCCAACGCTCTTCGCAAGAGATGACACCACTTGCCTCTCAACTTCACGGCGCAGTTGGGGTATGGCCTTTCTCGAAAAATAAGTGCGGCCTGGCATCTTCCAATGCGGTGTTCCGATGGCCACAAATTTACGGAAGGCCTCAGAGTCCACCAGCTGGTATGGTAACAGCTGCCGAGCTAACAGTTCCGCCACGCCAGCTGTCAGACGCCGGGCAAGGGGGTGACTGGCCGAAATTGGCTTCTTCCGCTCAAACATTTCCTTCACGGACACCTGACTGCTGCTGTGGGCAGAGGAGCAGGAACCGCTCAAGGGCAGAGGCGGAGTGGAGGAGGGTGCCTGTGAAGGTGCAAGGGAGAAAGCGGCAGAAGCAGATGATGCACCTGAAGGAGGAAGAGGAGAAGGAGGGTGACTTTTCTTTTGTGTGCTGCTGCTGCTTTTGCTCAGGTGGCCATCCCATTGCTGTTCGTGCCTTTTCTCCAGGTGCCTTCGTAAGGCACTTGTCCCTACGTGAGTGTTGGCCTTTCCACGGCTCAATTTTTGTTGGCAGAGCGAACAGATGGCTTTGGTCCGATCTGAGGCACACACATTAAAAAATTTCCACACCGCTGAGCCACCCTGGGATGTGGGCACTATGGGGACCTCAGCAGCTGATGCTGAAGGGCAAGTTGGCTGGCTGTACATAGGTGGCGATACATGGTGCCGGACACTGCCACCAGCTGTTTCTGACGAAGAGCTGCCCCAGCTTCTTTCAGCAACTTCTCTCCTCCTACTACTCTCTGACTCCCCCTCTGAACTGTCCCCCTCTTCATCTCCTCTATTGGGAACATACAGAGGATCCCTATCATCGTCATCATCGTAATCATCCTGCCCAGCTTCGCTTGCCTCAGACAAATCCAAACATGCACCATCAGTAGGTCCTTCATCCTCCTTACACGTTACATCCATAGTGTTGGCGGGTAACTCAAATATATGAGCTGGTGAAAATTCATCTGGCTGTAACAACAATGGCTGTGCATCAATGATTTCAACACTAAATAATTCTTGCGAAGTGTCAAATGCAGCGGAAGTGGTGCTAGTAGTAGCGCTGGTGGCTGAGCAAGATGAGGTGTTCTGTGTCGCTAAATACTCAACCACGTCCTGACAATCTTGGGAGGTGATGGGACGTGCCTTCTTCCGAGCACTGTACTGTGGGCCAGGTCCACACGAAATTACATTTACACGACCTCGCGCAGACCTGCCGGGTGGCCTTCCTCTGGCTCTGGCACTACCTCTTCCTCTACCTGTTTTGTCCATATCGGGTATGCACGGAGTGGTATATCACACTGCGTGCACTCACGTAGGTAGGTGGGTTCACTTAACTGCACAGGTATGCGCACTGATGCGGTGGGTTCACTGAACACAACAGGTATGCAGTGGCGGGTTCACTGGACACAACAGGTATACAGTGGCGGGTTCACTGAACACAACAGGTATGCAGTGGCGGGTTCACTGAACAGGTATACAGTGGCGGGTTCACTGAACAGAACAGGTATACAGTGGCGGGTTCACAGAACAGGTATGCAGTGGCAGGTTCACTGAACACAACAGGTATGCAGTGGCGGGTTCACTAAACAGGTATACAGTGGCGGGTCCACTGAACAGAACAGGTATGCAGTGGCGGGTTCACTGAACACAACAGGTATGCAGTGGCGGGTTCACTGAACACAACAGGTATGCAGTGGCGGGTTCACTGAACAGGTATGCAGTGGCGGGTTCACTGAACAGTACAGGTATACAGTGGCGGGTTCACTGAACACAACAGGTATGCAGTGGCGGGTTCACTGAACAGGTATGCAGTGGCGGGTTCACTAAACAGAACAGGTATACAGTGGCGGGTTCACTGAACACAACAGGTATGCAGTGGCGGGTTCACTGAACAGGTATGCAGTGGCGGGTTCACTGAACAGTACAGGTATACAGTGGCGGGTTCACTGAACAGTACAGGTATACAGTGGCGGGTTCACTGAACACAACAGGTATGCAGTAGCGGGTTCACTGAACAGGTATACAGTGGCGGGTTCACTAAACAGAACAGGTATACAGTGGCGGGTTCACTGAACACAACAGGTATGCAGTGGCGGGTTCACTGAACAGGTATGCAGTGGCGGGTTCACTGAACAGAACAGGTATACAGTGGCGGGTTCACTGAACACAACAGGTATGCAGTGGCGGGTTCACTGAACAGGTATGCAGTGGCGGGTTCACTGAACAGTACAAGTATACAGTGGCGGGTTCACTGAACACAACAGGTATGCAGTGGCGGGTTCACTGAACAGGTATACAGTGGCGGGTTCACTGAACAGAACAGGTATACAGTGGCGGGTTCACAGAACAGGTATGCAGTGGCAGGTTCACTGAACACAACAGGTATGCAGTGGCGGGTTCACTAAACAGGTATACAGTGGCGGGTCCACTGAACAGAACAGGTATGCAGTGGCGGGTTCACTGAACACAACAGGTATGCAGTGGCGGGTTCACTGAACACAACAGGTATGCAGTGGCGGGTTCACTGAACAGGTATGCAGTGGCGGGTTCACTGAACAGTACAGGTATACAGTGGCGGGTTCACTGAACAGTACAGGTATACAGTGGCGGGTTCACTGAACACAACAGGTATGCAGTGGCGGGTTCACTGAACAGGTATACAGTGGCGGGCTCACTGAACAGAACAGGTATACAGTGGCGGGTTCACTGAACACAACAGGTATGCAGTGGCGGGTTCACTGAACAGAACAGGTATGCAGTGGCGGGTTCACTGAACAGAACAGGTATACAGTGGCGGGTTCACTGAACACAACAGGTATGCAGTGGCGGGTTCACTGAACAGGTATACAGTGGCGGGTTCACTGAACAGAACAGGTATACAGTGGCGGGTTCACAGAACAGGTATGCAGTGGTGGGTTCACAGCACAGGTATGCAGTGGCAGGTTCACTGAACAGGTATGCAGTGATGGGTTCACAGCACAGGTATGCAGTGGCAGGTTCACTGAACAGGTATGCAGTGATGGGTTCACAGAACAGGTATGCAGTGGTGGGTTCACAGAACAGGTATGCAGTGGCAGGTTCACTGAACAGGTATGCAGTGGTGGGTTCACAGTACAGGTATGCAGTGGTGGGTTCACAGAACAGGTATGCAGCCAGCCAGGAACAAGTTAAGCCTAACTAATCTTTCCCTGAGAGACAGTCTGCAGCAGCTCGCCCTACTCTCACTAACGCAGGCAGCACACGAGTGACCGTAATGGCCTGCCTTATATAAGGGGGGGTGGGGCTCCAGGGGCTAGTGTAGCCTAATTGGCTACACTGGGCCTGCTGACTGTGATGTAGAGGGTCAAAGTTGACCCTCAAGGTGCATTATGGGGCGAACCGAACTTCCGCAAAGGTTCGCCAGCGGGACGCGAACGCGAACCACCGAAGTTCGCGTGGAACCGTTCGCCGGCGAACCGTTCGGCCCATCTCTACTGAAGATGCAGAAAGATGGATCACGGCGACGTTACCTGACAACGAGCATCACCCAGAAACATCTTCCTGCCTGCGGAAACACGGTACGTCACGCATCAGTATATGGTGAATGAATGAGACTTCAAATGATCGTGGTACTTTGCACAGCAGTTTCTTGTCGACGGAATTGTGCACAAAATCGCAATGTGGGTATGAGCCTTAGGGCTGGTTCAGATGGACGTTTGGAGGCGTTGCGTTCGTTGGCGTCGCGTTTAGCAGCGTTCGTGTGCGTTTGGATGCGGTCGCGTTTTTTCTTCCCCTAGAGGGACATTAGCCGTCGCGGTTAACCTCCCCTGAAAGCTACATGTAGCTTCCAGGGGCTCCTTGAACGCCAGGGAAAATCGGGACCCAAACGCCGCGTTTGTGTAAACGCGCTTGAAAGCTTGGTACAAACGCTCCCATTCACTTGAATGGGAGCGTTTAACACCAAGCCCTGAACGCTGGCTGTAAACGCTCTGCAAACGTCCGTCTGAACCAGCCCTTAAGAAGATGGAATGCGGCATGGACCACATCGGAAGAGAGGCAGTGGCATAGGCAAATTAACCCACATGGAATGGGAAGGTAGATGCTGCACATGGAAGTGGAGTCGCAAGAAGGCAGAAAAACTAAAAAACTAAAGATCGAGCCTTAGCTGCATTCCGGTGACCCCCCCCCCCCCACAAGACTTGCCGTTTGGGAGATGCTTTGACCCAGTCGTCTTTCCATCTCAGTTTGGCAGATGTCAAAGTCATTAAAATCTTTATGCTTGGCCATTTCTACTACTTACAGCATATTGCATTTAAAAGGTAACTGTTCATTTGGTGACTTATATATCCCACCCCTCGACAGATATCATACAGATATCATTGGAATGAGATACTCTATGTTATCCACTGTAGTTAGTTGGAATATGTAGAAGTTTGATTTGCACCAGATTTTGGCACATCCTTTTTCTCTGTATCTGACTATTATGCTGGTAAATTGAATTTCCTTTTTTAATGTACCTCGTAAATAGAACCAATGATGGAACTCGAAACTGGACAGTTGGTGGGGATCTCTTGCCTCTATGGTGGGAGGAGATAGCCGATGCCTCCAACAGATCTAAATACAAGAAACTGAATCTGCCTTGCTGGTTAGAGACATCTGTGTTTCATGCTGACTAGAGGCGCAGAGGAGAACCTAAAACCTGGCACAACGGGCATAAATCAGGAGATCGTCAGAGGAAATGAATGGGATTCATGTGAATTACATCTGCCAGCAATAAAACTGTTTACAGTAAGCAGCAAAGGACACCAGCTACAATCACTGGCTTGTTTTACAGCTGAACTGGGAGAACCGGGGCTAAAAACTCTGCTTATCCCTGTCTGCTGCTGAACATGAATTAAATGGATTTATGTGGTCCTCCTATACTCTGTAGAAATTATCAGGCAAGGCTTTTTGAATTAAAGTTCTTATTACAAGCCAATATTATATACACAAGGTGTAGTTGTTTACATTATAACATGCATACCTTCAAGCTAAAATCTTGTTTTCTAGTTGTCTCACCTTCACTGCCTCTGCCATGGAAGTTCCTCTGCATCCTTGTCACATTTCCCCTTCCTATGACGCTCGCTTGGCCTGCCCACTCCCCCATGCAGTCGCTCTGATGCTCATTTATTGGTGCAGAAAAGGGGCTGAGCGTAAGTAGTGGAACAATCTGGAAGACTATGCAGTCCCTTGACCTGCTGAACACAGTGACATCATTGCCTTCCCTGATGTGCTTCTGATGGAGGAGGCCAAGGATCCCACAGGACTCAGGAGCACTGGTAAAAGGTGGAGGAGCAGCCAAGGAATTTCAGAAAGTTTGACCTCATCCAACCTTATTGAAAAAAAAATGTTTGGAGTATGACGACTCCTCTAATATAGATGTAAATATTTTGGTGGGTCGAAGGGGCCATTTGATGTATGCAAAATCTGTCTTCAGAAGACAATATTTTTCTCGGTTGAAAACACAATCAAATTTTCAGTTATGCTTTAGAAGAACGTGATAATCTGCTCACAATTAGTGTTGGGCGAACAGTGTTCGCCACTGTTCGGGTTCTGCAGAACATCACCCTGTTCGGGTGATGTTCGAGTTCGGCCGAACACCTGGTGGTGTTCGGCCAAACTGTTCAGGTTCGCCCGAACTGCTGATTGCCCGGCCGAACAGGGCCCCTATGGGGTCGCAGGCATAAGGGGGGAGCATGCCCCGATCGCGGGGGGGGGGGGGGGGTCGGTTATTCCCCCCACCCCCTCCGCTAGCGCTCCCCCCTCTGCCCGCTTCCCCATACAAAAGTTTGACGAAAGTAAAATAGTACCGGTGGTGGTGGCTGGCTGCTGCAGTGGCTTACTGGCACTATGAAGTGACTGAGGAGGAGGAGTCGGAGTAGGACGCGTTGAGGGAGGCCGGGCAGCAGGCGGTTCAGCGGTAGTACCCTTGTGGTACTTCCGCCCTTTCTCTGACCTCACGTCCTCTGCATACGAGGGTACGCGTCACGCGTACCCTCGTATGCGTCATCACGCAGAGGACGTGAGGTCAGAGAAAGGGCGGAAGTACCACAAGGGTACTACCGCTGAACCGCCCGCTGCCCGGCCTCCCTCAACGCGTCCTACTCCGACTCCTCCTCCTCAGTCACTTCATAGTGCCAGCCAGCCACTGCAGCAGCCAGCCACCACCACCGGTACTATTTTACTTTCGTCAAACTTTTGTATGGGGAAGCGGGCAGAGGGGGGAGCGCTAGCGGAGGGGGTGGGGGGAATTTCCGACCCCCCCCCCCCCGCGATCGGGGCATGCTCCCCCCTTATGCCTGCGACCCCATAGGGCCCCCAAAAGCGGGATGTTCGGGGAGTTCGGGGTTCGGCCCGAACATGCCGAACATCGCGGCCATGTTCGGCGAACGTTCCCGAACCCGAACATTCAGGTGTTCGCCCAACACTACTCACATTGAAGGGAGAAATTTCAGCTCTTTATGTTTCTCTTGTCACCATTTTTCCATCTTTCTCCACACCACCTCACTCTTTCCTTCTCCTATTTATCTCCTGTGCCACCTTGTTCTCTTCCCCCACCTTTTATTATCATCATCACTGTCTCTCTCTTCCATCTCACTTTCACCCCCTTTCTCTCTGCCACCTTTCTCTATCCCTCTTCTCTCCCCGCATCACTATTGTTAATTCTCCCCAAACCTACCCTTTATCTTTGTTTTTCACCCATTTCTCCACCATCTCATGTAATCCGCCTCTACCATCCCCTCCCAGCCCTCATTGGGGGTCCTACACCGCTCCTAGTCTCGCTCCACACCACACTTCTTTAACAACTTTGTCTCCTGGCTCCCACACATAATCTCCTACCAACATCCTCGGGGACTTCAACATTTCTGTGGATAGGCCCAACACCCCTGCTGCTACTCAGCTTCTCTTCCTCACCAACTCCCTTGGCCTCTCCCAACACCCCCACTCATCTTGCTGGCCATATCCTAGACCTCATATTCTCCAAATCTACCACCCTCCCCAACCTAGACATTGTACGCTTTCCCCTCTACGACCATCACCTCCTCACCTCCAATCCACCACCTCCCACCCCCCTCCACCGCATGGACGATGACAAAGAGATCTGTGTAACCTCAATTCCTCTGTACTAGCCAACATCTGTCATTTTCCTCCTCCTTTCTCAACCTCACTTGCCCCAACCAAGCTGCAGCCCAATACAATCAAGCCCTCTCAGCTGCCTTAGATGATGCCACCCTCCCCACATCCTTCATACCCACCGTCGCCCCAACCCACAATCCTGGCACACTACCATTGCCCGTAACCTCCAAAAGCAGAAACGTGCCGCTGAACACAAATGGGGAAATTCTTGCCTCAACTCTGACATCCTGGAATACATGACCAAACTGCAGTTACTCTACATTGCCCTCTCCAATGCCAAGCAGAAGTACTCCCCTGCCCTGATCAGAGCCCAAGCCTCCAACCCATGTTGTCTCTTCGCCACCTTCAACTCCCTTCTCAAACCTCAGTTTCAAGGTACTGTGCACTCTCAGATCCTCCAATCAGGGCCGCCATCAGAAATTTTGGGGCCCCTCACACAACATCAAGCCTGGGCCCACCTACAGACTGCTGTGCACGCCCAGTACAGTGCCCCAGTATAGCCAGTATAGTGCCCCAGTATAGCCAGTACAGTGCCCCAGTATAGCCAGTACAGTGCCCCAGTATAGCCAGTATAGTGCCCCAGTATAGCCAGTATAGTGTCCCAGTATAGCCAGTACAGTGCCCCAGTATAGTCAGTATAGTGCCCCAGTATAGTGCTCCAGTATAGCCAGTATAGTGTCCCAGTATAGCTAGTATAGTGCCCAGTATAGCTAGTATAGTGCCCCAGTATAGCCAGTACAGTGCCCCAGTATAGCCAGTACAGTGCCCCAGTATAGCCAGTACAGTGCCCCAGTATAGCCAGTATAAAGCCCCAGTATAGCCAGTATAGTGCCCCAGTATAGCCAGCATAGTGTCCCAGTATAGTCAGTACAGTGCCCCAGTATAGCCAGTATAGTGCCCCAGTATAGCCAGTATAGTGTCCCAGTATAGCTAGTATAGTGCCCAGTATAGCTAGTATAGTGCCCAGTATAGCTAGTATAGTGCCTCAGTATAGCCAGTACAGTGCCCCAGTATAGCCAGTACAGTGCCCCAGTATAGCCAGTACAGTGCCCCAGTATAGCCAGTACAGTGCCCCAGTATAGCCAGTACAGTGCCCCAGTATAGCCAGTACAGTGCACCAGTATAGCCAGTATAGTGCCCCAGTATAGCCAGTATAGTGTCCCAGTATAGCTAGTATAGTGCCCAGTATAGCTAGTATAGTGCCCCAGTATAGCCAGTATAGTGCCCCAGTATAGTGCCCCAGTATAGCCAGTACAGTGCCCCAGTATAGCCAGTACAGTGCCCCAATATAGCCAGTATAGTGCCCCAGTTTGCCAGTATAGTGCCCCAGTATAGCCAGTATAGTGCCCCAGTATAGCCAGTACAGTGCCCCAGTATAGCCAGTATAGTGCCCCAGTATAGTGCCCCAGTATAGCCAGTATAGTGTCCCAGTATAGCTAGTATAGTGCCCAGTATAGCTAGTATAGTGCCCCAGTATAGTGCCCCAGTATAGCTAGTATAGTGCCCCAGTATAGTGCCCCAGTATAGCCAGTATAGTGCCCCAGTATAGTGCCCCAGTATAGCCAGTATAGTGCCCAGTATAGCTAGTATACTGCCCCAGTATAGCTAGTATAGTGCCCCAGTATAGTGCCCCAGTATAGCCAGTATAGTGCCCCAGTATAGCCAGTATAGTGCCCCAGTATAGCTAGTATAGTGCCCCAGTATAGCTAGTATAGTGCCCCAGTATAGCTAGTATAGTGCCCCAGTATAGCCAGTATAGTGCCCCAGTATAGCCAGTATAGTGCCCCAGTATAGCCAGTATAGTGCCCCAGTATAGCTAGTATAGTTGCCCCCACTATTGTGCCCCAGTATAGCTAGTATAGTGCCCCAGTATAGCCAGTACAGTGCCCCAGTATAGCCAGTACAGTGCCCCAGTATAGCCAGTACAGTGCCCCAGTATAGCCAGTACAGTGCCCCAGTATAGCCAGTATAGTGCCCCAGTATAGCTAGTATAGTTGCCCCCACTATTGTGCCCCAGTATAGCTAGTATAGTGCCCCAGTATAGCCAATACAGTGCCCCAGTATAGCCAGTACAGTGCCCCAGTATAGCCAGTACAGTGCCCCAGTATAGCCAGTATAGCACCCCAGTATAGCTAGTATAGTGCCCCAGTATAGGTAGGTGGTGCCCCCTGCCCCGGTTGTTACCTTAACAGTGGCCGCTCTCCCCTCTCCGGCGCCTGTACTTTCCAGCAGCATCTCCCGGGCGGCTGCTGTGTGTGATGATGCGGCAGGAAGCAGGGCAGCGGCTTCCTGTAACGGCGATGTGTATCGCCGTTACTATGGGAACCGAGCCATGCTTCCTGCCGCATCATCACACACAGCAGCCGCCCGGGAGATGCTGCTGGAAAGTACAGGCGCCGGAGAGGGGAGAGCGGCCGCTGCTAAGGTATTAACAGCGGCGGCTGCTGGGGGAGGGGGGGCCAGAAGAGACAGCAGGTTAACGCCTGGGGGGAGGGGCCCGAGGCTGCGGGCCCTGGGCCCGGCCCGGGCCCGTGACGGAAGTCACAGTTGTACCCCCCTGATGGCGGGCCTGCCTCCAATGACCTGTGTCTGACCACCCTGTGCATCTCCCACTCCCATGGGAGAGTGCAGGACTTCGCAGGAGCTTCATCCACCCTCTGGGACTCCCTTCCGCCACCCACTAGGCTGGCCCCATAATAGTAATAATTTCCAATTTTTTACCATACTTTTGTGAATTTACACAAAGGAGAGATAAAATGTGAGTTAATAAGTAAAGTGAACCAATGAATGATATAAGTTTTGTGAATCAAGCCCAAGGAGAGATAAACTATGATTCACAAAATAAAATCTAATTGCTATGTGTATAATTTCATGCATGCCCACAGCAATTTAACTGCAGATGAGTAAATTAACTCCTATATTGCCAAAGGTATCGGAATGCCTGACTTAACACAAGTATGAACTATAATGGCGTACGTTAAAAAAGGGCGCCGGGAAAAAAGGGCGCAGGGTTTTAAACGATAATCATGAATAACGTTTAAAAAAAAATTGTGCTATATTTCGTTTCAAAATAATGTTTTATAAAGTTATAAATCATTAAATAATGTGTACGAAATCGGCAATTTTAAAAACGTTAATCTTCCCTGTTTAAAAAGTGAAATTTATAATAACGTTTTATAAAACATTAATAAGAATTTTACTAACGCTATACCTAACCCTACTCTCACACAGAACCCTCCCTGTACCTATCCCTAACCCCTAGACCCCCCCTGTTGGTGCCTAAACCTAAGACCCCCCTGTTGGTGCCTAAACCTAAGACCCCCCTGTTGGTGCCTAAACCTAAGACCCCCCTGGTGGTGCCTAAACCTAAGACCCCCCTGTTGGTGCCTAAACCTAAGACCCCCCTGTTGGTGCCTAAACCTAAGACCCCCCTGGTGGTGCCTAAACCTAAGACCCCCCAGTGATAAGCATTAATAACGTTTAAAAAAAATATGGTGCGGTTTTTCGTTTAAAAATGTTTAAAAAAAAAATTTGTACGGTTTTTCGTTTAAAAGTAATGTTTTAAAACATATTGTACTGTTTTTCGTTTAAAAATAATGTTTGAAAAATTATAAATCATTAAATAATGGGTAATCATGAGAAGCAGTTATAAAACATTAAAAGTCTCCGGGCGCCGCTTTTAAAACGTTATTTTTCTCCGGCACCCTTTTTTCCTGTTGGGCACCCATTAAACGATATTTATTATGGGAGTGAATGGCTGCGCCCTTTTTGTCCACCTGCCTCATGCGCCCAAATTTCCTGCTTCCCTATAATGACATCTCGTTCTTAATCCAGAGGCTTTAAAATTGAGTTGGCACACCCTTTGAATCTATGATTCTTCTGGGAAGACTTTGGACAAGGCTGGAGAGTGTGCTTTGACCATTTTTCCAAAAGACCATTTGTAAGGTCAGGCCCTAATGCTGAACAAGACAGCTTGGCTCACAATCTGTGCTCTAAATCTAAAAGTAATGGTGGTGTTCTCTGTGGTTGAGGTTAGAGCTCTGTGCAGGCCATGAAAGTTCCTCCACACCAAACTCACGCATCCATGTCTTTCTAGACCTTGCTTTATGCTCTGGTGCACAAAGCCGTCATGTTGGCACAGGAAGGTCTCCAAACTGTTCCCACAAACTTGGGAGCATGAAAATGTCCTATAGCATTCAAAATGCCTTTCACTGGAGCTCACCAGACAGTGAAGTATGATTTGTAATTCTACAGAACATGTTTCCACTGCTCGAGTCCAGTGGTGGTGTGCTTTACACCACTGCACCCGATGCTTGTTTGCCAATGGAAAGTGATTTGATTAAGCTAGCTATATACTGTTTTTGAGCTAATCTGAAGGTCATATTAAGTTTGGAGGTCACATAACTCTGCATAAAGTTGGCGCAAAGTGCTCTTCAGTATGGCCTATGATGTCATGGTTGAGTTGCTGTTGCTCTCAACTGCTTTCACACTGTTAGAATGCCACTTACATTTGACTGTAGAAAATGAAAGAAAACCTAAACTGAAAATTAAAAGTTAAAATAAACATACACACGTCATACTTACCTTTCGTGTAGTCTACTCCTCAATCTCTTTCTCCTGTCCCGCGTCCTGTTTGTTCACTGTGATCAAAGGAATTCTCCATCCTCCATTTTGAAAATGGCCATTACCCCATAACAGCTTTCTGGTCAGCAAACTGTTATACTGTAACATCGCCCACTTGAACCATAGGTAAACATGGACATTACCTGGCACATCAGTTGTCCTCTCACCTATAACTGACAGTAACTGATATATAACAGACAGGAACCGATATATTTCAGTTCTGACAAAATCTTGTCAGAACTGGAAGGGAACATTGTCAGAAGAAAAGGGTGAGCTTCTGAGAGGAAATGATGGCAAGGTAACTATGTAATGTTAATTTGAAGTTACCTTATGTGTTTATTTTAAATAAGTTTATTCAGTACAGGTTCCCTTTAAGTTGAGAGGAAAGTCTCAGATGGACTTACAGTATATGGGTGGCATCCTATCATGGTACCATACTGGAATTCTCTGAGCTCCTAAGAGTGACCTATTTTTCCAAAAATGTTTGTAGATATGGTCTGAATACCAGGGCGCTATGGAAGTGATTGATACACCTGAATTTGTTGATTTGTCCCAATACTGTTGGTAATATAGTATAAAGCATGAGTTAAAACAGACTAACAGATGTATAAGTCGAGCCCAAGATTTTACCCTCTTAAGCTGGAATTTTTGTATTGACTCAAGTATAAATCCACCCAGCAAAGTTAATGGCTGCACATGGGGACCAGGAGGAATTAACAGCTGCACTTGGGGAGAAGGAGGGGTTCATGACTGCACTGCATAAAGTATTGCAACCATTAACCACTACTGGCCCTTAAAGGGAACCAGAGATGAACGATTCACACAAAATAAACATATCAGTCGATAGCTTGTAAAAAATAAATGCTCTACCTGATAATTTTGCCGCTCTGGTGTGCCTTTTTGAGTGTTTTTTATCCATTATTGCTCCAGGAAAAAACCAATATGGCCACCGGCTCATATCCCTTCTGCTTCCAGGTTATGAGCTTGTTATGATCACTTCTGCAGCGTGTACTGCTGGCTGCAGTTTTACTGAAGACAAGCAGTTTTTGATTTCTTTGCGTGCATTTGCTCGCATAGTTTTGCGTGTGCTTACACTGAGCGTTGATTCCTTCTGCAGTCGCTCTGAAGTTAATGACAGGTTAATATGCTTTTGTGAAAACAAACATTGTCTGTTGCAATGGAGCTGCAAACCCTTTCTTGCAGGCTGCATATCATTGTCTGCCCTTTCCTGCTGTCAGCCTGTGATTGATTACCATTCACCTGTGTCTCAGATTCAGTCTGTTACTCTGTCCGAGGCCCCCCGTTCCTAGATCTCGTGTGGACTGCACTGACTCCTGCAAAGGGGTCAGTGAGTCCTTCCAGTTCAGCTCTTGTTATCAGCAATTGTTACTTCGCTAGTCTTGCATCATATATCGGTTCATCGCCAATATATACGCATACTAGTTTGTTATTTTCCTTGTATTCATGTTACGTTAATACATCAGTATCGCTGACATATACATACTCGAACTGTTTATATCCTGTGTTCAGTCAGTCAGCTTCCAGCACGTTTCGGTAGGTTGCACGTATTGTGATCACCCATGCTTAGTTAGCTCAGTTAGCTCAGTTCTGCTCCTGTTACCTTGTGTGGATTGCGCTCACTTCTGTGTAGAAGTAGCGAATCCCTCCTAGTCCTGTTCCTGCTGCCTTGTGTGGATTGTGCTCACTTCTGCGTAGAAGTAGCGAATCCCTCCTAGTCCTGTTCCTGCTGCCTTGTGTGGATTGCGCTCACTTCTGTGTAGAAGTAGCGAATCCCTCCTAGTCCTGTTCCTGTTACCTTGTGTGGATTGCGCTCACTTCTGCGTAGAAGTAGCAAATCCTTCTGAGTCCTGTTTCTAGTATTATTCCAGTTCCTAGCTAGCGTTCCTTGCTTATGTTATATATCGGTTCATCGCCGATATATACATATGTTAGTCAGTCATTTGTAGCTTCATTGATAGCTGTAATTGTAATACGCTAGGAATATCGTATCCATTGTATTTAGGTATTGTTTGTGGTTGCTCGGATCTACGCCTGCTCTGTGCGCCACATCTCCTACGGGAGTCAGTCCTCTCCTCCACTAAACTGGGGTTATCCTGGTTCCTTGTGCTAGTGTGTGTACCTCCTTCACATCAGGATATACACCACATGCTGACTGTGGAGGATATACCACCAAGACTAACAGAGCTGTTCTGGATGTGCTGTCTAGCCTCTATGAGACTACAGACAAGCAGGGTTGCTGCTGCAGCCTTTCATCTGTATGCTTTCAACTTTATTATTCTGGTATGCTGTGTGGCTGCCTGTAGGAAGTGTCTCTCATAGAAATGAAACTGCATACAGTACATAATAATGATGACTGGCTGCACAGTGCACACAGATCACACAGCCACACTTGTATGTTTCAGAGCTTCTTTCTGCAGGAGCAGCCCCTCCCATGTTATCAGCTCTGAGTACGCAAAGCAGGAAAGCTGAGCCAGGAGGGGCAGGCTTGGGCTTGAAAAGACTCCACAGAAGACTGACTCAGCTATAATGATTCCAGCTCAAACCTAGACTGAATGCTCAGTCAGGGATTCTTATCACAGCTGATAACAGACAGATTAAGCAGAGAAGAATGAAACTAAAAGCAAGGTAGGTGTTTACTGTCATGTTCCCACTGATAAATGTAATAAAATATATGAGGGTGCTTCATCTCTGGTTCTCCTTAAGTGCAACAAATAACTCCTACAGGTCCCCAAATGAAGCAATTATCTTACACTTAGTAACATACCACTGGGTAAATTAGTGCAAATGGGAATGTCACTATCAATGTATTCAGTGTTACAGCCATTGGTTGGTAATGGAGACCTCTAAAACCTTCACATATCAAAAGTAGGCTATACAAAGTATTGCTTTTCCAAGCAAAAGGTAACGGTGAGAGGGGGGTTATAAAGCATGCTATCCACTGCTGCTTGCTCTACAAAGGTTGAGAGAGAGGTGCACCCCCTCAGCTATGAGTCAAAAATTAGGTCCAACTTCAGTATAGGTCTAAATACACTGGTGGAGGCACCCTAGGAATATCACTGTATAAGCTATACATCATAGACGCTCACGCTTGTGACCTATTCCTCCCGAGACCATTTTTACTGAAGTGAGGAAGTGGGCCAGAACCCATGAAATGTGATGTCTTATGTAAATGAATAAATATTTCTCCACTTAAAACATGGTTTTCCTTTTGAGAAGGTAAGGCACAATAACCCATGTGCAATTAACTTTTTCCCCTGAGTTATCTCCTAGCAGATATTATTATTATTATTTATTGTATTTATAAAGCTGCAACATATTATGCAGCGCTGGACAATAAATATATACAATGATACAAGGATGACAGACATAACAAGGTTATACAACATAGAATAAAGTTATACATGCAAATTGTACAAAATACATGATCATGCAATATGGGCTGGTTAGGTAGGCCCAATATTACAAGCACAGGCTGTCATAGGACAGGAGCACATGATCCTGTAGATTACACTAGGGAGTGGAGGACCCTGCCAGAGGCTTACAATCTAAAGGGTGGGGTGGAAACACTAGAGGGGGCTGTGAAATAAATATTCAGTAGGTAGTTACTGTGTCAGGGGCCAATCCAGGATGTTCATGGGGGAAATTCCTGAAAGGTCTCCCTCAGCCACACACCATACAGTATAATAATATGGTAGGACATCAGGCTGGGTATTTCCTAAATTGTCAGATCTGCTCCGGATCGATACAGATAATAATGAGGACAGCCAACATCGCTAATGAAGGCGCAATTTCAGTGTTTGTCATAGGCTCTTTATTACCCAGATACGCCCCTGCCAGACTGTGCATCAAACCTGGTCTGAGGGGGGATTGTGGGCAGCTGTAATCCCCCCTTGCATTTGCCTATGTGTGTGGTAGAGGGTGGGTAGATAATGTTCATATTCTCTTTTAAATCATTTGTAACCTCTTGAGGACTGCAGGGCTAAACCCCCCTAGTGACCAGGCCATTTTTAGTCAAAAAGGCCACTACAGCTTGAAGGCCAAGCTGCAGGGCCGCACAACATAGCACACAAGTGATCCCCTCCCCCTTTTCTCCCCACCAACAGAGCTCTCTGTTGGTGGGGTCTGATCGCTCCCCCCATGTTTATTTTTTTTAATCAATATTTATGTTTGTGTTTAAAAAAAAAAAAAAAAAACACTGTTCCTTTAAACCCCCTCCCTCCCTCCCTCCCCCCAGCCAGCCAATCATGGCGATCAGCTCTCATAGGCTTCACCCTATGAGAGCCGATCGCTCTCTTGACCCCCAGGGGGACAGCCGTGTGACACGGCTGTCCCCAGTGCAGCGCTGCTGCTGATCGCAGCGCTGCACCATATAAATAGACGGCGATAACGTCGTCTAGCAGTCTCCCGAGCGGCGATAGCCGCTCGGAGACTGAAGGCGGGGCGGAGCTCCGCCCCCCAAGCAGGAGATGCGTGCGCAGCCTCGCGCGATCTCCTGCAAAACAGAGCCCTAGGACTTTACGCCAATTGGCGTTAGGCGGTCCTGGGGCTGCCGCCGCGGCCATGCCCATCGGCGTGACGCGGTCGGCAAGAGGTTAAGTATTTTACAATTAAAAAAGGATCTAAAAGTTGGTGAAACGGTACTATCAAAATTATTTTGAGTATTGTTTTGTTGGCTAGTGGCTTAAAAGGCATTTTATGGCAAGATGTGAAAATATCACCCAGATAAAAAAGTAAATTGCAAATGGGCCAATATCCCTTACCTAGAATTATAGCTTATATTAGTCCATACCCTTTGGGATTCATAATTTATAGTCGACTATACGGTATATGGTTATTAATTCAAAAATGTTGTGTCTGAGCCCCTCCCTGTGGAGCTAGAGGTACAACTAGGGCATGTTCTTAGTGCTAAGTGTGAAGGTGTAATACTCCTCTTACTTGTTTCTTGAACTATGTCAGCAATGGCATCCTCCGCATTTCTTTCCCTACACTTTTCCTTTAGCACTATAGTCTGCAGACAGAAAAAAAAGTTAATTTTAATTCTTGGAATATTTTATCTGGGACGATAATGAACAGCGCACAAGGCAAGCTCTGCTGATTTGAGTTCAGGGTGCATTTTTTAACAGGCTGCTGGCTTAATGTATGGATGTTTTACATTCCTGTTCCTCCATAATTATGTTATTGTGCCACCCCGCAGCTATGCAGAGTTCCTGCAGCGAGGAGCAGCCAGCCGAGCATCTTATTCCCGAGCCTTTGTCTGCAGAGAGGAGCAACCACCCATGTGCATTCATCTAAAGCTGCGTCTTGGGATTCTGCAGAGGACATCCACAAAGAGAATCATTCACACTCCAACTAGGCATGACAATCCTACATCTGGAGGAGACGAGGCCCAGAGAGAGAGTGGACAATGAGAAATGAGCCTACTGGAGGAATGGGAGGGGGGATTTACATGAATACACTGCTCTAAGGTCCATGCTGCAGTTAATGAAATCCCTTGTCACATATCAGCCATGATCAGAGGATGAATAATGGTCAATGTTCTACGGGACCAGCTTCTGCTTTGTGTCTTTAAGCCCCCTCTGCTACCTGTGTGAATGTCTATTCTAGGAAAGGGTATCATTTTCTTAGGTTACCAACAGTTCATTTGTTCCTTGCTTGTCGAATGCTTCCATGAACAGTACCTAATCATTTAAGTCCACCGGTAATTGACCATTCGTGATGGATTAGCCAACAGGTTCCTTCTGCTGTCAGTAGTTACCATTTATCACGGGGGTCAGAGCAGACTCAAGTGAAACTCCATAAATTTCGGTTGGACTACAAATGAACAAATAATAACATTTGCATTTTTTTTTCTTTATGCGTTTATAGAAGTAGCCATGTCCATGTCATAGTGTAATTTCCCCATGGTAGTCTACGGCCAATCTTGGAGGAACTGAATCGACCTACAAGCGTTTTCTTGTGAACTGGATGGAAACCCATATGGGCAAACAAGCAGGATACAACATGCAGATAGTGTCCTTGTCAAAATGTGACCCTGGGACTTTAATGTTTCAAGGCAGGAGCACTAGTTGCCACTTGGCAACCACAGATTAATTTTTATTATCTTCTTAATAAAGTGTACATTTTCATACTTTTCCTCTAAATAGGTATGGAGTACAAAATGACCGATTTACCTTTTTACTTGGTAACAGGCCCCTTTAATATTAAAGAGGGCTCCCAGATTCCACCATAGCAACATCCCCCTGTTCCCTGTCCCCCTGGACCTATTCCCATATGTGTGATGGTGGCTACCTCCACCTCAAATGCATAGGAGAAAGTGCGAGTTGCTACTTAGCCACCATACTGCCCAAAATGTATACTGCTTACTTATTTCTGCTTTTCAAAAGGTGAAAATAAAATGTATATTAACATTCATCAAACTCAGCTTCATAGGCCACAAATGGGTGCGAAAGATAACCTGAGAGGCATATTGCTGACACCTCCAGAGACAATAGAAACGGAAGCAGGAAATTTTGGCACCTGTTGCTAATGGACTTTTTGGGTGCCCCATAGGTGCTAACGCAAAATATCGGCTATTGGGCACCAAAAACAGAAATTAACTGAAATTTTTCATTTTCAGAATTATAATTTTGAAAATTGTCGTTTTGAAATTGGTTTTGAGAATTATTATTTTGTAAATTATCGTTTTGAAATGTATTGTCTTAGAAATGTATATATATATATATATATTTTGTTTAATGTTATTTGTGATGGAGGAAGGGGGTTTTAGGGTTAGGCAGGCACCACCACCGCGCAGGAGGGGGGTTGGGCAAAACCAGGGAGGGCTTCGTCATTGCCTTTCATAAGTATAGAAATCCTTCTTATGTTGGCCATACACGATACAATAAAAACTTTCGATTATCCCGTTTTTTTCAATCTAAACGATCAAATCGAATGAAAGTTGAAAATATTTTTTTTTTCGATAAAGAAATTCGAACAATTATCCATTTTTTTCGAAAAAAATCTGATCGGACATGCTGGAAAATTTTTTATATTCGATCTAACGGAATAATCGAACTAAATTATCTAATCGAAAAAAAAATGAAAAATTGTACCATGTATGGCCACCATTACTGTGAAAGTAAAAGTTTTTGACACCATGGAGAGCACATGCCTTCTACAACAGCTCTACTTATTTTAGACAATCGCACCATCATGAAGAGGAGTGCTTCTCTGCGACTTCATCCCTTTGCATGGGAGAAATCTGTCACTTGCAATTAGTGAACCACGAAAAAAGCTAGAAGTGATTCTTGTCAATGTATCAACCCCATTCTAAGTGAAAAACAAGCATTAAGCTCTCATCAGAAAACACAACTCAGAGCGTTGGAAATTGCTATAAATAGCCGCCGTGTCCGTTTCGGCAATTTCTAGGCAGCTTGGCGTTTATTTTTAATCCTGTGTTTGATGGTGATTTATTTGGGAAATGGAGCAAAATAAGGAGCGTAACTTCATACGAATCCTCCAGGCTGATCAGAATGAACCAGTGCGCAGCTTGCGCTTATCAAAGAAAGCCAAAAACAACAAGGCAAGTATGCTTCTCTTTGAAAAGGATACACCACATCCTGGAGCCTCCGGGCAAAGGTTCCTCCTCTACATTGCAAATAGAGCCCAAGTGCTCTCACGTTGGCACACGTAGAGTGCAGCGGCCAGACTGCGGCACGGGGAAAGGGTTTGAAGCCTTGCAGGTGTCTGGTGGGTGTCAGGCAATAAAAGTGCTGGATTTATTAAAGGAAATTCTAAGCCAGGATAAAAACCACCAGTTAGCTTATAGAAGAGATCAAGTTATGTGGCCGGGGCTACTTCTCTTCCTGAATGTGAGCTGAATAAGAAATAAGTAGGGTGAGGATTGTGCACCTCACCTAATGTAAATACAAAGCCTGACTGCTTGCTAAGTTGCTAGGGTTTCTCATTAGGAGTAGCTATGTCCTCGTAGATACTCGTAATCCCAATCTAAATTAGATCGGGCTGCCCATTTCCAAGGGGGGTTAACGTACCCATACGCCCGTGCGCTCCTTTGACGTCCCGCATAGCATTCCATATCGCTCCCATGTCTCCTTCTTCGAGATTGAAGGATGGGTAAATTAAACTTACCCTCTGCAGCAGGCAGCCCGATCTAATTTAAATTACAATTACGAGTAGCTATGAGGAGGTAGCTACTGCTAAGGATGAATTAAATAATTGCTGGATGAGTGAAATCGTTTTTTTAAACTAGCAATGGGTCTGTGAAATTTTGGCAAATCAGTTTCACGAACTTTCATTACAGTTTCAGTTTATGATGCCGACTTTTGCAATGAATAGCAAAGCCCCCCTGTATATGCTATTGTCACCTACTCACCACTGACCATTGCAATACTATGAAGGAAGACCCTAGCAAAGGCATTTTTGAATTTGACACTGGGGTTTCATATTGGCAGAACAGGATCATCCTCCAGGCAACCTAGGCAGGTGCCTGGGGCCTAGTGGATGGAAAGGGGCCCACCACCAGCCACCTCCCCGACCTCTCTCCACTCCAGCTTACCAGAAAGACCACGAGGGGGCCTCATATCCACTACCCTGCCTAGGGCCCTATTATATTTTAATCCATCTCTGCCTATTGGTCATTACACTTACCAAAGGAAACATTTAAAATGGAGAAATCTTATAGGTCAGTGTAACGACAAATAGAAAACCCTGTTGGCAAATTCAGAAATGCTTTTTCAGGGCTTCCCTCCGTAGTGGTGGTGAGCAGCGAGTGGCGGAGTAGAATGGCTGTATGGTGTCGGTGTTGGCAGTGCTGCCATGGGCCGGGCCAGATTTCTAAGATGGCCACAAAGGCCATGGCCTTAGTACTGAAAAAAGCAGAAGGGCGGCAGAACTTGAGAGAGATAAGAGACCACATATCACAGTAAATACATTCTTCTGGTCCGAAGCAGCCCTGCTTTGCTACACACACAGCCTGAATTCCAGAACTCCATGCATCTTCATTACTTCCTGGTGTGCAATGATTGCTACCTCCTGATGATCTGCAATCAAGATACGAGAAGATAGGAAAAAGAAGGCAGAAGGAAAGAAGATTAACCACTTCAGCTCGAAGGGTTTTTCCCCTTAAAAAAACAGAGCAATATTCACCAGTCAGCACTCCTTCCATTCATTCACCTATGACTTTATTACTACTTATCACAACGAAACAATCTATATCTTGTTTTTTTTTTTGCCACCAATTAGGCTTTCTTTGGGGGGTACTTTTTGCTAAGAATGCTTTTTATTTTATTCTAAAAAATGTATTATTTCTCAGTTTTCAGCCATTATAGTTTTAAAAATAATACATGCTACCAATATTAAAACCCACAAATTTTATTTGCCCATTCGTCCCGGTTATTGCAACATTTACATTTTTTCCGTAGTACAATGTATGGCACCAATATTTTAGTTGTAAATAAAGGGGCATTTTTTCAGTTTTGCGTCCATCCCTAATTACAAGTCCCATAATTTATAAAGTAACAGTAATATACTCTCTTTACATACATACTAAAAAAAGTTCAGTCGATAAGGTAACTATTTATGTATTTTTTTTTTATTTGTAATTTTTTTTTTATGTTGGTAGCTAATGGGGAGTGTGGGAGATCAGGGGTTAATTTCACATGAAAAAAAAAAGGTTAAAACAGGTCTTTCACTGAAAAAAAAAATGTAGATGTAATTTTACTTTCTCATGCGTAATATTAGCACACATAGAGGAAGTGATGCGTGGACGGGTTTTGTGAATGGCGTAGGTGTCTAATAGAAGGCTGTGGTTATTCACACGGGGACTTCGATCAATGAATGGGAATTGTGTTCCCATTCATTGATCTAGCGGCTACTGATCGGCGTTACCGAGTGACGGTAATAAGTGTGGGAGGTGAGCAGGAATGCGCGGTGGGGAGGGACGTAGTAGCTACGTCCCTGCACAGAGTTGTGGCATTTTGCAGGGACTTAGTTACTTTTTCCGGGGGAGGGGGAGTGGTCAAAGGACTTGATCACCCGCCCACACCCTCAAATCGCCCGTAGACCCGCCCTCAGATCAACTCCCAAGTGCATTGTTTACATCTGTTCTCCCCTTTATTCACCCACTGATCACCCATCAATCACCCATCAGTCACCCCTTGTCACCACCTGTCACTGCTACCCATCAGATCAGACCCTAATCTGCCACTTGCAGGCACCCAATTACCCGCCCGCACCCTCAGATCGCCCTCAGACTCCCCCTGATCACCTCGCCAGTGCATTGCTTGCATCTATTCTCCACTCTAATCACACCCTGATCACCTATCAATCACCCCGTCACCCCCTGTCACTACTTGTCACTGCTACCCATCAGATCAGACCCTAATCTGCCCCTTGCGGGTACCCAAACACCCGCCCACACCCTCAGATCGCCCTAAGACCCCCCTGATCACCTCCCCAGTGCATTATTTACATCTGTTCTCCCCTCTAATCACCCACTGATCACGCCCTGTCACTACCTGTCACTGCTACCCATCATACCCATCAGATCAGACCCTCATTTGCCCCTTGCGGGCACCCAATCACCTGCCCACACCTTGGGATTGCCCTCAGACCCCCCCTGATCACCTCGCCAGTGCATTGCTTGCATCTATTCTCCCCTCTAATCACACCCTGATCACCTATCAATCACCCCGTCACCCCCTGTCACTGCTACCAATCAGATCAGACCCTAATCTTCCCCTTGCAGGCAGCCAAACACGCACCCACACCCTCAGATCGCCCTCAGACCCCCCTGATCACCTCCCCAGTGCATTATTTACATCTGTTCTCCCCTCTAATCACCCACTGATCACCCATCAATCACCCCCTGTCACCACCTGTCACTGCTACCCATCAGATCAGACCCTAATCTGCCCCTTGCGGGCACCCAATTACCCGCCCACACCCTCAAATCACCCTCAGACCCCCCTCTCCTGATCACCACCCCAGTGCATTGATTTCATCTATTCTCACCTCTAATCACCCCCTGAGACACCCATCAATCCCCTCCTGTCACCACCTGTGACCCCCTAGCACTCCTATCTATCAGATCAGGCCCTAATCTGCCCCCTGCGGGCTTCTGATCACCCGACCAAACCCGCATCCGCCCGACCGCAGTGACAGAATTTTTTTTTCTTATCACTGCTGGTCTCTACGACTTAATTGTGGCTGAGACCAACTGTTATGCCACACAATACGCAACCGCCAATCTAAGAAGATACCATGCCCAGCCTTTTCGGTGGAAACCACTCCAAGTTTCCGAAGGTAACATTTTTGAGGGCCTTCTCCTTAACATGGGTCTAGTCAAAAAGAATGTATTGCGGTCTTATTGGTCTACACACCCAATACATCACATGCCCATGTTCTCTGCTGCCATGTCCAGGTCATGATTTTAGAACATCCTGCGCTTCCTGCACTTCAGTGCCAATACAACCTGTCATCTAAGAGGCCACCCTGCTTATGACCGGTTCCACAAAATTCGGCCCCTCATAGACCACCTGTCATCAAAATTTGCCCTGGCATTTTAGGGGCCCAAAACCGTGAGGAGTAGTCTGGAAATCAAATGCCTCAAAATTACCTGTGAAATCCTAAAGGTACTCATAGGACTTTGGGCCCCTTAGCGCACCTAGGCTGCAAAAAAGTGTCACACATGTGGTATCGCCGTACTCAGGAGAAGTAGTATAATGTGTTTTGGGGTGTATTTTTACACATACCCATGCTGGGTGGGAGAAATATCCCTGTAAATGGACAATTGTGTGTAAAGAAATCAAAAAATTCTCATTTACAGAGATATTTCTCCCACCCAGCATGGGTATGTGTAAAAATACACCATAAAACACATATACTACTTCTCCTGAGTACGGCGATACCACATGTGTGACACTTTTTTGCAGCCTAGGTGCGCTAAGGGGCCCAAAGTCCTATGAGCTACTTTAGGCTTTACATGGGTGCTTACAATTTAGCACCCTCCAAAATGCTAGGACAGTGAACACACCCCACAAATGACCCCATTTTGGAAAGTAGACACCCCAAAGTATTCAGAGAGGGGCATGGTGAGTCCGTGGCAGATTTCATTTTATTTTTGTCACAAGTTAGCAGAAATGGAAACTTTTTTTTTAGTTTTATTTTTTGTCACAAAGTGTCATTTTCCACTAACTTGTGACAAAAAATAAAATCTATGAACTCACCATGCCTCTTAGTGAATACTTTGGGATGTCTTCTTTCCATAATGGGGTCATTTGGGGGGGGGGGGGGCATTTATACTATCCTGGAATTCTAGCACCTCATGAAACATGACAGGTGCTCAAAAAAAGTCAGAGATGCTTCAAACTGGGGAAATTCACTTTTTGCACCATAGTTTGTAAACGCTATAACTTTTACCCAAATAAACAAAAATCCAATAAGTGTCTATTTATTGATCAAAGACATGTAGCACAATAAATTTAGACAAACATTTATATATAAATTTTACTTTATTTGAAAAATGTCAGCACAGAAAGTTAAAAAAAAAAATCTTTTGACAAAATTCATGTCTTTTTTGATGAATATAATAAAAACTAAACATCACAGCAGCAATAAAATAGCACCAAAAGAAAGCTTTATTAGTGACAAGAAAAGGAGGTAAAATTCATTTAGGTGGTAGGTTGTATGACTGAGCAATAAACCGTTAAAGAGACACTGAAGCGGAAAAAAAAATATGATATAATTAATTGGTTGTGTACTATGAATAATTACTAGAATTTCAGCAGCAAAGAAAATATTCTCATATTTTTATTTTCAGGTATATAGTGTTTTTTCTAACATTGCATCATTTGTGGGCAGCACGGTGGCGTAGTGGTTAGCTCCCTCGCCTTGCAGCGCTGGGTCCCCGGTTCGAATCCCAGCCAGGGCACTATCTGCAAAGAGTTTGTATGTTCTCTCCGTGTCTGTGTGGGTTTTCTCTGGGCACTCCGGTTTCCTCCCACATTCCAAAAACATACGGATAAGTTAATTGGCTCCCTCTAAAAATTGGCCCTAGACTACAGTACTTACACTACATAATATAGACATATGGCAATGGTAGGGATTAGATTGTGAGCTCCTTTGAGGGACAGTTAGTGACAAGATATATATATATATATATACACTGTACAGCGTTGCGTAATATGTCGGCGCTATATAAATACTAAATAATAATAATAATCTATATATATAATAGAGTAAGTGCCTCAACCTTCGAAGAAGAAGAAGTACTTTGCATGAGAAAATGTATGCGTGCTCAATCACCAAATTTTAGGCTTCTTTTCCACGGACTGTTGAGCTGTGTGCTCAGCAAGCAGTTACCAGGCAGCAGCAAGCAGTTACCAGGCAGCAGTGAGCAGATACCAGGCAGCAACAAGCAGTTTCCAGGCAGCAACAAGCAGTTTCCAGGCAGCAACAAGCAGTTTCCAGGCAGCAGCAAGCTGTTACCAGGCAGTAGTGAGCAGTTGTAAGAGTTTGAGAGGCATGTTACTGCCTATCAACTGTCTGTGGAAAAGAGGCCTACCCTAGCAAGTCTGGCTTTGCAAATCTGGCCTAATTGGCTATTCATGAGGCAATGCTCATGCAAATATGCATTTGCTTTTGCATGCCAAACTATGCAGGGTCAAAAAACCAATACTGCAAAGCGGTCGCCCTGCTACATGCCAGTGATGAGCGAAAATGCAAAAATTTGTTTCGATAAATTTTTACCGAATTTTCGCCTAATTTCGTTTTGACAGGCAAATTTTCCATCTAATTTTTTCACGTTAATTTTCGCCTAAGGCCAGTCATTTTCGCATTACTTGCGTATGATTGCGGACATTTTCCACATAAGGGCATTAGCGCCCGCATTCAGAGAAGTTTCTTGCGCATTATTGCGGGCATTTTTCCGTATAAACATCCGCATAGATTGAATTTCCATGCGGATTATTGTGGACATTTTTCCGCATAAGGGCATAAGCATCCGCATACAATGAATTTTCGATGCTGGTCGAAAACGCAAATATTTCTGAAGATTTTCGTGAAAATTCGCCAAAAAGCGAAAACGGGATTTTCGAGGCGAAAATTTGCAAGCAACACTGCTACATGCTACATTAGCACTATCCAGGAGCGCCACGGGGAGGATTCCCAATGCCCCCCTTTTATACAACTGGGGGGACCACAGGGTCCCAGGCTCTCTCACTGCCTGGGAACCACAGCGACACCCCGGAGGGGGAGGCGCAGGCGACCCCCCCCCAAGCGTGGCCAGCGTCGGGGAGAGCCGTCCACACCCACCTCCCAATATTAAAAACAGGCACTTACCTTAACGTCCATTGCGTTCTGCTACATGCACATTAACTTGGGGGCACCACATGAGAAAGGAGTGAAGCATGGGTCACCCCGAGCTTTAGAGCTCAGGGCTGGCTCACATACAGCACTCCAGAGGGGGGGGGGGGGAGGACAGGCGCAGACAACTCACTCCAGGGCTCACACCACCGGAGCAAGCCATCCACCACCTGCTTCCAAAGGATACAAACTGCAAAAAATGCTTTCTATGAGAAAATTAATGCGCATGTAGCAGAACGCAATGGACGTTAAGGTAAGTGCGTGTTTTTAATATTGGGTGGTGGGTGCAGACAGCTCTCCCTGGCGCTGGCCACGCTTGGGGGGGGGTCGCCTGCGGCACCTAGCCTCCCCCTCCGGGGTGCCGCTGTGGTTCCCGCGGTCCCTCCGGTTGTATAAAAAGGGGGCATTGGGAATCCTCCCTGTGGCGCTCCTGGATAGTGCTAATGTAGCATGTAGCAAGTAATTTTCGCATCGAAAATCCTGTTTTCGTTTTTTGGCGAATTTTCACGAAAATCTTCAGAAATATTTGTGTTTTCGACCAGCATCGAAAATTCATTGTATGCGGATGCTTATGCCCTGATGCGGAAAAATGTCCACAATAATCTGCATGGAAATATAGACTATGAATGTATTTTGTAGGTACTGATCTTTTGCAGGAACGGATCTTTTGCAGATAATGATCTTTTGAATGTGTACAGCAACTTTGTGTGCAGCATCTTGCAAATATTTCTATCTAATGGGGAGTGCAGCTAAATAGAACAGACTGTGTAGGTGTGGCTCTGATACTACATGGAAGGGGGTAAAATTGGTCTGTGATCTTTCATTTTTCCAAAGACTTTTATCTGATGTGTGTACCCACCTTTATTCTTCTTGCTTCAAGGTTGAGGCACGTACTCTATTAGATAGATAGAAGATGTGGCGTATGCTACGACGCGGGACGGCTAGTAATAATAATAATTCTATAATATGTGCAGATTACACAACACTCAGCATTCAAAATGATTCTTTCAGAGCAGTCTGAACTAATTACCTCTCCTCTGGCAGAGAAAAAGTAAATAGTTCAATAACACTTGAGATAATAAAAGTCAGATAACAGCCCTCTCCACGACTTTGAAAGTCGTAGAGCTTAATTGCTTTTTTGCATAGAAATAACTGGAGTTTCTTAACTCTTCCTGTACTGGAAACAATTAGACTGATGTATCTGAACTTAATGTTTTATTTCTTAGCTGTACTACACATACAAATCATTATATCATAATTTTTTTTTTCGCTTCAGTGTCTCTTTAAAGCTGCAGTGGGTCTGAATGGTAAAAAAGTGTCTAGTCCTTTAGGGGTTTTAAGACTGCAGTCCTTAAGTGGTTAATAATGGAAGCCATTTTTGTTAGCTGGATAATCGGAAGCTGGATATGACAGGAGACGTGAGTATAGGTCTCAGCATTCAGCTATAAAACAGGTCAAGAAGCAATCCATCCAAGGCTGTCAGTTCAGATAGGAATTATGGAAAGTGTGCGCTGAAGGACCATGGTCAGCAGAGAGAGCAAAACAATCTTCCATGTGTTTGGCCGTTTGCCACCTCTCCTGCAGAACGCTCGAGTCCTATTAATCCAATTGCAGCTGACCTTCTCTGCTATACCATGAACCTGAACCCCTGGGAGACCAGTCCAATGGAAGCTGCCAGTAACAGCCTCGGTTCCCCTGTGAGCTGGCCTCTGCACTGCTCCGTACCCCTTCCAGAACGGTGCTCCAGCTATTTCTGAGAATTCCAGCTAAGTGGTTTTTAATGACTCACGGTGACATCACCAACATTAGAGTGCAAATTATTTTTTCAGCGATTGTTTTTCAATGTAGGCGATACTAAATATTGCTCTTGGGACATAGCTATTTATCAGAAAGCCCGGAGATAGGCATCGGTATCCAATCGCTCTCGCTTCCGGGTGACGGAAAACGTCTACCTTGACTATAGCTGCCCTCGGTATTCACAAATCAGGCTTTTAATAAGTCACAGACCGGATTGTGTTGCGCGGGTTTTTGTTATAAAGGTAATAGCATATCCTGGATTATTCATCGTTGTTTATGTATTGAAAGAAATGAGCCTTTGCTAATTGCCACGTTTAGATGAGGACGACTTGTGACTTGATCTAATCCACCTGCCTTGAGATCCGAAAGTGCAAGGCACTGTTTGAGGTGAACACATTTTGAGGTACTATGGGGAATGCGCACTTGTAAATAAAGTAAACGGGCTGCTTTTTTTTGCGCCCATCTGTGTTCTGTTTTTGTTTTTATTTGCAGTACAAAAAATTGGAGAACTATCTGCTTTTTTTCACGCATTGGGCCCAATCCAATTCACTTCTGTTTAACCTCCTGGGCAGTACGATTATTTCCGGTTATTAGGGTCTAAAAGCGGAGCAATTTTTTTACATGCTTTAGACCCTAAAACCAGGAAAAAACCTGCGGCATCCCCTGCACTTCCTCACCTCCCTGGGATCCAGTGCTGTAATTCTCACTTCGTCCTCCAGGTGACAATTTAGCCCTATATTGAGATCGCCATGGACAGAGGACAGAGGAGCGTGTGTGGCCGGGCCGCGCATGCACAGTTGGCCCCGGACCAGGGGACTTTCCGGGGGCCAATTGCGGACAAACAAAGAGACAGAGGAGGACGGCGTGGGAGTAATATGCCTGGGGGGGGGGGGGGGGGGCTGGAGGAAGCCTGAGATATATAGATTTTATATATAAGTCCCCATCTCAGGGTCACTTTAAGGGGAAAAACCCCAAGGGAACTTGTACATGAAAGTACATGAAAGGGAGGAGCTGCAGACCACATGGAAGAGAGCGCTACCCATGGAAGGGGTGCCGTGGCATACTTGGCCTGGGGAGGGGGGGGTTTATAAATCCAGCCCTGCCTCCATATTTTAGGAGTGATGACTTAATGAATGGAGGAGGATCTAACTCCAACACCAAGTATATGGGAGAGGAGAAATAACTGGACATGGAGAGTCCTCCAGCAATATGGAGTGTATTGAGGAAGCAGATCTGGGACCTCACAAGCTCATCTGTATGAAGGCAGTAATAGAGTCTCATTTATTTTTCCTCTCCACCTGTTATTGTTTGATGCGACTTGACAAAGAAATCACCTTCTAATTTGCCATAATAGCATATATTCCCTTCCTCCTGTCATAAGCGGACTCTTCTCATTGGATGATAATCTTCTTGAGAAATGCAAGTGATCATCATGCCAGTGATGTCAGCATCGGAGGCCAGTAACCCCTCACGGATCCACGCTGTAAGCTCTTTTGTAAGCGTTTGATTAGCTCCCATTCACTTTCATTAAAATCGCAGTAAAAATCTCATAAAAACCGATGCAATTGCGTATGTTTTTCACGTACACTATCGCGGCAATCGCTGCGATTTTTACCGCAATTGTAATGAAAGTGAATGGGAGTGATTTTTTAACAAGCGCTCAGCAAGCGCTAATCAGATGCAAGCATTCACAGTGTGGAGCCGACCTTAGAGGTGAAGTGGTTAAAGTGACACTGAAGTGAAAATAGACTTCTGAGATAATGAATTGTATTTGTAGAATACAGATAATTAATCAGTAGCAAAGAAAAGAGTCTCATATTTTTATTTTCAGTTACAATACCATTTCCCCATTCTGTCATATTTGCAGTTTAGAAACCACACTCTGTTTTTTAACCTGTAAAACAAAGCAGAAATGATGACCCTTTGAACTTTCCTACAGTAAAACCTTATCTCAAGCTGTCTCTTTTACATAGATAACAACTGAAGTTTTGTTTAACTCTTCCTTTTCTGGAAAACAATATGAGACTATTTTGTTTGCTACTAATGTCCTATTTCTTAGCTGCACTGCACATACAGTTCATTATCTCATAAGTTTATTTTCGCGTTAGGTTTGCTTTAAGTTACGGGTACAGATATGACTGTGCAGATCTGTTTTCCCCATCCGAATAATAAGGAAAAGTTGTTTAGACAAGACTGGTCTGGTGATGATTTTGCCTCAATGTGGTGTTAAATCTCCAGATATGTTTTATGTTTTCTAGGGAACAGCTAGGTGCATTGCTCTCCAAAGAGATGATGTCAGAGGAAAGAAATATTAACCGGCACTTAATGAGCCCCTGACGGTTGCAGGCCGCTGCCCTGGGATGTCACGGAAGGGTTGGTAGCTGCTCCGCTGATTAACTGGCTAACAGAGCCTGCCGGCCCCACTGGCTGCCTGTGGTTTTGTCATTTGTAATAAGTAAAAGCACAGAATACTCAGATGATTTGTGAGGGCTTACTGGCCTCCGATGCTAACATCACTGGCATGATGATCACTTGCATTTCTCAAGAAGATTATCATCCAATGAGAAGAGTCCGCTTATGACAGGAGGAAGGGAATATATGTCATTATGGCAAATTAGAAGGTGATTTCTTTGTCAAGTCGGATCAAACAATAACAGGTGGAGAGGAAGAATACATTAGACTCTATTACTGCCTTCATACAGATGAGCTTGTGAGGTCCCAGATCTGCTTCCTCAATACACTCCATATTGCTGGAGGACTCTCCATGTCCAGTTATTTCTCCTCTCCCATATACTTGGTGTTGGAGTTAGATCCTCCTCCATTCATTAAGTCATCACTCCTAAAATATGGAGGCAGGGCTGGATTTATACCACCCTCCCCCCCAGGCCAAGTATGCCACGGCATCCCTTCCATGTGCAGCCCGCGCTTCCATGTGGACTGCAGCTCCTCTTTATGTACAAGTTCCCTGGGGCATCGGCTTCCGTTTTCACGTGTTGCTCCCAATTTGTACGCTAAGCAAATAACAGCCTTAAAGGGAACCAGAGATGTTGGGGGGAAGCCTTTATACATGGTAATGGAGAAGAGAAAAAGCGTGCACCTTCCATCTTGAAATATTCGTATCTTTTATTGCAGCAGTGAAGACAACATCATTGGACTCTATGTGGTAGTCAAAAGAATACTTAACATACCATTATGTAGAACGGTGGAGGTAGAGGAGGTGGGTGGCGGGTGCGGATGGCGGAGAGCGACGGCCGTTTCGTGTCTCAGGGACACTTGGTCACGCTGCGTTCCACCTTTATACATACCTGGGGCTTCCTCCAGCCCCATACGCATGGATCGCTCCCACGCCGCTGTCCTCTGCTACCTGGATCCGCCAGGTAGCGCATCCCGTCACTGCCGCGAGTCGGCCAGTCGGCCGACAGACACGGCCAAATGTCCACATCACGCGGCGCTCCCTCCATACACATACGCATGAGGCTGCCTACTGCGCAGTCTCATGCGTACGAGTATGGAGGGAGCCCCTGTGATGCGGACAATTGTCCGCGTCTGCCGGAAGTGACGGGACCCGGTACCGCCGATCCAGGAAGCGGAGGATGGCGGCGTGGGAGCGATCCAGACTTATGGGGCTAGAAGAAGCCCCAGGTATGTATAAAATCTTGTTCTATTTTTTCTTGCCGCTCCTCTCTGGTTCCCTTTAACATTTTTCCTGGCAGAATACAACTTCTGAGAGCAGAGGGAAAAAAAGGGTCAATAGTTCATGTATTTTCATTTAGGGACACTTAATAGGCTGCTATTGAGCAGAGACAACAAAACATTCCATCTACTTTGCAAATGTTTAAATATAAAATAAAACCATGGGATATCTAAAAAACTTTAGGACAATTGCTTATCTCATAAGTTTATGTTAACCTCGGTTCACTTTAAAATTTTGCTTACTCATGATCTTTGTCTTCCTACGCGTGCTCATGGTTAGCATTGCCAATGTGAGCTTGAATAATTCTTTAGTTTTTTTTTTTTTTGGGATAATTTATAAACTTGTGAACTTTCTTGTAAATAGCCATTCACCTCCCTATCTGCCATGTCAGAGAATCCTCCTGGTAATTCTGAGCAGACTCTCCTGCGCCTATCTGTGGAATTCCGTACCTTGCGCCATTATCAGTCTCTCCTATGTAAACACTCAATATGTCTCTGCATGTATGGAGTCACGCTCATATATCACAGATGCCAAAGTGTTATCAGCGTTGTCTTATTTTAAATCCCTTTACCCCCACCGCAAACCAGTGGTTTATATAGCTTAGCAATGTAAACATATTTATTTCTTCAATTTATATAGTGCCAAATTATCACATTATAAAGGCATACCGGGAATATGCTTATCAGCCTTCCTAGTTATCCAGGCCATAATATCTGCAACATAAATAAGGCTGTTTTAAAGAGGAACTGTAGTGAAGATAACACAATGAATAAAATTGATTATTATTCTTTTTTTCTACAATATTAAGTTATAAATGATTGAGTCACTGTTTGGGGGGGAGGGGGGGGGGGCAGTGGCATAGTTAAGGAGCTATGGGCCC